>NC_091472.1:210850906-212050906 GCF_036971445.1 Narcine bancroftii
TGGGGCAGTGAGGAAGTCTGTCTTGGAGCAGTCTAGTTAGACATCCTGGCAAAAAAGTAACAGTGCAGGAGTGTAGTTACGGGGACAGATCAGTTGGTACAAGGTAAAAGCAACAGGTACGTGGATCATTCAGGAGTCTGATAATGGGAAGGAACTGTCCTTGAATCTCACATTGGTGAATCAAGCAGCTTTTCTCTGGACCAAATAATTTATTTAAATTTAAAAGTAGACATACAGCTTTCAGCCCACAAGAATGTGTTGCCCAATTAACCTACAAATTGGTACATTTTGGAGAGTGGGAGCATACTGGAGCTCCTGAAGAAAACCCACGCAGAGAACATACAAACTCCTTACAGACAGTGTGGGATTTGAACCCTGGTCCTGATGGCTGGCACTGTAACAGTGTTGCATTAACCGCTATGCTAACTGTGCTGCCCATGTATGGATATTGACGGTATAAATATTTTGGAATAATTTAATCAGTAACAGCGCACTGCTCATTTATCTCAGAGCTTGCAGGAAGAAGCTGTTTACTATCCTGGTAGCCCTGATGTCGATGCTCTGATATCTTCTACCCGATGGAGTGGGTCAAAGATGCTGGGATCTGGAGAAACTCAGTGGGAACCCCTCATGGAGATTTGATAAAGTTGTTTGGCTTAAATCATTGACTGTTCAGCAGATGGAGTTTAGCTTGAGACTCCAGCAGTCTCTCGTGTCGCAGCAATTCCCCCCCCCCACCCAAGTTAATTTATTGTCATCTGATTGTCCAAAGACACCCGCAGACACACACCAGATATAACACACACACACACACACACACAGACAACACGTATGCAAGTCAAGTATTTAATCTATACAAATAAATAAATAAATAATATTGTTTTAGACAAATTAGAGTCTCTCGTGGTTAGTGTGAGCAGTATCTTTGGTCGTTCACTATTCTCACTGCCCGTGGGAAGAAGCTGTTCCTCAGCCTGGTGATGTTGGCTCTGATCCTCTTGTATCTCTTCCATGACAGGAGCACCTGAAAGATGCTGTGTGCAGGCTGGAAGGGGTCCTCAATGTTTTTGCGCATTCTCTTCAGGTAATGATCCTGGTAGATCATGTCGATTTTGGGGTGGGGGGGGGGGGTGGTGAAGGGACACTCCAGTGATCCTCTCTGTCATTCTTATAGTCCTTTGGATTGGTTGACCTCCGATCCATTTTTCTGCAGCGACTGTACCACTGTGATGCAGCCGGCCAGGAGGCCCTCAATAGAGCTGCTGTAGAACGTTGGCAGATCGGTGGCCGGTACCCCTGCCTGCTTCAGTCTTGTCATGAAGTACAGTCGCTGTTGCACCTTCCTGACAAGTGAGGAGATGCCAATCCAGTATAGTGGATAGGTCACTATTAGGGGTGGGTGTGTGTGCATGTATGTGTGTACGTGCGCACGCCCACCCACCGTGGTCTGGAGAAACACTTTTATGTCTGGTTGTATATGTACAGTCATGATAATGAACTGAACTTGAATTGCAGTGTTAAGAAAGTCTTACTTCTGGGACGTTTTATCATGGTCTACCACACACTGCTAATGGGAGTCATTAGAAACCCTTCGACTCGCACTGTGAAGCATAAACCTTGGACAGCGCTGTGACCCTGTGGTTGCCCGAGAGCTCCTGAAGGAGACCAGGGTGCATGCTCAGAGACCAGATGCCGATGCTGGAAGGAAGCTGACAGGCGGCAGGTGGGAAGGCAGTGCAGAGGAACAGCTTCCATTAGTGTATTGACTGAGGCCAGTTCGACAGGTCCTTGGAATCGCAAGGTGGATGCATGGGCCGCTATGCGGACCCTTCCTGCCCAGTGCTCCTCACCCATGACCCCTGGGGATTTCTCCTGCTTTGTATCCCTGCATGTTTATAACCATATAACCACTTACAGCACAGAACAGGCCAGTTCGGCCCTACTAGTCCATGCTGTAGCAAATCCCCACCCTCCTAGTCCCACTGACCAGCACCCGGTCCATACCCCTCTAGTCCCCTCCTATCCATGTAACGATCCAGTCTTTCCTTAAATGTAACCAATGATCCGGCCTCGACCACGTCTGCCGGAAGCTCATTCCACATCCCGACAACCATCTGCGTAAAGAAATTTCCCCTCATGTCCCCCTTATAATTTTCCCCCTTCAATCTTAAACCATGTCCTCTAGTTTGAATCTCCCCCTTTCTTAATTGAAAAAGCCTATCCATATTTACTCTGTCTGTCCCTTTTAAAATCTTAAACACCTCTATCAAGTCCCCTCTCAATCTTCTACGCTCCAGAGAAAAAAAGCCCCAGTCTGCACAACCTTTCCCTGTAACTCAGACCCTGAAATCCTGTTAACATTCTCGTGAACCTTCTCTGCACTCTCTCTATTTTGTTTATATCTTTCCTATAATTTGGTGACCAAAACTGTACACAGTACTCCAAATTTGGCCTCACCAATGCCTTGTACAATTTCATCATAACCTCCCTACTCTTGAATTCAATACTCCGATTTATGAAAGCCAACATTCCAAATGCCTTCTTCACCACACCATCTGCCTGAGTATCAGCCTTGAGGGTACTATTTACCATAACTCTTAAATCTCTTCGTTGCTCTGCACTCTTCAATTGTCTACCATTCAATGTATATGACCTATTTAAATTTGCCTTTCCAAAATGTAGCAGCTCACATTTATCTGTATTAAATTCCATCAGCCATTTCTCAGCCCACACCTCCAGCCTTCCTAAATTACCTTTTAATCTACGGTAATCTACCTCATTGTCCACAACACCACCAATCTTTGTGTCATCCACAAACTTGCTTATCCAATTCTCCACCCCTACATCCAGATCCTTAATATATATAACAAATAATAGTGGACCCAGGACCGAACCCTGAGGAACTCCACTAGTCACCGGCCTCCAATTGGACAAACAATTTTCTACCACTACTCTCTGACACCTCCCATCCAACCACTGCTGAATCCATTTCACTACTTCCTTATTTATACCTAATGCCTCCACCTTTTTTCCTAACCTCCTGTGGGGAACTTTGTCAAAAGCTTTACTAAAGTCCAAATAGACAACATCCACAGCTTACCCTTCATCAACCTTTTTTATAACCCCCTCGAAGAACTCAATCAGGTTTGTCAAGCATGATCTACCCCTGACAAAACCATGCTGATTACTCCCCATCAATTCCTGTACCTCCAAAAATTTGTAAATAGCATCCCTCAGAACACTTTCCATCAACTTGCCCACCACAGACGTCAGACCTACAGGCCTATAATTCCCAGGTTTGCATTTGGACCCTTTGTTAAACAGAGGAACCACATGCGCCACCCTCCAATCCTTTGGTACCACCCCCATGGCCAGTGACAACCTAAATATCCCTGTTAATGGCCCCACTAACTGTCCACTAGCCTCCCTGAGTGTCCTAGGGAATATTTTGTCCGGTCCGGGAGATTTATCCACCTTTATCTTTTTTAACACAGCCATCACTACCTCCTCGGTTATCCTTACATGCTTCATGACCTCCCCAGTATTTTTCTTTACTTCAACTGGTTCAACATTTTTTTCCCTAGTGACAAAGAAATCTTTCAAAATTTCCCCCATTTCCTCAGACTTCTCACTCAGCCTACCGTCGCTATCTACAAGGGGTCCAATTTTATCTCTCACTAATCTTTTACTTTTAATGTACTTATAGAAACCCTTTGGATTTATTTTTACTCTGTCAGCCAAAGCCTCTTCATGCCTTTTTTTGGCCTTTCTAATTTCTTTCTTAAGATTCCTTCTACATTCCTTGTAGTCCTCCTTCAACTTCTCAGCTCCCTGCTGTTTATACCTCTTGAACACCTCCCTTTTTGTCCTAACCAAATTTCCAATATTCCTCGAAAACCAAGCCTCCCTATGACTTCCAGCCTTTCCTTTGATCCACACTGGGACATAACTACTCTGTACCCTCAAAATTTATTTTTTGAATATCCTCCATTTTTCATTAACATCCTTACCTGAAAATATCCTGTCCCACTCAATACTCCCCAAATCCCTTCTTATTCCTTCGAAATTTGCTCTTTTCCAATCCAGAACCTCAACTTTACGCCTCTCCTTGCTTTTCCCTAAAACTACCCTAAAACTAACAGAATTATGATCACTAGACCCAATTGGTTCTCCAACATTAATGTTCGCTACCTGACCTAGCTCGTTCCCTAACAGGAGATCCAGTATTACACCATCCCGAATCGGTTCTTCTACTAACTGATTTAGAAAATCCCTGGCACTGGCAGAGCGGTTCCAGCTGCATGGGGGATTATAGGTATGGAATATGACCATCGCTTTCTTTTTCTGCCGCTCAGTAGACGGAGTCCGGGAAGGTGGACAGGCGAACTGTGGCAGTTCAGTTCTGCAGATCTTGCCGGGATCCAAACCCTGGTAGGTAACGGCTATAGTTGGAACTGACACAAAACGCAAATAAGGAATATATAATAAAAGCAGCAAACATTGGAAGATTCAGGCAGTGTCTAAGGCAATGGTTCCCAACCTTTTTCTTTCCACTCGCATACCACTTGAAGTAATCCCTTGCACAGGATGCCACAGGTGCTCTGACTTCAAGGGATGACTTCATGAGTGGGGGGAAAAGATTGAGACCCACTGGTCGAAGGGCTTGGACTCCATATGTTGTCAATTCTCTTCCTCCCACTGAAGCCCCTCAAGCCGTTGAGTTCCTCCAGCAGATCGGATTTTGCTTCAGATTCTGGAATTTGGCGTCTCTTAAACTGTACCCTAATGTCTCTGGCATTTCAGGTCTGGTCCTTTTTGATCAACGGCAGAATTAAAATGTAAACTATTTCCTGCTTTTGTTCTGATTCGATTTCTAACATCTGCAGTACTTTACTTTCCAAAAATAAGTTGAATTTAAGCCTGAGAGGACATTTAAGATTCTTTTATTCAAGTATCTGAGTTAACTGTGAAAACAAGCTTTTCTCTGCCTTTCTCTCTATCTAGATAGCTCATCGCAACTTCCGCTCTCCGAGGTGAACTTCCCAACAGTCAAAAGCTGGTAATGGAAGGCCCTCAACCCGTGAATCATTCTGGGAAAATTTCCCAATTCATCTTCTAAGAATCCCAAGACATGCTTAAAGATTCCTGTGAAATGCATCACCCCTATCGGTAGCTTAGTGGCTCCTGCCATGGTATAACTGTCAGCAACATGGGCACATATCCAGCGCTGTTTGTACATTTTCCTGGGTTTCCTCTGGGTGTTCTAGTTCCCTCCTACCTTTCAAAAATTTACAGGGTTTAAAGGTTGAATGCTTTTTAGGCATACAGCACAGTCACTGTCCCTTTTTGCCTATAAGCCCATGTCACCCAATTACATCTAATTGGCCTACAACCCCTGTTATGTTTCGAATGATAGGACGAAACCAGAGGCCTCCCCCACCAGAGGAAACCCACGCAGGCACAGGGAGAAAACAGTGCGGGATTCGAACCCCGGTCCTGAATGGTGGTACTGTAGCAGCAGTGCAGTAAGCGCTATGCTTACCGAGCCACCCCAGTCTCTTCACCCACTCCAAAGCATCTACATCCCTCCTGTAACGAGGTGACCAGAACTGAATCCAATACTCTCTTCACAATGTAGTCCCTCCACACCCGTCGGTATTGGCCAATCTGAATAAACTCCATGACCAGATCTTTCCCATTGCTCTTCACATCAGTGGATATGGGGAAATCTGTCAATCGAGAAACATATGCAAGAACTAACATACAAGTCTCTCTTTGAAGGGAGTTCTGTGAGAGTCCCTCTTACTGTTTCCCCCTTTGATCCTCCGCTCTCAACCAGCATCTCCAGACTTTCTTGTTTAACTCCATTCAGCTGCTCCATTGTGAAGTCTCTTCGAGAAACCCCCACCCTTTGCAGACGATACAAAGATAGGAGGAGGGGCGGGTAGTTAAAATCACACTGAAATGCTGGAGGTTCTTAGCTGGCCTTTTCAGAGTCTGTAGGAGATATATCACCAACATTTCAGGCCTGAGCCCTTCTTCCTGGAAATAAGTAGAATAAGACAGAAGCAGGAAGTCTCAGAATTCAAACAAGGAATCCAGACAAACAAAAGATGTTAATTGGATATGATAAGGGGGGGAGATGAGAATTTATCATGTTTGTGTGAAAGGAGACAGGGAATGTAGAGACAGAGATGAGGAAAGGCCATGGGACAAAGGGGAGGGGGAACAAAACCCAGAGAAGTCGATATTAATGCCATCCGTTTGGAGGGTGCCCAGTGGGAAGACGTCGTGTTGTTCCTCCAATTTGCAGATGGTCTCAAGTCTGGCCGTGCATGAGACCATGGACAGACATATCAGCAAGGGAATAGGATGGAGACTTGAAATGGGTGGCCACTGGGATGTTCACGCTATTACAGCGGACAGAGCCGAGATGCTCAACAAAACCATCTCCCAGTTTGTGTCCATTCTTTCCGATGTGGAGGAGACCACAGTGGGAGCACCAGATGCAGTAGACGACCCCTGCAGATTCACAAGTGAAATGTTGCTTCATGAGAAAGTAATGTTTGGGGCCCTGAATAGTGGTCACAAGTGTGGGCACAAGTGGAGCATCTCCTGAGGGAGCGGTCTCTGTGGAAGGTGATTTTGTGAGGAGAGGGGAATATGCCAAATGGTGGGATCATGAGGGGCAGGAAGTGTTGAGGAAGTCTGCAGAAGTCCTTAGGTTGGAAGACTGGGCAAGGAAATGGCAGATGGATGCAGGATAGTGTATGGTCATGTACTTTGTGGGAAGGAATAAAGGCGTCGACTTTTAAAAATCAGAGGGACTTGGGAGTTCTCGTGCAAGACTCCCTGAAGGTGAACTTGCCGTAGAGTCAGTGGTAAGGAAAGCAAATGGAATGCAAGGCTTAATTTCCAGAGGGATAGAATCTGAAACCAGGGATGTGATGACGCTTTATGAAGCATTGGTGAGAGCTCTGCTTTGGGCTCCCTTCAAAGGAAGGGTGTGTTCCATTGGAGAGGGGCCCAGAGGAAGTTTCCAAGGATGATCCCTGGAGTGATGGATTTTCATATGAGGAGAATTTGAAGGCTCTGGGATTGTGGTCGCTGGGGTTTAGACGAATGAGGTTGATGGTGGAGCGGCCATAGCCCGGGAGGAGGGTTGGAGGGACATTTCAATCGGAGGAGTGGCAATGCCTGGGCAGTTACTGCACAGGGGCTTCCCAGAGCTCTTTCCAGGTCAAATCTGTACCTGGAGAAGCAAAGTGTTCATTGGAACTGGGAACAAGGGGGAATAAAGCAGTGAAGGGGGAGGGGGTAAATAAAGAGAGGAAATGGGAATGGGGGGTAAAACTAGCCAGAAATGGGGAAGTAGATGGGCAGAATTCATGTTGGGGTTTTTTGAAAGGAAAACTGGAGAAAGGGAGCAGTGAAGCTATGCCCTGAGGGGTGGGCAGGGTCAGGGCTCGGTGACTCTTAGGAGGATGGGGTCCAGGCTTGGTGAGGGGCAGGTGGGCGGGGTCTGGGCTTGGCAAAGGATGGACAAGGACCAGCTCGGTGACTGTCGGGAGGATAGGAGAGAGGGGGATTCAATATCATCCTGGTCCAACGTTGGGTCGAACTCAGCTGGGGACGTTGGGTAATGCTGGAAGAGTTTTTAGCATCAGAAACCCATTCAAACGTATCCCTGTACCATTCTTCCACGGGCATTTGTGAAGTGGGTGCACTGTTTGTTCCACCAACATGAAGTACACTTCCCTGACATGACGTAAACAGGGAAGTTGGGAGGATAAATTCCAGAAAATGATCGCATCCACCAGATACAAACTGATTTTCCCTTTGTTCCAACGTGTATGGGCATCAAGTAATGGATTGTGGGTTACATATCAGGCGGAGATTGGCGCTGTTGATGGCATTCAGTCAATTTTACAATCCAGCGCATTCATTCATCTCCAATCCAGCCCCGCAGCTACACTATTTCCAGTTGACACTCCCGTCAACGCAGCACATGTTAACAGATAAATGAGCCAGAATGAATGGATACAGGGTGCATTGGCAATGCATGCTCTCTCCACCATTCGAACAGGTCTTTTCTGCACTAACCCAAATCACTTGACCGGCTTGAAATTCTAGGGACTGAGTATTTACATCACAGCTAGACAGTGACTGCAAAGCAATGACCATTCTAATGTCCTGTTTCCAACTTCATCTCTCTCCAGATCCTGGCACCAGACTCACTAGGAGTTGTGTTATATTCATAATGTAATTTCACACATTGGGCAATACAATACGATTCTGCCCTCCCTCCATTATGTTCCCGCTGCTTCAGTTTATGAGGCTTCCTTTAAAACAGACCAGCATTCCCTCTCCCAATCTGGCTGAGCTCCCTGTTGCAAAAATGTTCTCATTTTAATGCATCTCAGTTCTGAACAGCGAATGGCTCATTACTCGGTGAATCACCGGAGAAATTGTGTCTGCATCAGTGTTCACTTTTTACTCTTCACAGCTGGTGAGAGGGCAGGGCAACCACTTTCAGCAGGTGGTCGCTCACTTCTTGTGGGAAAACCATCTCAATATATTGATTTACTGTTTCTGATTTTGTCTTGGGCTCCAGGAGTCCCTCATCAACCTTTCGTAATGATGTGATTTCTCCATTCCCTTCATCTATTTCCCACCCACTGTTTCCACGCACCTTTTCCTATTGTTCTCCCTGGCGCTTGCATCGCGGTTTCTCATTGCCCTGCATTGCTGAATCCTTCCATCATTCTAAACTCGGCCAACTGGCCTGAGGTACATGAAGTCCCACTCTTTTTTTTCCCCCTCACTGATCCCTCTCACCTTTCCCACCCTCCTCTCTCCCTTCTCCCCAATCCCCTCCATCTGCCTATTCGCTCCCTCCACCCATACCCATCATCCCACTGTTTTAACCTCTCTTCCTCCATCCCCTTCCTCATCTGTCTCTCTCCCCATCTCCCACACTCTGGACCCCTCCAGCTTGGAACTCTCCCTCTTTACTTTCTGCCACTGGCAACGATCTCGCGTTTGGACCCGCAGCGCCGGTTTGTAAGGGGCAGATGGGGAGATTGGGAAGTCAGAGGACAGTGCGCAGCTCCCTGTGCCAGGGGGACAGTGTGGTCCGGAATCGCGCACTGTGAGCCACTCTGCCACCCCACTGACCGGACTGGGGCGTGGTCTGGGAGACAGAGCCCCTCACCCAGTGCCTTATAGGAAGAGATCCTCCAGAAACATGGATAGCACCGGGCCACTTCCTTCTTGTAGTGTCAAGTCTGGAAACGCCTGGTTCAAACTTCAGTGACCGGCTCTTGTCCGGACCCAAGCACCTGCCCCCGTGGAAGGGTCATCGCGACCTGAGGTGCGGGTCAGTGCTCTCTCTGGACCAGGTGCTGTCTGTCTCTGACAGACGGCTTGGGTTTTTGTGCAGAGCTTATGTTCCTGTTGCATGCTGTGTCCAGCCGTAAGGCACAGTAATGAGTGGCCGACTGTTCTGCCGTGACCTCAATGACGAGATAGAATTCAGAGCGTTTATCTTCTTCAGTGTTGAAGATGATCCCGGATCCTGTGTCTCGCTTCCTGGAACAGGCACGAATCGATCGTCTGTGACAAAGTGAAAAGGCGCCACTGTTGAAAAATATGCTCAGGGGCAGATACACCTCTATGTCCTGTGCTGTAGATTTCTGTGTTCTCTGTTCTAGGGGTTGTGGGGAACGGGCGAGTAAATGGTGCTGAGTCCATGGCCACATTAGCCAGGGTCTAGTGAACGGCAGAACAAGCCGATTCCTGCTCCTGTTCCTTGTGTGTTGTTAAAGAGAGGCAGAGAAGCCTTCAGCCACGAGATTCGCTGGTTATCCGTGAGTAGTTATTGGTGCTTATTGATATTTATTGGCATTTATTTATTTATTTAATTAAGAACCGGGGCTGTTTATTTATTTAATTAATTATCTGGATTGACTTTGAAAGTCGGGTGGGGGCCCAGTGTGCAGGCGCATGATGTCGGTTGGGTGGGAGAATTTAAAAAGGGAAGGACAGCTGACCTTGCTGCTCACTTGGTGAGGAGCCTTCAGCCGGGTGAGGCTGGTGACTGCTGGTCATTGATTATTGTGGGAGGGATTAATTGGGTAATTAAGAAAATTAGCAGGAACTAGGGTTCTCTAAAGGAACGGCCCAGTGAGTGAGTGGCCTAGTGAAGGAGTGGGACTTTAATGTTTTGGCTCAAGAAGCTTTGGTGATCAGAGGCTGAGGAAGAGCTCCCTGTGAGGTAAGGTTTGGTAAGTTTTTTAAAGTTTATCTAAATTACTCTAAATTGAAGAGCAGGTAATGGAGGCAGTTAGAGCAGTTGAGGGCTCTGATTGCAGGAGGTGGGAGGTCAGGGACAGCACTGATGTTCCTGATGACGATACCTGCTAAAGGTGCATCCAGTTGCAACTCATGGAAGAGCAGGTTAGGGAACTGGATCATAAGGGAGGCAGTGGTGGGTAGAAGTTAAGGGGAGGCAGTCAACCCCAACAGTCAGGAGTCAGGGAAATGGATGACTGTGAGGAAAGGGAAAGAGGGGGAGACAGGCAGTGCAGAGAACCCCTATGGCCGTTCCCCCTTAACAACAAGTATACTGCTTTGGATACTGTTGGAGGGGACGATCGACAGGGGACAAGTCATGGTCTCTGGCATATAGGCTGGACCCTTGGCTCAGAAGGGAAGGGGGAAAAGAGTAGGGCTCTTGTAGTTGGGGACTTGCTGGTTAGGGGGGGCAGATGGGAGGTTTGCTGGACGAAATTATGGATCCTGCTTGGTATGTTGCCTCCCAAGTGCCAGGGTCAGGGCTGTCCACAGCATTCTGGAGGGGGAGGGCAAGCAGCCCAAAGTCGTCGTACTCATGGGAACCAGTGACCTCGTTAGAAGTTGGGCTGAGGTCCTGAAGAGGGATTACATAGAGTTAGGGAAAAAGTTGGAAAAACAGGACCTCAAGGGTGGCAATCTCAGGATTGCTGCCCATGCCACGCTCTAGTGAGGGTAGAAATAGGAAGTTGTGGAGGATGAATGGGAGATTTCTGGATCTCTTCTGGGACAAGTCTGACCTGTACAAAAGGGACGGGCTGCACTTGAACCAGAGGGGGACCAATATCCTGGCGGGCAGGTTTGCTAGAGCTGTTGAGGAGGGTTTCAACTAGTTTGGCAGGGGGTTGGGAATCAGAATGAGAGTACGGAGACTAGGGAGGAAAAACACCTGGACTGGAAGGAATGGAGGAAACAGAATGAAAATATAAATGAAGGAGGGAAGAAGGTAAAAGTAGTTGGTAACAAAAGGAGTATATGTGGAGGACAGTCTCTCAAGTGCATATATTTTAATGCAAGGAACACTGTAAATAAGGAGGATGAGCTTAAGGCATGGATGGCCTTATGGAAATACGATATTGTGGCCATCAGTGAAACTTGGTTGTAGAAAGGGCAGGTTTAGCAGTTAAATATTCCAGGATTCTGTTGTTTTAGGTGTGATAGAACAGGGGAGATAAAAGGTGGAGGAGAACATTACAGCAGTGGTGTGGCAGGATGGTTTGGTGGGATCGTCCAGCGGGGCTATTTGGATAGAATTGAGGAATGGCAGAGGCATGAAAACATTAATGGGAGTGTATTATAGACCACCAAATGGGCTGAGGGGATTAGAGGAGCACATTTGGAAGGAGATTGTGTATATGTGTAATCAACACAAGATGGTCGTTGTGGGAGATTTCAACTTCCCGAACATTAACTGGGACTCCCAGACAGTAAGACGGCTGGATGGGGTGGAGTTTAAGTGTGTTCAGGAAAGTTTTCTGACAATACCAACTCGAGAGGGGGCAGTATTGGATCTCCTAATAGGGAACGAGATATGTCAGGTGACAGAGATTTGTGTTGGGCAACACTTTGGGTCTAGTGATCAAAATACTATCAGTTTTAGGCTAGTAATGGGAAAAGAATAGAGATGGGCCAAAGGTTGAAATTCTTGATTGGGGAAAAAAGCAAATTTTGAGAGGATGAGAAAAGATTTGGAGGGTGTGGATTGAGGTAAGATATTTTCAGGGAAGAATGTAGCAGATAAATGGAGGATATTCAAAGGAGAAGTTCTAAGAGGATAGAGTCGGTATGTTCCCGTGAGGATTAAAGGAAAGGTTAGAAATTGTAGGGAGCCTTGGTTTTCAAAAAATAATGGGAACTTGGTTTGGAGGAAGAGGGATGTGTACAATAGGTATAAACAGCAAGGAATGATGAACTGCTTGAAGAATATAAGGAGTATCAAAAAAATCATAAGAAGGAAATTAGAATGGCTAAAAGGAGATGTGAAGCTGCTTTGGCAGGTACATTAAAAGTAAAAGAATAGTGAGGGATAAAATTGCACCCCTTGAAGATGAGGGGGGGTCGGCTCCGTGAGAAGCCAGAGGAGATGGGTGAAATTTTAAACTTTTTTTTTCTTCAGTATTCACTAAGGAAAAGAATATTGAGCCAGATGAAGTGAAGAAATAGTAGGGATCTCATCAATAATATAAGAATTAATGAGATAGTGTTGGCTATATTGTAAAAGATAAATCTCCAGGTCCTGACAAAATATTACCTAGGATCCTGAGGGAGGTGAGTGAACAAATAGTGGAGGCGTTGACAGAAATATTTAAAATGTCACTGGCCACGGTGGAAGTGCCAGAGGACTGGAGGGTGGCTCGTTCCGCTGTTCAAAAAAGGATCCAAAAGTAGACTTGGTAATTATAGGCCTGTAAGTCTGACGTCAGTGGTGGCTAAATTAATGGAATGTGTTTTTAGAGATGGTGTATAGAACTATTTGGAAGGACAGGGATTGATTCGGAATAGTTAGCATGGTTTTGTACGTGTTAGGTCATGTTTAACAAATCTTAGTTTTTCAAGGAGGTTACTAAAAAAGTTGATGAGGGGAAGGTGGTGGATGTTGTCTATTTAGACTTTAGTAAGGCTTTTGACAAGGTTCCCTAGAAGAGAGAAGGTGGAAGCATTAGGTATTAATGATGAAGTACTGAAATAGATTAGTGGTGGAAAAGTGTTTGTCGAATTGGAGGCCAGTGACTAGTGGAGTGCCTCTGGGATCGGAACTGGGTCCACTGCTATTTGTCATACATATTAATGATCTAAATGATTGAGTGGCAAATTGGATTAGTAAATTTGCAGATGATACATTGGTTGGTGGTGTTGTGGACAGTGAGGAAGATTATCAAAGCTTACAGGGTGATACAGGACATTTAGAAGAGTAGGCTGAAAGATGGCAGATGAGAAATGTGAAGTGCTACATTTTGGTAGGACTAATCAAAATAGGTCATACACATTAAATGGTGCACAGTTGAGGAGTGCAGTGAAACAAAGGGATTTAGGAGTCATGGTACATAATTCTCTGAAAGTTGAATCTCGTGGATAGGGTGGTGAAGAAGACAGTATGTTGGCTTTCATAAATCAGAGTATAGAACACAGGAATTGGGATGTTATGTGGAAATTGTATAAGACATTGGTGAGGCCAAATTTGGAATACTGTGTGCAGTTTTGGTCGCCAAATTACAGGAAGGATATAAACAGTAGAGAGTGCAGAGGAGGTTTTCTAGAATGTTGCCGGGGTTTCAGGATTTGGTTACAGGGAAAGGTTGAACATGCTGGGTCTTTATTCCCTGGTTGAGGAGTGATTTGATAGAGGTATTGAAAATTATAAGGGGAACAGATAGAGTCAATGTGGACAGGCTTTTTCCACTGAGAGGGCACGGATTGAGAGTAAAAGGGGAAAAGTTTAGGGGGAATTTCTTCACGCAGGGGATGGTGGGGGTAAGGAGTGAACTTCCAGCAGTGGTGGTGGTGAAAAGTCCTCCAGTCCTCTGGCACTTCAACCGTGGCAAGATTGATGTTAATATTCAAGGAAAGGAGAGGTGTGGAGGTTATGGGCCAAATGCGGGTCAGTGGGAGATGATGTTCGGCACAGACTAGTTACGTCAAACTGGCCTGTTTCTATGCTGTAAATAGTTGAGGTTTCCATCAGCCGATGAACTCAGCCAGGTGATGGTACAGAGAAGAGACTTGACACTGTAATGATGAATTGTAGATGTAGATTAAACAAAAACTCTGCTGCGTCCCAGACAATGGAAGTTGAGATTGTGCTGGGTCCAAACGCAACGGCAGCATCTACCCCAGATTCACGTGTGGAAAGTTTCAGCTCATCCACGTGTTGGCTGAACAACGTGAGCAGCCTGACAGAGTGAAGTGGACCAGAGATGGTGGAAAGGTAGAGGTGAAAATGATCAACGGACATGTGAAAACTGTCCTTGAGTCTGCAAATGTGATCAATCAGGGGCAGCATTTAGATTGGAAATGGAGAGGGGACAAAGATAGGGCAAGGCCTGATGCAGGAGGGGTTTTAGAACACAAATGAAAAAGGGTTTTAGACTGTCTGGGTCAGAACTTGGCCTTTGAGATGACCCATCCTGATAGTGACAGAACTTCAAACAGTATTTCCACTTTGTCTGGTGACTTCAGTGCATTACATTGTTAATGATTTTTGTGTTAGTCGGAGACTTGGACACAACAATCTAACCTGAAACAAAACTTATTTTTATTTTTAATTTTAGAGATCCAGCACAGTAACAGACTCTTCCGGCCAACAAGCCAATACCGCTCAAATACACCAATTAACTGACCAACCCTGTGAGGATTTTTTTGTGGAAGCTGGGAAGAACCCACCTAGGTCACGGGGAGAACATACAAACTCCTTACAGACAGCACCGGATTGGAACCTGGGTGCCTGGCGCTGTAATCACGCTGCGCTAGTCGCTCCGCTCTGCTGGAGGAGCTCAGCGGGTCGAGCAGCATCGGTGGAAGAGAAAAAGAATCCCTAATGTTACGGGCCAGCGCCTTCAAACATCCCCCTCTCCTCACATTTATACAAAATATTGACTGATATGTTCTGAGGAGGCGCTGGGAAATAATCCTGGAATATTTATTCCTCAATCAACATAAAAACAATGACCATTGACATCAACATTAATGGGATCTTTCTGTGCATTGATTGGCGGCCGTGCTTCGTCTATCGTTGCAGTCGCACCCTGGGAGATTGATTTGGTAGACACGGGCCTGGGAACAGTTTTGTTTATAATGACAATTGCTCAACGCCTCTCATGGTGATGACCATTACCCAGAAATCTCTTCGGCCAAGAAAGTGCCCTATCTCCATATGAAACAAGGAAGTGCGCAGGCGAGCAGGAAGTGACATCACATGCACGCGAGCTGCGCCAAAGCTCCCAGTGCTTGTTGTGGACTGAAGGTTATTCAATTCCAGGTGCCAGGAGCAGAGCGCAGCAATGGATCCCAAAATGGTTCCAGGGCTTGCAACGCCTGGCGGGAGGAGACTTCTCCTCGGGTTCTGGCCCTAGTCCCAGCCTCGGTGTTGTTTTAACCCGCTGCCCAGTTCTCCTTTCAGTTGAGCACACACAGTATGCCCCAGGGCAAGACTGCATTGGTCTGTCCCCTGATCAAACCCTCTCATCCCCACAATGATGAACCCATTTCAGTGCTCAGATTGTGGGAAGAAATTTAAATGGTCACGTGACTTAACAAGACATCAACGGGTCCACACCGGGGAGAGGCCGTTCACCTGCCCTGAGTGCGGTAAGGCCTTCAGCCAGCGATCAAACTTGCTGACTCACCAGAAGATTCACAGCAGCGACAGGCCGTTCACCTGCTCCGAGTGTGGGAAGGGCTTCATCAAGAACTCCCAGCTGCTGACCCACCAACGAGTCCACACCGGGGAGAGGCCCTTTGCCTGCCCCGAATGCGGCAAAGGCTTCATCCAGACCTCCGACCTGCTGACCCACTTGCGGGTACACACTGGAGAGAGGCCCTTCACCTGTCCCGAGTGCGGCAAGGGCTTCACCAAGACCTCCGACCTGCTGACCCACCAGCGGGTCCACACTGGGGAGAGGCCCTTCACCTGCCCTGAGTGTGGCAAGGGCTTCGCCCAGACCTCTAACCTGAGGAGGCATGAGTGGGTACACACTGGGGAAAAGCCATTCATCTGCCGCGAATGCAAGAAGGCTTTTACTGACAGGTCCAGCCTTCGGAGACACCACCGGGTCCACACCGGGGAGAGGCCCTTCACCTGCCCAGAGTGCCACAAGGGCTTCACCCAGACTTCCCACCTGCTGAGGCACCAGTGGGTCCACACCAGAGAAAGTCGTTCGTCTCCACTGAGTGCAGGAAGGCCTTCACTAAAAGGTACAGCCTTGAGAAACACCAGCAAGTCCAGACTTTATAGAGGCTGCTCATCTGCCCAGAGTGCGGGAAGGCCTTCACCAACAGGTCCAATCTGCTGACTCACCAGCAGGTACACTCGGGGTGAAAAGCTGATTACTTGCCCTGAGCGCAAGAGAAGGCCTTCAGCAGGCCTTCACAAGAAACACCAGCGGGTCCACAAGTGAGCCGGATTCTGTGGCTGATCTGACCCCACACCCCTGTCATTTTAACCAGGGTTGGACCGTGTCCATCTGATCTTAACGGCCCCTGTAACCATCTTGCAGCTGAATGTACTTGGCACATGCCAAATAAATTGGGTCGACCTTGAACATCTGGTATGTTGTAGAATAGCGAGGACTGTACTTGGGCTTTAGTTAGAATCATATGGTCTTTCTGATGTTGAACCACAGAACAGCACAGAAACAGGTCATTTGGCCCATCTATCCTGTGCTGAACTATTATTCTGCCCAGTCACATTGACTGTAAAGCAACTGATAGCTTCTCCCTCCTCTTCCCTATTCTGGTGATGGAGGGGCCTGGGGGGAGGTGGGATTAGGGTGCCTGGCCATTCGGGGAGCAGAACTTGGGTGGGTAAGAGTCTGGAAACCTTTGCCACAAGTGGGAATGGATGTTTCATAAACTCATTTGGAAACTCAAGGTGAATGAATGTTTTCCAAACCAAGGGAATGAGAAGTGGGTCGGCATTCAGAGTTTGGTCATGGATCAGCCTCAATGGCTCATAAAGTTGTGCAGTGCAGAAAACAGGCCCTTTGACCCACATCCCTATTACACTCTTCTGATCCATGTTCCTAAATTTGTCTTTAAGTTCACCTGCCTCCACTACTTCCCCTGGCAGCTCATTCCACATGCCCACCACCCTCTGTGTAAAGTTAAAAATAGGGGAGTATGCAGACGCTGGGTCTACAGTGCGAAACTCAGCAGGTCACTCAACGTCTATAGGTTTACTAATGTTTCGTGCCTGGGCTCTTCATCGAGGTCTGAGTGAAAAGCAGGAAGTCACCTGAATAATGAGGAGAGAGAAAGGGGGAGGAGCTCATGCCAATAGGAGAGACATCATAGGTCACCTGTGTGGGCGGGAAGAAGAGGAAAAAAACTGAAACGTGATGGGGGGGGTAACTGGTTGGGAATGGCAGTGGGGACCTGGAAGAAAGGGGAATAAGGAAAGAGAGGGTCTCGGGGGAGAGGTTCAATGGAAACTGGAGAGGTCGATGTTAATCCCATCTGGTTGGAAAGTGTCCAGATGGAATATTAGAGGTTCTCCAATTTGCAGGAACCCTTGGTCTGACAGGGCACGAGGCCGTGGACAGACGTGTGGGAATGGGGCCTAGAATTGAATGGTTGTTCACTTTGAGGATCCCCGTGATTTACAGCAGACAGAGCGAAGGTGCTCAATGGAACGATCTCCCAGTCTTACATCCAGTCTCTCTCATAGAGGAGGCCACATCAGGAACAATATTCCCCTGAGTCATGGTGTCCCCCCCCCTTGGGTCTGTTTGAAATCTTTCCCCTTCTGCCTTGAATCTCCCCCCCTCTAGTTTTAGATTCCCATCCTGGGGAAAAGATGAAGACTGATAACCTTCTCTATGCCCTTGGTGATTTTATAAATCTCCATAAGCCTTCAGCCTCTCCTTACAATTCACAAGAATGTTGAATCCTTTTTTTTGTGGATAATTTGACACAATTTCTCTGCAGTTGTGCAATTTTCCATTGGATTTCCTTTGGAAACCCAGAGGGGTGGCACGGTTATCGTAGTGGTTAGTGCAACACTGCGACAGCAGCAGTGATCGGGGCTGCGCTAGTCCTATTTTTTTCTAATTATTTATTTAAACTTTCTGTGATTGATGTAACTTAAAGAATGGCATAGATTGGACATCAAATGTTTTAAAGATTTGTCAAGGGGAGTCTCGCTTCCTTTGGACAACATTCAGTTAAATACTGTCTACCAAATCTTCACTTTTTTTTGTCATCTACAGATTAGAGATTTTTTACAATCTCAGTTACATACATTTCCTAAGGAGGCCATCTGAGCTGTGTGTATTAGCTTTTCTGACTGGGTTGGCGGTGTTGCTCAGATGGAAGGACGTTACCCTGACTAATCAGGCTCAATGGCTACGTGATGTAGAGAAGATCAGATGCTCAATTTCCGATTTGAATTTAAAAGTTTTATAATTTAATCGAAAACATACATAAAAGGTTCGTATAGAAACAAATTCAATACATATTTATATTGATGATCATATTGTATGTGAATGATAATACATGAGATCACAATCAATAAGTATTTATTGTTCCCCCAAAAGAGAAAAAAAAACATAACTAAATGGGGAAAAAAAACCCAGTTTGAGTGTAAATGGCACTGGGAAATGTAGAAGCTGTATGGAAGGTAGGGCAACAGTGAGCTCAACCCCTCCTACCAGACAAGGTTGAATGAATAATATTAGCAGTCTTAGAATTGAGCATATCAATGTACCTTAATTCTTCAAATCGTGGCAATAAACCAGAAATGGAGCCCATGTCTTCTCAAACGTCACCTTAATTTTCCTGACATTGTGTCTAATTTTCTCTACACTCAAAAATGACATGATATTCTGCCACCATTGCCCAAGGGAAGGTGGAAAATCACCTTTCCATTTCAACAGGGCTTCTCTTCCAGACAGCAATGTAGAAAATGCTAAATCTTGTTTTTGATTTGACGTTAAATTTGTATTTTCATCCTTGGTGAAACCAAATATTACTGTTAACAGACAGGGTTCAAGATTGCTCCTGAAGATGTCCAAAAAGGTTTTAAAAAATATCTGTCCAAAATGTTCCTAATTTGGGACATGACCAAAACATGTCTTTCAAAAAGATTTCATAAATGTTCCATTTATCACAGAATGGATTGATATCAGGATAAATTTGAGTCTGTTTAACATTAGAAGTGTGCTCTACGTAAACATAGAGAAGGATTATTAATAAGACCTAGGACTGTGAACCATTCTTCCTCTGAGATGAATAAATTAAGATCGTTCTCCCATTCAGTTTTAATTAAGGAAACTATATACAATATTTTATAATATAAAGTAGATATTATACCTTTATGTACAAAATGTAGTTCAAAAAGTTCATCTATAAAATTCAGATCAGGAAGATGTAGAAATTCTGGACATTTTAGATCGATTAAAATGCCTAATTTGGTAATAACTAAAAAAAGTCTGGTAAATTAAATTCCAACATCAATTCTTGTAAATTTGCAAAATTTAGTTCCATAGAACTATTTTTAAAGTGTTAAAGAATTAAAATTTTCAAACACTGTGGGGGCCCTTTTTGAATTTCTTATGAAGGTAGAAATGTTGACTAATGATGTTAAAGTCTGCCTGAAGGCAAACTTATTTGTGAATAAGGAATAGAGCAGACAACTACAGAACCAGTTTTAAATTTTCTGCAGTAACGCCAGTGGGAGTAAGGAATTCAAGGAAGAGTCAACTGTCTCTTTCTGGTACCGAGCCTTTGCTCAATCAAAAGTCAGTACAATTACTGCCTGCGAATGGTTTCACGTGTTCTAACTAATGGGAAATTGATTGGAAACAGCTTTTACATTTGTTCATAGGATTGGAATGTCTTGTTGTTACAATGATCACTCGACAGTGACTCCCAGAGTCTAATTACTTCTTAGCTTCAATCTCTCATTCTAATCTATCACAGTTACTGTCTCACGGATGTGGTGTAGTTCCTTCTTGAGAAGAAAAGCATTACAATTGATTTATTTGCCAGCACTTATGGGGAAATCTAAACCTTAGTAGTTTTATTTTACAGAAACTGAACGAAAAGTTCACTCAGTTAAAAGTTCATCTGTGGTCACAATCCCACATCCTTGGAAGAGTTGGCCACATCGAATGCAAAAACTCCCAGAATTCTGTACAATGTCACAAGATAATGCTTAATTACTCACAAATCTTTACAATGAGGCAATTTATCATTGATAAGAATTCTGTCTTTCTTTTTGGCCAAACAGCTTCTTTTGCTTGTGGGTTTATATTTTCCTTTATTTTAATAATAAAATGATATAATATCCACACTATATAATCTGTTTGATTAAAATGTGGGGAACCTTGCATGTAATGATATGTGTAATGTATCATTTTAAATTTTAACATACCATATGTACTCTGTATTTCTGGATATGAAATTTCAATGTTAATAAAAATATTGAAAAATAATTTAAAAAATGAGTTTGTGTCCACTTCTCTTTCCCACAGTTTCTTCCAGACTGATCCCCCTCACTGCACGGAAGGGGTTCTCCTCATGCCAGCTGCAATCATTATGCAGCCGATTCCTTTGGTTCTTCTCCCTTGCATCAAATGGGAATTTCTCTGCAAGGTCCACAACCTACAACAGGATCCCACCACCAGACACAGCTTTCCCCTCCCCTCTCCGCAGGACCTCACTTCCCCTGCAACTCCCTCGCCCGCTTGTCCCTCCTGAGAGCCACCCCTGTCACTGCATCAGATGCTACACCCTCATCTCCTGGCTCAGCCCCCAAACAGTCCTTACAAATGAAGCAAAACTTGTGACTCTGCCAGGTGTCATCCACTGGATCAGCTACTTATGCTTGGCCCTCTACAATAGGGAGATGGGGCACAGACTACTTTGTTGAGCACCTTCCCTCTGTCCGGTGCAACAGCAAGGACATATCAGTTGCCGACCATGTCATTTCCATGCACCATTTCCACACTGACATGTCAGTCCATGGCCTTATTTACTGCTAAACTAGGGCTACCCACAAGTGGGAGGATCAACACCTTGTATTCTGTCTCAGCATAAATATCGACTTCTCCAATTTCCTTTCACACTCTCCCGGACTTTCTCTACCCTATCCCTCTGGCTCCCTTCCAGCTCCCCACCCACTTCCTGTCCGATCGGAGAGCTCCCCTTTTTGATATACAACTGCAGTTTAAAGTCCACCATGTAGACCAACTTGATCTATTTTCCCCTAGAGATGATCACTGAGCTCCACTCCAGGTTGCGAGCTGCAGATGATGCTGATTTGTGTGTTATTGCTTTGTGTGTGTGTGTGTGTGAGAAAAAGACAGTCTGTTCCCTGTTGTGAGTTCTATCGTTTATAAAAACACATGCCCAGGACTTGATGCTTCTTGAACCCCTCCAACATGTTCCCACCATCATAGACTTCTGTCCTCTTCCCCATCACTTTTACTCTTCCACCTGTGAGCCTGTTTCCCCTCCCCCTCCATTTTCATTGCCCCACACACACTCCCACTTGCTTCACCATCTCTCTCTGGTCCCTTTCCCCTGCCCCCCCCCCCCCCGACCATCCCTGTCTGTCACCCACACCCTCCAGCTCCCCACCCCCTCCCCTTCCTTCAATCAGAATGTCCCTTTCTCAGCCTTCTGTCCCCCATCACCTCGAGGCTCTTTTGCAACTTTCTCGTCCCTTGCCAGGCTATGTGCCTTCCCCAACCCCCAGCCCAACTCTCGGGTGAAGTGTTCCTGCTCAAGACATTGACTGTTGATTTCCTTCCACAGATGCTGCCTGACCCACTGAGTTTCCCCAGCACTCTGCCCTGCTCCAGCTTTCCAGCATCTGCAGGCTTCTTGTTTGGCCTCCTTCACTACTGGACCCCAGTGTGGGTTTGAACATCTTCGATCAGCAGGTGGTCCAAGTTCACCCATGGAAGGACACAGTGTCCATGAACCCATCCAACACACAGTGTCCGTGACCCCATCCAGCACACAGTGTCCGTGACCCCATCCAGCACACAGTGTCCATGACCCCATCCAGCACAGGTTCTATGACCCCATCCATTCTGTGACCCCATCCAGCACACAGTGTCCGTGACCCCATCCAGCACTGTGTCCGTGAACCCATCCAGCACGCAGTGTACATGAACCCATCCAGCACGCAGTGTCCATGACCCCATCCAGCACACAGTGTCTGTTACCCCATCGCACACAGTGTCCGTGACCCCATCCAGCACACAGTGTCCATTACCCCATCCAGCACACAGTGTCCGTGACCCCATCCAGCACAGTGTCTGTGATCCCATCTCATACAGTGTTCATGACCCCATCCAGCACACAGTCCATGACCCATCCAACACACAGTGTCCATAATCCCATCTAGCATAGTGTCCATGACCCCATTCAGCACAGGGTCCATGACCCCATCCAGCACACTGTTCATGACAACAAAAGATCACCTGCATATAAGGAAACCTTGTGAACACTATCATGAGATTGCTGAAAGGCCGCAGCCAATGGTTCTCATGCCATATTAAACTATAAAGGTCTAAGAGGACAACCTTGCCTTGTCCCACAGTAAAGATTAAAGGGTTTGGATTTTAAAGAGTTCATAAAAATTGAAGCAACAGGAGATAAATATAACAATTTAATCCAATTGATTATTTTAGGGCCAATGTTGAATTTTTCTAGCACTTTAAATAAATATTCCCATTCTATCCTGTCCATGGCTTTTTCAGCATCCAATGAGATAACACAGTCTGAAGAAGAGACAGGATGTCAGTAAAAAAAAGTTTAATAAATGACGGATATTAAACCATGAGTAATGTCTGTTAATAAACCTGGTTTCAGAAATAATAGGATGCATAATGTTATCCACACTACAAGCCAATAACTTAGAATTTTAGTATCAGCCTATAAGAGGAACAATCCGATAAATCCTTATTCTTTTTGGGAATAATTTTAATTGAAGATTCATAAAAAGTAGCAGGTAATTTCCCAACAATAAAAGATTCAGAAAACACTGAATCTAAGAGGGGTACCAAATATTGTGAAAAAGTTTTATAAAATTCAGCTGGGAGACTATCAGGTCTGATAAATTTACTGGATTGTAAAGAGTTAATTATTGAAACGATCTTGTCAACAATAACTGGTCTTGTGAGCAAAGCAAAGGAACAGTCAGCTGATCAAAAAAATTCTCCACACAGACTGAATCTTTAGGAGTTTCTGATTTATAGAGATTGGAATAAAATTGTCAAAAGGCTTCATTTATCTCTCAATGGTCAATGGTAATCACCCCACTGTCTTTACGAATTTCTGAAATAATTCATTTAGCAATGAAGCCTTTAAATTGATCAGCTAATAACTTTCCTGCTTTTTCACCATGTATGTAAAATTGAGATTTACTTTGCAAAGGTTGAGTCTGAATAGGATAAGGAAGGAGTAAATCATATTTATTTTTAATTTGACCTTTTTTGATATAAAGCTCAAGTTGCAAAGTCCCAGCATATTGCTGATCTTAGTTTCAATTGATTGACCAATTCATCTCTCTCCAAATTAGATATCTTTTTAACATTAGCCATAAAAGAAATGATTTAACCTCTAATATAAGCTTTAAAAGAGTTGCATATTACCAAACCAGAGACCTCCAATGAGGAAAGTTTTTTCAAAGAAGGCAATTTGATATTTATTAAATTCTAAAAATTCAGGATCTCACAATAGAATAGGGTTCAAACAGCATTGCTTAGGCAAATCCAGAATATTAATTGATAATACCAAAAATTAATATGCTCTTGTAGCAGCGCACATCCTCATGGCGAACCAGCCATGCTTGTATCGCCATGTGGTAGGGCAGCCATGGGGAAATGGCGTCGTCAGAGGTTTCTCTCTGACTCCAGCATCCCTTCCATCGCACACCCTGGGCAGCGATTATGATGTCACAATGCACCAGGTGACTGAGCTCATGCTGCCCTTAATGGGGAGTGCTGAATTTGAATAAAAACTGTCATTAACGATCCTCAACATGGTGGCTCTATTTCTTCCACTGCTCACACCGCCATAGTGGTGACCCCGATAAGCCCAGACGTCTTTCTGAACTCAAAACACCATGGGTGTTAACGCTATCTCCATCAAGCTTCCCCCACTTTTGGACAAACCGACTGAGAATGTGGTTCGGGCAGGCGGAAGCACAATTTCAACTCCGCAACATCTCCCCAGACACAACGATGTTCTATCAAGTCGCGAGCGCTCTGGACCAAGATACGGCAATGAGGGTGGACGATATCATCCACCAACCCCCAGTTATGGGCGAGTAAACTGCCCTCAAAAACCTGCTGCTTGGAACTTTCGGGCTAACTCCCCAGCAACGGGCTTCCAGGCTCCTTCACCTAGATGGGCTTGGGGACCATAGTCCGTTAATGCTGATGGATGAAATTCTGGCTTTGGCAGACGACCACAAGCCTTGTTTTTTCTTCTGCCTGATATTCCTGGAACTGATTCTGGAGGACATCCAGCTGCTCCTCACAAATGAAGACTTCTCGAACCTGAGGAGAGCAGCAACCCATGCGGATGCCCTTTGGTGCATGAAGAGGGAGAACGAGGCAGCCCTCAACCAAGTAGCACAACCAGGAGTGAGCTGAACACAAGCCACTCCCAAGACCAATCCAGAGGAGGGCCAGTCGACCTGGTGTTTCTACCATCAGCGCTGGGGAGCGCAAGCCCGTAAGTGCTGCCAGCCCTGTGGGTTTCAGGGAATGACCAGGCCAGCCGCCGTTGATGGCTGCGATGGCTGACCAAGCAAACAGCCTCCTTCATGTGGACAGATCCACTGGCCACCGATTCCTGGTGGACACAGGGCCTGAGCTCAGCATCTTTCCCCCAACAGCATTCGAGACTCGCACCCGATCTTGAGGTCCAACTCTGCGGGTGGCCAACGGCTCCACCATCAGGACCTACGGCACCCACAGGGCACAGATCCAGATCGGGAAGGAGAAGTTCCACTAGAGGTTCGTCCTAGCTTCCGTGGGCACCGCGCTATTAGGGGCTGACTTCGTCAGAGCTCACGGCTTGCTGGTTGACATGAAGGGCAAAAGACTGTTCAACACCCGAACGTCCACTCCACCCGACTGGACACAGCAGAATTCCCTGCCATAGATGCCACCAGGGATGGGTTTGACGAGATCCTCCACGAATTCCCCACCATCTTAGAGCCACGGTTTAACGCTGCCCTGCCCCAGTATGGGGTCTTCCACCACTTTGCCACACAAGGCCCCCTGTTGCATGCTAGACCCAGATGGGTGCCTCCAGAGAAGCTCCAGCAGGCATTCCTGGAGGAGTTCTCCAGGCTCCAGGAACTGGGAATTGTCCAGCTTTTGGACAGCGCCATATGGTCCTGAAATCGTCCAGGGATGGAGACCGTGCAGGGACTACCGTTGGTTAAACAACACAACTACCCCCGACAAGTACCCGGTGCCCCACATACAGGACTTCTCCGCCAACCTCCACGGCGCACGGGTCTTCTCCAAAGTGGACCTCGTGGATACTATCAGATCCCGGTGCATCCAGACGGTTTGGGTAAGACGGCCATTATCATCCCTTATGGCCTCTTCGAGTTCTTGCGTATGCCCTTTGGTCTAAAGAACGTGGCCTAAATGTTCCAGCGCCTCATGGACACGGTTGGAAAGGATCTGGACTTTGTGTTCATTTACCTGGATGATATTCTCATTGCCAGTCGCAACTGCGACAAACACAAAGCCCACCTCTGCACACTCTTTGCCAGGCTGGCGGACTTCGGCCTCACGATCAACATGACCAAATGCCAGTTCAGCAAGGAGTCCCTCCAGTTCCTGGGGCACACCATTTCGGCGGCTGGGGCTGCGCCAGCACCAGAGAAGGTAGCGGCTGTTCAACGATTCCCCAAACCCTCCACCCTGAAAGGCCTCCAAGAGTTCGCGGAGATGGTGAACCTTTACCATCCCCGGAGCTGCGCGCACCATGTTCACACTTATGGCCACCAAAGAAAATGCATTATCAAGGTCAGAGGAGGTGGACAGGGCTTTTATCATGACAAAGGAGGCTCTAGCCAGTGCCACACTGCTGGTGCACCCGTGGCCGGAGGCACACATGGCGCTCTCAGTGGACACCTCAGCTATGGCAGTCAGGGGGGGGGGGGGGGGGGGGCGGTCTGGAACAGTGGCTCATTGGACAATGGCTCCCGCTGGCCTTTTTCAGCAAGCAGCTCTGCCCGCCGGAGCTCAAATACGACGCCTTTGACCAGGAGCTCCTGGCACTATATTTGGCCATCTGCCATTTCCGCTACTTCCTTGAGGGCAGGCCAGGCCGTTCACAGCCGTTCACAAGCCCCTCACTCAAGCACTGGCGACGGCCAAGAATCCGTGGTCTGCCAGACAGCAGCGCAACCTCTCGTACGTGTCTGAATTCATGACCGACATCCAACACAGGGCCGGCAAGGACAATGTATTGGCAGATGCGCTCTCCCGTCCAGCCATCAACACTCTCGCACCCAGCCTGGATTACGAGCAACTGGCTCAGGCACAGAGGAACGATGTGGAGACGCAGGCCTTGCAGACTGCCATCTCAGGCCTCAAACTCAAGGATGTCCGGGTGCCCAGCAGCCCAGACACATTGCTCTGCGATGTCTTAACAGGCATGCCATGCCTGGTGGTCCCACTGCACTGAAGGGCGAAGGTCTTCAGTCTGATCCACAACCTCGCTCACCCAGCGGTAAAGACAACCGTATGGATTGTTGTGGAGCGGTTTGTGTGGCACGGGCTGAAAAAGGAGGTGGCAGAACTGGCCAGGAACTGTACCAGGTGCCAGACCTCCAAGGTCCAGCGACACACGTGAGCCCCCATCCAAAACTTCGACCCAGCGATTCACAGATTCCAACACATCCACGTTGATGTCGACGGGCCCCTGCCGGTGTCCAAGGAGGCTCGTTACCTCCTCACGGTGGTGGATTGAGACACAAGGTGGCTGGAGGCTGTCCTGATTAAGGAGGCCTCTGCGGAGACGTGTGCCAGGACTCTGGTCAGCCAACAGATCGCCTGTTTCGGAGTCCCGGGGCACATCACTAGCGACAGAGGGGCGCAATTCATTTCTGCCCTGTGGACTCAGATGGTGAAGCTCCTGGGGTCAAGCTCCACCACACCACAGCATACCACCCGCAGTCCAACGGGTTGGTGGAGAGGTTCCGCAGGCACCTGAAGGCATCGCTTATGGCCTGGCTCTCTGGACCAGACTGGGTGGACGAACTACCCTGGGTCCTCTTCGGGATTAGGACGGCACCCAAGGAGGACCTGCAGGCTTCAGCAACGAAGACGGTCTATGGTGCATCACTTTCCCTGCCAGGTGAGTTTTTCGGCCCAGACCCTGACACCATGGGCACTGACAAAAACCTGCTGGCAGACCTACACCAGTCACCTGACTGGCCTCTCTATCTCTCCCACCACTGCATGCCACAGTACCCTGCCACTTCATCTCCCCAAAGAGCTCGACTTGGCCCAGTTCGATTTTGTTTGGAGGGGACCACAAGGTACACCGCTACAGTGACTGTACGAGGGGCCATACAAAGTCTGGCAGAACCTTCACCCTGGACGTTGGTGGGAGAGAGGAACTTTTTATGGTGGACTGCCTGAAGGTTGCCCATCTGGAGATATCACAGCTGGTGCGGATGGCCTGGCCGGCCGCAAAGCGACAGGACGCGTAGCCAGTTCTGGGGGGGTGGGGGGGTTGTGTGGCGGTGGACATCCTCATGGTGAACCGGCCCCGCTTATATCGCCACGTGGTGGGGCAGCCATGGGGAAATGGCATCGTCAGAGGTTTCTCTCTGAATCCAACATCCCTTCTAGCGCACACCCTGGATGATGTCACAATACACCAGGTGATTGAGCTCATGATGCCCTTATAGGGGCGAACTGAATTTGAATAAAAACAGTCGTTAACAACCTTCAATATGGTGGCTGTGTTTCTTCCACTGCTCACACTGTCACATCATATTTACAAGAATCCATTAGTGGAATTAATTATTTATCTGTAAGAAAATAATCAATTCATGAATATGTATGAAGCACCTTAAAAAAAGAGAATTCCTTATCATTATAATGCATGTTAATAAGCATCGCAGGCTTGTTTAAAATGGCAGTTTTAGGAGATGAACAATCAAGTGGAGGATCTAACCAACAGTTCAGGTCACCTCCTACGACC
Organism: Narcine bancroftii; assembly: GCF_036971445.1. Classification (NCBI taxonomy): domain Eukaryota; kingdom Metazoa; phylum Chordata; class Chondrichthyes; order Torpediniformes; family Narcinidae; genus Narcine; species Narcine bancroftii. Next base: position 210,879,170 of record NC_091472.1, read on the forward strand.
AAAGAATATAATTTAAAATTTGGTAAGAGAGAAGAAATCTGTTAAAAAATTGGATCTTCTATCATAAACATTAACAAAAAAAAATTATAAAGTTTACTGGTCACAATTCTCTGATTGTGGTTGATTGGTAATACAACTGGATAAAATCAAATAGTGTCCATTAGGATCAGCGTTGTGTTTAGTAAATTGAATAGAATTGAGACACACATTAATGTGGAATGGAAGTGCTGTCCCTTCCAAATTCTTAAAAAAGCGAGAAGTATCAGATAAATGAAAATGAGTCTCTTGTAAAAGAAGAATCCCTGGTTTAAATTTTCTAACATCTGAAAATATCTTACGCCGCTTTATAGGATGGTTCAAACCACAAACATTCCAAGAGATGGGGGCATGTAAAGATGGCATAGGAAGAGGATGTGTAAAATCACCTCTCCCAGCTAAATAATTAATGTCTGAAAATTAAAGACAGTTAAAACATTTAAAAATTTTCTGAATAAGTTTAAGAAGGGATGGAAGTCTTAGACTGGAAAGAGAACACAAGTTAAAAGAGCTGAAAGTGCTGAAGAGTTGAGGCCTACCTTCCAAAAGGATCCACAGGCATTGATTTTGGAAGCTCTGAAGATGCAGAGGACCATTTATGTTACACCGGCACCCTCCATGTGTCTAACAATGCAAGATGGTGCCGGTACAATGAGCCATATCTAAGCGAAGGGGAGCGCGAGCGCAACCCAGGTCATGCGCCAGAGGATGTCGGGGTTCACGGGGGTGAGAGCTCTGATCAGAAGCACGGCGACTTCGGGCGCAGAGTCGGAAGATCTGCGCCTCCGGGCCTTAGCCAAACTGGGCATGCGCGGGGAATCACGCATGCGCAATACCTCTGATTGGGCCCAGGCTGCGGGAACGGCTCCTCCTGACAGGTTGACAATGTCGGCCTGGTTGGGGAGGGAGTCCAGACCCGCAGTCAGGTGGCACGGGCCAAGATTGTGGCCCTGGATATAGAAGAAGAAGAAGAGCTGCAAATAACCCCTGAGGAAGAAGAAGCAACAATATTACAGGCTGCAAGAATTATAGAAGGTAGGCCTCAGAGATTCAAATCTCCTCCTTTGCAGACATTTAAACCTGTGTCTGTGGAAGGGGATACTACATTATCAGTGTCTGAAGAATTTATGCATAGGATGGAAAATATGGTGTTACAGGTTATGCAGGGCTTTGGGGACAACAAGATTCAACTGACAGAATTGAGAGAAGTGTCTGCAATTTAAAAAGATGCGACTAAATGTTTGCGAGCAGTGGATGTGGTGCAGGACGAATTTAAAGAAATTAAATGGGCTTTCCGTGACTGTAACGGTAAAGTGGAAAGATGCACAGAGGGGATAGATTATGTGGAACATTGTATTATGGGATGGGATGTGCAAAAATGAGAATTTTTGAAGAAAATTGATTCATTGGAGAATCAAAGCCGACGTAATAATGTTAAGATAATAGGACTCCCCGAGGATATAGAAGGAACAGATCCAGTTAAGTTTTTCTGGAAGTGGAAACCTGAGATGTTGGGAAAAGATGCGTTTCCGGAAGGGTTAGAATTGGATAGAGTGCACAGGCACATACAGGACAATACGGCGAAAACCTTTTCCAGATCAACCACCACGTGCAGTTCTTTATTTGATGTTTAAGGTATCAAGATCATGAGATGATATTACGTCTGGCAGGGCAGAAAGCTCATCAGAACCAGGGACCTTTGATGGTCCAGGGTAACAGAGTTTTCTTTTATGCTGATTTAAGTCAGGATGTAATAAGGAGTCGTAAATAATTCAACCCAGCTAAGGCAGTGTTATGGAAGAAGGGTTACAGATTTTCTTTTAGATACCCAGCTGTGTTGAAAGTGTTTTATGGTCATTGTTCTGAGTTGTAGAAACAACCGAAATTGCAGGGATCTCCGAACAGGAATGGGAATGGAAATGGAAGGAAGTGGAGGAGCAGAAATTGATCGAGATTGGAGATGACGGTCAAGCTGCCGGTGTCACGGGACTTGTGGACTGACTCTTTGATTATGGAAAAGTTTTTTTTAATATTGGACGTGGGGGGGGGGGGGTGGTGGGTGGATGACTCTATATCTTTCAAAGTTGCCTGCCACTAGTGTTTTAGACCACACCTGGATAATAGAGGGGGTACCACTTAGGTGATTTTTTTTGTTGTTGTTTGAGAGGTTTCCTCCAGGAAAAACAAGGACTGGTTTGACGAAACAGCCAGGAAATCCAGGAGCTGCTGGCAAAGAAGCGAGCTGCCCACCAGGCTCACCTTACAAAGCCGTCCTGTCCAGAGAAGAAACAAGCCTTCCGTCGCGCATGCAGCCATCTTCAGCGCAAACTCCGGGAGATCCAAAATGAGTGGTGGACTAGCCTCGCCAAACGAACCCAGCTCAGCGTGGACATTGGCGACTTCAGGGGTTTCTACGAGGCTCTAAAGGCTGTGTACGGCCCCTCACCCCAAGTCCAAAGCCCGCTGCGCAGCTCAGACGGCAAAGTCCTCCTCAGCGACAAGATCTCCATCCTCAACCAATGGTCAGAACACTTCCAATCTCTTTTCAGTGCCAACCGCTCAGTCCAAGATTCCGCCCTGCTCCAGCTCCCTCAACAGCCCCTAAGGCTAGAGCTGGATGAGGTTCTCACCCTGGATGAGACATATAAGGCAATCGAACAACTGAAAAGTGGCAAAGCAGCAGGTATGGATGGAATCCCCCCAGAGGTCTGGAAGGCTGGCGGCAAAACTCTGCATGCCAAACTGCATGAGTTTTTCAAGCTTTGTTGGGACCAAGGAAAACTGCCTCAGGATCTTCGTGATGCCACCATCATCACCCTGTACAAAAACAAAGGCGAGAAATCAGACTGCTCAAACTACAGGGGAATCACGTTGCTCTCCATTGCAGGAAAAATCTTCGCTAGGATTCTACTAAATAGAATAATACCTAGTGTTGCCGAGAATATTCTCCCAGAATCACAGTGCGGCTTTCGCGCAAACAGAGGAACTACTGACATGGTCTTTGCCCTCAGACAACTCCAAGAAAAGTGCAGAGAACAAAACAAAGGACTCTACATCACCTTTGTTGACCTCACCAAAGCCTTCGACACCGTGAGCAGGAAAGGGCTTTGGCAAATACTAGAGCGCATCGGGTGTCCCCCAAAGTTCCTCAACATGATTATTCAACTGCACGAAAACCAACAAGGTCGGGTCAGATACAGCAATGAGCTCTCTGAACCCTTCTCCATTAACAATGGTGTGAAGCAAGGCTGTGTTCTCGCACCAACCCTCTTTTCAATCTTCTTCAGCATGATGCTGAACCAAGCCATGAAAGACCCCAACAATGAAGACGCTGTTTACATCCGGTACCGCACGGATGGCAGTCTCTTCAATCTGAGGCGCCTGCAAGCTCACACCAAGACACAAGAGAAACTTGTCCGTGAACTACTCTTTGCAGACGATGCCGCTTTAGTTGCCCATTCAGAGCCAGCTCTTCAGCGCTTGACGTCCTGCTTTGCGGAAACTGCCAAAATGTTTGGCCTGGAAGTCAGCCTGAAGAAAACTGAGGTCCTCCATCAGCCATCTCCCCACCATGACTACCAGCCCCCCCACATCTCCATCGGGCACACAAATCTCAAAACGGTCAACCAGTTTACCTATCTCGGCTGCACCATTTCATCAGATGCAAGGATCGACAATGAGATAGACAACAGACTCACCAAGGCAAATAGCGCCTTTGGAAGACTACACAAAAGAGTCTGGAAAAACAACCAACTGAAAAACCTCACAAAGATAAGCGTATACAGAGCCGTTGTCATACCCACACTCCTGTTCGGCTCCGAATCATGGGTCCTCTACCAGCATCACCTACGGCTCCTAGAACGCTTCCACCAGTGTTGTCTCTGCTCCATCCTCAACATCCATTGGAGCGCTTTCATCCCTAACGTCGAAGTACTCGAGATGGCAGAGGTCGACAGCATCGAGTCCACGCTGCTGAAGATCCAGCTGCGCTGGATGGGTCACGTCTCCAGAATGGAGGACCATCGCCTTCCCAAGATCGTGTTATATGGCGAGCTCTCCACTGGCCACCGTGACAGAGGTGCACCAAAGAAAAGGTACAAGGACTGCCTAAAGAAATCTCTTGGTGCCTGCCACATTGACCACCGCCAGTGGGCTGATAACGCCTCAAACCGTGCATCTTGGCGTCTCACAGTTCGGCAGGCAGCAACCTCCTTTGAAGAAGACCGCAGAGCCCACCTCACTGACAAAAGGCAAAGGAGGAAAAACCCAACACCCAACCCCAACCAACCAATTTTCCCCTGCAGCCGCTGCAACCGTGTCTGCCTGTCCCGCATCGGACTTGTCAGCCACAAACGAGCCTGCAGCTGACGTGGACTTTTACCCCCTCCATAAATCTTCGTCCGCGAAGCCAAGCCAAAGGGAAGATATATACATAGGGTGGGGGTTTTTTTATTTTAGTTTTATATTGGTAGTTTAAGGTTTTATTTTAGGAGCTCACATTTTGTGTAAGGGTTTGTTGTGTTGGTTGCCATTTAGAGGGGGATAATGAGTAAATTGAATTTTGCAACATTCAATGTTAAAGGGATTAATCATCCGACAAAAAGGAAATGTGTGTTGGATTATATAAAAAAGATGAAGGTGCGTTTCACATTTTTACAAGAGACACATTTGACATTGAAAGAACACTTGAAATTAAAACAGGGGCGGAGGGTGGGGTACGGGGCAAGATGATGTAGGGAGTAGGTGTGAGATTCCACCTCTCCCCAGTTGAATACAATGCCTGATTTTAAAAAACTCTCAAAATATTAAAAGTGCTCTTTACAAGATTTTTAAGAGTCCTGACAGTTATGATGAGAGCTATTAAATCCCAAACTTCAAAAAAAGCACAATTTAAAAGAGTAGGAAGTGCAGAAGAACGGAGGCCTACCTCATTGAAGGATCCCCTGAGATTGATTTTGGAGCATCTGAAGACATTGAAGATTACCCAGGCGAAGGTAATGTTGACCCCGGCGCCTTCAATGCAAGATGGTGCTGCCGCCACTCGTTCATCCGATGAGAAGCCCGCTCGCGCTCCAGAACACGCTCCTGGAGACGTGGAGGCCTCAGCGAGTGGGGGCCCGACACCTGATCACGGGGCCCAGTTGGGACTGAGCATGAGGATTCGCGCAGAACATGCAGCCCAGTGTGGGAGGGGATGTTAACTCGGGGTCAGGAGGCCTGGGTGGCGCCGGCACTACAATACAAATCGACATCAGTTTCTTCAATGGTGGAAGAAAAAGAGGAGGAAGAGATGGAGGATCCTGAGGAAGAGTTGGATTTAATACTGAAAGCTGCTAGACTCATTAAAGGAAGGCCTCAAATGCTTCAAAAACTTGAAAAAATTTCTAGAATCTCCAACTTTACAGACTTTTAAAACAGTACAGGTAGAAGATACTACTTCTGAAACTCTTCTGTTTCAGAAGAGTTTATGTGATGCATGGATAATATGGCAGTTCAGGTTACTCAAGGTTTTCAAGAAAGTGAGCTACAATTTACTGAATTAAGAGATGAGTGGCATCAATTACACAAGATTTAAGAAAGTAGATGTGGTCCAGGGAGAATTTAAAGATATTAAATGAGCATTTTGTGATTGCACTGATACTGTTGACCGATATACTGAATGAATTGATTATTTGGAACATTGTTTAACAGATTGGAAGGTTCAAAAGCATGAGTTTATGCAGAAGAATGACTTGTTAGAAAATCAAAGCAGATGTAACAATATTAAAATAGTGGGCCTGCCTGAAGATATTGAAGGAATGGATCTGGTGAAGTTTTTTCAGAATTGGATACCGGAAGTGCTGGGAAAAGATGCTTTAGAGCATTACGAAGATAACCTTTTCCTGATCAATCCCCATGGGCAGTTCTTATATGTTGTTTAAGATATCAAGACAGTGAGTTAATTTTGTGACTGGCAATCCAGAAAGCTCGACAGAATCAAGGACCTATGATAGTTCAGGGCCGTAGGGTTCTTTTTTATCCAGATTTGAGTCAAGATGTGATATGTCATCAGAAGGAATTCAATCTGGCAAAAGCTGTGCTATGGAAGAAGGGTTATCGGTTTGCTTTCAGATATCCTGCTGTGTTGAAGGTGTTTCATGGTGATTATCAGACTGAGTTTTTTGATGTTGAAGCTGATGCTTTATCTTTTGCTAATTCTTTGCCAAATAATTCTTGGAGCTCTGAGTTACAGAAATCAAAAGTAAATGGCTCTCCGAAACGTAATGGTGCTGCGAACGGGAATAGTAAGCAGAATGGTTGGAATCAACATTGGAATCGGAAGGCAGAGGAGGATTCATCTGTTGCTCCAGTTGATGTTCAGGGGCAGCCTGGTGGAGTTGTGGGGGTGGGAGATTGAGTGGGAGGGTGGATGGCACTAAAACTTCTGAAGTCATCTGCCACTAGTGGTTTAGACCACACCTGATCAAGAGGGGGGTACCACTTTCTTAAAAATTTTTTTTAGAGGGTTTTTTTTTTAAAGGGATTTAAAGGGGGGAGAGGACTTTTTTTTTCCTTTTTTTTTAACCAGATCTTGAGTCTGTTAGTGGGTTGGCTGTTAAGAGTTATTTTTTAAGATAAAATGAGTAAATTGAATTTTGCAACTTTTAATGTTAAAGGGATGAATCATCCAATAAAGAGGAAGCAACTTTTGGATCACATTAAGAAGATGAAAGTGGATATTGCTTTCTTGCAAGAGACGCATTTGATGGAAAAAGAACATCTGAAACTGAAGAGTCTGGGTTGGACATGTATTGGCATCATCTTTTAATTCTAAAGCCGGGGAGAGGCAATTTTGATACATAAGAGGGTACCTTTTATGCTGGAATCTGTTTTTGAAAGTGCTGGAAGAGTTCTGAAGGTGAATTGCAAATTGTATTCTGAAACATGGACTTTACTGAATTTATACGCTCCGAATGAAGATGATGTACAATTTGTAACTGATACATTTTAAAATGAGTCAGTCAAATGACAATATAATGGTAGGTGGGGATTTTAATTGCTGCCTGGATCCATTATTGGATAAATCTCCAAAAATTGTTAAGAAAACTCAGATGGCTAAAAAATTGGGAGAAGTAATGGGAGAATTGAATTTGGTAGATATTTGGTGACGTATTCACCCGACTGAGAAAGATTATTCTTATCATTCTGCCCGACATCATTCATTTTCTAGAATAGATTTATTTTTAGTATCTGCCCATTTACAGGGAAGAGTGGATCTGGCAGAATATAAAAGCAGAATACTGTTGGATCATTCATTATTGTTGATGTCTTGTGAGATTACTGTGAAGGTTGAGAGGAATTACCATTGGAGGTTTAACGAAATGTTACTTAGACAACCTGAGTTTGTTATGCTTTTAAAGGACCAGATTAAACTTTTTTTGGAGCTAAACGAGAGATCAGTACAGAGTAAATTTACATTGTGGGAAGCTTTGAAAGTGTATCTGAGAGGTCAGATCGTTAGTTATACGGCTAAAGTGAAAAAACAATACATGTGGAACTTCTTGAGTTGGAGAAAGAGATTGAAGATTTAGAGAAAAAATTTCAACAGAGCGCAACGGAAGATAATAAGATACAGTTAGCTAATTTGAAACTTCGTTATAATATGAAACAAACTTATAATTATGAAAAATTGATTTTGAGATCAAAACAATGGTATTATGAGTTAGGAGAAAGAGCACATAAGGTACTAGCATGGCAGTTGAAAACAGAACAAACTTCAATGCAATCAATGGAATACATTGAAATTCAGATATTACATAAACCACAGGAGATAAATGAGGAGTTTTGTACTTTTTATCAGGATTTATATACATCTGAATATCAGGTGGATGCTGAACAGATTGATACTTTTTTGTCTAGTTTGAATTTGGCTTCTTTGGAGGAGCAAAATGTGAGATTGCTAGACAATCGATTTTGAATTGAAAGAAGCATGACAAGTAATATCGATGGGTAAATCACCTGGCGAAGATGGATTTATGGTGGAATTTTATAAGGAATTTCATGTCTTGTTGTTTCTGGTAAATATGGATGTTTTGAGGTAGGCCACAGATAATGGGTTATTTCCTGAATCATTTTAAAGAGCATTGATAACAGTTATAGCAAAGAAAGAAATCCAATGAAAGTGGGTTCTTATAGACCTACATTTTTATTTAATGTAGATAATAAGATTGTAGGAAAAGTCTTGGCTAATAGATTAGCTAATTTTTTACTGAAATTAGTACATGGAGATCAAACAGGATTTATTAAAAATAGTCAGTTGATAACATTAACCATATAACAATTTACAGTACAGAAACAGCCCATATCGGCCCTTCTAGTCCGCACCATTTTACGTGAAACTCCACTAAACCTACCCACTCCCCTGCCCATAATCCTCCAATCCCCTCACATCCATGTACTCATCTAACTAAATTAATTACAATAATTAATGCATCTAGACAGCAAGTCAATCAACCAATGCTGAGAAAGCTTTTGATCGAGTTGAATAGAAATTTTTATTTAAAGTGTTGGAAAGATTTAAATTTGGGCCATTTTTTATAGCTTGGATTAAAGCATTATATGAGAATCCTTCTGCACTGGTGGTGACAAATGGTTAGGTCTCTCAAGCATTTACTTTGTATAGGTCAACCAGACAGGGCTGTCCATTGTCACCAGCCTTATTTGCATTAGTTATAGAACCTTTAGCTCAAGCAATTAGACAAAATGTGGCTATTCAAGGTATACTACGATTGGACAACATGAGTATAAAATTAACTTATTTGTAGATGATGTATTGATATATTTATCTAAACCTAAGAATTCATTATGACCCTTACAAGAATTATTGGAACATTGTGGGTCAATGTCAGGATACAAAGTAAATTGGGACAAAAGTGAGATACTACCAATATCTGAAGAATATTATTTGGATTGTATGCAAATTACTAAATTTAAATGGTCTGAGATTAAATATTTAGGTGTAATTATTGATAATGAATTTAAGTATCTGTATGGTCTAAATTATTTATCTTTATTAAATAAAATTAAATCTGATTTAAATCGATGGAAGGATTTACCATTGACAATAAATGGCTGAGTAAATTGTGTTAAAATGAACATTTATCCACAAATTCAGTATTTACTCCAATCAATTCTGTGTTTGGTACCAGGGAAATTTTTCAAAGAATTGAATAAGGCAGTACGTTTCTTTTTATGGAAAGGTAAATTACCAAAAGTATCGATGCAAAATTTGACGTGGACATATGATTTAGGAGGTCTCCAATTACCACATTTTCAAAACTATTACCAGGAAGCACAATTGAAGTTTATTAGTAGATTGTTCGATATTGACCAACCACCAATGTGGGCATATGTGGAGATGGATCAGATACAAGAAAGGTCAATACATAATTATATATAAATGGAATTTATTGCTTTTGCAAACATATAAATTACCTGTTTTAACTAATTTATTTAAAATATGGAGTGTAATGGAAGATTCTAACCTGTTTTTTTAAACTTGCAGCTCTGGGTTCTGCAAGGCTGAGAACCTGCTTGTGTTTTAGAATCAGCAGACATAAGCTAAATTCCACCAAGGCGCTAGAGATGCTCTTATCTGATGAAAGGACATCTGTGTACCAAGAACATTTAATCTTCCTGCTTGTTTTGGTCACAAACTGTCAGAGGCCTAGCCTTGATGCAAAATAAACCATTGTATTCAAAGTGATAAGCTGAAAATTATGTTATTCATTAGAAGCCTAGCATGCTAGCTTGCTTCCTTATCTTTCTTGCTGCACTGGGAATAGGTGCTTGGGTAAGCCATGGTCCCACTGCTGAAGTTGGAGACTCTCCGAGAGGTGGCAACATCTCTCAGCAAGAAGAACTTCTGGAGTCCAGCCAACGACCCGGTCAGGGGAGGTGGAGAAGCTGCTACCGGCGTCCTGACAACCAACTACAAGTGTGCAGTCGTTGCCTCGCTTCGGCAGTTGGGACCAGTCCAAGCGTTGATAAGTATAGTTGGGAAGGGCTTGCATATTGTAGTGTGAAATCAGCTTTTGAATTTGTAATAAACATTTGTATAAACTGAACTGCTCTCGGTGTGTGTGTCTATTTTCTTTCGGTAGCTCAAACACTGTGACCAATCTAAAACGAACAAAATGAGAGGTATAAGTTTACCCAAGACATGGAGCAAGTGGAATTAGCTTATAGGTTCAAAAGAAATGTGTTCAATTAAAACTCCATTATATCAAAACAATTTGATTCTTTTTTCAATACATAACCCTTATTTGAAGGAGTGGGACTCAAAAGGTTTGGTATTAATTGAAGATTATTTTGAGGCAGGTTTATTTTTTTCATTTGATAGACTTAGGCAAAAGTTTGGGATATCACAAAATACATTGTTTGCTTATTATCAAATACATGATTTTTTAATGCATAAGTTTGGTTGAGAATTGATATTACCAAGGCAACTGAAGTTTGAAATAATGCTTATGGATAAGGGAAAGAAAGGGTTTGTTTCAGAGATGTATTTGTTATTACAATCAAAAATGAAGAAGCTTGAAGGGTTGAGAGTAAGAGATAAATGGGAACAGGACTTGGATATGGTCATCCCTGAGGAAGTATGGCCTGATTTATGTTTTCATAGTGTTACAAAATTAGTTAATGAACATTACAGTTTAGTTAATATTAACTTTCTACATCAGTTATATTTAACTCCGGAAAAGTTAGAGGTATGGCATTAGGGATTCTGATTTGTGTTTTAGATGTGGAGACCAGATAGGTACTTTTATACATTCTGTGTGGGCATGTCCAAAGGTTAAACCTTTTTGAGAAAAGATTATTAAGTTTTTGCAAGATTTATTTCAAACAGATTTACTTATGGATCCATGGCTGTGCTTATTAGGATATATGAACCCATTAATAACATGCGTAGATAAATTTTGGATTGCATTTATTCATTTAAGTCTGACAGTTGCTAGGAAATGCATAACTTGGAAAAATAATGTAGAATTAAGAAAAAAAGGGGAATATGACATTAACAATCTGATAGATAGAATAGAAACACAATGAAAAATTAACTCCCCCCCCCCCACCTATAAAAGTAATCAACCAAAAAATCTGAAATTTCCAAAGGAACATATACGGACATGATTAAATGGCAAGCAAAAGTTAAAAATCAACTATTTGAAGGAAAGATAGTCAACCCCAGAATATCAACACTGCACTGAACAAGTGAAGCAGTAGGAAGCTCTTCCAGAAATTCTGAGCAAGCTTTAGGGGACTTATCCGGTAGGGTGATCCATAGATGAGCTGGGAGAAGCAAAGATGGTTTTAAACATCTTTGTAAAGCTAAGACATAACTTCTTTGTTACTGAGTACATTCCTCCATATCTCTGCAGGGTAGTCATCAACGATCTGAATACTCTGTCCAGAATATTGCAACGTCCCTCTGTGCCAGATTCCCATGTAAGTTGATCTTTCATCTGAAAATGATGCAGGCAGAGAATAATTGAACGAGGCTTGCTGCCAGGAGCTGGTTCAGGAATTAACGATCATGTCCACTTCTGGTACGGTCGGCAGCAACTCTTGACCAAACACCTCATGGAGAAACTGAGCAAAGAATTTGATAAGGTGGCCAGATTCAGTTTCTTCTTTCAATCCAATAATTCCTAAATCGTTTCTCTGCTTCTAGCCTCCAAATCTGTGACTTTCTTCAGTAGAATGTTAGATCTGTTTACGACAGTGTTCTCTCATTGTAAATCATGAAGCTGGGCTTCCAAAAGTTCACCTGAATTTTCCAGATCCTTAGTTTACTGGTAAGCTGAATGAAAGATACTTTAATGTCTTTACCATCACGTTTAGTTTCTTTATCATCCTTTCTCAGGTCTTTGGTCTAATCCAGAATAGTAGAAATTGATCCCCCAGAAACAGATTTCTTCTTTTCTTTCCCTCAGCTTTAGCACCTCATGTAGTCATATTAAATTTATATAAGAATTTTAAAAAGAAAATACTAAACAAAAGTAGTAGTTTTGGATAAAGGTATGGAAGCTGGTGGAATTAAAAAGTTTAGGAGCTGTGAATAGAAGCTGTTCCCCATGGGCGACCAGCAGGGAACTCCCCTGTACATCACTGTTAAACCTTCAATGTGAAACTGCCAGTGTCTCAACACCAACACAACCATTCAGCATGCCATACAGTTAAATTATCATCCCAGTGTAGACCTGCTGGTGTTTCAGCAGGTTGGAAGAGTGAGTGAACTCCCTTCCCGCACTGGGAGCAGGTGAACAGCCTCCCCCCGGAGTGGACTAACTGGTGGGTCAGGAGGTGGAAGGAATGGCGAACCTCTTTCACACTCATGGCAGAAGAATAGCCTCTTGCTGGTGTGGACCCACCAGTATCTCAAGGCTAGATCACCTGGTGAAGGCCTTTTGGCACTCAGCACAGACAAATGGCTATTCCCTGGTGTGGACTCGCTAGTGTCTCAGTAGGTGGGAGGACCGGATGAATCCCTTTATGAATTTGGGGCAAGTGAAGGGCCTCTCCCTGGAGTGGACCCACTGGTGAATCAGCAGGTGGGAGGCTTTGGTGAAGCCTTTGCCACACTTGGGGTAGGTGAAGGGCCTCTCCCCGGTATGGACCCGCTGGTGGGTCAGCAGGTTGATGGTCTGATTGAAGCCCTTGCCGCACTCAGGGCAGGTGAAGGGCCTCTCCCCAGTGTGGACCCGTTGGTGAGTCAGCAGGTTGGACGACTTGATGAAGCCCTTGCCGCAATCGGGGCAGATGAACGGCTTCTTGCCAGTGTGGTCCCGCTGGTGTCTCAGCAGGTGGGAGGTCCAGGCGAACCCCTTTCAGCACTGGGGCAGATGAAGGGTCTTTCCCCAGTGTGGACCCGCTGGTGGGTCAGTAGATTCGAGGTGTGGGTGAAGCCCTTGCCACATTCAGGCAGACGAATGGCTTTTCCCTGGTGTGAACCCGCTGGTGCATTTGCAGGTTGGACAACTCGGTGAAGCCCTTCCCACATTTGGGGCAGGTGAAGGGCCTCTCCCCTGTGTGGACCCACCAGTGTCTCATTAACTCACTAGATCTTTTAAAGTTCTTCCTGCAGACACAGCACTGAAACGGGTTCATCGCTGTGGGGACGAGAGGGTGTGACAAGGGGATAAATGAATGTAATCCGGGCCATACAGTGCTCAGCCCGATGGAGGCTCCTGGAGAGCTGGGAAGCAGGTTAAATCAACACCGATGCAGGGAGTAGGGCTGGGCATCCTCTAGCCGGGTGTTGCAAGCCCCAGAACCACGGGTGCCCTCCGTTCTGAGACTCTGCTCCCGGCGCTAAATCACCTTTGGTCTCCAACAAGTGCTGAGAGCTATGGTGGAGCTCACGTGCATGTGACATCACTTTCCACGTGCTCTTTTCTTTCACATGTTGATGGGGCACTTTCTTTGCCAAACAGATTTCTGAGTGATTTGTCTTTAAACGAAGCTGTTCTCAGGCCCATGTTTCCCAAATCAATCCCCCAGGGTGCAAATGCTACAATGGATCAATGCATCAATCAATGCACAGATGATGACATTGATCACTGTTTTTATGTTGATTGCGGAATAAATATCCCAGGATTATTTCCCAGCGCCTCCTCAGAACAGATCAGGCCATATTTTGTATAAACGTGAGGAGAGGGGGACGTTGGAAGGCGCTGGCCTGTAATGTTGGGGATTCTTTTTCTCTTCCATTGATGCTGCTTGACCTGCTGAGTTCCTCCAGCAGAGCGGACTGACTAGCGCAGCGCGATTACAGAACCAGGCACCCAGGTTCCAATCCAGCGCTGTCTGTAAGGAGTTTGCACGTTCTTCCCGTGACCTGGGTGGGTTCCTCCCAGCGTCCACAAAAAAATCCTCATGGGGTTTGTCCGTTAATTTGTGTATTTGTGTGGTACGGGCTGTAACCATGCTGGATCTCTAAAATTAAAAATAAAAATAAGTTTTGTTTCGGGTTAGATTGTTGTGTCCAAGTCTCCAACCAGCACAAAAATTAAAAACTTATTACTTTACATTAACAATGTAATGCACTGAATTCACCAGACAAAGTGGAAATACTGTTTGAAGTTCTGTCATCACAAAGGCCAAGTTCTGACCTAGACATTCTAAAGCCCCTCTTTTCCAATCTCTTTATTGTTTATTTTTGAGAAAAATAGTATCAGGTAAATAAATGAAATAAATGTTTAATTAAAATAAAATTACAGATGATAAAATAAAGAAAAAATATATTTATTAGTAAAAGTTAGTTTTTGGGTCACAAAACTCTTGCGCACAGAAATGTCTGTTCAGCCACTGTTTGGTGGAGGTTGTGTTAAACGTCATAGAACTGGAGTGATTGTCCATTCAGTTGCTGGAACAATGAATGTTTGCTGGAGAAACACCTGTGTACACAAGGAAGCCATTTGCTGGCTAGCTGGGCAGACAGCTCAGAGTCCATTAACTCACGATTCATACTTTTGAAGAAGAAATCATGTCACGTCTCATGTGATAATTATCTGAATGCCCATAAGTATTAGAAACAAGGTTAGTGAACTTGACCCGCAATTCAGTCCCCAGGCATATGATTTAGTGGCCATCACGGAAACATGGTTGTAAGGTGGGCATGACTGGGAATTTAACTTTCAAGGGTATCAGGTAACACGAAAAGATGGACAGGATGGTAAAAGTGGTGGGATGGTGCTCTTCATCAAGGATGAGATCAGGGCAATAGTGAGAGACGATACAAGATCTAAGGAGCAGAATGTTGGGTCCATCTGGGTAGAGATTAAAAATAGTAAAGGGAAAAAAATCACTAGTGGGAGTTGTCTAGCCCTCCAAATAACAATAGCACAGTGGCACAGGCAGTTAACAGAGAGAGAGAGAGGGAGCTGAGGCATGTCAGAACAGAACGGGAGTTGTCGTGGGAACTTTAACTTCCACATAGATTGAGAAAATCAAGTTGGTCGAGGGAGTCTTTGTAGAATGCGTCCGTGATCGCTTTCCTGAGTAGCAATGTTAAGGAACCAACAAGGGAGGATGCTATTTTAGATCTAGTATTGTGCAATCAGATAGGTACAATCTAGTAGTTAGGGACCATCTTGGAAAAAGCAATCATATTATGACTGAATTTCTCATCCAGATGGAGGGTGCAATAGTTAGATCTAAAACTAGTGTATTATGCTTGGACAAGGGAGACTACAATAGGATGAGGGAGGAATTGGTCAGTGTGGACTGGGAGCACAGGCTGGTTGGCAGAACAGTTGAGGAACAGTGGAAGACTTTCAAAGACTTTCACAGTGCTCAACAAAAATATATTCCCGTTAAAAATAAGGGGAGTAAGAGAGGGAAGAGTCAGTCTTGGTTAACTAAGGAAATGAAGGGAAGTATAAAATTAAAAGCTCATGTGTACAAAGTTGCCAAGAGTATTGGGAAACTGAAGGATTGGGAAAACTTTAAAAGGCAACAAAGGACAACTAACTGGGAAATAAGGAAAGGGAAGAAGGATTATGAAGCAAATTAGCACAAAATACAAAAACAGATAACAAAAAATGTTATAAATATATAAAACAGAAGAAGGTGGCTGGAGTCAACATAGATGAGAAAGGGAGATTGATAGAGTAATGAGGAAATGGCCAAGGCATTGAACAGATATTGTGTGTCAATCTTCATGGTGGAAGACACGTCCAGTATGTCAAAGAGTGCAAAGGGAGGTGAGGGCCTTGGCAAAATAATTGTTGCAAGCGAGATAGTGATGAGTAAACTAATGGGACTGAAAGCAGACAAATCCCATGGTTCTGATGGAATGCATCCCAGGGTACTGAGGGAAATGGCCTCAACGACAATGCGTTGGTCGTCATTTACCAAAATACTCTAGATTCTGGGCAGGTTCCAGCAGACTGGAAGACAGCAAATGTCACACCACTTTTTAAAATGGGATGTAGGCAGAAGGCAGGTAACTATCGACCAGGTAGTTTAACATCTGTAATTGGGAAAATGCTTGAAGCTGTCATTAAGGATGAAATAGTGAGACATTTAGATCGAAGGTATTCCATCAGGCAGATGCAGCAGTGAATTCAGAAAGGGCAGGTCTTGTTTGACAAACTTGCTGGAATTCTTTGAGGATATAATGGGTAGAGGGGAATGGGGTTGATATGGTATATTTAGATTTCCAGAAGGTGTTTGATAAGGTGCCGCACAAGAGACCTATAAATAAGATACAGATGAATGGAGATGGGGGAAGTATATTGGCATGGATTGAGGATTGGTTAACTGACAGAGGCAGTCGGGATAAATGGGTGTTTTTGTGATTGGCAGCCAGTGGTAAGTGGGGTGCCGCAGGGGTCAGTGCTGAACTCGGACCGGTTCACCATTTACATTGATGATTTGGAAGAAGGGACAGAGTGTAGTGTAGCCAAGTTTGCAGATGATACTAAACTGAGTGGAAAAGCAAATTGTAGAGAGGATGTGGAGAGGCTGCAGAAGGATATAGTTAAATTAGGTGAGTGGGCAAAGGTCTGGCAGATGGAGTATAACCTTAGTAAATAGTAAATGTTGGTAGGAAAAATAGAAGAGCAGATTATTATTTAAATGGTGAAAAACTGCAGCATGCTGTCCTGCAGGACATAGGAGCACTTGTGCAAGATGGAACTTTTCCCCTATAGGTCATCAGACTCCTGAATTCCCAGAACATAAGTGGATAATGTACCATGGACCTTTACTGTACGTCTTAATATTTTAATGAGTTTAACTTCTATTCTAACATTAACTAGGAGGGTGGGAATTTGTTATGGCATGGACTAGTAGGGCCGAACTGGCCTGTTCTGTGCTGTAAGTGGTTATATGGTTATTTACATTAATATGCTCCTTGGTCCTGGAGAAACACTACCTCATCTTTACCGTGTGAACAATAAATAAAGGTGATTTGACCATCCTGTGGGGAAGACAGGATTGAAGATACAGTAGCCAGAAAAGGTACTGTTACATGTTACTCCTCGTAAAAGTAGAACACAGAATCAGTGGCTTTTGAAGGAGGAAGACCATTTCTGACTGTCTCTTTAACATTCTACTGTGTCAATTTTCATATGGCCACTTCATGTAGCCCTTGCCTGGGTTTGTGAAATCGTGGAAGAAAATAGACACTTCGCTGTCTCTTTAAAAAGAGGACAGATTCATTGTGTGGAACACAGACTCCAAAACCTCCATGCAACAGAGATAAAAATCATTAATATGAAGAAGCAATGCTCTGAAAACAACTCTGCAAGAAAATTTGTGAGTTTTAAAGAGCCCTGATGACTTGATGTTTCAAAATACTTCACAATTGCTCTTGAGCAACAATTTAAAGAAACGAATGTCTCACACTTACTCCATAATTGCTTTGGAACACCAGTAAAGACTTTGAGTTTCAACATGAAAGCTTTCTGAGACTGACCTTTAAAATCATCTTTAGAATCAATCTTAAATGGAAATGGTTTTGGTTTTGCCACACACACACACATAGTGGGGTGAAATTAGAGTTAAGTAAGAAGTGTAATGTTATTAATAATTAATTACAAAAATTATTGTTTTGAAAATACCATTATCTTGGCTATTACCATTGTCTTGGCAATTAACATTGCTGTTGGTTTAGTACATAACACTCAGCTTTGTTTTTCCATCTGTATCAAAAACTGCCTTTGCCATTCAGCTTCCTCCACCTCTCATCTACTTTTTTGTAATCCCATCTCCAGTGCATGTAGCTCAAACTCCAGTCTACATTTCTCTAACTGTTCCAACCCATCCAGCCCTTTTACAGTATGGAGTTCCAGTCAATATGTTGAAAGTTAAAATCTACTATCACAACAACCTTGTTTCCTGCAACTCTCTGCTATCTCACTACAGATTTGCTCCTCCAATTATCGCTCACTATTGGGCGGTCTATAATACAATCCCATTAGTGTGGTCAGACCTTTCCTGTTTCTCTGCTCCACCCATGTAGCCTCAGTAGATGAGCCCTCTGGTCCGTCCTGCCTGAGCACAGCACAAGGATTTTAGTCTCCCTCCAGTTCAGATGCAAACTGTACTGTTGGAAAAGGTTACACCTCCCTTAGAAGGGAGCCCAATGATCCAGAAACCAGAAGTCCTCCCTCCTCCACAATCTCTAGCAATGTGTAAAGCTGCATTACCCTTCTACTTCCAACCTCACTAGCTTAGGATTGCTACCCATGCCACGTGCTAAAGGTCACAACCCTGGAGGTCCTGTCCTTCAACTTTGCATCTAATTCCCTAAACTTTCTTTGCAGGACCCTCACCCTTCCTACCCATGTCATTTATCCTGAGATGAACCATGACATCTGGCTGCTCACCCTCCCTCCTGAGAATGCCGAGAACTCAATCTGAGATATTTTGGACCCTGGGACCAGGGAGGCAACATACCATCTGGGATTCTTGATCTTTTCCACAGAACCTCTTACCCGTTCCCCTGTGGAATCCCTTCACTGAAGCTTGGCACTTCTCCTTTCCCTTCTCAACCACAAGACCAGACTCTGTGCCAAAGACATGACTGTCATGGCTAATCGCTGGTAGGTTGTTCCCCATCTCCATCCAATAATATCCAAAATGTTTTTGAAGGGAACAGCCACGGGGGTGCAGTCTGCCTGGTCCTTTTCCCTCTCCTTACTCACACTCAGCTAACCTCCCCCTGCCTCCTTGGCGTGATAATGTCCCTGTAACTCCTATCACTCAGCCTCCCAAATTATCCGGAGTTCATTCAACTCCAGCCCCAATTCCTTAATTCGGTTTGTAAAGAGCTGCAGCTGGACGCATGTCTCACAGATGAAGTAATCAGGAATACTGCTGGCTTCCCTGACTATCCACATTCTGCAAGAGGAGCATTCCACTGCCTGAAAGAAAAAAAAATTGGACCAATAAAAGGTCAGTACATCTTTGGAAACTTTGGCAAATCTCTAGAAATGTGCAGTGGAAAGTATGCTGACTGGCTGGATCATGGTCTCATATGGGGGCACCAGTACCTCTGAGTAGAATGCCATGTAAAAGGCAGTGGACACAGTCCAGTATTCACAGGACAAACTTTCCCCACCATCAAGAAAAGGTACAAGAAACACTCCTGCGTAAAGTAGCAGCAATCCTCAAGGACCCTCACCTCCCAGAACATGGTACAGGCACTAGTTGAGGCACGTTAAAGGTCATTCAGACAGGACATGCTGTTGGTTCTGGAGATAATGTCACCCAAAAGGTGCTTCAGAAGTCAGGAATGAGGCCAAAATCTTCTGATCACTGCCATTTTTATTCAATATCTGCCAAGGTACACATCAGACAGGCTCCGTCCGTACCAGCCAGCTCAGAAAGTACAAAGGGGAAGTGACCCAGGAGATCAGATGCAGTTTAGATGAAAGTTCCAATAAACAGGTGCAGCAGGTCGACTGGGGATGATACAAACACACGGAGACCTGGAGCTGCAAAGAAAATCCCCATCGGAACAACAATCTGGACCCCAAGTCGTCGACGCCACCTGCAAACTGGAGGGACAACGCTTTATATTCCATCTCTGCTGTCTCAAACCAGATGGCATGAATGTATAACCACATAACTATTAAAGTACAAAAACAGGCCATCTCAGCCCCTCTAGTCCGCACCGATTTAAGTGATCTCCTCTTGACCAACCTACCTGCTCCCTGCCCATAACCCTCCAACTCCCTCACATCTATGCACTTACAACCTTCTCTTAAATGACAAAATTGACCCTGTTGCAACCACCTCTTCCGAAGGTCATTCCACTCAGCCATCACTCTGAGTGAAGAAATTCCCTCTCATGTTACTTCTAAACTTTTTCCCCCTAACCCTTAACTTATGACCCTTCGTTCCAATCTCACCTACCCTCAAGGAGAAGAGCCTATTCACATCTACTCTGTCTATAATTTTAAATACTTCTATCAAATCCCCCTCAACCTTCTACGCTTCTACCCAGTCTACTCAATCTTTCTCCGTATTCTAGATACTGCAATCCAGGCAACATTTTAGTAAATCTTCTCTGCACCTCTCTACCTTATTGATATCCTTTCTATAATTTGGAGACCAGAACTGCACACAGTATCCCAAATTTGGCCTCACCAATGCCTTGAATACTCTTAACATCACTTCCCAACTCCTATATTCTATGATTTGTTTTATAAAGCCCCGCATACCAAAAACCTTCTTCACCACCATATCTACATGAAAATCCACTTTCAAAGAATGCTGAACCGTTATTCCAAGATCTCTCTGTTCCTCTGCATTCCTCAAACCCTCCCCTTCACTACATATGCCGTGTTTTGATTATTCTTCCCAAAATGAAGCACTTCACAATTATTGATATTAAACTCCATCTGCCATCTTTCAGCCCACTCTTCTAAACAGTCAAAATCCTTCTGCAGTCCCCGAAAATCATAATCACTATCCACAACTCCCCCTATTTTTGTATCGTCTGCATATTTACTAACCCAATTTACCACTCCATCATCCAACTCATTAATGTAAATGATGAACAACAAGGAACCCAGTACAGATCCCTGAGGCACACCGCTTGTCACTGGCTTCCATCGTGACACAGTTGTTCACCATGACTCTCTGGCATCTACCTTCTAGCCACCGTTTTACCCATCTGACTATTTCTTGCCATCCCTATTATATCTAATCATCTTTTTCAATCTTCTTTGCAAGATACTATTTTTAAAGACTGGCGTAGATTTGGTATTAAATGTTTTAAAGACCTTTATATTCAAAACAATTTTTCTTTCTTTGAACAATTGGTGGTAAAATTTAACTTACCAAACACTCATTTTCTTAGATATTTATAAGTTAGGCATTTTGTTCAATCTCATGACTTTCCACAAATTCCCAAGGCAAACATCCTTAATATACTTTTTTGATTTACAGCTTTCTCATAAATGTTTAATATCTCATTTATAACAATTTCCTGGACTTAATAACCTTATTAGTTAAAATCAAGAACAATTAGAATGGGATTTGAATTTATCATTTTCAGATGAGGTGTGGGACTTTATTTGTAATTTGATGAATACTACCTCCTTTTGTGCATGGCACTGTTTGGAGGATCAAAGAGTGCCATTGTTGTCTATGACTTGTTCAAACAAATCCATACTAAAGTTTAGCTTTCCACAGTTTATTAAACTATATTAAACATTGTTAACATCAGTTGCTCAAATTATTATCAGTTGCTATATTGTTACAAACTATTAAACGTTAATAGGGCTAAAACAACTAAACTAACCCATGTAATCTCTATACCACACATAGAAAAACTAGCTAACCTTGAGCAAAGATGTTGCTAGGAGACAGCAAAAATATGTAAACATCTTGAAAGCAACATACAGAATTTGCTTGCAACCAAGAAATAGTTTAACCCATGCAATGAACATTGACTCAATTTCCATTAACCTCTTTTTCCGAGTCCTTCTTCCCTCATTTTTGTCTCCTTACCTCCTGCTCCCCACCCCTTCCCTGCCTTTTCCCATCAGAAAGAATCCTGTCCTCTCCCTGTCACTTCTCAGCTTCTCTCCTTTCTACTTCCCACCAGTATCTACCCATAAGCCAGTGCTCCTCCCCTTTCCCCATACCTTTTAAATTCGGGTGTCTGTTTCACTTTCAGCACACATGGAGAAGGGCTCAGGCTTGAAATGTCAACAGCCTATTACTTCCTATGGACGCTGTGACCTTCTGAGTTTCTGGAGCACTTGTGTCCTGCTTTAGATCCCAGCATCTGCACATCCACATCGTCTGAAAACCCAGAGGTTTCAGTGTCCACTTTCAACTTGAATTAATTGCAAACACCAAAGGGAACTTGCACAGCGAAGTCTTGTCCAGCAGTTAATGTCACTGACAACTCCTGGTTGGTTTATTTTCGCGTCACGAAACCTCAGCCACGCAGGCACCAGGTCAGAGGTCACCCCCATATTCACCTCACCAGTGACGCACAAAATGCTGGAGCAACTCAGCAGGTCAGGCCACATCCATGGAAGGCAATAGACGGCATGAACCCCACACTCAGAATAACAGGGAGAGAAGGCAGAAGCCCAAATAATAGAGTAGGGAGAGCGAGACGGGGAGGAACACAGGCCACAGGGAAAATCCCCATCAACACAACAAACCTTAAACCTGTGGCCTCTGAAACATCGATCTTTAACTCCACATGTCTGAACTGAACAAGATGCCTGTTAAACTGCTGCCCACAAGTATTTCACCTTCCTCCATGTACATGGGTCTGCCAAGAATGAACTACACCTGATAGCCCATTTTGTGAGTTCACTGACCAGAACATTTACCTTAACCTTCCTTCCTCCCTCCCCCACCTCACCTTAAAACACATGCCCTTTAGCGAGTGATGCATTTACTAGGAAGAAAATATGATGAACACTCCTTCTCCTGGGGTGAACTCGCTGGTGTCCCCACAGACCAGAGGGCTGCATGAACTCCTTCCTGAACAGGGAGCAGGTGAATGATCTCTCCCCGCTGTAAATTCACTGGTGGCCCTGCAGAGAGGAGGAACCCTCTGCGCACTTGCTGCGAGATAATGTTTTCTCTGGTGCTTGGTTGCAGGACTGAGTAAATCTGATCCTGCACGGGGAGCAGGTCATCAGTCTCTATCTGGTGTGAACCCGCTGGTGTGCCTGCAGGCCAGAGAGATGAGAGAACCCCTTCCCACACAGGGAGCAGTCAAATGGTTTTTCCCCAGTGTGAACCCGCTGGTGTGCCTGCAGGACGGAGGGCTGAGAGAATCCCTTCCCGCACAGGGAGCAGGTGAATGGTTTCTCCCCGGTGTGAACTCTCTGGTGCCTCAGCAGGGCAGAGGATTGAGAGAACCCCTTTCCACAGAGGGAGCAGGTGAATGGTTTCTCCCCAGTGTGAATCCGCTGGTGTACCTGCAGAGCAGAGAGCTGAGTGAAACCCTTCCCACAGAGGGAACAGGTGAACGGTTTCTCCCCGGTGTGAATTCGCTGGTGTACCTGCAGACCAGAGGGCTGAGAGAACCTCTTCCCACACAGAGAGCAGACGAATGGTTTCTCCCCAGTGTGAACCCGCTGGTGGGCCTGAAGGCCGGAGGGATGAGAGAACCCCTTCCCACACAGAGAGCAGGTGAACGGTTTCTCCCCAGTGTGAACCCGCTGGTGTGCCTGCAAGATGCAGAGCTGAGTGAAACCCTTCCCGCATAGGGAGCAGGAGAATGGTCTCTCCCCAGTGTGAATCCGCTGGTGTGCCTGCAGGGTGGAGGGCTTAGAGAACCCCTTCCCGCACTGGGAGCAGGTGAACGGATTCTCCTCAGTGTGAACACGCTGGTGGGCCCGAAGACCAGAGGGATGAGAGAACCCCTTCCCACACAGGGAGCAGTCAAACGGTTTCTCCCCAGTGTGAATCTGCTGGTGTGTCCGAAGGCTGGAGGGATCGCAGAATCTCTTCCCGCACAGGGAGCAGGTGAACGGTCTCTCCCCAGTGTGAACCCGCTGGTGTGCCTGCAAGCTGGAGAGATGAGAGAACCCCTTCTCGCACAGGGAGCAGTCGAATGGTTTCTCCCCGGTGTGAACTCTCTGGTGTACCTGCAGGCCGGAGGGCCAGGAGAACCCTTTCCTGCATAGGGAGCAGATGAACAGTTTCTCCCTAGTGTGAATTCTCTGGTGTATCTGCAGCCTGGAGGACTGGGTGAACCCCTTCCCACACACGCGGCAGGTGAACGGACTCTCCCCAGAGGGAACACATCCGTGTTCCTCCAGCTCCTTGGAGGTTTGAAAGCCCTTCCCACAGTCAGAGCAGGGGAATGGGCTCCCCATAGTGGGGACACACTGGTGCTGCAGCAGGACATCAGAGCTGGTGAATCCCTCCCCACACTCGGAACAGGGGAACGGTCTCTGCCCAGGGTGAGCACAGAGATGTGTTCCCAGCAAGTCCAAAGGAAGTTCCTCCTCACCGCATGCCTCACTCTGGAGTGTTTTATCTGCCATATCACTGGTCACTTGACCCTCCATGTTGGCCAATCGTCTGGAGTCCAGTACAAGCACTCAATAGGTGTGAGGCATCTGTGTGGTGATTACCGTGCTCTGTATGTAATGATAAAGCTGGGAGATACTATGGAGTGAAGGAATCCAGTTGGAGAGTCAAACCAGAATGTGGCGTTTTCTGATGCTTCCTGCCTGCAAACTCATCACTTTCTTCATCCTGTGAAGAGAAGATGGTGGAGTGAGAGGGAGCAAGGCATTCTCTGCAGCTAGTGTTCTAGGACGACACACCCTGGAGCCAGGGCCAGCAACATGACAAACCGTGGACGTGTCCTGATCTGTGAGGAGGATCAGTACGGACAAGTAGACACATGATGTCAAAACCAAAAATCCCCTCCCACAATCAATTCTCCCCATTTCCCTCTCCTGTCCTGCCATCTATAGCTAATGATCACCATTGCACCATTGATCACCATTGATCTCCCCAACCTGTTAATCCAGGGACCTGTATCTGGACGAAGGGCTCAAACCTGAAACATTCGTTATATACCTTTACCTCCTATGGATGCTGAGAAACCTGCAGACTTTATCATGCTTGTAGATGGAGACCCCTGAGAAGTCCTCGGGCGATTCACCCATGCCGACTCCATCCCCGCACCGGGGAAACCCCACTTCTGCTGACACATTTCTCATGGCCCAAAGCGATCCCAGAGACTGGTTTCTCTTTTCATTCAAACATTCTGCCCGGATCTTGCCAAGTTCTCCAAAATACTCTGATTCCGGTTGGTTTAGATCCAGGAGGAGGTCAAATGAAGCAATATGAATGTAACTAGTTTAACAACCAGAGGAGACATAACCAAGGTCTACAAGATTCGGAGAGGCCTTTATCCCAGGGCAGGAGGAGCCAAAAAAGTGAAGGGAGGGAGGTTGAGGGAAGACATGACGGATAATTTTTTATATATACAGAGTTGTGGGTGCGTGGAATGCCTTGTCGGGGATGGTGCCGGAGGCTGAAACATTAGGGGCATTTAAGAGACTCTTAGACAGACACATGGATAAAAGGAAAATAGAGGGTTACAAGGTAGGAAGTCCTCAGTATTTTTTTGGTAGGAATATGTGGGTGACGGGGGCGTGGCAAGATGGTGTAGAGTCTAGACGTGTAATCTCGACCTCTCTGGCCAGACTTTTAAGAACCCGTTTTTAACTCTGTTTTTAAGTTTAAACTTTTAAAAAACTTAGTTTAAAGTATCAAGGAACTGTTATGGCTATTAATGGTAAAAAGATTAAATCTCAAGTGCAGAAAAAATTACATTTTCGGAGTGTTGAAGATTTACGGCCAAAGAAACCTGCTATGACTTCAGATTTGCTTTTCTCCGTATCTAAGTCACAAAGATTGCCTGTCCAATCACCAAGACCTGTGATAATTCGATGCTTGAATTATTTGGACAGAGAAACAATACTTTGTCTAGCAGTGCAAAATGCAAGACGACGACAAGCTCCATTAATGATTCAGAATAGTAGAGTTTTTTTTAATCCCGATTTGAGACAAGAGGTTATTCAGCGTCGGTGTCGATTTAATATAGTTAAAGAAGTTTTGTGGCGTAAAGGCTATAAGTCTACTTTTCGTTATCCGGCAGTGTTGAAGGTGTTTTGTGGAGATTTTCAATCTCGGATTTTTGAGAATGAGCTTGAAGCAATGATTTTTGCTGATTCATTGCCAGATGTACAAGGACAAAGACGTAGTCCACCATTGTCTCCTAAAGAAAAAATTTGGTTGTTCTGGAAATGGAAGAAATGGTAGAAATGGGAATGGAAAGAATCTAACTTCTCCTGAAATGGGGTCTCCGAGTTTGGAATCTCTTGGATGAAAAGAAGAACTTTCTTATTCTTACTTTATTTTTATGTCATTATGATATCTTGTTGTTATTCTTTGTTTGACTGGGGAGGGAGAGATTTGTTCTATGTTCTATTAGTCATCAGCCACTGGTGGGTGATCCACAACCAAGTTTTGTTTAGGGATTACTACCTTTTGGTAGTTTTTTTTTTACTTTATCTTTTTTTTTCCATAACCACTTACAGCACAGGTCAGTTCAGCCCTACTAGTCCATACCGTAACAAATCCCCACCCTCCTAGTCCCACTGACCAGCACCCGGTCCATACCCATCCAGTCCTCTCTTCTCCATGTAACTATCCAGTCTTTCCTTAAATGTAACCAACGATCCTGCCTCAACCACGTCTGCCAGAAGCTCACTCCACATCACTACCACCCTTTGCGTAAATAAATTTCCCCTTATGTTCCCCTTATAATTTTCCCCCTTCAATCTTAAACCATGCCCTCTAGTTTGAATCTCCCCTACTCTTAATTGAAAACGCCTATCCACATTTACTCTGTCTGTCCCTTTTAAAATCTTAAACACCTCTATCAAGTCCCCCTCAATCTTCTACGTTCCGAGAAAAAAGCCCTAGTCTGCACAACCTTTCCCTGTAACTCAAACCTTTTAATTTTTATTTTATTTAGACTTTAATTTGTGGGGTTTTTTTCTCCTATTGGAGGGCCTATTTACGTTATTTTGAGTTTTTAAAAATAGATATTATTAGTTTTTAGTAATATTAGTAGATATGTCAAAGTTGAGGTTTGCTACTTTTAATGTTCGATGTTTAAGCGTAAACGCATTTTGGCGTATATTAAGAAAATGAAAATTGATGTCGCTTTTTTACAAGAAACATTTGAATGTCAAGGAAAGTATGAAATTGAGGAGGGATTGGGTAGGGCATGTATATTCTTCTTCATTTAACTCTAGGGCTAAAGGCGTAGCAATTTTGATACATAAGAATTTATCTTTTGAATTACAATCAATGGAGAAAAAGGCAAGATGTATTCTTAAATTAAATTGTAAGATTTTTAATGAATTGTGGACTTAATATTTATGCCCCAAATGAAGATGATGAAACATTTATCTCTGATGCATTTTTATATCTGGGTCAGGCTAATGAGAATGTTTTAGTTGGTGGTGATTTAATTGTGTTTTGGTACCTTTATTAGATAAGTCCCTGAAGAAAATTAAGAAATATAAAATGGCAGTTTAGGTTCAAGTGCTGATGAAAGATCTCAATTTAGTGGATATTTGGAGACGTCTTAATCCGACAGAGAAGGATTTCTCCTTTTATTCAGCTAGACATGAATCGTTTTCAAGGATTGATTTTTTTTTTAGTATTGGCACATTTACAGGGGAAAATACAACAAGCGGAATATAAAAGCAGGGTGATTTCAGATCATTCTTTGTAATACTTTACATATATAACTTCTGAGAAAATTCAAATGGCCTATCGTTGGAGGTTTAATACAATGTTATTAAAAATACGGAATTTATTGATTTTTTGAAAAAACAAATTAATTTATTTTTGAAAGAAAATTCTAATTCTGTTCATAGTAAATTTGTAGTATGGGATGCTATGAAAGCTTATTTGAGAGGACAAATAATTAGTTATACCTAAAATAAAAAAGAATCGATTAAATCAGAGTCTTGAGTTAGAGAAACGGATTAGTGAGTGAGAAAGGGAGTTTCAGATGCTGCAGAAGATCAGAAAATAGAATTGTCTAGGTTGAAACTGGAATATAATACTTTGCAATCTTATCAATTTGAATGTATGATTAACAGGACTAAACAACGATATTATGAATGGGGAGAGAAAGCACATAAGGTATTGGCATGGCAATTAAAGAAGGAACTGGTTTTGAGGACTATTAATGCTGTTTGACAGAATTCGTTTATTATGTATAAACCTCGTGAGATTAATGATGAATTTTGCTAATTTTATAAAAAGTTATATACCTCTCTACAGTGTTTGGAGATGTGCGACGTCAGGGTGGAGAACATTATGAATTGCCTGAGTCTTGTTCTAGTGCTTTAATTACAGTAATTCCAAAGAATGACTTCCTTTGAAAGTATCTTCATATCGACCGATTTTGTTGTTGAATGTAGATTATAAAATTATAGCTAAAATTTTAGCAAATAGATTGGCTAAGTTTTTACATAAGCTGATTCATATGGATCAAACAGGTTTCATAAAGAATTGATATGCCTCGGATATTATTTTACGTGTGATTAGTTTGATTAATAGATTTCGATAATCTTTAGACCATCCGATGGTGATATCTTTAGATGCCGAAAAAGCGTTTGATAGAGTTGAGTGGAATTTTCTGTTTAAAGTTTTGGAGAAATTTAAGTTTGGTCCTTTTTTTATTGGTTGGATTAAGGCTTTATATAGTAAACCGGTAGCTCGAGTATTGATGAATGGTTTGATTTCAGAACCGTTTAAACTGACCCGATCTACTCGTCAAGGTTGTCCTTTATCACCAGCTTTATTTGCATTAGTGATCGAACCCTTGGCATAGTTGATAAGACAGAATTCACAGATACAGGGTATGAAAGTTTTAGATGTGGAATATAAAATTAATTTATTTGCTGATGATGTATTGGTGTACCTAACAAATCCAGCTCAATCACTTTTGCATCTGAAGGAATGTTTGATGCAATATGGACGTCTTTCTGGATATAAAGTTAACTGGGAAAAAAGCAAAATATTACTGGTGAGTGAAGGAGATTATTCATCTTATAAAAACATTCTTAATTTGAAATGGACGGATCGAATTAAGTATTTGGGTATAATCATGGATGTTAATTATCAATCTTTATATAAATTAAATTATGTTCCGTTAATAAAGAAAATTAAAACTGATTTGATTAAATGGAATGATCTGCCTATTAATTTATTGGGTAGAATAAATACAATTAAGATGAATATTTTTCCACATATACAATATTTATTTCAATCTATTCTGTATTTACTTGATAATATTTTTTTTCAAGATTTGAATAAAATGGTTAGGGAGCTTTTACGGAGTGGTAAATTTTCAAGAGTAGCCTTGAATAAATTAACTTGGAAATATGATCTAGGGGGAACTACGTTTACCACATTTTCAAAATTATTATTAAGCAGCCTAACTTAAATTTATTAGTTCATTGATGGATTTGGAATGGCCCCCTAGTTGGGCTAAAATTGAGATGGCAAATATTTTTGAATTTGAAATACATCAATTTTTGTTTAGATGGAATGTAAATTTGTTACAGCAACATAATGTGCCTATATTAAAACATTTAATGAAGCTATGGACAAAGAAAAAGAAAATGATAGGTTCTAGTGGTGAATTGTCGGTCTTGACTCCGTTGTATAATAATCAACTTATTTCTTTCTCAATACATAATCGAAGTTTATTATATTGGAGATTTAAAGGTGTGGAAAATTTGCGAGATTGTTTTAAAGAAGGTAAATTTTTATCTTTTGATCAGATGAGGGACAGTTATGGTATTGATAAGAATTCTTTGTTTCTTTATTATCAAATTCGATCTTTGGTAAAGCATGTGTTTGGTAGAGATAATGATTTTACCTGAAATGACTAAATTTGAGACTTTTCTTATGAAGGTACCAGAGAAGGGTTATATTTCAGTTATGTATCAAATATTACAGGATGGTATGGATAAAAAGGGTTGGGATAAATCTAAAGGTAAATGGGAAGTGGAAATTGGTTTTATTTTTTCCGAGGATGATTGGTCAGATATTTGCTATGATAGTGTAACTAGACTGATAAATGCATGCTATGCAATGATTAATTATTTTTTTTACATCAAATATACTTAACACCTGAAAAACTAAAAAAGTATGGTTTTCATGAATCAGATTTGTGTTTCAGAAGTGGTAACGCTGTTGGAACATTTTTTCACGCGGTTTGGTCATGTATATATATATATATATACACACAATCTTTTTGGAAGAAAATACTATTGTTTTTGGAATACCTGTATAAGATTAAAATACCTTTAGATCCGACAATATTTTTATTGGGTAGTTTGCAACCTCTGAAAGGTCTGGGATTAGATAAATTTCAACTTGCTTTTGTATATTTAGTATTATCTGTAGCGAAAAAATGTATTGCTAGTACGTGGAAAGATACAAATATGATTGATATTAATAGATG
The DNA here is from genome assembly GCF_036971445.1 of Narcine bancroftii. Taxonomy (NCBI): domain Eukaryota; kingdom Metazoa; phylum Chordata; class Chondrichthyes; order Torpediniformes; family Narcinidae; genus Narcine; species Narcine bancroftii. The sequence continues at coordinate 210,909,258 of NC_091472.1, forward strand.
GCATAATGAAATGAAATACTGCTTAATAATGGAAAAAATCACATTTCGCGTGATAATTATAGTTTTTTTATTAATAAGTGGTTGTTACATTCAGAATATTTACATTTTGATTTACATTGATTAGATTTTAATATGTATGCTTAATTTTTCTTTTTTTTCTCTCTCTTTATGGCTCTTTTAGGAGAGTTGGCTGAAGGGGGAGGTTCTCTCTTTTTTTCATTTTTATATATAAAATATATCGTTCATGTTTAGTTTATTGTTATATATGTTACTTATTATCTGTATTTTTAATGAATAAATAAATTAAAAAAAGGAATATGTGGGTAGGCACAACATCGAGGCCCAAAGGGCCTGAACTGTGCTGTAATGTTCAATGAGGAGTAGGGAAAGAAAGAGAATGTTCCGGAATGTTGGTCCCCTTCACTCCCTATGGATGCTGTGCAAGTTTCTCCAGCACATCCGTGTATTTGCTTCTCTGTGTTTGTTTCAGGTTCCAGCAGCTGTAGTTCTTGCTGTTTCTGATTGACACAAGCCCACATGCTGTTGGATGCTATATCTGTCAATCTGCTCACAAGGCAGGGCTAACACCAACGGGTGGCACTGATTGGCCAATGGGTGACATTTCTTATGATGTCATTTTTTAAAGCTGGGTAAATGCTCTATGAAATAAAAACACAAAGTTGAGGAAGCTCAGCTGGTCCAACAGTACTTATAATAAAGTGAAGGCAGGGAGGTTGAGGGAAGACATGCGGGATAATTTTTTATATATACAGAGTTGTGGGTGTGTGGAATGCCTTGCCATGGATGGTGCCGGTGCCTGAAACATTAGGGGCATTGAAGAGACTCTTAGGCAGACACATGGATAAAAGGAAAATAGAGGGTTACAAGGTAGGAAGTGCTGAGTATTCTTTTATTAGGAATATGTGGGTAGGCACAAAGATACATCACCAACTTCAGAACCTGTCCCTCTCGCACCCATCTCCAGTCCAATCACCTCCACGTGTCCCTTTCTCCCCGTCATATTCAGCAATGAAAACTGTCAATCATGACCACAGAAATGCTGGAGGGACTTCGGTCTCGCAGTGTCCACAGGAAGTAAAGATATATTACCGACGTTACGGCCTGAGACTTTTTTTGAATACTTTATAAATTTTTATCCACAATATAATTCTCTCTTCTCTCTCTTTGGCTTGGCTTCGCGGACGAAGATTTATGGAGGGGGTAAATGTCCACGTCAGCTGCAGGCTCGTTTGTGGCTGACAAGTCCGATGCGGGACAGGCAGACACGGTTGCAGCGGTTGCAGGGGAAAATTGGTTGGTTGGGGTTGGGTGTTGGGTTTTTCCTCCTTTGTCTTTTGTCAGTGAGGTGGGCTCTGCGGTCTTCTTCAAAGGAGGTTGCTGCCCATCGAACTGTCAGGCGCCAAGATGTACGGTTTGAGGCGACATCAGCCCACTGGCGGTGGTCAATGTGGCAGGCACCAAGAGATTTCTTTAGGCAGTCCTTGTACCTTTTCTTTGGTACACCTCTGTCACGGTGGCCAGTGGAGAGCTCGCCATATAACACGATCTTGGGAAGGCGATGGTCCTCCATTCTGGACACGTGACCCACCCAGCGCAGCTGGATCTTCAGCAGCGTGGACTCGATGCTGTCGGCCTCTGCCATCTCGAGTACTTCGATGTTAGGGATGAAGGAGGATGGAGCGGAGACAACGCTGGTGGAAGCGTTCTAGGAGCCGTAGGTGATGCCAGTAGAGGAGCCATGATTCAGAGCCGAACAGGAGTGTGGGTATGACAATGGCTCTGTATACGCTTATCTTTGTGAGGTTTTTCAGTTGGTTGTTTTTCCAGACTCTTTTGTGTAGTCTTCCAAAGACGCTATTTGCCTTGGCGAGTCTGTTGTCTATCTCGTTGTCGATCCTTGCATCTGATGAAATGGTGCAGCCGAGATAGGTAAACTGGTTGACCGTTTTGAGTTTTGTGTGCCCGATGGAGATGTGGGGGGGCTGGTAGTCATGGTGGGGAGCTGGCTGATGGAGGACCTCTGTTTTCTTCAGGTTGACTTCCAGGCCAAACATTTTGGCAGTTTCCGCAAAACAGGACGTCAAGCGCTGAAGAGCTGGCTCTGAATGGGCAACTAAAGCGGCATCGTCTGCAAAGAGTAGTTCACGAACAAGTTTCTCTTGTGTCTTGGTGTGAGCTTGCAGGCGCCTCAGATTGAAGAGACTGCCATCCGTGCGGTACCAGATGTAAACAGCGTCTTCATTGTTGAGGCTTGGTTCAGCATCATGCTGAAGAAGATTGAAAAGAGGGTTGGTGCGAGAATGCAGCCTTGCTTCACGCCATTGTTAATGGAGAAGGGTTCAGAGAGCTCATTGCTGTATCTGACCCGACCTTGTTGGTTTTCGTGCAGTTGGATAACCATGTTGAGGAACTTTGGGGGCATCCGATGCACTCTAATATTTGCCAAAGCCCTTTCCTGCTCAAGGTGTCGAAGGCTTTGGTGAGGTCAACAAAGGTGATGTAGAGTCCTTTGTTTTGTTCTCTGCACTTTTCTTGGAGCTGTCTGAGGGCAAAGACCACGTCAGTAGTTCCTCTGTTTGCGCGAAAGCCGCACTGTGATTCTGGGAGAATATTCTCGGCGACACTAGGTATTATTCTATTTAGGAGAATCCTAGCGAAGATTTTGCCTGCAATGGAGAGCAGCGTGATTTCCCTGTAGTTTGAGCAGTCTGATTTCTCGCCTTTGTTTTTGTACAGGGTGATGATGATGGCATCACGAAGGTCCTGAGGCAGTTTTCCTTGAAAAACTCATGCAGTTTGACATGCAGAGTTTTGCCGCCAGCCTTCCAGACCTCTGGGGGGGCGGGGATTCCATCCATACCTGCTGCTTTGCCACTTTTCAGTTGTTCGATTGCCTTATATGTCTCATCCTGGGTGAGGACCTCATCCAGCTCTAGCCTTAGGGGCTGTTGAGGGAGCTGGAGCAGGGCGGAATCTTGGACTGAGCGGTTGGCACTGAAAAGAGATTGGAAGTGTTCTGACCATCGGTTGAGGATGGAGATCTTGTCGCTGAGGAGGACTTTGCCGTCTGAGCTGTGCAGCAGGCTTTGGACTTGGGGTGAGGGGCCGTACACAGCCTTTAGAGCCTCGTAGAAACCCCTGAAGTCGCCAATGTCCGCGCTGAGCTGGGTTCGCTTGGCGAGGCTAGTCCACCACTCATTTTGGATCTCCCGGAGTTTGCGCTGAAGATGGCTGCATGCGCGACGAAAGGCATCACCCTCATCAGTGTCTATGCTCCAACCCTCCAGGCGGAACCAGCAGAAAGGGACAAGTTCTACACTGACCTGCGCAACCTCATTCAACGCACCCCTACAGCCGACAAGGTTGTCATCCTTGGCGACTTCAGCGCTCGCGTCGGCAAAGACTCAGAAACCTGGCCAGGAATCCTGGGCAAGCATGGTGTTGGCAAGTGCAACGACAATGCGCGCCTCCTGTTGGAGCTCTGCGCAGAACAGCGGCTTGTCATTACAAACACCCTTTTTCAGCAGAGGGACAGCCTGAAGACTACCTGGATGCATCCCCGATCCAAACACTGGCACCTCCTGGACTACGTCCTGGTGCGAGAAAGAGACAAACGAGATGTGCTCCACACCAGGGTCATGCCCAGCGCGGAATGCCACACTGACCACCGGCTGGTTCGCTGCAAGCTCAACCTTCACTTGAAGCCAAAGTCCAGGAACAGTAAAGCCCCCAGAAAGAGGTTCAATGTTGGAAACCTGCAGTCAGACGAAGTGAGAGGAAACTTCCAGGCAAACCTCAAAGCAAAGCTTGATGATGCAACCTGCCTCACGGACTCGTCCCCTGAAACCCTCTGGGATCAGCTGAAGACTACCATATTGCAATCCACTGAAGAGGTACTGGGCTTCTCCTCCAGGAAAAACAAGGACTGGTTCGACGATAACAGCCAAGAAATCCAGGAGCTGCTGGCAAAGAAGCGAGCTGCCCACCAGGCTCACCTTACAAAGCAGTCCTGTCCAGAGAAGAAACAAGCCTTTCGTCGCACAATATAATTACATTACATTCAACTGTAAATTATTTTAAAAGAAGTTATACATGTGGTATATATTCTTCCATCCCCCTTAACCCACCCACTCCTAAAAAAAGAAAGAAAAAACCAGAGAAAGTCAAGAAAATAAAACATTTATACAATAAAGTCTATTGGAGGTTACCAAGAAGTGAGGTCATAAGAATCAATCTTATGTGCAAACCAAAATGTTGTAAATATAGGCTCCATATTTTCCAAAAAACATAATATTTATCTCACACATTATGTAATTTTCTCTAATGGTATACAATTACGAAGTTCTTCGATGCCACCTTTCCAGGCCTAAATCTGTCTCTGACTTCCATGATATTGCTGTACATTTCCTGGAAACTACTAAAGTGATTAACACCTTCTTCAAGGGGTGTCAAAAGCAGGCAGCCCCTGGATTAAAAGGCTGAGGAAAAGGGAAGGAAGGGCAGGGGTAGGAGGACAAGACAACAGACAAAAGGTGTTAATGCGATATGGATGGGAGGACAGGAGAGGGGAGGGGGGGTTGGCTGTGTGAAAGCAGAGCTGGGGTAAAGGAGACAGAGGGAAAGAGATCGATGAGGGGGTTGGGGGTGATAAGTCGATGCTCATGTGTAGTGTGAATTATTAAGTGCCATGTGACCTTTCCACATGGAATTTGGTCAGAATGTGCTTTGCGGAGGGGGGGAGGGGGTTGTATGACCTCTGCAGCTGGAACCCAGTTGGAAGTCATCCCACCTGCCAATTAAGGTCAAGACTGGCCCACAGGTCAATGCTCACCTGGTCAATGGCCCCTCATCGATACCTGGGCTGGACTTTCCAGCTGATGGGACTATAAAGCCCACCACATATAGACCACCCACCTCTTTTGGGACAAACCCTAGCTCCATTCCAGGTTGTGAACCGAGGGCGACCTGAAGAGTTGTTGGTAAGGCATACACAAAGAGTTGGGAGCTGTGTATTGTGTCTAGAAATCACTGTTTCTAGCTTTGAGTAGTTAAGAGCCATGTTAAGGGGTGGCGGGCTTCGTATGTTGTAACATGATTATAAAGATTTTTACCTCCAAGTGCTTGTGAGTGGGTTGTATGATCCAGCGAGTGTGAGTCTTTTATCCCTGTTGCAACTCCCTTATTCGTGTAAATACAAAATACTGTTCAACCAGCCCCGTGTTCAGACTTGTTCCTCTTAGGGCTCATCGCACTTGATTCTTTACACACAACAGGGTCCTCCGTTCTGACTGAACACAGCCACAGGGGATATGTATTGGAATCGGGGCAGGCGCTAGTGCAGGCAGTGAGGATAGGAATCATGAGTAGACCAACAATCGGGCAGGGTTTTGCAGCGTGGAAAGCATACTGGTGGACTACAGAAAACCAGGCACCACGTGGTGTCCCTCCTCACGAAGTCAGGATTCCCAAAAACTAAGGGGAGTGGGTGTGCTGCCTTTTGGCTGCTGGAATCTCTCCTGAGACACCAATGTGAGATTAAAGAGAAGAAAGACCAGGATGCCACCTAGAAGGATAAGGAGGTGGAGGGACCCCAGCAGCGCTGCTGTGTACAGATTGTTCAAGCCCAAACCACTGATCTCGAGGTGAAGTCTGCTTCAAATGCAGCAGCGGCGTGTAACTTGCCAGTCTGTATGGCATATTAACCTAGTTAAACTCCAGGCCATTGTCTAGCAGGGGGATGGCCTTAACAGGTGGTTGGGGGAAGGGGACATGTAGATGGACAGTGACGACAATGAGGAGTGTGACGGATTTGTGCTAATATCAATCTTTAGGTATAATATTTTTATATATCTCTTAGTAAAAGGACTTTGTGGGCTGGAAACAGACACACAGCCATTTTCAGAGACTCAGCGTCTGGTAAACACAGTGATAAAATGTTAATGTTCAATTGCTGGAACAATGGTGTTTGCTATTAGAAGTATTTGTGTGCACAAAGTAGACTTGATTCAATGCCCAGGAGTCACTTGCTTTTGAATCATACTTCTGAAGAAACTTCAAACAAAAGACAGTGACGATGTCATGTCATGTCATTGCAAAACTGCAAGTAAGCATTTTTGATATTGTGAACCAAAATCATTAAGTCAGACAATGCAGTAACCTTCAGTGAGAAAGGTACTGTTGTGTTACTCCTGGTCAAAGGAGAAGACAGAATGACCTCTTCGACCGTCTCTTTAACAGAGAAAGGAGAGTTTTGCTGTGTCCATTGTAAGTGGACACTTTTGATTAAGAGAAAACAAAATTAATCTTGCATTTGAAACTTAAATATTCTTCAATGGTTACTTTGTTCAACCCTTGCCTGGGTTTGAAATCGTTGCAAAAGTTACAAGTTCTGTAATCTCTAGGCAAGATGGGGGAAATTTGTGGAAACACTCATATGAAGAAACATTGCTCTGAAAACAATTGTCATGAATTTGAGAGTTTCGGGGGGGGGGGGGGGTGGGTGGCGTGATGGCGTAATTCCACCTCTCCCCAGTTGAACTAATGAATGCCCGAATTAAAAAGTTTGGAAAGTTCTAAAATGTTTCTAAAGGTGTCTGAAGATTGAAGAAAGAAAATAACTACCAATGTGAAGAAACCAAAAGCTTAATTACAGAAGAAACTACCCTGAGTGCTGAAGAATTGAGGCCTACTCACCAAGCTGAAGCCACGGAGTCGACGGATCCAGCTCCCAAGACACCAGTGCCTGCCTTGCAGTTGCAAGATTGCGCCGACACCACTGTCTGCCCAGCCGACTCTAATAAGCATGCCTGTGATTCTGCGCGACCCCGCCACTGTGCCCAGTGACCCTGAGGCACGCGGAGGCCCATCGGAAGATGCTCCTGCACGGTTGGTTGCGCTGCTGGGCACACGCAGTGCGTCCCGAGTTTGCGACTTGTTGGATAGGGTCTGGGCTGTGGGGGGACCCGACCGACAACGGGCTGAGGAATTTGGCCGAGTGTCGGTGGGAGTCCAGACCTGCAGTCGAGTGACCCGACCGGCGATGAGCACAGGTGAAGAGGAGGAGGGAAGTCCTGCCTTGCCAGAATGGAGACAGGAAGAACTTGTTACAGGCACTGCAGTTAAAGAAGGTAGGCCTCAAGGAGGAATGGAGGAACCTGGTTTTGAAGCAGTTTTTACAATTTTGGAAGGGATTGCTCATCAAATGGACAATATATCATCACAGATGTCTTCACAAATAGATCAAGAATTTATGGCTATGAAAGCTAAAATGAACAGTATTTATGTCATCTGTAAAGAAATATATGACTGTTGTTAAAGCTGATATTAACAGATGTCTGAAAGTAGTGGACACAGTATAAGATCATGATGGGGAATTTCATGATTGTAGAGACCAAGGAGAACGGAACAGAGAAAAAATAGAAAAAGTGGAAGATTCTTTTGTTGGATAGGAGATTCAGAAGAGAGAATTGCTGAAGAAGATTGAATCTTTGGAAAATCAAGGGCGTCGGAATAATGTGAAAATAGTAGGGTGGATTCCAGATGTATTGGGTGTTGAATTTTTCCCAGATGGTTTGGAACTGGATAGAGCACATAGAGCGTTGAGGAAGAAACCTTATCCGGTCAGCCACCTTGAGCAATTTTACTTCTTTGTCTGAGATACCAGGTTAGAGAGATGATGTTATGGGTTGCTGTCCAGAAGGCTCGACGAAATCAAACTCTAATGATGGTTCAAGGCAGTAAAGTTTTTTTAAATGCTGACTTGAGTCAGGAGATTATTAAGAGGCGCAAGGAATTTAATTCAGCAAAAATGTGCTGTAAGTGGTTATATGGTTATATTTACATGGATAGGAGGGGACTAGAGGGGTATGGACCGGGTGCTGGTCAATGGGACTAGGAGGGTGGGGATTTGCTATGGCATGGACTAGTAGGGCCGAACTGGCCTGTTCTGTGCTGTAAGTGGTTATGTGGTTATAGATGTTGTGGAGAAAGGGGAACATAGAAACATAGAAGATAGGAGCAGGAGTAGGTCATTCAGCCCTTCGAGCCTGCTCCGCCATTCAATGAGATCATGGCTGATCTTAAAGTTCTGTACCCCGCCATGTTGAAAGTTTTCTATGGGAATTATCAATCTCAGTTTTTTGAGTGTGATCATGATGCATTAATTTTTGTTAATTCTTTGCCAGATGTGCGGGGAGCTGATCGACCATTGCCACCTAAGAGGAAGATGTCTGATTAGAGGAATGGGAATGGAAAGAAGGGTGAAATGTCAAGGAGCATGATTGAAGTTTTTTTTAGTATAAAATGTCTAATTTGAATTTTGCAACTTTTAATATACAGGGATTGAATAATCCAATTAAGCGTAAATGTGTATTGGCTTATATTAAAAAGATGAAGGTTGACAATGCTTTTTTGCAAGAAACACATTTAACTGAAAAAGAACATTTAAAATTGAAGAGAGACTGGGTAGGATAAATACCGTTTGAATTGGAATCATTTTCTGAAACAACTCGTCAAGTTTTAATGGTGAATTGTAAGATTTTTGCAGAATCATGGACATTGCTGAATGTTTATGCACCTAATGTAGATGGTGAGTGCTTTATATCTGAAACTTTTTTGACATTAAATCAGGCTAAAGAAAACATTTTAATTGGAGGGAATTTTAACTGTGTTTGAGATCCGTTATTGGATAAATCTCCGAAAAGTATAAAGAAATCGAAGGCGGCTGTGCAAATGGGGTCTTTGATGAAAGATCTGAATTTAGTTGAGATTTGAAGAAGACTAAATCCAACAGAAAAAAGATTTTTCATTTTATTCATCTCGACATGATTCATTTTTTAGAATAATTTGTTTTTGGTATCGGCTCACCTTCAAGCTTGAATTATTCAGGCCTAATATAAGAGCAGGATTGTGTCCGATCATTCCATGTTATTTATATTCTTGTGCTGGATCTGAGGTTATGCAATTTAATGTACAGGGATTTAATGCTATTGAAGAAACCCGAGTTTGTTAGTTTTGTTAAGGAGCAAATTGCTTAATTTTTGAGTATAAATACGAATTCAGTATGGAGCAATTTAATTTTATGGGATGCTTTGAAACCTTATTTATGGGGTCAAATTATTAGTTATTCAGCAAAAGAAAAAAGTTTGGCAGAAAGTTTGACATTGGAGAAACAGATAACTGAGTTGGAAAAGGAGTTTCAGAAAAATTGTACTGAACATTAATCAAGTTGAATTAAGTTATAATACATTGCAAACATACCAATATGAGCGTCTAATTCAAAGATCTAAGCAGCGTTAATATGAATTAGGTGATAGACCTCAAAGTATTAGCTCGGCAATTGAAAACAACAGGTTTCGAGAACTATTAATGCTGTGAAAAAGAATTCAACAGTTACCTATAAACCTCAGGAAATTAATGATCAATTTTGTTCATTTTATCAGAAATTATATATTTCTGAGGGGGTTCGATTCAATGGTTCTATTGAATCTTTTTTATTTGCTTTAGATGTGAAAGAATTGGAAATGAATTACAGATTTTGAGATTAAGGAAGCTATACAGGAGATGCCAAATGGGAAGTCTCCAGAAGACGATGGATTTATCGTAGAGTTTTATAATGAAGATTTGTCTCCTATAAACAATCTTTACCAGAATCTTGTCCAAGTGCGATAATTACAGTAAGAAAGATAGACACGTTGAAAATGGCCTCATATCAGCCAATTTCTTTATTAAATGTAGATTATAAAATATTAGCGAATAAACTTGCCAAATATTTACCTCAATTAGTACATGCTGATCAGGCAGGTTTTATTAAGAATACGTATGCATCGAGAACGCGGGACTCATCCCCCTCTTCTTCGAGTACGCAAAATTCACCCCCATCGAGTACGCAGGACTCATCCCCTTCCTCCCCACCAAGTACGTGGGACTCATCCCCTTCCTCCCCATCGAGTCCGCGGGATTCACCCCCTTCCTCCCCACTGAGTACGGAGGACTCACCCCCTTCCTCCCCATTGAGTACGTGGAACTCACCTCCTTCCTCCCCCATCGAGAATGTGGGACTCATCCTCTTCCTCCCCCATCGAGAATGTGGGACTCATCCTCTTCCTCCCCCATCGAGAATGTGGGACTCATCCTCTTCCTCCCCATCGGGTACATGGGACTGACCTCTTCCCCATCGAGTACACGGGGCTCACCTCCTCCCCATCGAGTACACGGGGCTCACCTCCTCCCCATCGAGTACGCGGGGCTCACCCCTCCCTCCCCATCGAGAACGCGGGACTCATCCCCCTCTTCTTCGAGTACGCAGAATTCACCCCCATCGAGTACGCAGGACTCACCCCCTTCCTCCCCACCAAGTACGTGGGACTCATCCCCTTCCTCCCCATCGAGTACGCGGGATTCACCCCCTTCCTCCCCACAGAGTACGCGGGATTCAACCCCTTCCTTCCCACCGAGTACGCAGGACTTACCCCCTTCCTCCCCATTGAGTACGTGGAACTCACCTCCTACCTCCCCCATCGAGTATGTGGGACTCATCCCCTTCCTCCCCATCGGGTACATGGGACTGCCCTCCTCCCCATTGAGTACACGGGGCTCACCTCCTTCCCATCGAGTACACAGGGCTCAGCCCCTCCCCATTGAATCCACAGCACTCTTCCTTGTTTTTGATTTTTGCTAATTTTGTGCCTATCCCTTTAAGAAAAATTGTTGTTTGTAGTGTTTCCATAGACACTAGGATGTCATATGTTGTAATATCTGAGCGGGGTGAGTGTTTGTATCTCATTTTTCGTAGAACCACAACAGAGACGCGAGCTTGAGATACTTTTCTTTGAATTCATCGTAATTCATTTTGTTGTTTATTTTTATATCTGTTTAAAATTGAATATCGTTATATGCTTTGTTTACTCATCATTTTTATCAACAAATTAAAGATACAGCTGCAACCTCGAAGTTTGGTTTATTGGATTAATAAGATAGTAATTCAGAATATTGTCACTCACGTTTCCTTGAAGATGACATGTTTTGAAATTGAGAAATATTGAAATTGGAAATTGTCATCTATATTCTTATTCAAAGAAAAGTATAATTGTGACTTTGTTTGGAAGAAAGGCTAATAATTTGTCTGAAAGAACTCAATATGTTAAAAGCATTTAGCTTTAAAGAAGTTAAGTTGTCTGTGAGAAAATTCCAGAAGCCTCTGTAAGAACACATCTGCCTAACCTCTGGTTTGCAGAACTGGCAGGAAGCCCCAAAGTATGCATTCTATAAACAAATGATATGCCAGTTTGTTTGAAGAATACAGAGACCATTCAAGATACAAATTTGTTTACAGTTCCCAGGAAGCCAGAAGACAGGCTGCAGTTTGAAGAATCCAAGATGGATAAGAAATCTCGTTGGGCAAGAGACCTTGAGCAAACAGCTCCTCTTAAAGAACTGTTTGATCTTGAGTTGAGCCAGTATGGAGGACCGACAATGTTTGGCAGAAGAATGGAGCCAGTCACTACTGAAGAAATGGCTTCAAATACCAAGGAAGACGACAACTCCAATAAGGCACTGTAGATTTCATTAAGTCTTCAAGGTTAGTCGAACACAGCCTTGCTTCACGCCATTGTTAATGGAGAAGGGTTCAGAGAGCTCATTGCTGTATCTAACCCGACCTTGTTGGTTTTCGTGCAGTTGGATAATCATGTTGAGGAACTTTGGGGGACATCCGATGCGCTCTAGTATTTGCCAAAGCCATTCCTGCTCACGGTGTCGAAGGCTTTGGTGAGGTCAACAAAGGTGATGTAGAGTCCTTTGTTTTGTTCTCTGCACTTTTCTTGGAGCTGTCTGAGGGCAAAGACCATGTCAGTAGTTCCTCTGTTTGCGCGAAAGCCGCACTGTGATTCTGGGAGGATATTCTCGGCGACACTAGGTATTATTCTATTTAGTAGAATCCTAGCGAAGATTTTGCCTGCAATGGAGAGCAGCGTGATTCCCCTTGTAGTTTGAGCAGTCTGATTTCTCGCCTTTGTTTTTGTACAGGGTGATGATGGTGGCATCACGAAGATCCTGAGGCAGTTTTCCTTGGTCCCAACAAAGCTTGAAAAACTCATGCAGTTTGGCATGCAGAGTTTTGCCGCCAGCCTTCCAGACCTCTGGGGGGATTCCATCCATACCTGCTGCTTTGCCACTTTTCAGTTGTTCGATTGCCTTATATGTCTCATCCAGGGTGAGGACCTCATCCAGCTCTAGCCTTAGGGGCTGTTGAGGGAGCTGGAGCATGGCGGAATCTTGGACTGAGCGGTTGCCACTGAAAAGAGATTGGAAGTGTTCTGACCATCGGTTGAGGATGGAGATCTTGTCGCTGAGGAGGACTTTGCCGTCTGAGCTGCGCAGCGGGCTTTGGACTTGGGGTCACGCCATTAACAATGGCGTGAAGCAAGGCTGTGTTCTCGCACCAACCCTCTTTTCAATCTTCTTCAGCATGATGCTGAACCAAGCCATGAAAGACCCCAACAATGAAGACGCTGGTTACATCCGGTACCGCACGGATGGCAGTCTCTTCAATCTGAGGCGCCTGCAAGCTCACACCAAGACACAAGAGAAACTTGTCCGTGAACTACTCTTTGCAGACGATGCCGCTTTAGTTGCCCATTCAGAGCCAGCTCTTCAGCGCTTGACGTCCTGCTTTGCGGAAACTGCCAAAATGTTTGGCCTGGAAGTCAGCCTGAAGAAAACTGAGGTCCTCCATCAGCCATCTCCCCACCATGACTACCAGCCCCCCCACATCTCCATCGGGCACACAAAACTCAATCTCGGCTGCACCATTTCATCAGATGCAAGGATCGACAACGAGATAGACAACAGACTCGCCAAGGCAAATAGCGCCTTTGGGAGACTACACAAAAGAGTCTGGAAAAACAACCAACTGAAAAACCTCACAAAGATAAGCGTATACAGAGCCGTTGTCATACCCACACTCCTGTTCGGCTCCGAATCATGGGTCCTCTACCGGCATCACCTACGGCTCCTAGAACGCTTCCACCAGCGTTGTCTCCGCTCCATCCTCAACATCCATTGGAGCGCTTTCATCCCTAACGTCGAAGTACTCGAGATGGCAGAGGTCGACAGCATCGAGTCCACGCTGCTGAAGATCCAGCTGCGCTGGATGGGTCATGTCTCCAGAATGGAGGACCATCGCCTTCCCAAGATCGTGTTATATGGCGAGCTCTCCACTGGCCACCGTGACAGAGGTGCACCAAAGAAAAGATACAAGGACTGCCTAAAGAAATCTCTTGGTGCCTGCCACATTGACCACCGCCAGTGGGCTGATAACGCCTCAAACCGTGCATCTTGGCGCCTCACAGTTTGGCGGGCAGCAACCTCCTTTGAAGAAGACCGCAGAGCCCACCTCACTGACAAAAGGCAAAGGAGGAAAAACCCAACACCCAACCCCAACCAACCAATTTTCCCCTGCAGCCGCTGCAACCGTGTCTGCCTGTCCCGCATCGGACTTGTCAGCCACAAACGAGCCTGCAGCTGACGTGGACTTTTACCCCCTCCATAAATCTTCATCCGCGAAGCCAAGCCAAAGAAAAAAAAAAGAGAATACATGTATTTAACAAATGAAATCCACTTTAAAACTAAGTTCAAATATTAAAATCATATATCAACCACATATCTGTTATACAAATCATAATTAATAATACATAAATACAGAATTTCCATTAATATCAAGTTTCCTTTATAATTCATCGAGAGAACAAAAACATCCCTTAGAAAAACAATCAGATAAACTTTTTATTCCCTTCCCTTCCCCTTATATAAAAAAGAAAAAAAAAGAAAATGTTCAAACTCTTAAAAAATTCTCCATATTCTTCATTTATAACATCTTCAAAATTCTCTATCGAAATTAAACTCTTCTCCCTCAATGTATTTGTACTTAATTTTCTTCTTATCACCTTTCCCCTCATCTTCCTCTTCATCTAATTCAACATCCTCAATTTTTGACTTATTATCTTCTGTGACATCATCCTCTTAAAAAAGAAAGAAAAAAGAGAAAAAAAACCCCAAAAAAAGAGAAAAAAAAGGAGAGAAAAAAAACCTCCTAATTCCCTCTCAATTATAATCAGAAAACAAAGAGAGTTAAAAAAAAATATTTATTAAAAAAAAATAAAAAAAACCTTCACTTCTTAACCCAAAAATTAAAAAGAAAAAAAAAACAGGTCGGAGGTCACAACTACCTCCTCCTGTTTAAACCGCCCAATGCGGTAACTCCCCCAAAATATTGGGTGTGAGATAACTCACAGGTAGCTGATGACTTCTGGAAACTAGTGCCCACCCAGTTCCCTCTCCCAACTCCCATTTCATTAAACTATCATCATTATTTAAACTATTTAAACTCTTCTCAAAAAAAAGATAAAAGATTTATTTTTTTAAATCAACATTACCACTTCGGTCACCATTGCTTCCATTTCTTTTAAAAATCTGGATCCCACCTTACATCTCTACTCTCTTTGGAGACCTTGAAGGACTACATCGTTCCTGAAACTGCATGATTGGTAGAGACTGAGCAAAGTCCATAACCTCTTTAGGATTGTCAAAGAACTTTGGCTAATTTCCATCCTAAAAAAATCTTCAGTACCACAGAATACCTGAATGTTACCTTATGTCTTTTTTTCCACAACCGTTCTTTCACAGAATTAAATTCGCGTCGTTGAAACATAATTTCTTGACTCAAATCTTGATAGAAGAAAACAGGATTATTCTGAACCATCAAAGGAGATCTATTTTGCTGGGCATTTCTAGTAACCGTACGTAAAATTGTATCTCTGTCACAATAGTTTAAACAACAGATCAAAACAGATCTTGGATTCTGTCCTGAAAAAGATTTTCTTCTTAAAACTCTATAAGCACGTTCCAGTATTAAACCTTCAGGGAATTTATCCTGTCCTAACACTCGTGGAATCCATTCAGTAAAAAATTTTCTTGGATCTGGTCCTTCTATGCCTTCTGGCAAACCAACAATTTTCACGTTGTTCCGGCTAGATTGATTCTCCAAATAATCAACCTTTTTTGCTAAATTTTTATTTTGGATCTGCAATGTTTCAATTATTCTATTTTCATCTTGCAGTTGATCCTGTGCATCAACTAAACCTTGATCACACATTTCAAATCTTTCAATGGTTTCAAGCTTATAAGCTCCATTAATAACTTCCGCCATCGCATTAATCTTGGAAATAAACAGGTTCACAGAATTAGCTAAGTGACTCGATACAGAATACATCTTATCTTCAAGATCCTTAACAGACATTTCAACAGAAGTAGATTCAGGCATAATGAGGTCTTGCTGTTCCTTAAAGACCACGGGATCTTCTGTCCCTTCCCTTAATTTAGTATCTTTTCTAGCAGTTTGACTTCGTATAAAAATCCCTCTCAAAGTTCTCCTAGCAATGCCAGGAGACTGAAGATCAGAGTTATCTTTAAGTCAAATCTCTTTAATCATCTTCACTGAATCGATGTCTGGAAAAACCGTTGTAATTGAAGATGCATTTTGCAGCGCCACCACTGTAGCAGTCGAATGACAGCTCTTTAACTCTCCAGCTGGTGGCACCCCAGCTGATTCAACTGTCAAAGACTGAGTAACAGCACTCACAGTGGCCGTTGTGTGAAATACGTCCAGCTCCTTGGTCCGAAAGCTGTTGAATCCGACCTTCAAAGAGCCTCACCGGCTTAAAACGGAGCTTCAATGCCGAACTCTGCACGTCCTCCTCTGGATCCATTCTACGCTGAATCCTGGCTTCTTGTAAACAAGTAGGCTCAGACAATTTCGGAAAATGTAGTTTTTTTAACAGTCTGTTGATGTTTTCTTTTACCTCTTTTTTTGCATATAAACCATTAGGCACTAATCCAACACCTCTTATTATTTATAAACTTTTAAAAGAACTTTATCGGGCACTTAAACACAAAACAATAAATCAGAGTCAGGAGAGGTCTGTTCCCTACGCCATCTTGCCACGCCCCCGTCCATTTATTTCATGACATCATTTCAATTAGTAGCACCTACTTGTGAAATAAGCATAGTTTCTGTAATCACTGAATATGAATTCTTCAGTATTTCAAGATCTGTTTTAAAATGTGTCCCAATTTATCTCCCAAAAACATTCCCAAATATTCCATCATAGTATATACTCAGAAGACTCTGCCTGTGAATAAGAAGAATATTCTCCATCAGGATGATATCAAACAGTGGGATCATCTAAAAGACGTTTGCTTACCCAAAATGATGGAGCTGCTAATTGGATTAGATGTATCAAAAGCTCTCGAACCTCTAGAAGTAATAAGGAGTCAAAATGACTGACCTTATGTTATGGGAACATTGCTGGGATGGAGGAAAAATGAATAAATGATCAGGAGACATTAAAGGTGAATGTCAACAGAATTACAGTTGTGAAACTAAATGATCTGTGGAAACATCAATTTAAAATTGATTTCCCTGAATGTCATAAAGATATTCAAGAACAAGCTGTTTCTGGATTTAGTTTCAAATTCTGTTAAACATATTGACCTTTGAAGAGAAATTTGTATGCCAGATAATAAAATAATTGCAGAACAGCATATTTTCACCACCCCTCCCTCCAGAGAACACCGTACTCACCCCCTTCCTCCAGGGATCTGAGATTATCGCACAGCCCCTCCCCAGGACCCATGAACTTAACCCCTCCCCCCAAGCTCGAGAACATGGTATTCACCACCTCTCCCTGGGCTCCAGAACATAACCATATAACAATTTACAATTAGGAAACAGGCCATATCGGCCTTTCTATTCCGCACCATTTTACGTGAAACTCAACTAAACCTACCCACTCCCCTGCCCATTCCCTCCTCTAATCCCCACATCCATGTACTCATCTAACCTCCTCTTAAATGACAGAATTGACCCTGCCACAACTATTTCTTCCAGTAGATCATTCCACTCTCTGAGTGAAGAAGCATCCTCTTATATTGCTCCTAAAGTTTTGCCCCCTAACCCTTAACTTATGACCCCTTGTTCCAATCTCCCCTATCCTCAGGGGAAAGAGCCTATTCACATCTACTTCCTTCATGGCTGACATCTATTCCCTTCATAATTTTAAATACCTCTATCAAATCCCCTCTCAACCTTCTATGCTCCAATGAATAAAGTCCCAATCTACTCACTATATGTTGACTGTGGAAGTCAGCGAGTTCAGGAGAAGGAACAATGACATCCTGGAGCGCATCTACATCATAAAGGTGTTGGAGGTCATGCAATGCATGAAGTTGGATAAATCCCCAGGACTTGACCAGGTATATGCTAGGATGTTATGGGAAGCAAACAAAGAGATTGGTGGATTGTTGACTGACGTTTATATATCTTTGTCAGCCACAGATGAGGCACTGGAAGACTGGAGAGTTTATATTGTGCTTTATTTAAGAAGAGGAAAAGGGATAAGACAGAGAACTACTGGCTGGTGGGAAGTTCTCACTCCTTCTCCCAGTACTCAAGAACATGTTTACCCCCTCCCTGGGGCCAGAGAACACGGTACTCTCTCCCTCCCCCTTAGAATGCAGTACTTTCCCCCTCCTCCCTGGGCCGTGTACACAGTACTCAACCACCTCGTCCCAGGGTTGCAAGAACACGGTATCACCCCTCTCCTCTGTGAACCCTCTCCATCCAGAGCCCAAGAACACAGTACTCATCCCTCCCCCCAAAAAACACAGTACTTAACCCCTCCCCCAGGGGGCCAAGAACACAGACTCACTCCCCCGACCCCCGAGTACACACCCCTTCCTCTGGCCCCGAAAACACAGTACTGTGACATTCTTCCATTTTTCAGTTAATTTTACTCTGTGGGACTGTCCCTTTAAGAGACCAAATCTAGTAAAAGCCTGCAGGTTTTTGAAAGTGCCTGTGAACTAGCAGCAGGTTTCGGAGACAGCATGTTCCAAAAAGTTGTAGAGTGAAGGGGAGCAGCCCTGGAGAAGCCAGTGTCAGAGACCAGCTTCTTGAAGACGGTACACATTTTTTTCCAAGAGGCCATTTTAAGAAGGCAGCATGAGAAAAATCACTTCAACCTCCTTTGAGTTAGGGTTAGGGATTGAGAAACCCACTTGGCCTCACTGTGTGGTTATTGACAGTCTGTTAGAGTTCCTTCTGTTAACAGATGAGAAACCACTTTGACTGACTGCGCCCCCCATCCCCCGAAATTGGTTTTAAAGGTGCAAAAGAAATACTGCATTCCACTTCAACTGACCCATAAAAGGGGTTCTAATTGCTGAAGAAAGCCCATGTCTAAAAAAAACATTGCTCTGAAGTACCAGAGCAAGGGTTTTCGTGAGTTAATCAACCTTCTGTCACTCTTCTGTAAAGTTAAGACTGTGTCAATAACTCTTGGAAAGTTACCCACTTTGTTTGCTTTCCCTAAGGAGATTGAATCCAATCAGAGAAACTATTTCATGTCAGGATTGTTTCAGCAGTTAGCTTGTAGAGTTGGAGCTAACCAGATCACATCATCTGAATATCCTACAGAATCTCAATGGGCCTTGCAGAGGATCTATTCGACTCTCAAACCCAGGAAGAGGACCTATTGTGTGGAGCAATGGAAGGAAATGGAATGAGGGCACCCAGTGGTTTTTGCTTGCAGTATGAGAGTCTGTACTAGTCTCTCGGCTTTCGCATTTTTGAATTGGGGTTTGAACAGCAAGTTAAAGGACCTTCAGTTGAAATCGCTAGATTAGGCCTCGAAATTTAAAAATTGTTTGCAGGAAGTCTGTGAATTGGCCCAAGTGAAACAATTTGACAAACTCTCAAAGGCCGATCTGACTGTTAATTTGGCGAAGAGTGAACTTGGCCATGCTACTGGGACTTACCTTGGTTATGTAGTTGGTCAAGACAAGTTGACCCCTGTCTAGCTCAGACGATTTCTAAGTTCCCCATTTCCATGGGTAAGAAAACCATTAGGAGATTTTTGGGAATGGTTGGGCGTTCCAGAGAGATCTGTAAAATAAAAATTGTTGAACGTCTTTCAAGAGGTTAAGTTTGCAGTGCTGTTGAAAAATATATATTTGCTTGTATTATATCATGTAATGTATTATTTCATGAACAACCCTCTTTTCAATCTTCTTCAGCATGATGCTGAAACAAGCCATGAAAGACCTCAACAATGAAGATGCTGTTTACATCCGGTACGCACAGATGGCAGTCTCTTCAATCTGAGGCGCCTGCAAGCTCACACCAAGACACAAGAGCAATTTGTCCGTGAACTACTCTTTGCAGACGATGCCGCTTTAGTTGCCCATTCAGAGCCAGCGCTTCAGCGCTTGACGTCCTGTTTTGCGGAAACTGCCAAAATGTTTGGCCTGGAAGTCAGCCTGAAGAAAACTGAGGTCCTCCATCAGCCAGCTCCCCACCATGACTACCAGCCCCCCCACATCTCCATCGGGCACACAAAACTCAAAACGGTCAACCAGTTTACCCATCTCGGCTGCACCATTTCATCGGATGCAAGGATCGACAACGAGATAGACAACAGACTCGCCAAGGCAAATAGCACCTTTGGAAGACTACACAAAAGAGTCTGGAAAAACAACCAACTGAAAAACCTCACAAAGATTAGCATATACAGAGCCGTTGTCATACCCACACTCCTGTTCGGCTCCGAATCATGGGTCCTTTACCGGCATCACCTACGGCTCCTAGAACGCTTCCACCAGCGTTGTCTCCGCATCATCCTCAACATTCATTGGAGCGACTTCATCTCCAACATCGAAGTACTCGAGATGGCAGAGGCCGACAGCATCGAATCCACACTGCTGAAGATCAAACTCCGCTGGGTAGGTCATGTGTCCAGAATGGAGGACCATCGCCTTCCCAAGATCATGTTATATGGCGAGCTCTCCACTGGCCACCGAGACAGAGGTGCACCAAAGAAGAGGTACAAAGACTGCCTAAAGAAAGCTATTGATGCCTGCCACATTGACCACCGCCAGTGGGCTGATATCGCCTCAAACCGTGCATCTTGGCGCCTGACAGTTCGATGGGCAGCAACCTCCTTTGAAGAAGACCGCAGAGCCCACCTCACTGACAAAAGACAAAGGAGGAAAAACCCAACACCCAACCCCAACTAACCAATTTTCTCTTGCAACCGCTGCAACCGTGTCTGCCTGTCCCGCATGGGACTTGTCAGCCACAAACGAGCCTGCAGCTGACGTGGACATTACCCCTCCATAAATCTTCGACCAAAGACAAGCCCCTAAAAAAATATGGTCACATAATGGTTTGCAGTTAAAATTATGCTTTGTATTTCCTTTGACGGTGGAAGATATGCTGTTCTCCCATTTTTCAGTTCATTTTATTGTGTGGAACTGTCCTTTTTAGAGACTAGATTCAGCAAAAACCTGCAGTGTTTGGAAAGTGACTGTGAACCAGCAGCAGGTCTCAGAGACAGTAGGTTCCAAAAAGTTGATGCATTTGCAGAGTGAACAGTGAGGGGCCTTGGAGAAGCCAGGGGCAGATCACGCGGCCAGGTTCTTCAAAAGATAACCATATAACCACTTACAGCACAGAACAGGCCAGTTCGGCCCTACTAGTCCATGCTGTAACAAATTCCCACCCTCCTAGTCCCACTGACCAGCACCCGGTCTATACCCCTCCAGTCCTCTCCTCTCCATGTCCTTAAATGTAACCAATGATCCTCTCCTTAAATGTAACCAATGATCCCGCCTCAACCTCGTCTGCCAGAAGCTCATTCCACATCACTACCACCCTTTGCATAAAGAAATTTCCCCTCATGTTCCCCTTCTAATTTTCCCCTTTCAATCTTAAACCATGCCCTCGAGTTTGAATCTCCCCCACTCTTAGTTGAAAAAGCCTATCCACATTTACTGTCTGTCCCTTTTAAAATCTTAAACACCTCTATCAAGTCCACCCTCAATCTTCTACGTTCCGAGAAAAAAAGGCCTAATCTGCACAACCTTTCCCTGTAACTCAGACCCTGAAATCCTGTCAACATTCTCGTGAACCTTCTCTGCACTCTCTCTATTTTGTTTATATCTTTCCTATAATTTGGTGACCAAAACTGTACACAGTACTCCAAATTTAGCCTCACCAATGCTTGTACAATTTCATCATAACCTCCCTACTCTTGAATTCAATACTCCGATTTATGAAAGCCAACATTCCAAATGCCTTTTTCACCACACCATCTACCTGAGTATCAGCTTTGAGGGTACTATTTGACATCACTCCCAAATCCCTTAGTTGCTCTGCACATCTCAATAGCCTACCATTTAATGCATATGACCTATTTAGATTTGCCTTTCCAAAATGTAACACCTCACACTTATCTGTATTAAATTCCATCAGCCATTTCTCAGCCCACACCTCCAGCCTTCCTAAATCACCTTTTAATCTACGGTAATCTTCCTCACTGTCCACAACACCACCAATCTTTGTATCATCCGCAAACTTGCTTATCCAATTCTCCACCCCTTCTTCCAGATCGTTAATATATATATAACAAACAATAGTGGACCGAGGACCGATCCCTGAGGAACTCCACTAGTCACCGGCCTCCAATTGGACAAACAATTTTCTACCACTACTCTCTGACACTTCCCAGCCAAACATTGCTGAATCCATTTCACTACCTCCTTATTTATACCTAATGCCTCCACCTTTTTTCCTAACCTCCTGTGGGGAACTTTGTGAAAAGCTTTACTAAAGTCCAAATAGACAACATCCACAGCTTTCCCTTCAACCATTTTTGTGATAGTACACATTTTGCCTCCCCCTCCCTCCCCGGGACGCCCCCCCTCCCTCCCCGGGACGCCCCCCCCCTCCCTCCCCGGGACGCTCCCCCCCTCCCTCCCCGGGACGCTCCCCCCCTCCCTCCCCGGGACGCTCCCCCCCTCCCTCCCCGGGACGCTCCCCCCCCTCCCTCCCCGGGACGCGCCCCCCTCCCTCCCCGGGACGCGCCCCCCCTCCCTCCCGGGACGCGCCCCCCTCCCTCCCCGGGACGCGCCCCCCTCCCTCCCCGGGACGCGCCCCCCTCCCTCCCCGGGACGCGCCCCCCCTCCCTCCCGGGACGCGCCCCCCTCCCTCCCGGGACGCGCCCCCCTCCCTCCCCGGGACGCGCCCCCCCTCCCTCCCCGGGACGCGCCCCCCCTCCCTCCCCGGGACGCGCCCCCCCTCCCTCCCCGGGACGCGCCCCCCCTCCCTCCCCGGGACGCGCCCCCCTCCCTCCCCGGGACGCGCCCCCCCTCCCTCCCCGGGACGCTCCCCCCCCTCCCTCCCCGGGACGCGCCCCCCCCTCCCTCCCCGGGACGCGCCCCCCCTCCCTCCCCGGGACGCGCCCCCCCTCCCTCCCCGGGACGCGCCCCCCCTCCCTCCCCGGGACGCGCCCCCCCTCCCTCCCCGGGACGCGCCCCCCCTCCCTCCCCGGGACGCGCCCCCCCTCCCTCCCCGGGACGCGCCCCCCTCCCTCCCCGGGACGCGCCCCCCCTCCCTCCCCGGGACGCGCCCCCCCTCCCTCCCCGGGACGCGCCCCCCCTCCCTCCCCGGGACGCGCCCCCCCTCCCTCCCCGGGACGCGCCCCCCCTCCCTCCCCGGGACGCGCCCCCCCTCCCTCCCCGGGACGCGCCCCCCCCTCCCTCCTCGGGTCTCGCCCCCTCCCTCCTCGGGACTCGCCCCTCCCTCCTCGGGACTCGCCCCCTCCCTCCTCGGGACTCGCCCCCTCCCTCCTCGGTACGCGCCCCCTCCCTCCTCGGTACGCGTTCCCTCCCTCCTCGGGTCTCGCCCCTCCTTCCTCGGGTCTCGCCCCCTCCCTCCTCGGGACTCGCCCCTCCTCCTCCTCCTCCTCGGAAACACGGGACGTGTTCCATCCTTTCTCCCGGCCGAAGACTCACCTCCATGCCCGGATCCTCAAGCCTTAGTGGACCAGGCCCGTCATTGAGGGAAACGCGGTCAAGACGCTGCGCGCCTCTGTGACGTCAGCACACCTCTGCCGGCACCTTGGTAACAACGTGACTGGGCGGCAGCCATCCGGGAGGAGGGAGTTGTCAATCAGAAGAGGAACGGTCGTTTCTAGGGGGAGCGAAGTGAGCGGGAACAAGGGAGGGGGATAAAGCGGCGAGGATGAGCCGACAGGCTGAGTGAGGAATAGCACTGAGTACTGTTCCCTCATTAACATATCCTGTAGGGGAGATGAGGGGGGGGGAGGGGGTGGGGGGGGGAGGGGGGGGAGGGGGTGGGGGGGGGGAGGGGGTGGGGGGGGGGGAGGGGGTGGGGGGGGGGAGGGGGTGGGGGGGGAGGGGGTGGGGGGGGAGGGGGAGGGGGAGGGAGGGAGGGGGAGGGAGGGGGGGAGGGGGGGGAGGGGGGGAGGGGGGAGGGGGGGAGGGGGGGGAGGGGGGGGGGGGAGGGGGGGGGGGAGAGGGTGGGGGAGGGAGGGAGGGAGGGAGGGAGGGGGGAGGGAAGGGGGGGAGGGGGGGGGAGGGAGGGGGGGGAGGGGGGGGGAGGAGGGGGGGAACACCGGTCACGAGGGCAGTGGTGGGTCCAGAGGACCCAAAACCCAGCAGCCATAGAAATCACCAAGACAAATGGTCACTTAAACAAAATTTACTTTTAATTTTCAGGATCAAACTTTAACTTATTACTATAAACTTAACCTCCTTCTAATGTGTTTGTAAGTTCAGAAAGTTCTTTGAATCACAGTCCAATCTCGCTTCTTATTCCTCAAGTTCACTGGTTGCATGAAAGGTAAATGGTTACTGTTCTGGAAGGTTCTTGTCGGTTTTCAGAGAGAGATTTGCTCGTTGGACACCCACAACTGATTCCTTTAGATCAGCCACTTCACTGTCTTCCCTAAGAAATTTGCCCCATCAGGGTTTTCCAGGTGATAACCTCTTTCTTTCAGGTCACCACATCTCAGGTGAAACATTATACAGCCTCTTGTATGGACCACAAGGGCTTTGACCAGGCTGAACTAAGAACTCACAATGATGAATATTTGACAAATTCAACCGAATCCCTGGCTACGTTGCAAAATATCTTTGAAGATTATGGTAAGGTTTCTGGGTATAAAATACATTTTGATAAAAGCCAAATTATGCCCCTAAAAAAATGAGATTATAGACATTTGCAACAAGGAAGTAAATTTGATTGACTATGAGGAGGTATTAAAAATTTTGAGATAAGGGTAGGTAATAATCTGCAGAATTTATATAAAATTGAATGAACTCCCCCTTGCTTGAAAAGTTGGAGGAGGATCTTAGATGGAGGAGCCTGTCCATTACTTTGATGGGCAGGAACAGTTGTACTAAGATATTTCAATCCTTCTCTATTCTTATACCAATTTTTTTAGAGCACATCAAGCATGTCAGACAATTTATATGGAATTCTAAGATGCCAAGAGTCTCCATGATTACTCAGGATTATTCATTGAGTGAACTATGATTAACTGATTTTAAAAGATACTATTTGGGTGTGATGCACCATCAAAAACCACAAAAGACTGAAGTTGTGACAGGTTTTTATTAAGTATAGACTGGAACAGCCTTCAACCTCATTGACTAATCAAGGCAGAGTGGAATGGGGAGCATGCAAAGGGCTATGGGTAGGATCTGTCTTTGGAGGCGGGTCCAGCTGGCAGCAGCCAATAGTAGCTTAACAGTGGTTTACCATATTCACCCCTCCTTTTTAAGAAGAGTCCTACAGGGTGAGAAAAAAAGATGAAACAAATATACACTTTATAGATTAAGTCTGTCAGGGGGTCTCCTTTCCCACAGCGAATGATACGGCAACGGTTGGGGGCTGCTGTAGTGTTCTGACATCGGGGGTGGGGGGAACAGGTGAAGGGGTAAGGGAGTGTCATGGGTGACAACAGTAGTCAGGGGTGGAGTGGTCAGCCGCAGGCTCAGGGACCCCTAAGGTAGCAGTGGGGGAGAGTGTCTTTTGGTGGTCAGTGGTGGCCAGAGGGGTGCCCGATGGTGCCAGATCGAGACTGTGTCCTCGTGCCAGTCAGGGAATACAGCATAGGCAGACTGGGGGTTAGCGTGGAGAAGGCTGACCAGTGGGTCAGTCTTAGATTGCCTGGTGTGCTTCTGAAGCAGGACCAGTCGTGGGGAGGAAAGCCAGGCGGGCAGCATAGTCCCTGACGCAGACTTCCTAGGGAAACCAAACATCCAATTCATGAGGCATGTTGTTAATAGCCATACATCAAAATGACTGGACAGAGTGGAGTGCATCTGGGAAGACTTCTTGCCATTGGTAGACAGAGGGGCCCCGTGACCTCAGTGCCAGGAGGATGGTTTTCAAGACCGTGGCATTCTCCCTTTCCACTTGCCCATTCCCTCTAGAGTTGTAGCTGGTGGTCCTGCTTGTGGCGATGCCCCTGGCCAACAAGTACTACTGCAGCTCATCACTCATGAATGAGATCTCCCGGTCGCTATGGATGAAGCCAGGAAGAGTGTGAAGATAGCGGGGAGGGCCTTGATAACTGGCCGTGGTCATGTCCGGGTAGGGGATGGTGAAAGGGAAACTTGAGTATTCATTGAAGATTGTAAGGAAGGGAAGAGCAACCCCTTAAAATCAATGCTTAGATGCTCAAAGGGGCAGGTAAGCTTTGATCAGATGTGCCTTGTCCAGTTGATAGAATTGCCGTTTGCATTTGGTGCAGACCTGGCAGATTTTAGTCATTGTTCGGACTTTCTCAACGGAGTATGGTAGGTTCTGAGCTTTAATAAAATGGAAAAACCTAGGCAATCCCAAGTGTCAGAGGTTATTACAGTGTCCATTTGGACACTGGCACAGGTCCCACGGGATAGAGCGCCCAGGGGATGTCAGGCTGGTAGAGGATGATTTAATTGTTAGTGGACGGTTCGATTCTCCACCTGAGGATCTTGTCGTTCTTGATTTTTCCCCTCTGCTTATTATTCAACATGAATCCGACCACATGCTGATCGATGAAGAGAGTGAATAATTTTCTGGTGAGGTAGTGCATCGAGTGGCGTACAGCCTCCATGATGGGCTGGACCTCCTTGATGAAAGAGTGGCGAATTTCAGGGCCCTGAAGGGTGAGTGAGAAGAAGGCAACAGGTCTGTCTACTTGGTGAAGTGTGGCAGCTAGAACAAAGTCGGATGCATTGCTCTTAACTTGGAATGGTGTGGTCTTATGGCATGCATGGTTGCCTTGGCAATGTTGTCCTTGATAAGATCAAATATAGCTTGGGCCTCTGCCGGCAGGGAAAACGTGGTGGCTCTGACCATTGGGTGAATCTTGGCTGCATAGTTGGCACCCTTTGAGTGTAATATGAGAAGAACCAGAGGCATCTCTGCAGTGCTTTGAGGATACATGGGAGAGGTAGCTCCAGCAATGGATGCATGCGGTCAAGGTCAGGGACAAAGGTGCCGTTCTCAACTATGCAGCTGAGGATGGCTAGTTGTATTGTCCAGAGCACACGCTTGTCCTCATTATAAGTAAGATTCAAGCATTTTGCTGCCCGAAGGAACTTACGGAGATTTGCAATGTGATTTTGCAGGTCCTGACCACAGATGGTTGCATTATTAAGGTATGGGTAGATTGCTTGCAGCTTATAGTCCACCATGCAGTCCATCTCCTGCTGGAAGATTGAAACCCCGTTGATGTTGCTGAATGGAGCCTGGAGGAAGTGGTAGAGGTGGCCATCAGCTTCGAATGCCGTATACTGGTGATCTTCTGGGCGGAACAAGAGCTGGTGATTTACCGACTTCAGGTCATTCATATTGTGTGATCTAGTTGACCGAATTGGATATATGGTGGAGGGCGTACACTGGTTGATGGTCTGGCTGTAATCTATGACCATTCAATTCTTTTCCCTGTTCTTTACCACAACCACCTGGGCTCTCCAAGAGCTATTGCTGGCCTCGATGATGCCCTCGCCCAACAAGTGTCTAGTTCTGGTGGCCACTGACTTGCAGTTGGGGGTGAAGTTGGCAAACAGTGGGGGGGGGGGGGCATTAACCTTGAGAGTTGAGAGACCACAGGTCGCACGCTGAGGGCCATCTGTGAACTGTTTGTTAGAAATGATGTGGCCCATCGAATTTCAATGTCACTTTCTGAAGTTGGCACTGGAAGTCCAGCCCCAGTAGCAAGGGGGCACAGAGTTGTGGCATGACGAGTAGCCTG
Source organism: Narcine bancroftii (assembly GCF_036971445.1). Lineage (NCBI taxonomy): Eukaryota > Metazoa > Chordata > Chondrichthyes > Torpediniformes > Narcinidae > Narcine > Narcine bancroftii. The sequence continues at coordinate 210,936,443 of NC_091472.1, forward strand.
AAATATTTATAAACTATGCCTCCAATAGTTAGGGTCACTAAGTAGGACCCATGGATGGCTGCCGTGTGTGATTTGGATGTGAGTGCTATCTTGTGTTTGGTGGGCTGTACTTTAAAGGATAAGCGCTTAGTGGATCAGGGGGAATAAAACTTTCTGTACTATTGAATAAACAGTTGGTAACGTGCATGTTTACCTGGACGTCACAAACCTGGCAAGTTTGTGTGGTGCCTCTTGTTCAGGGTGACGGAGGCCAGTATTGACTCCCTGTCTGAGTCCGATGGGTGCTCACGATCCTGAGATGGCCGCCCTCGCTGTTTCCCCTGTGGTGTCGTATGCCTGACAAGATGCTATTTGCTGCATGGTCCAAAATGGCAGCTCCCGTGACTTGCACATGGCATCGCTGGTTGATAGAGGAGGTGGCACCGATCGTGCTGTCTGGAATGGTGACTATCCGCACATAGCACTGCTAGGTTTCGCAGACAGTTTGGATTGGCAAACTTTGATATAATGTCCCTTTTTCCTGCACCTAGTGGCAGGCAGTGTTTCCTTGGTTGCTTAACCTACCCATAGAAGTAGCAGTTGGAGTGATCACCCATAATGGCAGCTGAGATCAGGTCACAAGGGGAGTGGGATGGTGTGAGTGACCAGTCACTCATGGCGTGGGACTATTCCTCCATCCCAAGATAGCAGCACCCGCAACGACCAAGAGGTGAACAAGAAATCATCCGAGTTTTGGAGGGACACCTCCAGTGTCTCTGTCAGCTTAATTGCCCTCTGTAGATCAAGTACAGGATCAAGTTCTAGGCATCTCTGTCTAATGTACCTGAAGTGGATACCGGCCATGTAGCATCCCAGATGCAGTCCTCAGTGTTTTGGAAGGCTGACATAGGTTCCGGAGGCCCCGCGGGTACTCGGCACTTTACTCATTGAATTACTGCTTTCAGGGGCCTGGAGGTGCTTGGCATGGACTTCATTTACTTTCTTGAAATACTGTGGCTTCAGAGTCTTCATGGCCACCATGTGTCGCTGATCATTGGGAATACTTGGGGTCTGACTCACGAGAAGAGTAATCTCAATTGGTTAGCATCTGTGGTGATAACGTCCGTGGCCGCCGGCAGAAGTCTTCAAAACAGTGTAGCCAGAGTTTGAATGTTTTCGGGGTATCAAGCGATTGAGGGTCGATGATGAACTTCTCAGGTTTCAGTGACTGTTCAACACTGTTCTGTGCTTTTTTAAAAAAAAATTATAGTTAATAAAATTGATGCACCCCCAAGGGATCAACATCCGCATGGAAACGGAATCATTTAAGTTTAGATGTGTGTATTCTGTGTACCACCTTAATTGTAATAAACAGTGCATTTCACAAAATGAAGATTCATTGATCAAACTAAGAGTGGAATAACAATCCATGTCTGAAAAAGTTATATTAAGATCACGTTCCCAATAATTTTTAATCTTAGCCATTTTAATCTTAAATCCAATAGATCAATATAAATATGTGATATTAATCCACAGTGAACAAATAGTAAATCCAGAACAGTTGTCCTTTTTTCATGTGATTTAAGTACAAGTTTGTCAAATGCTTTCTGACACATGGCTGTTCAAATAATAATTTCATTCTTCTTCAAAATATGAATTGGGAAGAACAATGTCAGCAAAGTTTTTACAGAATTTCTTATAATATCCAACCATTCCTAAAAACCTCCTAACAGCTTTCTTATCCGTGGGCATAGGAAATTCAGAAATTATCTGAACTTTAACCTGAACATTCCCCAATTTTCCTTGGTCAACAGCACAACCAATATATGTCACCTGAGTTTGACAAAATACACTTTTAGCTAAATTAACATCAAGATTGGCTTTCAAGTGTTTATCAGACAATTTCTCTTTAAAATGACTCTCACAAGAGTCAGGTTGTATGGTTTAATGATCCATAATCTCCTTCACTTTATTCACAATCAAGACCTCTGGCGAAAGCTGTTTCTCACTAACATCCAAATTCTCAAAATAAAGTTTTGTTCTTCACAAGCCATTTGTAACTTAAGTTGATGAATTTTGATTTGAACCTCCCTATCCTCTAAAGCACATCTTTTCTCCAACCACTGTTGTTGTGAATGGACAGTAGCCAGGTTTGCTTGTGCAGAGCTGATACGCATGAAGCCTTTGAAGACTGAAGATCTTCCTGCACTTATAACCTGGGAAATGCAATAATCAGGATTCACATCTGAACTTTCAGATACCGCTGATTGAGTCTCTATCTTTTGCATTTTGCTTGGTACAGCTCCAGTGGGGCTTTGCAACATACATTCATCTGGTCCAGTTCCACTAACATTTAAGCCAGTGAATGAGACCTGCAGTCCCTTGACAGAGTCTTCTTCTTGCTTGCTAGTTGAAACCGCTTCTTCTTTGGCTACTGGTTCCAATGTCCTGCCAAGTGTGAGGATCTGTTTGCTCAAGGTCTTTAGCCCAACAAAACTTCTTGTTCTTCACACTGCAACCTGGCTTCTGCCCTTGCTTCTAGTTCCTGAGAACTGTAAACAAATTTTTATATCTTACCTGGTTCCTCTAAGAGAATTGCTGCTGGCAGAATTGTCTCTGTGCTTCTGCACACAAGCTTTTTAAAAATCTAAATGTTTATGTTTACAAGAACTTTTCTGGGCTTCCTGTCAATTCTGCTACCAGGACACAGGTGGATAGCCAGCTTTTGGCTCAATTTCAAACTGTGCAATTCACAGAAAGTTTCACATACAATAGAATATTCTATTGTTACAGTGTGGATGTCTCTTGGCTTTAAATTAAGTTGTTAATTCTTTTAGACAAATTCTATGAGCCTTTCTTCTGAATAAAATTCACAATTAATTTTTTTCTTTAAATCAAAATGTAGATGACATTTTCCTTATTCTAATATATCCTAATTTCAGAGTATCATATTCGAGAATGTGAGCTGCAATACCCCAAATTTCAATCTCTTTAATCCAACAAATCATACTCTGTGGCTGTTACTTTATGTAGTTTTAATTCATTGATAGAACAGGTAAACATTTTGCATAGCTTTGCCACAAGATTTTCATAACGGTGACTAACAAAGCACTTACTGTATGAAGATAGTCCTATAGACTCTATTACTTAAAAGTTGATGTAACAAAAGCAATGGCTAAAGACTGTTATAAAATACAAAGATATATAGAGATACAAAAACTTAGACATCAAAAACAAACAAACAATATTCTCGTGCTTCATATCTTGTAGAAAAAAGCAAGTCGTTAGCCTGGGCAAATAAACACTACAAACAACAGTTCTCTTAAAGAGACAGGCACAAAATTAACTAAGACACAAGGTTTTAACCTTTACAGTCCCCGTCTGTAGAGTGTATGCACATGTGTGAGCATGTATAGGTGGCCACTGGTATTGGAGACCATCCTGGTTCCGATGTGAATGTCGACGTAGTTGTTTAGTAATATAGTAGTTGAGTATCATTTGACGTTCTCTCCTGTGTGTTAATAAAAGTTATGTGTGAAGGTAACATTTGTGTCCAGACTTTTCTCTCTGAACCCACCAAACACAAAAACATCTTCATCCAGGTCATTGATAAAAATCTCAAAGAGCAGGGACCCCAGAACAGATCCTTGCAAAACTTCTCTAGTCACTGACCTCCAGGCAGAATATGTTCCATCTACTATGAACCTCTGCTTTCTATAGGCAAGCCTATTCTGTGTCCACACAGCCATGGTTCCATGGATCCCATGCCTCATAACTTTCTGAACATGGGACCCTTGTCAAAGGTCTTACTAAAATCCAGATACATCAGATCTACTGCCCTACTCTCATCAATTTCTTTTGTTGCCTCCTTTAAAAACTAAATTAGGCTCATGAGGCATTCCCTTCACAAAGCCATGCTGACTATCCTTGAGTAGACTGGACCTCCAAATGCTCATAGATCCTATCCTTAAGAATCCTCTCCAATAGTTTGCACACCACTGACACTGATCTATAATTCCCAGGATTCTCCCTATTACCTTTTTTTAAACAAGGGGACTACATTTGTCACTCTCCAATCCTCCAGCACCTCCCCTGTGGCCAAGACACTCCAGCTATCTCTTCCATCACTTCCTCCTGCAGCCTGGGATATATTGTGTCCATTCCCAGGGACTTAAACAGGAAATTGATAACTATCTAATTGGTAGGGGTATCAAAGTGTGAGAAACAGAAGTACCTTCACAGAAATTGCTCAAGACAAAAATTGAGAACAAAGAACATTTATTATACAACAATGCAAAGTTGGGTGCTTCCCCTTACCCTGGGAATACACACACACACTGGGGCTCACCCAACTTTTATACAGTTTATTTCAGTATAGAAGTACCCTCACCCTTACATTCTTCTGCCTCCTGGATGAGTTTGGCATTAGGCAATCCTGTCTGCCTACATGCTGTTTCTGTGAACTTGGAGGACCAGGGGGTATCCTGTCGGTGTCCCATCATGTCATTGTCCTTATTTACACCTTCCCGACTCTCAGGGCTTACTATTTTCTTATATGCAGAACTTGCTAATTCTGTCTAAAAGGCTAGAAGACCCTTATCTTATTCAGACTAACTTTACTTCCTACATTCTATTATCTACCTTATCCTATTCTGGCTTTATTCATTACACATATATCCATACTAGCTTTCTTCATCTCTTAAATTTTCATATTAGTTTTACTCATCTCTCACAATCCTCACTTTTCTTTTAGCTACGCTTCGTGAATTCTCAACTGGAATGTATTACTTGTAAACTTGGTCTTTTTCCCAGCGGGTCAGTAAACGAACTGCAGTCTCAGCATCATCAGACAGAATTTGGGAAACATACATCCTTTGGGTTATAGTGATCTGACGAGGGGTCCGTTGAATTAAATACTGCACACAAGTCTTTAAGGCAGGGGAGCACCATAATGGCCAGAATAGCGAGTCCAGCTGCTATAAGGGCTGTGGGTATCAGACTGCAGTTACCAATAAAAAGTCTAGTCCATCCCACACCGGACCAAGGTTGCCAAGTCTGAACCTGGGCATGGGAAGATTTTCGAACTCCTGAAGAAGTGTCTTTAACCGCCTGACTGTTGTGAGCATTGTCATTAACCAGTCTTTCACAAACGCTGCCTTCAGCAGAGAGCCAGGCGGTTTTGTTGAACTGTGGCTCATATCTGTCGTCTTTCTTCAGCCCATAAATGTTCGGTGATGATCTCCAAGGCTGCCTGGAGTCTGATTAAACGATTTAAATGCCAAGCAGCTGTGGTGTTCTGGAGCAGCTTATTAGTCATTTACAACTGGAACTCCCCTTACAGTGGTGGTTCTTAACATTCCGAATGTCTGTGTGACCCAAAGGATGATTTACAGGAGACCAAGTTGGGGAGGGGTGTTTCTTGTCACTTAACCTGTGAGTTGCAGCTTGTCTGCGAACATTAGCATAAGTATCACTGAACCTATGAGTTGCAGCCTGTCTGTGAACATTAGCATATGTATTCACTCTATCTCTGCTACATGTACAATCCTGACTAACATTCTGTCTGTCATTGTCCCACCATCTTCTTTGTGCTATCTCTTTAAAACTCCTCTTTTTAATACCTGTAGAGGCCGAAATACAAATCAAATCTATTCCCCTAGGTCCGTTCTGTTCCCCTGGTCCACTTTGGGATCCGAAAATAACCCATACCCCCACTATGCCTGCGCCCTGTCTACATTCTAAAGGTAAATAATTGTCACCTCTGCTGCCCCTGTTCCAGGAGGACTTAATACATCATGAGCAATTTGGTGATTTCCCAAAAATTGGGAACCAACAAGTAAACATAACAACAAATCGTAAAAATAGCATTACAGCACTTTTTCCCGGCGTAGTGTAACTTTTAGATCAGAAGGATGAGGGACTGCACGCCAGATGGAGGGTAGATTATCAATGTTGTTAGTCCGTGGATCAGCAGCTCGTTTAATTAATTGTATGTGGCTCCATCCCTTTTCTTTCGTTCGCACGGCAGTGTCTGTAATCAAAAGTACACAATAGGGGCCATCCCAGACAGGTTTTAGTTGGTGATCTTGCCATGCTTTTACATATACCCAATCACCAGGTTTAATAGAATGAATAGGATACTCCAGTGGTGGGTTTTGAGCTAATAAACCCTTCTGTTTTAATTCGTATAGAGAGGCAGAAAGTCCCTTTAAATATTTGGATATGTACTGGTCGTTAGCCTCAGGGGTAGGGGTATTAATGTGGAATCCCATGTAAGGAAGACTAAACATCATCTCATATGCTGAGACAGCAAGATCCTTATGAGGGCCTGTGCGAGTCCTGATTAAAGCTAAGGGTAAGCATTTAATCCAGGAGAGACCAGTTTCCTCATGAAGTCGAGTGAACTGATTTTTCAAGGTCTGATTCATTCGTTCAACGCGGCCTGAGCTCTGGGGTTGCCATGGGGTATGTAGCTGCCAATCTATTCCCAGTATTTTAAACACACCCTGGAGTACCTGAGAGGTAAAATGTTTACCTCGATCTGAGTCAATGGTATGAATTATACCATATCGTGGAATCGTAGTATCCTGATAACGATGCTGGCATGATCATTAGGGGTCGGGAAAGCCTCAACCCATCGTGTGAAATGATCTACCATCACCAGGAGGTATTTGTAAACCCCTTTCTTAGGTAATTCCGTAAAGTCAATTTGTATCCGTTGAAACAGGCGTACAGCTATATCGCGACCACCAGGCATTACCTGGTGCATAACTTTCTTACTTACTCTGACAGATTGGACAACCCCGAGTACTTTGCTTGGCTATAGTGTATATTCCCGAGCAATGAAAATACTGTACAAAAGTATCCACAAGTGTCTGTGTTCCCCAGTGTGTCTGCCAGTGGAGCTGATCAATAATTTGCCGAGCCAAGGTTTTGTTCAGCACTTGGCGTCCTTCTGCCGTCCACCACAACCCATCAGCAGTTTGACGCATTCCCTGTTTTTTCATGTAAACTTCCTCTTCCCGTAAAAAGATGGGAGTCTTTTGAACCTCATATAGGGTGGGCAGTAACAGCTGCATGAATATTTTCTCCGTGAGCACAGCCTGTTTGGCAGCTGCATCTGCCTGTCTGTTCCCCTGTGCTTCAGGACTGTCACCACTTTGATGGCTCCGTACATGAACTACAGCTATTTCCTCAGGTAATGTAAGAGCATCTAGAGATTGGACAATTAAGTTTTCATGGATCAACTTTTGTCCTTTCCCAGTTATCATTCCCCGCTCTTTCCAGATCTTCCCAAAGGTGTGCACTACACCAAAAGCGTAATCTGAGTCTGTGTAGATCGTGCCCACCTTGTTCTCTAGACCCTGGAGAGCTCTACAGAGGGCATACAATTCACAAGATTGTGCTGACCAATGATCGGGAAGGTGACCGGCTTCAATCACTACTCCTTCCTTCCCATCCACTACACTATATCCGCTATAGTGAGTGCCATCAATGCAACGGGAAGATCCATCAATAAACCACCTTTCACCCTCCTGTAAAGGCTCATCGCTTAAATCCTCTCTAATTTTGGTCTGTAAATCAATTACCTCTAAACATACATGCTCTAAATCATTTATGGTATTGTCAGAATTTGGAGAAACCAAGAAAGCTGTTGGATTGTGTTTTTTATTCGTAATCAGGGTCAAATCATCCCTATCTATTAGGATCGCTTCATATTTTAAAATTCTAGAGTCTGTAAGCCACCTTCCAGCATATTGTAAGAGAATATTGCGGACTGTGTGAGGGGTGTGAACTATCATTGGGGTACCAAACGTAATCTTTCGTCCTTCCTCAACTAAAATAGTAGTGGCTGCGATGGCTTGCACACATTCTGGCCAACCACGACAAACAGGGTCTAAAACTTTTGTCAGAAAAGCAACTGGCTGTCTACAGCCTGCCCTCTCTTGTGTTAGTACTCCGGTGGCCACACCGTCTGGTTTCTGGAAAGGCAAAATTTGGGTATTAAAAGGTGACATACAAGGTTCGAGTATACCATCTTTCACCAACTGGTCAATTACTGGCTGCAGCCCCTTTCAGCCAGCCATCGGAATTGGATACTGCTTTCGTTTAATTACTTGCTCAGGATCTTTTAAAGTAACTTGCAAGGGAGGAATATCTAACACTCCTCTATTGCCTCTTTTTGCCCATACTCCAGGATTTATTAGTTCCCGATCCTCCTCGGTTAATACATACAATTGAAGCCCGATACCCGATTCCTGTGGTCTGGTGCCAATAGCCAATTGGTCCTGTAAATCTTGTCCTAACAAACAAACTCCAGCTTGGGGAACTAGTAGAATGTCCTCCGTTACTATCTTCTCTCCCATTTGTATTCTTACATTCCTTAATACAGGGACCGTAAAATCTCTTCCTCCTACTCCCGAAATCATCACTGTCCCCTCTATCTTAACACCCTCGGGTGGTTGTAAAATACTAGACCGGGCTGCCCCAGAATCTACTAAAAAGGTCATCTTGTCACTGTTGGGTCCTATGCTTAAATTTACCAATGGTTCTCCATGCAGCCCCACGGTGTGTATTAACTGAGAACCGTGACCCCCCCGTTCATAATCTGCTTCCATCAGTGCGTAAGATCGCGTCTCCCTGGCTCGCATTGGGCATTCTCTCTTAAAATGTCCCTCCTTTTTACAATGGTAGCAAACTAATGCCCCTGTTTCCAAATTCCTACCGGAATTACCACAAGGTCCCGGGAACGGTCGTCGTCCCCAGAATTCCCCTCTACCCTTGCCCCTGCTCTGGTCTGTACTCTCCCACTCCCGGCACTCCTCCCAATGTCCAGGAGCTGGCACACAGCCCCTACCCTTTCCTTGCTGTCCCTCCATGACTTCCTTGACTGCCTGCATCAAAATCTTAGCCTTTCCTTTCTGTTTATCCTCAGATCTCTGGACGTATGGCCTTTGTGCGATCTGTAAAAGCTGTGTTATTCCCTGTTCATGCCAATTCTCAGTCTTCTGCAATTTCCTTCTAATGTCTGGGGCTGAATTTGTAACGAAGCCTAATTGTACACCCGCTGGGGATTCTATATCCAGACCCCCATATTGCTGTATGGCCGTATGCAATCTATTCAGAAATGCAGAGGGGGTCTCCTCGGGACCTTGGGGAACCTCAAATGCTTTCTTAAAATTCTGTCCCTTTGGAACAGATTCCTTGATACCTTTTATCAGATTAACTCCATTAATTGGCGACCATCATTAGTATTCTTATCCCAATTTGGTTTTGCCAGGGGAAATTTAAGTTCCCCAAGTATCACCTCTGGTCCCCCTTGGTGTTCCCTATCCCAGACTCTAATCCCTGCCTGGCGAATCATTCCATGTTCATCCAAAGTGAACAGAGCCCGAAAGATTGATGTTAACTCATCCCATGTATATATATGTTTGGTCCCAAAAATTTATCTAATTGTTCAGCACATCCCTGAGGATTCTCTATCAGGGAGGTCATTTCTCTCTTAAAGTTACGCACCGTACTAGTCAGGGGCACATTTACGAAACTGAGACCCCCCTCCCATGGGAACTTCCCGTAAAGGTCTCATCCAGTTAATTTCTGACTTATCCTCTCCTTTATAATGTCTAGGTTCCTGCTCTCTGGGAAATGAATCAAAGGGTTCTGCCCTTCCCTCCCGGAGGGTCTCACACTGTTCTGAATCAAAGTCTCCTCCCTCTCTTGTCAATTGAGATGGTAATCTAGTACTTTGTGAATGGGTCATCATACCATCCCTACTTTCTTCTCCCTTTAGCTTTGGGGAAGGAGGGGAAGGTGAAGAAGGGTAGAGCATGGGAGAGAGGGGAAAGATAGGAGCCGGCATAGGAGGAGCATAAGGTGGAGGAAGGGAATGTAACACATCCCATCCTTGTGTTTCAGGGACAAAAGGTTCCTCATCCTTCTTGTCCTTACATTCCTTTTCATTCAAAACCAGTTGATCAACCGATAAACTGAGCCAGCAGGCGGCATATTCTCTGCTCTCAATATTATCTCTTTGATTTTGATAGAGCCAGATGTTCAATGCCTGACACATCCAGTCCTCATCGGATCCGAACTTTGGCCAATATACCAAATTCCCTTTTATTGGGTTTTTAACCCATTCCAGACAGCAATACCTGACCATGGACTGTTTGTCTTTCCCACGGGTTCTCCCCGGACCTCAATCAGATAGCATTAATCCTAACGGACTTTGCTTAGTTATCTGATCATCCCATCCTTCCTTAGGACTATTTCCCTTGGTACTCACACCTTCCATACTAACAGGTAAGTAATATTCCTCTTACCAGGATCCAGTAGCTATTCCTAATGCGCTTCCTTAATGATGCTAAAGCTCAGGGAGTTGTGGTCACTCTCACTGATTATGCTCCCCCACCGAGAGGTCCCCCACCTGACCAGGTTCATCCCCCGAACCAGATCCAGTGTGGCCTCTCTTGTGTCCGGAATCCTTGGACACACCGACTCTCAGAGCTACAGTCTCTTCATATGCAGAGTTCGCTAATCCTGTCTAGGGTTTACTAATTTAATATGCATAACTTGATAAATCTGTGTAAGGCTTATTAATTATATATGTAGAACTTGGTACTTCTGTCTAGGGCTAGGAGACCCTTATCTCACCCAGACTACCTCTTCCTACATTCTATTATTCCTTGCCTCTCCTTATCTTATTCATATGGTGGGCTCACTGATCCTGTCGAAAGGACTAGAAGGTTCTTATCTTACATTGGCTGACTCTGCTTCCTGCATCCTAATTTCCATGCTTAGCCTGTTCATACTGGTTTAATCCATCACTCCATGTGTCTGTACTAGTTTCCCCATCTTTCATATTTTCATGTCTCACAGGGCCCTACATGAATACTTTGCCACAGTGTTCATCTGCATCAGCCAATTCTGGCCTCATGTTAGTGAAGCTTCTGTAATGGCCACAACATCATGATTCCACATACAGATCCACGCTCCAAGTTCAATTCCTTTAATTCAAATACTTCCTGTATGTGAGAGATGAGAAAAACTGATATTGCAATATGAACATGAAGAAATGAAGAAAATAAAATTGATACATAAGTAAATGAATGAAGCCAGTACAAACAACATGAGACATGGATATTAGAAGGCACTGTCTGAGTAAGATAAGAATCTCCTAGAGCAGCAAGTCCACTAACTGAAGGAGATAAGGACAGACAATTGATGATAGTAGAGTTAGTCTGAACGAGATAAGGGTCTCCACGCCCCAGATAGAATTAGCAAGGCTTGCATAAATAATTAGAAAACCTTAGACAGTATTAGCCAGTTCTACATATATAATTAGTAAGCCATACACAGATTTATCAAGTTATGCATATTTAATTAGTAAACCCTAGACAGGATTAGTATGAAGGGACTGTAGCTCTGAGAGTTGGAAAGGTGTGAATGGGGACAAGGGCAAGGTTATGAATAAGGACAATGGGGATAATGACATGAGAAGACACTGACAGGATACCCCCTGGTCCTCCAAGTGCACAGAAACAGCACGTAGGCAGGATTGCCTAATGCCAAACCTCTCCAGCAGGAGGCAGAAGAATGTAAGGGGGGGGGGGGGTTATTCCTATACTGAGATAAACTGTATAAAAGTTGGGTGAGCCCCAGTGTATGTGTGTATTCCCAGGGTAAGGGGAAGCACCCAACTTTGCATTGTTGTATAATAAATGTTCTTTGTTCTCAATTTTTGTCTCGAGCAATTTCTTTAAAGGTAATTCTGTTTCTAACATGTACATTTCAAACCCTCCAACTGACTTCATTTCTGCTACCTCCCCTGTCCATCCTCCCTCACCAACCCTCAAGCATCATCCTTTCCACCTATTCTCTGCACTCACTTTCTGGCTCCCATCCCCCTGCCAAACTAATTTAAACCCTCCCGACACCTTTAGCTAACTCAGACCTGCCAGGATATCGGTCCCTCTCCATTTCAGGTGTAGTCAGTCCTTTTTGTACAGGTCAGACATTCCCCAAAAGAGGTCCCAATGATCCATGAATGTGAAACCCTGCCCTCTGCTCCAACTCTTCAGCCACACATTCATCTGGCTAACGCACCAATGATATCCTGAAGAAAGTACACCAGCACCTCCACTTCCTCTGCAGAAGCCCTGGCAAATTTCGACAGGTGTACTGACCGGCTGCCTCATGGTCTGGGACGGGAACAACAATACCCCTGAGCATAAAACTCTCCAAAAGGTAGCGGACACACCCCAGGTCATCTCAGACAAAACCCTCCCCTCTATTGAGTTCATCTACAGGGAACGCTGCCGTCAGAGGGCAGCAGCGATCATCAAAGATCCACACCACCCAGCACACACTCAGTTCTCGCTGCTGCCATCAGGAAAGAGGTGGAGGTGCCATAAGATCCGCACCACCAGGTTCAGGAACAGCTGCTCCCCCTCCACCATCAGACTCCTCAATGACAAACTCAATCAGGGATTTATTTAAGGACTCTTCTTTGAGCACTTTAATGATTTTCTTTTGTTTTTCTATATTGAACAGTCAGTTTGTTTACATTGGTTATCTGTTTACATTTCTTTGTTTAAATGTTTGTGCTGTGTACAGTTTTTATTTTGCACTACCAGTTAATGGTAATTCTGCCACGCCCACAGGTAAAATGAATCTGTATGGGTTGTATGGGATGTCATGTATGTACCCACACTCCTGTTCGGCTCCGAATCATGGGTCCTCGACCGGCATCACCTACGGCTCCTAGAACGCTTCCACCAGCGTTGTCTCCGCTCCATCCTCAACATTCATTGGAGCGACCTCATCCCTAACATCGAAGTACTCGAGATGGCAGAGGCCTACAGCATCGAATCCATGCTGTTGAAGATCCAACAGCGCTGGGCAGGTCACGTCTCCAGAATGGAGGACCATCGCCTTCCCAAGATTGTATTATATGGCGAGCTCTCCACTGGCCATCGTGTCAGAGGTGCACCAAAGAAGAGGTACAAGGACTGCCTAAAGAAATCTCTTGGTGTCTGCCACATTGACCACCGCCAGTGGGCTGATATTGCCTCAAACCCTGCATCTTGGAGCCTCACAGTTCGGCAGGCAGCAACCTCCTTTGAAGAAGACCGCAGAGCCCACCTCACTGACAAAAGACAAAGGAGGAAAAACCCAACACCCAACCCCAACCAACAAATTTTCCCCTGCAACTGCTGCAACCGTGTCTGCCTGTCCCGCATCGGACTTGTCAGCCACAAACGAGCCTGCAGCTGATGTGGACATTTACCCCCTCCATAAATCTTCGTCCATGAAGCCATGCCAAAGAAAAGACTGTAACAATATTAGGGGAGAATTTATAAGATTTAGATTAGGTCACATATATTCACACATTTTAAAACAGATCTTACTTGAAAGACTGAAGAATTCACAATTGCAGGATCTCTGGAGAATTGTAAGCACCTTTCACAAGTAGGTGTTATTGTCTTGTTGGAGTCATGCTGCTATCAGTACCCTTTCTGCAAAGTGACCACAGAAAGGTCACTCCTGGATTGTTTACCTAAACAAGCAACAGATGGGAGCAGAAGAAAGAACTCCTGTTTTGTTCAGGAAGGTGGGGGTTTTGCAAGACATGAGTCACATGCTCTCTTTGGAGTTTCAGTTGGAAAAGAGAGTTGAGTTAACAGCTCAGTCAGTCAGTGCCACTGACAAGTAACTGAAAAGTGCAATCCAGGGAAAACTGTTTGAAGCTGATGAAAGCAAGTTCCAGAGCAGTAGATGGCTGGAAGTGCTATCTGTCTGATGTTTCTCTTGAAATAGAGGAAGGAATGGAACTCTGTTGTAGCTTGAAGAAAGAGGTTACCATCGAGAAGATCCTAATGGGGTAAGTTTTATCAGCGAGACCCTGAGGTGATTAGTGGTAATACCTCAGTTGTGGAAATCCTGGATCAACAAATATCTCTCTCTGTAAACCCTACAAAAACCTTCCAGAGCGGTAAACATTTACCTTTACATGTTAAATTCTGTGCACAGTACGGTGATTGCCTGTGTGAGAAACAGAAGTACCTTCACAGAAATTGCTCGAGACAAAAACTGAGAACAAAGAACATTTATTATACAACAATGCAAAGTTGGGTGCTTTCCCCTTACCCTGGGAATACTCACACACACTGGGGCTCACCCAACTTTTATACTGTTTATTTCAGTATAGAAGTACCCTCCCCCTTACATTCTTCTGCCTCCTGGATGAATTTGGTATTAGGCAATCCTGTCTGCCTACGTGCTGTTTCTGTGAACTTGGAGGACCAGGGGGTATCCTGTCGTGTCCCATCATGTTATTGTCCTTATTCATACCTTCCCAACTCTCAGGGCTTACTAACTCTTATATGCAGAACTTGCTAATTCTGTCTAAAAGGCTAGAAGACCCTTAGCTTATTCAGACTAACTTTACTTCCTACATTCTATTATCTATCCTTATCCTATTCATACTGGCTTTATTCATTACACATATATCCATACTAGTTTTCTTCATCTTTCATATTTTCATATTAGTTTTACTCATCTCTCACACCTGCAACCAGAGAACTTGGAAGAAGGAGAAGTGAGAATGAACTGTGAACCAAAGAACTTTTCTTGAATTTACACACACATTACATATGCGTCTGCTTAGAATTAAAAGGGAGTAATTTGGGTTAGTATAGAGTATAGTATAACAATAGAGTTAAAATAAAGTTTGATTCTATTTTCATGTTTGAAGTTGATTAAAAATAACTTTTGTTTTAAAAACCATTTATCTATTGCTGCTGGGTTTTGGGGTTCTTTAGGGTCGTAACAGTACTCCGATAATAAATCTGGAATCGGAACTTCCTGTTCGACCCTCTCTAGTGTGATCCTGAGATCTCCACCCTTGAGGTCCTGCTTTTTAAACATTTCCCAACTCCCTATATTCCCTCTTCAGGGCCTCATTCTTGCTCCTGTCTATGTCATTGGTCCTCATGGCTGCTTCCCCCTCCCCCTCCAGAATGCTGTGGACTCGATAACAATAAATAGGCAATAAATTATATCAGCATTCAGTTTCATTTATAGACGGCCCAAGATTACAGGATTACTGTTTATTATGAGATCTAATGTACCATTCATCAATCTCAGGAAGAAGCTATTTCCCAGCTGGGCAGCCCTGCTTTTGATGCTCCTGTACCTCCTACCTGATGGAAAGAAAGGGTTATCAATAATTCTTTGAGCCTTATGTCGGCAAAACTCTCAGTAAATGTATTCAATGGAGAAAAGGAAAACCCCTGCCCAAAAGCATCTCCCCGCATGTTCCAAAATTTACCTTTCTCCCTTTCACCTCCCCCTTCTCTCACACAACCATTTCCTCTGCTCCCCACCCTTCTCTTTGTCACCACCCCTCCCACTCCCTCCTCCTAGAAATTATAGGGAGAACGTACAAACTCCTCACAAACAGCACGGGATTCGAACCTGGGCCGCTGGCTCTATAATAGAATTGCGCTAACCACTAGGCTCGTGGCCTTCACCCATTCCCTTCTTGACCCAAGATGTTTCGACACAATTGTAGCATTTCAGGGTTATCCAAATGGATACATGGACATGGAGGAAGGGAGGGATAGGGATTCAATGAGGGCAGAAGAGATTTAGTTTGAGCATTAAGCCCACTGCAGATGTTGTGGGTGAAGGGCTAAGAACACCTGAAATAGGAGCAGCTTTTTCCTGTGCTGCGGTGTTCCAAAATATCAAAGTTCAAGGTTAATATCATCTGACTCTTAACAATGACAGGCCTGTTAAAGATCAAGGAGTTTCATTCACCTTCACCACGGTCTGTGGGAATATAAATATTGCCAACTCTGGGGGAAACATCTTTCCTAAAAATGCCCGCTGGAACTTGCCACAATCCCGAAAGGCCAGGCAAGAAGATCTGGCAATGGTGAGCTGTTCTGGCCAGCTAACGGCAGGAACAAAGCCAAGATGACTGAAGTCACTGGCATTGCCTTTTGCGAATGGACATTCTGTTGTGACCTGCGTGGGGTTTCTTCAGGTTCTCTGGTTTCCTCCCACAACATGCAGGGTTTGGTAAAGTAATTGGGGATATTTGTGTGGAATGGGTTTCACTACCATGTTGTATTGTTAAAATTAAATAAACATTTTAAAATTCCCACTGGGGAGGGAATTCCCACACTTAGACTCAGCAATGGTGATGGGCTTTCCCATAAAGCAGGTGACTTGGGGGGAACTTGCAGGCAATGATGTACTTCTCCTTCTCAGCAGTGTGGGCAGTATTTTTGGGAGGTGTTGCCTGGGCGACACAAGTTCATTTGTCATCCGTGACGTGCACACCAAGGGATTTTGTGATCTCCACTGTCTCCAGGACAGAGCCATTAATGACTCTTCCTGAAGTCCATGATCATCTCCTTTGTCTCATCCATGTCGAGATCCCAGGTAGTTTTTGCAACATTTGACGTGTCTCTCCATCTCTTCTCTGCAGGTCAACGTCATTTGAGCCTTAGATAGTGTGTAACTGGAAGTAATTTCATACTGCATTTTAGAACCATGGAAGTGAGGCAGAAACAGTTTCTTTGGCCCATCTACTCTGTGCTGAACTATTACTCAGCCTAGTCCCAGTGACCTGCGCCCAGTCCATAGCCCCCCATACCTCTCCCATCTATGTACCTGTCCATATTCTTCTGAGGCCACATTCACCATTTCAGCTGCCAGCTCGTGCCACACTCCCACCCCTCTCTGTGTAAAGAAGTTCCTCCACATGTTCGCCAGCCACCCCCCACTGCCACGCTGACATGTCTATCCCATGACTTCATGTACGGCCTTGTTGAGGACACACACAAATTGAAGGAACACTTTCCATCTCATGTTGTCGCTAGCCAGAAGGCAGCAATATCAACCTCCAATTTCCATTCGCCTTCTCCCTTGGCCTCTCTCTTCGTTGATCCAGCTTCCAACACCTTCCTTCTCCCATCAGTTACCCTTCTGCTTCTCTTTTCTACCCTCCCTCCACCCATGATCTCTATTAGCCTGATCTGCTTCTCCCCCTCCTCCCTTGCCCATTTCTCTCTCCTCCCTCCCACCTCCCCTCCTCCCTCCCCCAATCTTCCTCTCCTCCCTCCCACCGGTTTATTCACATTCCCGACGAAGGGTTCAGGCCCCAAGTGTTGATGATCTTTTCCTTCCTGTGGATAATGTGTGACCTGCTGAGTTTCTCCAGCATTTTTGCGTAATGCAGAATGTTTCACTGCTCTGCTTGTGAAAGGTCTGGATCCCCTCCCCAAACCCCAAGAATAATTAGTTTCCCCCTCCCTCCGCCACCACCTTTCTTTAATATCAAAAACCTTTAAATATCTAATTTCCATCAATTGGAAGGGTACAGGTGGAGAAATGCAAGCAGGCTTGTTCCACTGAGGGTGGGTGAGATAACGACGAGGGGACATGGGTTAAGGGTGAAATGCTTAAAGGGAACATCGGGGGGAGGGGGGAACACGTCTTCAGGCAGAAGGAAGTGGGAGTGTGGAATGAGCTGCCAGCCGCAGTGGTGAATGTGGGCTCCATTTCGACATTCAAGAACCATTTGGTACATGGATGGGAGGGGTGTGGAGGGCTATGGTCTGGCTGCAGGTGAGTGGAACTAGGCAGAATAACAGTCTGGCACTGACTAGATGGGCCAAAGGGCCTCCTTCTCTGCTGCTGTGGCCTTTGGTTCTAACCCTGTGACTGAACAAACAAATTGTGGGCTCTCCAGACTGAGGAGGTTTATTCAGCACGTGACAAGTACATTAAACTCCAGGGTAGCAGCAGAATGAAGCCACCCTGGGGCAGTCGTTAACACATGCCATGGGGCAAAAGTCACTTGTGGATCCGCTGGTGTGTACGCAGGTTGGAGGAGTGACTGAACCCCTTTCCACACTCGGGACAGACGTACGGCCTCTCCCCGGTGTGGATACGTTGGTGGGTCAGCAGGGAGGAGGAGCGGGTGAAGCACTTCCCGCACTCGGAGCAGGTGAATGGCTTCTCACCCGTGTGGACTTTCAGGTGCTTCCTCAGGTTGGTTGACTGGCCAAAGTCCAGGCCGCACTCGGGACAGGTGAAGGGCCTCTCGCCCGTGTGGACCCGCTGGTGCTTCCGGAGGTTTGTCGATTGGCTGAAGCCCTTGCCACACTCAGGGCAAGCAAAGGGCTTTTCCCCCGTGTGGACCCTCTGGTGGGTCAGCAGGGAGGAGGAGCGGCTGAAGCCCTTGCCACAATCCGAGCAGGTGAAGGGCCGCTCACCGGTGTGGACCCGCTCGTGGGTCAGCAGGGAGGAGGAGCGGGTGAAGCCCTTCCCACACACGGGGCAATTGACTGGCCTCTCCTTGCCGTGAGCTTGATGGTGCATCTGCAGCTCTGATGGCAGGGGGAAGCCCTCCCCGCAAGTGGTGCAGATGAACAGCCTCTCCCTGTCATGGCTGCGCCGGTGAATCCCCAGCTGGGCCAGGTAAGTGAATCCCTTCCCACAGTCCGCACACTTCCACAGCCTCTCCCCTGTGTGGCTCCGCTGGTGTTTCAGCAGCTCGGATGCCCGCCCAAATCCTTGTCCGCACTTGGAGCAGGTGAACCACTTCTCCCTGCTGTGCGCACCTCCACCTGCTTCCGTGTCCAAAGGCAGGCGGTGCTCAGATCCCAACAGGTCTGCACCTGATTGATGGTTGGAGATGCCCATTTGCAAATCTTCCGATGCCTTGGGTGTTGGACAAAGAAATAAAAGAATTTTAAGCAGGGAGAGGTAGAACCCTTAGAGAGAACTCCCACCCACACACCCCCACACCCCCACACACCCCCACACACCCCCACACCCACACACCCCCACCCACACCCTGATCTTGATCGGACACAGATTTCTCTGTCCTCCTGTCGGAAGGATGTGGAAGAACAGACAGGGAGCTTGGGGTCCAGGTCCGGGAACCTCTTGAAGTGGCTGCGCAAGTTGGTTGGGTGATTAAGGCACATGGTCATTAGTCAGGGGATTGAGTTCAAGAGCTGTGAAGGTGGCCATCTGGTTGGGCGTGATATGGAGTAGTTGTCTCCACCACAGCTCTGTCCTTTCAGAATATGTTTTTCCCATTTCCCTTCTCAAAATTTTCCAAGAGGTGTCAAATTTCATATTTTGTGTTTTTATCTAAGTTGAAATGGATACAAGGAGTGGCAAGGCTGGAAAGAAACAGGATTCATCCACTGGCAAACCTGGCTCCTGGGGACTTCTTTGAAGCACTTGAGCAGGTTAGTGTTGATCTCTAAAGAATTTAAAGTTCCAAATGCTAGGTTTTTGGCAATGGAAAATCAACTACTAAAGAAAAAGATGAGCGTTTGACTTCGTCAGAATCGAGTTTAAAGGATTTGAGCAATCGGGTTTTTGATCTGGAAGATAATAACGAGAAGTCAACGGTGAGAATTATAGATTTGGAAAGTCGAAATTGACAGCAATATCGTGGGTTTGGCTGAAATTGACAGCAGAATTGTGGGTTTGGCTGAAGTTGACAGCAGAATCATGGGTCTGGCTGAAGATACTGAAACTGGCACACTAACTAAATGTTTTTCTGACCTGCTGGTAATGGTGTTTGGGGAAGAGATGCTTCCAACACCACAAGAGCTTGTTAGAGTGCGTTGCTCACTATCACCCAAGCCTAAATTGGGTCAAAAATCACAGTTGGTGGTAATACACCTGCATTGTTATCGAACGAAGGAACTACTGTGCTGTAAAGCCCATTGTCAAGGTACCCCGCAATATCACGGCAAACAAATGAGAATCGTTGAAGATTACTGTCCCGAAGTTATGAAGCGGCGGGCCATTTACAGGGATGTTATGTTGGAGCTATTCCAGTGTGCGTGTAAGCCTTCATTGATGTTCCCAGTACGTCTTCACATTTCTCATTCCCAGTGGGAACAAGAAATGGTTTCGTACAGTGGATGAGGCTTGGGAGTACAGTCGCAAACTTCCCGCTCCATGTCTTCAAAGGACATTTCCTCCTCATTTTTTCTGTTGACTGGTTGTTTTGGATCGATGGTTCATTGGTTTATTTTTAAGGTTATCACGAGTCAATTTAGTTTGGAGTGATTTTAGGGAGAAATCGTTAAGACTTTTCTACCAAAATGAGATAATTTTAAAAGTCCTCAAACTTTTGCTTTTCAGTGGGGATATCTAATCAGTACATTTAGTATACTGCTGGTCTATTCAGCAGCATTGGGTGGCGGGGAGGGGGGAGGGAGTGGGACCGGAGGTGGGTTCATGGGTGTTTCTGTTTTGCATTGCAATGGTGCTTTATTGTCATAGTTTTTTTAGTTCCAAATTTTGAAGTTGTATTTTCTGGTCTAACAGGGCCATCTGCAGGCCAGAGGTGGGTGTGTATGTTGCACGAACATGGGTCTGCACCTGCCCACTGGAATTTATGAAATTAATATTACTGTTAGTATTTATTTTTTATAACTGAGTGATCACGGCTAATTCTATTAATTTCCTTCTTCTTCTCTTTGGCTTGGCTTCGCGGACGAAGATTTATGGAGGGGGTAAAAAGTCCACGTCAGCTGCAGGCTCGTTTGTGGCTGACAAGTCCGATGCGGGACAGGCAGACACGATTGCAGCGGTTGCAGGGGATAATTGGTTGGTTGGGGTTGGGTGTTGGGTTTTTCCTCCTTTGCCTTTTGTCAGTGAGGTGGGCTCTGCGGTCTTCTTCAAAGGAGGTTGCTGCCCGCCAAACTGTGAGGCGCCAAGATGCACGGTTTGAGGCGTTATCAGCCCACTGGCGGTGGTCAATGTGGCAGGCACCAAGAGATTTCTTTAGGCAGTCCTTGTACCTTTTCTTTGGTGCACCTCTGTCACGGTGGCCAGTGGAGAGCTCGCCATATAACACGATCTTGGGAAGGCGATGGTCCTCCATTCATGAATCATTCGGTAAAATGAAGGTAAGTGGCTTCATATTTTAAAAAACAAAGCTGCGGTTATATTTTTGCAGGAGAACCTTTTCGTGGCAGTGACATTTCGCATTTGATGTTGTGGGGGAAAGGGCTAAATCTAGAGGGGTAGCGATCCTCATCAATCAAAGTATTCCCTTTAGTATGCATAATGCTGTTTCAGATTGTAACAGTCATTTTGTTATTGTTTCAGGGAAATTACATGATAAAATGGTACTTTTTGCAAATGTTTATTCTCCTAAAGTTGATGATCTGGGGCTTTTTGAAATTTGTTTTACTTCATGGTCACGTTTAAATTTATATTCGCTTATTCTAGGCAGGGATTTCATCTGTTGGTTGGACCCTATCTTAGATCGTTCATTTTTTATCTGTGCCACATTGAACAAATCTGCCTTATTAATACATTATTTCTATCAGATTATGACAGTTCAGATTTTGGGCTTTAAAAAAAATCCTAAGAGAGTATTCCTTCTTTTCTCATGTTCATCACACTTACATATTGATTACTTTTTTTTTATTAATAATCAATTAATTCTATCAACTCATTCTTGTGAACACCACAGTAATATAATTAATATCTGATCATACCTCTCTTATATTATCATTGACTCTTCCTAATTTTCCTCCAGATAAATGACAGTGGCACTTTAATTCAGTCTTATTATCAGATAAATTTACGATGGTAAATTTATGGAAGAACAGAGAGTTTTCTTTTTTGATAATAATGTCACTCAGAGACTTCTACGTTAGTTATATGGAATACTTTTAAGGCCTTTCTTAGTGGGCAATTAATTTTGTGTACTGTTAATTAAAAAAAAGGAAGGCTAATATAGAAAGATCTGAGTTAAACAAATTAAACAGTTAGATCAACAATACGCTCAAACTAAAAATTCAGAAGTATACAAAAACGGATTGAACAAAACAAAATTTGATCTTCTCTCAACATATCCAGTCAAATGCCAAATTTTGAAGTCTAAAAGGCAATTTTACATTCATGGTGATAAATCTGGTAAATTTTTGGCTAGCTAATTAAGAGGATTTTGTGCTAAGCGGTATATTACAAAGGTTTGTAAAGATGATGGTATTTTTGACTTCAGATCATCCTTAGATGAATAATACTTTTAAAAGATTTTATTCCATACAAAACAAGTTTCACTAATCAAAATTAAAAATGCTTGGGAACAGGATATAATTTTGACTATATTGGATGTAGATTGAGACATTTCTTAAGTTGGTTGATAGCTCTTCATTATGTGCCTGTCAATGTTCATTACAAATTTATGATGATACACCTTAGACATAGACGTATGTCTACAGTTAAATTGTCTCGCTTTTACTCTGATACGAGTCCCTGTTGTGACAGGTGTACGAGCAGAGGAGTTCCTTGTTGCCAATCCATGGAGTGATAAGCTTTTTTAGCTGTTTCTCATTTTTTCTAGTTTCCCAGCTCCCGTGTTTTGATTTTTCTTCTACTGATTTTGGTTTCCTTTTTTTCTCCTTTTCTTCATAATACCTTCTTATCACGTACATTCATTATGACTGCACATGGAAGCTATCATCCTACTGAAGAGTTGACCCTTACTATACTGGGATATATTAAAGACTTTTGCTCTGGTTGCCAAGAATTTTGAAGAGCTACAGTCTACTGTTGAGTCTTATGAAACCAAAATTAAGGAACTAGAAGTCAGTTGAATTTCAAGAACCACAGCTTGAAGATTTACAACAAACTAATATGTTGCTAAACAGATCTAACAACATTTTACTGAGGAAAGTAACAGATCTGGAGATGAGCAGCAGAAGAAATAATTTACGAATCATCGGTTTAAAAGAAGGAACTGAATTTGGCCATTTTCCCAAATTCTTTGCTGAGTTTCTCATCGAGGTGTTTGATCACAATTTGCTGCCTACAATTCCTGAGATTAACAGAGCGCATAGATCACTAGTGTCTAAATCTGCCTTTGGTGGAAAGCTTTGCTTTATCTACATCGATTCCAGATTAAAGAGAAAACTTTGAAGTGAATCCCAGTGAACAGGCAATGCTACGGTATCATGGACAGAATATTCGGATCATGGATGACTACATTGCTGAAGTTATGAAGGAATAGTCTCAATATAAAGAAATTATTTCTCAAATGTATGAAGCCGATTCAAGCCTTCGCTGCACTTTCCAGCCCAACTGTGCGTCACTTTGTCAAATAATCTACAAAATGGTTCAACTCTCCAAAGGCTACTTACACATTTTTGGAAGAAACTTCAACAACTTTCTTTGGCTTGGCTTCGCGGACGAAGATTTATGGAGGGGTAATGTCCATGTCAGCTGCAGGCTCGTTTGTGGCTGACAAGTCCGATGCGGGACAGGCAGACATGGTTGCAGCGGTTGCAAGGGAAAATTGGTTGGTTGGGGTTGGGTGTTGGGTTTTTCCTCCTTTGTCTTTTGTCAGTGAGGTGGGCTCTGTGGTCTTTTTCAAAGGACGTTGCTGCCTGCCGAACTGTGAGGCGCCAAGATGGACAGTTTGAGGTGATATCAGCCCACTGGCGGTGGTCAATGTGGCAGGCATCAAGAGATTTCTTTAGGCAGTCCTTGTACCTCTTCTTTGGTGCACCTCTGTCACGGTGGCCAGTGGAGAGCTCGCCATATAACACGATCTTGGGAAGGCGATGGTCCTCCATTCTGGAGACGTGACCTATCCAGTGCAGTTGGATCTTCAGCAGCGTGGATTTGATGCTGTCGGCCTCTGCCATCTCGAGTACTTCGATGTTGGAGATGAAGTCGCTCCAATGAATGTTGAGGATGGAGCGGAGACAACGCTGGTGGAAGCGTTCTAGGAGCTGTAAGTGATGCCGGTAGAGGACCCATGATTCGGAGCCGAACAGGAGTGTGGGTATGAAAACGGTTCTGTATACGCTAATCTTTGTGAGGTTTTTCAGTTGGTTGTTTTTCCAGACTCTTTTGTGCAGTCTTCCAAAGGCGCTATTTGCCTTGGTGAGTCTGTTGTCTATCTCATTGTCGATCCTTGCATCCAATTAAATGGTGCAGCCGCGATAGGTAAACTGGTTGACCATTTTGAGGTTTGTGTGCCCGATGGAGATGTGGGGGGGGGGGGGGCTGGTAGTCATGATGGGGATCTGGCTGATGGAGGACCTCAGTTTTCTTCAGGCTGACTTCCAGGCCAAACATTTTGGCAGTTTCCGCAAAACAGGACATCAAGCGCTGAAGAGCTGGCTCTGAATGGGCAACTAAAGCGGCATCGTCTGCAAAGAGTAGTTCACGGACAAGTTGCTCTTGTGTCTTGGTGTGAGCTTGCAGGCGCCTCAGATTGAAGAGACTGCCATCCGTGCGGTACCGGATGTAAACAGCGTCTTCATTGTTGAGGTCTTTCATGGCTTGTTTCAGCATCATGCTGAAGAAGATTGATAAGAGGGTTGGTGTGAGAACGCAGCCTTGCTTCACGCCATTGTTAATGGAGAAGGGTTCAGAGAGCTCATTGCTGTATCTGACCCGACCTTGTTGGTTTTCGTGCAGTTGGATAACCATGTAGAGGAACTTTGGGGGGCATCCGAGGCGCTCTAGTATTTGCCAAAGCCCTTTCCTACTCACGGTGTCGAAGGCTTTGGTGAGGTCAACAGCAAAGGTGATGCAGAGTCCTTTGTTTCGTTCTCTGCACTTTTCTTGGAGCTGTCTGAGAGCAAAGACCATGTCAGTAGTTCCTCTGTTTGTGCGAAAGCCGCACTGTGATTCTGGGAAAACATTTTCGGCGACACTAGGTATTATTCTATTTAGGAGAATCCTAGCGAAGATTTTGCCTGCAATGGAGAGCAGCGTGATTCCCCTGTAGTTTGAGCAGTCTGATTTCTCGCCTTTGTTTTTGTACAGGGTAATGATGATGGCATCACGAAGGTCCTGAGGCAGCTTTCCTTGGTCCAGCAGAGCTTGAAAAACTCATGCAGTTTGGCATGCAGAGTTTTGCCGCCAGCCTTTCCAGACCTCTGGGGGGGGATTCCATCCATACCTGCTGCTTTGCCACTTTTCAGTTGTTCAATTGCATTATATGTCTCTTCCCGGGTGGCTTGGGCTGCTTTCTTTCTTGTTTTGAATGAATGTGGTGGATAATCTTTATTTGGGCATTTTATGCACCGCAATATGATCCAGATGAATGTTCCTTAACATTTGCTTGGTTATTTGGTGTTAAAAACTTTTGGTTGGAAGTGGGTTCTTCTTAGCTTAGCTTTTTCTTTCTTTGTGTGTATTTTTTTTTAAAAGGGAGAAGAGTTTATTCTCTTCATTTTTCCTAATTTTTTTTTTCCTTAATAGGATTACGAACGTTATTCGAAAGAAATAAACTATTAATTAATAGAGAGAAGCCTAATAACTTGAAAACGCCTGAGATTGTCTGATCTCGGAAGCTAAGCAGGCTCAGGCCTGGTCAGTACTTGGAGGGGAGACCGCCCAGGAACAACCAGTACTGTAGGTTTCTGTGAGGGGTGCTGGACAAAGTGGCAACTCCGTCAGCCTTATGGTAGACAAAGAATTTCATGTACGTCACATTTTAAATGTAATATTAAGTGACAATAATGGAGCCTTTACCCTTTAGTTGGGTTCTTGAATTTTTCTTTTGCAATACAATTATTAATCCATTCATGTTTTTCATTTTGATTTTGCTCCTTTCTTTCGTGTCATAATATGTCTAACGTTTGTGGGAATCTGGCCTATTTATTTTTCTGGTGGAGTTGCCAACAGTGAGATCTGAGGGGGATGTTTTGTTTATGAGCCTACTGTTAAGGATGATTTTGGTTTATTGGGATAGGGGAGCGATTAGTAAGGTTAGTCTGGGGTTTGCATGTGAAGCTGTATGTGACTGTGTGAAGTTGGCTGTGTGTGTCTGGATATGCCACGATGCTTAATATTCTTTAAACTAATATTTCATTGATCTTATTTTTTTAATTATTATATCATTTTGAATTTCTCAGATGGCTAAAGGTATTAAGATAATTTATTGGAATGCTTCGGGGTTGAACCATCTGATAAAACGTTGTATAAAGTCTTTTCACATATTAGAAGTTTCAACCTACGATTATCTTTTTACGAGAAACTCACCTGCATTTATTTGATATCTCTCATTTTTTAAATTTTTTAATTTCACTCATCATTTTTGGCCAAGCCTAAAGTTGTTTCAATTTTTATTGACAATCTGTTCCGTTTATCAAGCATAATGTTATCACTGACACTAATGAACATTTTTTTGATATTGTCTGGTAAATTTTATCACAAACTGTTTGTTCTTTTTCATGTTTATGGCCCCAATAGCGAACATCCAAATTTTTTCAAATGTCTTTTCTCTCTTTTACTTGATTTAAATTTATATTCATTGATTGTAGGAGGTGATTTAAATTGTTGGTTAGACCCTGTGGTTGACTGTTCAACTCCAAAAATCTATTACTTTAAATAAGCCTGCTAAACTTATTATGCTGCAGTCTGGTATTATAGATGTTTGGAGATTTCTCCATCCTAGTAATAGGGAATTCTCTTTTTTCTATAATGTACATCATACTCATGAATTGATTATTTCCTCACAGATCAACAATCAATTCCACTTGTTGACTGTTGTAAATATGAGTGTATAGTGGTGGCTCACCACAAGGCAGGAGAACTGTCCCGCTTGTAAGCCACGTGGCGGGGCAGCCGGCCAAAATGGCGCCATCGGGGGTTTCCCTTCCTTCCAGCTCAGGGCTCAGAAACCCGCGCTTGGGGACCACGTGATGCCCGGATGACGTCAGTGCCCTCCAGCGCGGTTCTCAGCCAGGTCCGGGCTGGGAGTATAAGTGCAGCCCAGCAGCCTGCAATAATCTAGTCTGCTCACTGAGCTCAACCAGTCTGGTTGCGTGTGTTATTGCAGGAGCAGTATAGCCGCCGCTACAATTGGTGACCCCGACTGGTTCAAACGTCTTTGAACCCATCATGAGTGAGCCTGGGATCAGCGCTATAGCTGTGAAACTGCTTGAATTCTGGGTTCAGGAGCCGTAGACCTGGTTCGTCCACGTGGAGGGCCAGTTTCACCTCTGCCAGATTTCGTCCGACACTGTGGTAAGTTTATGATAAAATTTACCAGACAATATCAAAAAAATGTTCATTAGTGTCAGTGATAACATTATGCTTGATAAATGGAACAGATTGTCAATAAAAATTGAAACACCTTTAGACTTGGCCAAAAATGATGAGTGAAAGTGTTGCCCCTTCCAAAAATTTTAAAAATGAGAGGTATCAAATAAATGCAGGTGA
The DNA here is from genome assembly GCF_036971445.1 of Narcine bancroftii. Taxonomy (NCBI): domain Eukaryota; kingdom Metazoa; phylum Chordata; class Chondrichthyes; order Torpediniformes; family Narcinidae; genus Narcine; species Narcine bancroftii. The sequence continues at coordinate 210,963,662 of NC_091472.1, forward strand.
GTTTCTTGTAAAAAGATAATCGTAGGTTGAAACTTCTAATATGTGAAAAGACTTTATACGACATTTAATCAGATGGTTCAACCCCGAAACATTCTAATAAATTATCTTAATACCTTTAGCCATCTGAGAAATTCAAAATGATATAATAATTAAAAAAATAAGATCAATGAAATATTAGTTTAATGAATATTAAGCATCGTGGCATATCCAGACACACACAGCCAACTTCACACAGTCAAACACAGCTTCACATGCAAACCCCAGATTAACCTTACATCGCTCTACCATGTGGTCACTGCCCTGGACCAGGCCACTGCCAGACACATGCTGCACCTTGTTCAGCACCCATCCACCAAGGACAAGTAGGAGATCATCAAGCGAGTGCTTACTGGGTCCCTCGGACTATCCAGACACCAGCGTGCTGCTCGGGTGCTGCACCTTGACACCCTGGGGGATAGGCCCCCAATGGAACTGATGGACAAGAGGCTCGCACTCATGGGTGAGCACACCAACTGCCCACATTTCAAGCGCATCTTCCTTGAACATGTGTCTGGGGACATACGCCCACTGCTGGTTCAGGAGAGCTTCACTGGCCCGAGGAAGGTCGCCCAGAAGGCCCAAGAACTATGGCTCACACGATTCTTGGAAGGCTCAGTAGTCCAGCAGGTCACAGGTACGACCATGCCAAGCCAGCCCCTAGCACTGCGGTAGAGCACCTGGCCCCTGCAGGGGCCCTCAAGTGAATAACCAAAGCCATAGCATCTGCTTCAGGCCTCTGCTTCTATCACCAGCGCTGGGGAGAGCCAAGGCTCAGAAGTGTCGTCGGCCCTGCTCGTTCCAGGGAAACGACCAGGCTGGCCGCTGTTAATGGCTGCGGTGGCTGGCCAAAGACACAGCCTTCTCTACCTGCGGGACTCAGTCAGCGGCTGGCGGTTCCTCATTGACACTGGAGCCCAGATCAGCTTCATACCGTTCACGGTCATCGAATCCAGGAACCAAACTCGTGGACGTTCCCTCCATGCGGCCAATGCAACGGCAATCTGGACATATGGAGACAAGACAGTCCACTTCCAGATCGGCCAACAGAATTTTGAGTGGAGGTTCACCGTCTCGTCCCTCCCGACGGCCATCCTGGGTGCAGACTTCCTCCTCGCTCATGGGCTTCTGGTGGACATTCAAGGTAGGTGCCTGGTGGACGTCCGTACCTTCCAGGCCGTTCGCCTTGACGCCTCCTGCTCGGAGCACCCGCAGATAGCCACGATCAGTATGCCCAGAGATGAGTTCCAGCAGATCCTGGATGAGTTCCCGACACTCCTCATGCCACAGTTCTCCACTGCCTTGCTGCGCCACGGGGTGTTCCACCATTTCCACACCCAGGGTCAACCAGTTCACGCCAAGGCACGCCGGCTCCCGCCTGACAAGTTCCAGGTAGCGAAGGAGGAGTTTCGCACCTATTGAAGCTGGGCATCATTCAGCAGTCCGACGGCCTGTGGGTCTCACTGCTTCACCTGGTCCTGAAAGCCTCCGGAAGCTGGCGTCCCTGAGGAGACTATCGATGGTTCAACGAGGCAACTGTTCCTGACTGTTACTCCATCCCTCACATCCAGGACTTTACGGCCAACCTGCACAGCGCGAGGGTCTTCTCCAAGGTTGACCAAGTGCGCAGATATCACCAGATCACCCTGAGGACATACCCAAAACGGCCATCATCACCCCCTTTGGCTTTTTCAAATTCCTGCGCATGCTGTTCGGGTTCAAGAACGCCACTCAGACCTTCCAGCGCCTCATGGACTCAGTGGGCAGGGACTTGGATTTCATCTTTATTTATTTGGATGACATCCTTGTCGCCAGCAAGGACCGGGTGCAATACAAGGCCCACCTACGTGCCCTTTTCTCCCGGATGGCCGACGTTGGCTTTACCCTCAACCCGGCCAAGTGCCAGTTCGGGAAAGAGTCCATGCAGTTCCTGGGCCATAACATCACGGCCGAAGCAGCCACGCCCACCGCTGAAGGTTGCCGCCATCAGGGAGTTCCCACATCTGAACAGCCTCAAGAGGCTGCAGGAGTTCATGGGTATGGTCAACTTTTACAACTGCTTCATTCCGTGAGTTGCACGTATCATGCAGCCGCTGTTCGCCCGCATCACAGCCAAGAACAAGATGCTCGTTTGGAATCCAGAAGCCTGCACTGCATTCGAGGCCACTGAGGGTGCCCTCACGAAGGCCGCTATGCTCGCCCACCCGCACACTGACCTACATATGGCACTCTCTGTCAATGCCTCTGCCACAGCCGTTGGTGCCATCCTGGGCATTGGAAGCCGCTGGCACTCTTCAGCCATCTGCTCTGCCCACCAGAACACAAGTATAGTGCTTTGAACCGCAAGTTACTGGGCATGTACTTGGCAGTGCGGCATTTCCGCTACTTTTTGAAGGGGAGGACTTTTACCATCTTCACCGACCACAAACCCCTCACCCAGGTGCTCGTGATGGCAAAGGGACCCGGTCGTAGGGCAGCCAGCCAAAATGGCACCATCTGGGGTTTCCCTTCCTTCCAGCTCGGGGCTCATAAACCCACGCTTTGGGACCACGTGACGCCCGGATGATGTCGGCGCCCTCCAGTGCGGTTCTCAGCCAGGTACGGGCTGGGAGTATAAGTGCAGCCCCAGCAGCCTGGAATAAATCAGTCTGCTGACTGAGCTCAACCTGTCTGGTTGCATGTTTTATTGCAGGAGCAGTGTAGCCGCCGTTACAGTATAATAATTTCAGATCATTCTCTGGCGGTTTTATCTGATAATATCCCAGACTTACCCAGAGCCATGAAGCAGTGGCGTTTGAATCCTATTTTTTTGCCTGATCCTGAATTTTTGAAATTCATAAAACATCAAATTGCTTTTTTTTTAAAGAAAATTTCTCATTTGAGGTCACTGTCTTAGAAATCTGGGATCATTTTAAAAACTAAATTTGAGGTCAAATAATCTCTTTTATGGCTAATGTAAAAAAGATTGCTAATTCAGAGAGAGTTGATCCATCTAACCAGCTGAAATGTATTATCAACAATATGGCTGACTAAACATGATTTACTTCTCACTTTTAAAAAGTAAATCTAAGTTCTATATACATGAAGATTTGACGTTGATGAAGAATTTGAATTTAGTTGATATTTGGCGAAGATTAAATCTGACAATTTAACAATTTAATTGTTATACCCAAGAAAGATAGAGATTTATTAATTTTATTCTTACAGATATGATTCTTATTCAAGAATAGATATGTTTTTAATATCAGCTAGACAAATTCAGGAATATTTGGATATAATACTGATTTAGTTGAATGAATTAAAATCTTATTTAAGAAGTCAAGTAATGAGTTAGTCAACTGAGATTAAGAAGGATTATCTTGAAAATAAATAGAGAATCTCGAACAAGGTTTACTGAAGAATATATCTGAAGGAAAAAAAATTTAATAAAGAAGAAATTATATTATAATTTGATACAAACAAAAAACAAATTAATTGAGAAAACTAGACAGAAGTATTATAAGTTGGGGAAAAGAACACATTAAAGTTTTGGCATGGCAATTGAAAATGGAACAATGCTATTAAAAGGAATTCAAAAATTACACATAAACCACAAGATATAAACTATTCTTTTAAAGGTTTTAATTGTAATTTATATACATCTCAGTATGATAATGATGAAGTTAAAATTAACAATTTTTATCTGAAATTCATCTTTCTTCTTTAAATTGCCAAGATCAGAAACATTTAGATTCCCCATTTACAGCTAAATAAATTATTAATGCTCTTAATTCTTTACAAAGTGGTAAATCTCCAGGGGAGGATGGTTTTCCACTGGAATTTTATAAGAAATTTAAAGATTTGATAATACCTCCTTTTATGGAGGTATTGAAACAAGCAATGGAAACCCATTCTTTACTGCAATTTAATTGTTATACCCAAGAAAGATAGAGATTTATTAAAAACTGAACCTTATAGGCCAATATCGCTATTTAATGTTGATTATAAAAATTATAGCTAAAATTCAAGTGAATAGATTGACTAAATATTTAATGGATGTAGTAATTCATACAGATCAATCTGGTTTTGTTAAAAAAGTGACATTCTGCAGATAATATTGCTAAATTACTTAGTTTAATATGTCTCAGAAGAAATCAGATTTGGCATTGGTTTTAGCTTCAGAGCTGAAAAGGTTTTTGATAGATTAGAATGGAGTTATTTATTTAAGATGTTGGAAAAATTTGGATATAGATCAGTATTTGTTAATTGGATTAAAATTTTATATTAAAAACCCTTCTGCTAAAGTTGTGACTAATGTACAAATCTCTTCAGCTTTTCTGTTGACTAGATCGACGTGATTTCCAGCTTTATTTGTTTTAGCACACACATGTCAAACTCTGGCCCGCGGGCCAAATTTGGCCCACGATATAATTATATTTGGCCCGCATGATCATTTCAAAAATGTATTAGAGGTGGCCCGCTGGCATGGCATTGGCGTCAGCCTGCTAATCGCCCCCACCTCCTCTGTTTACGTTGCAGGGTCTCACCGTGGACTCTGGTTTTGGGGCCTGACCGGTGTCAGGGGAAGCCAAGGCCACTTCCCAGCGCCCGGAACCGGAGGCCTCGGGCCTGACCTCGCCAGGACCGTTGCCCACTCCCCCTCCCTGCCGCAGGCTGATCCGCAACTCACGGTGATGGGGCCGCTGATCCGCCAAGATGCCGCCCTGCAGCGAGAGCCGATGCCCCCGCACTGTCATTGTCCAACCCGATCGCCCGCAAACCCCGCCCTCCCGCACACAGGCCTGAACTTTATTATGAACTTTAATCTCAGGATAAAACGATCTTCCAATAGTTTCATGTCACAGTGATAAATATATTCCTGGTTAAAAATGTTCCTGCACCTGGATACAAGCTCATTAGGCATAAAACTTGAAAAGTGTGTAAATCAAAGGATATCTGTACCAATGGAAAACGGGCACGGCAAATAACCCTGCTAGAGTTCATGCCCACAATCAGTCACCCATTTGATTGTTTCAGGAATCATGTTATTCTCCCACATTCTCAATAGCCCTCAGATTTTACTATTCGACAGCACACTAGCAACATTTGACAAATCCTCTATAGAGAAATATTATTTATTGAATATTTTATTTCTCATTTGTTAATGCTTCTGGAAAGAGTTTATCCAAAACTATTATTAAACATTTATTTTAATAAGAAAAAGTTTAACATTACATATGTTGAAAGAAGAGAAAACATGCAGATGTTGTTGAAAATTTTCAATAAATATTTCGTTCGGCCCTCGACTTAGTCCAAGTTTTTAATTTTGGCCCTCCGTGAATTTGAGTTTGACACCCCTGTTTTAGCATTTTAACCTTTTAATAACAATTAATAAGACAAGATACTAATATTAAAGGAATTAAAGTTAGTAGTGAGAATTTTAAGATTAATTTGCTGATGATGTTAAGAGTGAAATTATTCCATTGGTTGATGGGGATGATTAATAATGTAAACAATTTGTTCAATTTAGATGGTCAGAAAGTGTAATTAAATATTTATGGATTAATATTGATAAAAATTTGGATTATTTATACATGTTGAATTATTTACCATTATTCCACAAAATTAAAGATGATTTAAATAGATGAAATGATTTACCTACAACTCTAATGGGTAGACTGAATTGTACTAAAATGAATAATTTTACAAGGATTCAATATCTCTTTCAATTATTCCTTGTAGTATACCTCGGAATTTTAAAAAAGATTTAAATTCAACTATTAGGAATTTTTTTCAAAGATTAAAAATTGTTAAAAAACAAATAACGTTTCCATACTATAGATAAAGCCGCCCCCAATATCCCTTTCCCTCCCCACTTATACCCACCCTCCTTCCCCTACTACCCACTAAAGAAAAGAAGAAAGGAGATCATCATTAAAAAAAATATTCACCTATTTAGCTGTGGAAACCGAGACACCCACAGGAATGGATAGAGAAATTAGATTTTCAAACTGAGAATTTTTAGGTATGGGATAAAAAAAAAGGTATTTATCCCTCAAATTATACGTTATCTTTTCAAGAGGAATACAGGATTTCATTTCAGTTATGCCATCTTTGCATTTCTAAAACTAAATCAGATTTCCTTGATGGCCAAACATTTTTTAGAAACATGCGCCAAAATTCAATTTGATACATAGTCAATCTTCATCCAAAGGCAATTGACATAATATTCCCTAATAAAAACCAACATTGGGTCAAACGGAAGACTCACTTTTAATACTTTTTCCAAAAATAATCTAACGTATCCAAAAAGTCTTAACTTCAGGGCAGGTCCAAATCAAATGAAAAAAAGTACCCGTCTCTTCACCACATCTAAAACATAAATCTGAGGAAATTCAATTAAATTTCTTTAATTTTTGAGGGGTTAAATATAATTGATTTAGAAAATTATATTGCATTAATCTATATTTTGTATTTATAACCTTAATCATATTATCCTTACATAAATTTCTCCGAACATTTTCATCTATCTTCCTGTTTAAGTCACACTCTCATTTTAATCTTGATTTATAAACATTTGACTTAGACATTTTATTTTGTAATAACTTACACATTTCAGAAATAAACATTTGTTTCTTCTTTAGTAAGTAATAATTTTAAAGCAGATTGTCTAGGTAATTTTAAACTATGGCCTAATTTTTCCAATAAAAAAGTTTTTAACTTATGAGCCCAGAGGACCCCAAAACCCAGCAGCAATAGATATTCACCAAGGCAAATGATTACTTAAACAAAAGTTGCTTTTAATCATCTTTAAACATGAAAATCGAATCAAACTTTAACTATCACTCTTAACTTACTTAACCTAACTTAACCCTCTTCTAATTCTATGTAATGCATGTGTAAGTTACGAAAAAATTTTTGGTTCACAGTCCGATCTCACTTTTCATTCCTCCAAGTTCACTGGTTGCAGGCAATTCTTATACTGTGCACAGAATTTAACATTTATAAAGTTCATTGGGCTTTGGTGCTTGAAAGGTAAATGGATACCGCTCAGAAAGGTTCTTGTCGGTTTTCAGAAACATATTTGTTATTCCAGGACATCCACAACTGATGTACTTTCATCAGCCACTCCAGTGTCTTGCTGATGAAAATGGGGCTTTCCATAAGCTTGCCAGTTTGTCCTGTTCCAGTCCCAGCTGCTTCTGCTGGCTGGCTGTAACATTGTACAAGAGATCTCTCTCTCTGAGAGAAAGCCTGTTTATCTCTCCTTGCTTGCAAAACCACATGACCCTCTTCCAGACAATCTGCGGCCCCAACAAGATCTTTCATCTGTTGCCTTTGTGAAGTCTCTTGGGCACTCTTCAAAGCTCTTGCAAAAGCTGTGTAGCCGATATGTCTAGCATGGGGCAGAGCTCTAGTATTTCAAATAAGATCCGTTTTAAAGTGTTTGTATGTGACCTACTCTAACAAACCCTTCCCAACTTATCTTCCCAAAACATATCTGTATACTCTGTCACTATCTGATAATAACGCAAAAAGTTATTTCTAGGAACCTGAAATATTTCCTTCATTTGATTAATGGTGTGATGGCGTAGGAGGAAGATGTGGCAGAATTAATTAAAAACTGACTTTTTAAAAACTTTTTTTAAGCAGTGAATAACTCTAACATTCTTATAAAGGTCTGAAAAGTTGGCTGCAAAAAAAATCTAAAACATAGACTAGTAAAAAAAAAAACAGGCTACAACTGAAGTTTCAGTGATGGAAGAAATTGGGCCAACCTTGAAAGTTCAGTGTCCAATATTTATTCCCCTCCAGCCACAACCTGTGAAGCCTCCACAAGTAAGGATCCATTCTCCAGTGCCACCTTCTCGGGGTGCTGGAGAAGATGACGCTGGAGCATGGAAAAAGACTACAGAAATGACTGTTGAGCAAATGCACATGCGCAGATCATCGCACAACAGAAGCGACCCACACAGAGCCTGCGGGCCCAACTTCAAGTACAATTGTGAGCCAGACAAGGGCTAGACAAAGAGCCCGTATACAATTTCAATCGCTGGCCACATCTACAGAAGAAGAGGAGGTGAGAATGGAAGAGGAAAGCCTTGTACCATAGTCCAAGGAGTCTGAAGAAGGAGATCAGTATATTCAAGGCAAAGTGGGTGCATACTATGTTACTCCAAAACCTTTCGAACCACAGATTTTTGATAAAATTTCTGAAAAAATTGATTCAATGAGTGAAAAAATGGTTGAAAAATTTGCAGAAGAATAGATTTTACTGTACAATTGGGAGCTATTGATGAAGAAATTACTAATGAAAACAGATATAGAAAAGTGTATTAAAAGTTTGAAGAAGATTTTCAGGATTGTCATATGGAGGTAGAAGAGTGTAAAGATATAGTCAATAAGATAGAAGATTCCATTGCGGTGCGGGAAATTCAGAAAACAGATTTATTGCAAAAGGTTGACATGTTGAAAAATCAGAGCTGAAGAAATAATGTCAAAATTGTTGGTTCACTTGAAGATTTTGAGGGTACTATTCTAGTACAATTTTTTCAAGTGGCTGCCTGAAATTTTGGGACCAGAGAATTTTCCAAACTGATTGGAACTTGATAGAAAAAAGCCATATCCAGGATAACCGCCACGCTCCGTTTTGATTAAATGTTTACGTTATCAAGATAGAGAAATGATTTTGAAAATGGCAGTACAAAAAGCCAGGGAACAACAAACCCCCCGAATGATTCAGAATATAGAGTATTTTTTAAAAATGCAGATTTAAGTAATGCGGTTGTTAAAAGAAGAAAAGAATTTAATCCAGCAAAGTCAGTTTTATGGAAGAAGGGATATAAATTCGCCGCCTTAAAGTCTTTTATGGAGAATACCAAGCACAATCTTTTGCTAATGAATCTGAAGCTTTGGAGTTTGCTAATTTATTGCCTAACATTAAGTAAAATGGATGGCAACGTTATTCATCTCAGCAAACAGAAAGAAGTCAAGATAAATCGAAGGACGAGATTTTAACAGGAAGTCAAATTCAACCAAAATTCAAGTTGAAATTGATGATGATCAAGTTAATAGAGACTTTGAAGAAGCTTACCATACTTGACTGACTGATTGAAATTAATTTTTGATATTCTATCTAACGGGGACAGATCATCTTTTTTTCCTGCTTCCACTTCCAGGTCCTCGTGCCATGAGTGGCAAGAGCCACTTCTTGTAATTAAGGGAATTTGTGCTGACCTAATCAGCGCTTTTGGGTTTTTTTCTTTTTTAAAAAAAAACTCTTTATTATTTGGGGTTTCTTACTTTCTATCTCTGGAAACGTTGCATGTTTTGAAAGCTTGCTGTGGAGCTGAAACGTGGTGGGGTGAAGAAGGGAGTTAAGTATTTTTGGAACTATATTCATGCAGTGCATAGTATGAATTATGTTACATTTAATGTGAATAGGCTCAATAACCCAATTAAAAGGAAGAAAGTTTTAGTTCATATTAAAAAGTTGAAAGTAGATATTGTTTTCCTGCATAAAACTCATTTAACTGAGAAAGAACATTAAAAGTCGCAAAGAGAAAGGGTTGGTCAAGTTTTAGCTTAGTCTTTTAATTCTAAAGCATGAGGAGTATTTATTTTAATTAATAAAAAGTTGCTATTTAAATTACAATCAACAGTTATTGATCCTGTGGGAAGATTTGTTCTGGTAAATTGTCAAATTTATTCAGAATTTTGGACCTATGAATATTTATGCACCCAATCTAGATTATGAAAAATTTATTTAAGATGTTTTTTAAAAATTTGGTAGAAATAAATGGAAATATAATAAATATTCAGTGCTTGACGTCCTATTTTGCGGAAACTGCCAAAATTTTTGGCCTGGAAGTCAGCCTGAAGAAAACTGAGGTCCTCCATCAGCCAGCTCCTCACCATGACTACCAGCATCAATTAAATTCCCCACATCTCCATTGGGCACACAAAATGGTCAACCAGTTTACCTATCTCGGCTGCACCATTTCATCGGATGCAAGGATCGACAACGAGATAGACAACAGACTCGCCAAGGCAAATAGCGCCTTTGGGAGACTACACAAAAGAGTCTGGAAAAACAACCAACTGAAAAACCTCACAAAGATTAGCGTATACAGAGCCGTTGTCATACCCACACTCCTGTTCAGCTCCGAATCATGGGTCCTCTACCGGCATCACCTACGGCTCCTAGAACACTTCCACTAGCGTTGTCTCCGCTCCATCCTCATCATTCATTGGAGCGACTTCATCTCCAACATCGAAGTACTCGAGATGGCAGAGGCCGACAGCATCGAATCCACGCTGCTAAAGATCCAACTGCACTGGGTAGGTCACGTCTCCAGAATGGAGGACCATCGCCTTCCCAAGATCGTGTTATATGGCAAGCTCTCCACTGGCCACCGAGACAGAGGTGCACCAAAGAGGTACAAGGACTGCCTAAAGAAATCTCTTGGTGCCTGCCACATTGACCACCGCCAGTGGGCTGATATCGCCTCAAACCGTGCATCTTGGTGCCTGACAGTTCGGCGGGCAGCAACCTCCTTTGAAGAAGACCGCAGAGCCCACCTCACTGACAAAAGGCAAAGGAGGAAAAACCCAACACCCAACCCCAACCCACCAATTTTCCCTCGCAACCGCTGCAACCGTGTCTGCCTGTCCCGCATTGGACTTGTCAGCCACAAACGAGCCTGCAGCTGACATGGACATTACCCCTCCATAAATCTTCATCCGCGAAGCCAAGCCAAAGAAAGAAGAAAGAATAATAAATGGTGGAGATTTTAATTGTTGCTTCGATCCAATTTTAGATAAATCTACAAAGTCCTTAATAAAAACAAAATCTGCTAAAAGAATTTTGATATTAATGAAAGGTTTGAATTTGGTAGATATTTGGAGGAAATTATATCGGTTTGATTCTTATTCTAGAATAGCTTTTTTTCTTAATTTTGGCTCATTTACAAGAAAGAATTTAACATATACAATATAAATCTAGAATTGTATCAGATCACTCAGCATTATTGATATCATACTTAAGTTCTGACACAACTGACTCAATTTTTGATGGAGATTCAATTCTTCATTATTAAAAAATGTATAATTTTGTAATTTTATGAGGAATCAAATACAAATATATTTGGATATAAATACTAATTCAGTTCATAATAAATTTGTTTTATGGAATGCATTAAAAGCTTATTTAAGGGGTCAAATAATTTTATTCAACTAAAATTAAGAAAAATCACCTTAAAATTAGAGAAGGAAATAGTAATTTTGGAAAAGATCCATCTGAAAAAAAGAGGTTGGAAATTATAAATAAAAAATGCATTTTAATTGAATACAGACTTATAGGATTGAGAAATTAATTGATAGTCAACTAAATAAAATTATTATGAATTAGGAGAATGAGCACATAAAGTTTTAGCTTGGCAATTGAAAATGGAGCAAGCATCAAGAACTATCAATGCTGTCAAAAATAATTCAAAGATTACTTATAAACCACAGGATATAAATGATTCTTATAAAGAATATTATACTAAATTATATACATCTCAATCATTAAATAATGAAGGAGAAATTAATGTTTTTTTACAGAAGCTTCAACTTTCATCTTTAAATTATCAAGCTCGCAAGGATTTAGATTCTCCGTTTTTGTTGAAAGAAGTTGTTAAGGCTTTAAATTCTATGCAAAATGGTAAATCTCCAGGTGAAGATGGTTTTATGTCTGAATTTTATAAAAAAATTAAAGATTTATTAATGCTTTTATTAATGAATGTACTAAAACAAGTGTTCGAAATTTGTTCATTACCAGAATCCTTTTCAAATGCTACATTAACAGTAATAGAACATAGAACCATAGAACAATTTACAGCACAAAAACAGGCCACCTCGGCCCTTCTAGTCTGTGCCAAACCATTTTTTTCTTGCCTAGTCCACTGATCTGCACTCAGTCCATAGCCCTCCATACTTCTTTGTATTATTATATTTTTCTGCATGTGGCCCACAAGCAAAAATGTTTGGCCATCCCTGGCCTACAATGGCCACAATAAATGCAGAAAATTAACAACGATTCCATTGCGTTCCTTGCTTCAGCATGATTATGTTTGACTGACATGGAACCAACTTTGGCTATGAATTGCCTTCCACATAGTTTTCATCTTTTGTTCTGTTTCCTTCAAATCTAGGAAATAAACATACAGGCTGAAAAGTTTTGCACCATACCCAAGAAAGAAAGAGATTTATTAAAGCCAGAATCCTATAGGCCTATATCATTATTTAACTGTTGATTATAAGATTGTTGCTAAGGTTTTGGCTAATAGATTGAATTAAATATTTACCTGAGTTGGTTCATTCAGATCAATCAGGATTTGTTAAAAAGAGATATTCTGCTGATAATATTGCCAAATTAATTAGTTTAATTCCTAGTTTTCAGAAGAAGTTAGAGTTAGCTTTAGTTTTATCATTAGATGCCGAAAGGCTTTTGATAGATGAGAATGGAAATTATTTATTTAAAATTTGGAAAAAAAATTCAATTTTGGCCAATATTTATGAACGGGATTAAAACTTTATATAGAAACCCCTTGGCTAGAGTGGTTACTCATGGAAAAATTTCTCCTTCCTTTTCATTAACTAGGTCAGCTAGACAAGGATGTCCTTTATCTCCCGTATTATTTGTTTTAGCACAATCAATAAAGTGAGATTTTAGTATTAAAGAAATTAAAGTTAATAAAGTGGAATATAAAATTAGTTTGTTTGCCGATGATGTATTGATTTATACAATAGATCCTGAAAATTCTTTATTTTCTTTATATAGGAAATTACAAAATGATGGAGAAATATCTGGTTATAAAATTAATTGGGTAAAAGTGAAATTATGCCATTAGTTGAAGGAGATTATGACCGATGTAAACAAATTGTTCAATTTAAATGGACATAAAATCCAATTAAGTATTTAGGTATTAAAATTGTCAGAAATTTAGATAAATTTGTATATTAAATTATTTACCATCATTTAATAAAATTAAAGATGATTTAAATAGATGGAATGATTTACCTATTACTTTAATAGGTAGAGAGAATTGTATTAAAATGAATATTTTTCCAAGGATTCAATATCTTTTTCATCTATTCCTTGATCAACACTTCAAATATTTTTCAAAGATTTTAATTCAATTGTAAGAAAGTTTTTATGGAAAGGAAAAATGAATAGGGTATCTTTGGATAAATTAATTTGGAAATTTGAATTTGGTGGTTTACAATTTACACATTTTCAGAATTATAAAGCTGCACAATTGAAATTTATTAATGGAATGTTTGATTTAAATAACATTCAAATTGGGCAAGTATAGAGTTAGATAAAATTGATGAGAAATTTATGCCAGATTTTAGATACTCACCAATATTGAAGCATTTAATTGAAATAAGGAATAAAATTGATGATAGGTGGAAACGATATGATTTCAGCGAAAATGCTTCTATATCAAAATAAGCTTTTTCATTTCACTGTCAATAATCAGGTTTTGAAGATAAGGAATCAACTGGGGATTAAAAAAGTTGAAGATTGCTTGAAGCAGGGACTTTTTTATGAAAGGAGTATGACTAGAGTTTGTTTAGAAAAAAATTAACATGCAAGTTTGAATTTGGAGGTTTACAACTTCCCCATTTCCAGAACTATTATAAAGCTGCTCAAATGAAGTTCATTAATGGAATGTCTGATTTAGAGAAATCTTTAACACGAGTTAAAATAAAATTAAGTAAAATATTGTAGATGAAAAATATGATGGAATTTATTTATCAATGGAATTCAAAATTATTAATAGGTATTAAGAATACACCTGTATTGAAACATTTAATTATGGAATAAAATAGATTACGAGATAGGTGGAAAAGGTTTGATTTTGCGTAAAATGCCTTTATATCAAAATAAACCTTTTCCTTTTACTATGAATAATAATTTTTTGAAAATTTGGAATCAAATGGGGATTAAAAAAAAAGAAGATTGTTTTGAAGTTGATAACTTTATTACTTTCAACGAATGAAGGAAAAATTTAATGTTCCAAATAATATTTTTTTTGTTACTATGAAGTTAAGGCCTTTTTGATTGATAGATTAGGTCAAAATCTGAGATTACCTTGACAGAATGAATTAGAATTATTGATTACTAAGGGTGATAGGAATAAATTTACTTCAAAGAAAGCTCCTAAGTTAGGTATTCATAAATCAAGATGGAGACAGGAAATTGATTTAGATAGAAAGATAGATGAGAATTATTGGAAAGTTATGTAAAGATAATATGAGGAAAATTATTAGTGTTAGATATAGATATATTTTTTTTACATCAATTATATTGAACTCCCCAAAAATTAAAAATATTTAACTGAACATTACCAGATTTATGTTTTAGATGTGGCCAAGAAGTAGGTTCATTTTTTCATTCTACTTGGCAATGTTCGAAGGTAAAATCTCTTTGGATACAGGTGAAAATATTCTTGGGAAAAATATTAAAGATAAAACTCCCTCTTAGCCTGACTTTATATTTGTTGGGTAATGTTAAAATGATTAGTTTTAAACTAAGATTAACTATGTATCAAATTGAATTTTTATGATTAGCCTTAGTTATTTCCAGGAAATATATAGCCATTACTTGGAAATCAGATGTAGATTTAGGAATGCAGGGATGGCATGTTGAATTACGTTCTTGTATTCCACATGGAAAATATAACCTATAATTTGCATCATAAATATTATTGATTTTTGAAAATATGGAGCCCATATTTACAATATGTTATTTTGAAGATTTAGAGTCTCAATAACTCATCCTGGTTGTAATTTTCAGTTCCACAGTTATTAATTTGAAATTGTGTATGTATTTTTGACATTCTCCTTTTCTTTTCTCTTTAGGGGTTTAGGGGGGTGGGGAGGGATCAGGGATATACACACACACACGTATATAAAATATTTATATATATATTAAAAAAAAAATATATATATATAAAACCACACATGCATTGTTTCTTTTACAATTTATTATTAATAAGTGTAATTGTGGTTTAAAATTTATAAATAAAATATACAAAAACCAGAGAAGTATGAATATGGAATGAGCTGTGAGCTGAAGTCAGGCTCCATTTTAACATTCAGGGAAAATATGAATGGGAGAGGTATGGAGGGCTGTGGTCTGGGTGCAGGTCAGTGGTACTGAGCAGAGTAATAGTTTGGTACTGACTAGAAGGGCCAAAGGACCTGTTTTTGCACTGTACAGTTCTATAGTTCTAGAGAGGTCAGCACAACATTGTCAGCTGAAGGGCCTATGCTGTAATAAGTACCACCAGATTCAACGACAGTGTTAAACGAGAAAGTCTGGAGATGCTATAGTTGAGTGATTTACACAATTGTGCTGGAGAAACATAGCAGGTCACAGAACATCTATAGGAAGTAGAGTGGGCCCAAAGACAGATACAAGAAGAAAAAAACAGGCAGACGTCTAAATTAAAAGGTGAAAGAGAGGAGGGTGGAAGGGATGGTGACGAGACAAGTGGTCACTACAATTAGACACCTGAATGAAACTCAGTTAAAATAACATTCCCCTAACTCCATTCGAATAGATCTCCATGTGACCTTAGAGGATGGACCATGCTTTACTCATGGATGGATGGATGGACTTGATGGATGGCACAACACAAACTTTTTCACAATATGCATAAACTGGAACATAAAACATTTACTCCATATTCTGGCTGCGCAATTATAACAACACTTTTTTTAATTGCTCGAGGACAGTGATTTTCAAACTTTTTCTATCAACTCACACACGACTTAAGCAATCCCTTACTAATCACAGATCACCAATGGCATAGGGAATACTTAAAGAGCGTGGAAAGTGAATGTTTGAAAACCACTGCTTTACTGTAACTGAACATCAACTACCTTTTGCCTCATCTCATTTCCATTTTAATTGAATGAATATTATTGGGTTCTCTTTATGTAATTGACTGTTCTGCATATGAACGCTGTAGAACGCCGGACATTTTTGAAGGGTGGGAAAAACTGGAACCTCCGGGGGAAACCCTCAGAAACAGGGGGAGAACGTGCAAACTCATCCCAGACAGCGCGGGCGTCGAACCCGCTGCAGCAGCGCGGGGCTTCATCCCGTAAAATGAATCGCGAAATTAATATAAAAATGAATGACAGGAGACATGTGACGGTTTGGCGAGTTGGTCAATGAACCAACAAGGGATGAATTAAGAAGCTGATTATATGTATAAACTGGTCTATGAATTAAACTCACTTGTTTCCGCCCGGGATCCACTCGAACTGTTGCCGTTGCTTCCATCCAATGGACCCCGACGTGTTGAGCTGGGTCGAGCGAAGCGACGCTGAGCAGCCGGGGTCCGGGAGTTCAACACAGAGACCTTGCCCCGAGGGAGCAATGGCCGGCTCCTAACCCAGAAGACCCCGCGCTTCAGAAAACACCCGGCATTCGACAACGGACGACACGAGCACGCTCAGAGATTTCTCCTTCTCCTTCTGCAATCTCCCGCCGGGTCTCCCTCGCCGACCGGAATCCGGGGCCTTCCACCCGCCAAACCAGCCTCCTCCTCCCAGACCGACACACATCCGCATCCTGTGGCTTCACAGCGCATGCTCCAAACTCCACCAGCCAGTGCGCATGCTCCAAACTCCACCAGCCAGTGCGCATGCTCCAAACTCCAATCCTAAACTCAACGCGTAGTGGGAACTATTCTCAGGAGAGGAGCGGGGACTGGTATTGGAATATTAGAAAACAACCCCCCACCCCCCAACCGGAGAGTGTGTAGGGGATGGGATTATAGCAAACACACCCCCCACCCGAGATTATGTAGGGGCTGGGATTACAGAAAACACCCATTCCCATCCCCCACTGGAGAGTTTGTAGTGGGCTGGGGTTACAGCAAACAAACTGGCCCACCGGAGAGTGCATAGGGGCTGGGATTACAGCAAAATCCTCCCACCCCTGACCGGAGAGTGTGCAGGGGCTGGAATTACAGTAAACACAGACCCACTGGAGAGCTTGTAGGGGCTGGGATTACAGCAAACAACCGCCCCTCCAATTGGAGAGTTTGTAGGGACTGGGATTACAGTAAACAGCCATCCCAAACCCGCTGGAGAGTGTGTAGGGGCAGGGATTACATAAACACACACCCACTGGAGACTTTTTAGTAGCTGGGATTACAGCAAACACACCCCTCCCTCACTGGAGAGTGTGTAGGGGCTTGGATTAGAGTAAACACTCCCACCAGAAATATTGTAGGGGCTGGGATTACAGCAAACACCCCCCTCCCAACTGGAGAGTTTGTAGGGGCGGGGATTACAGTAAACAGCCATCCCAACCCCGCTGGAGAGTGTGTATGGGCAGTGATTACATAAACACCATCCGACTGGAGACTTTGTAGTAGCTGGGATTACAGCAAACAACCCCCTCCCTCACCGGAGAATGTGTAGGGGTTTGGATTAGAGTAAACACAGTCCCACCTGAGAGATTGTAGGTGCTGGGATTACAACAAACACTCCCCTGCCCACTGGAGAGTGTGTAGGGGCTGGGATTAC
Source organism: Narcine bancroftii (assembly GCF_036971445.1). Taxonomy (NCBI): domain Eukaryota; kingdom Metazoa; phylum Chordata; class Chondrichthyes; order Torpediniformes; family Narcinidae; genus Narcine; species Narcine bancroftii. The sequence continues at coordinate 210,981,272 of NC_091472.1, forward strand.
AGCAAACACCCACCCCCCCCCCCAACCACCGGAGAGTGTGTAGAGGCTGGGATTACAGTAAACACAATCCCACTGGAGAGTTTATAGAGGCTGGTATTATAGCAAACACATCCCCCACCACCGGAGAGTGTATAGGGGCTGGGATGACAGCAAACACCCGCCCAACCAAGCTGGAGAGTGTGTATGGGCAGGGATTACATAAACACACACCCACTGGAAACTTTGTAATAGATGGGATTACAGCAAACACAGTCCCACCGGAGAGATTTATGGGCTGGGATTACAACAAACACCCCCCTGCCTATCGGAGTGAGTGCAGGGGCTGGGTTTACAGCAAACACCCACGCCACCATCGGAGAGTGTGTATGGGCTGGGATTACAGTAGACACCCACCCCACCCCACTGGAAAGTGTGCAGGGGCTGGGATTACCGTAAACACAGTCTCACAGGAGAGTTTGTAGTGGCTGGGATTACAGTAAACACAGTCCCACTGGAGAGATTGTAGGGACTGGGATTAATGTAAACACAGTCCCACAGGAGAGTTTGTAGAGGCTGGGATTACAATAGACAATAGGAGCTGGAGTAGGCCCTTCGGCCCGTCGAGCCAGCACAGCCATTTTACAGATCATGCCTGATCACTACCATCAGTACCCCTTTCCAGCCTTATCCCCATAACCCTTAACTCACCCACCCCCACCCCCCCACCGGAGTGAGTGTAGGGGCTGGGATTACAGTAAACTCACTCACAGTGGAGAGTTTATAGAGGCTGGAATTACAGTAAACACAGTCCCACTGGAGAGTTTGTAGGGGCGGGGATTACAGTAAACTGCCATCCCAACCCTGCTGCAGAGAGAGTAGGGGCAGGGATTACATAAACACACTCCCACTGGAGACTTTGTAGTAACTGGGATTACAGCAAACACCCCACTCCCTCACCAGAGAGCTTGTAGGGGCTTGGAGTACAATAGACACAGTCCCACTGGAGAGATTGTAGGGGCTGGGATTACAGAAAACAGCCCTCTACCCTCCCAAGAGTGTGTAGGGGCTGGTATTACAGCAAACACCTACATCCACACCGGACTGTGTGTATGGGCTGGGATTACAGTGGAAACCCACCTCACCCCACTGAAGAGTGTGTAGGGGCTGGGATTACAGTAAAAAGGGGCCCACCGGAGAGTTTGTAGTGGCTGGGATTAAAAAAAACACCCATCCATCACCGGAGAGTGTGTAGGGGCTGGGATTACAGAAAACACCCATCCACCACCGGAGAATGTGTAGGGGCTGGGATTACAAAAAACACCCATCCACCACCGAAGTGTGTGTAGGGGCTGGGATTACAGAAAACACCCATCCACCACCGGAGAGTGTGTAGTGCCTGGGATTACAGCAAATAAGACCCCCACACCAGAGAGTTTGTAGGGGCTGTGTTTACAGTAAACACAATCCCACTGGAGAGTTTGTAGAGGCTGGGATTATAGCAAACATCCCTCCCCCACCGGAGAATGTGTAGGGGCTGGGATTACAGCAAACACCCGCCCACCGGAGAGTGTGTAGGGGCTAGGATTACAGGAAATAGCCATCCCAACCCCGCTGCAGAGAGTGTAGGGGCAGGGATTACATAAACACACTCCCACTGGAGACTTTGTAGTAGCTGGGATTACAGCAAACACCCTCCTCCCTCACCGGAAAGTGTGTAGGGGCTTGGATTACAGTAAACACAGTCCCACTTGAAAGATTGTGGGGGCTGGGATTATAGAAAACAGCCCTCTGCCCACCGGAGAATGTGTAGGGGCTGGGATTAGAGCAAACACCCACACCCCCACCGGAGAGTGTGTACGGGCTTGGATTACAGCAAAGTGCCCACCCCCACCAGAGAGTGTGTAGGGGCTGGGATTACAGTAAACACAATCCCACTGGAGAGTTTGTTGAGGCTGGGATTATAGCAAACACTCCACCCGGACCGGAGAGTGTGTAGGAGCTGGGATTACAGTAAACACAGTCCCACTGGAGAGTTTGTAGTGGTTGGGATGACAGGAAACAACCCCCCCCACACCCTCAACAGGAGTGTGTTTAGGGGGTGGGATTACAGTAAACAGCCATCCCAACTCCGCTGGAGAGAGTGTAGGGCAGAGATTACATAAACCCACTCCCATAGGAGACTTTGTAGTAGATGGGATTACAGCATACACCCATCTCCTCACTGGAGAGTGTGTAGGGGCTAGCATTACAGCAAACACCTCCCTCACCGGAGAGTTTATAAGGGCTGGAATTACAGCAAACGCTGCCCCCGGAATGGTGAATTTGTAGGGGCTGGGATTACAGACAACATCCCCCCAGACCGGATAGAGTGTAGGGGCTGGGATTACAGTAAACACAGTCCCACTGGAGAGATTATAGTGGATGGGTTTAAAGTAAACACCCATCCTACCCCTACTCATGAGTGTATAGTGGCTGGGATTACAGTAAACTCACTCCCATTGCAGGGTTTGTAGTGGCTTGGAATGACAGTAAACACTGTTCCACTGGAGTGTGTGTAGGGGCTGGGTTTACAGCAAACACACACACCCCTACAGGAGAGGGTGTAGGGGCTGGTATTACAGTAAACACAGTCCCACTAGAGATTTTGTAGTGGCTGGGATTTAAGTAAACACCCATCCCACCCCCCAACTGGTGAGTGGATAGTGGGTGGGATTACAGTGAACTCACTCCCATTGGAGAGTTTGTAGAGGCTGGAATTACAGTAAACACAGTCAACTGGAGAGATTGTTTGGGCTGGGATTACAGCAAAGAAACCCACCGCACCCCCCAACTGGAGAGTTTTTAGGGGATGAAAATACAAGAAACCACCATCCCAAACCCACTGGAGAGAGTGGAGGGACAGGGATTACATGAACACACTCCCACTGGAGACTTTGTGGAAGATAGGATTACAGCAAACATCCCCCTCCCTCACCGGAGAGTGTGTAAGTGCTTGGATTACAGTAAACACAGTCTCACTAGAGAGATTGTAGGGGCTGAGATTACAGAAAACAGCCCTCCGCCCACCGGAGAATGTGTCGGGGCTGGGATTAGAGCAAACACCCACACCCCCACCGGAGTGTGTAGGGGCTGGGATTACAGTAAACACAATCCCACTGGAGAGTTTGTAGAGGCTGGGGTTATAGCAAACACAACCCCTCCAATTGGAGAGTGTGTAGTGTCTGGTATTACAGCAAACAACCCCCACTGGAGAGTGTGTAGGGTCTGGGATTACAGCAAACACCCACCACCCCCAACCAGAGAGTGTGTAAGTACTGGGATTACAGTAAACACAGTCCCACTGGAGAGTTTCTAGGGGTGGGAATTACAGCAAACAAACCCCACCCCCCCAACTGGAGAGTTTGTAGGGGCTGGGATTACAGTGAACAGCCATCCCAACCATGCTGGAGAGTGTGTAGGGGCAGTTATTACATAACACAAGCCCACTGGAAGCTTTGTAGTAGCTGGGATTACAGCAAACACAGTCCAACCCGAGAGATTGTAGGGGCTGGGATTACAGTAAAAAGGGGCCCACCGGAGAGAATGTAGTGGCTGGGATTACAAAAAACACCCATCCATCACCGGAGAGTGTGTAGGGGCTGGGATTACAGAAAACACCCATCCATCACCGGAGAATGTGTAGGGCCTGGGATTACAAAAAACACCCACACCCCCACCGGAGTGTGTAGGGGCTGGGATTACAGTAAACACAATCCCACTGGAGAGTTTGTAGAGGCTGGGGTTATAGCAAATAAAACCCCCCACACCGGAGAGTTTGTAGGGGCTGGGATTACAGTAAACACAATCCCACTGGAGAGTTGTAGAGGCTGGGATTATAGCAAACACACCCCCCCTCCAGCCAGAGAGAGTGTAGGGGCTGGGATTACAATAAACACAGTCCCACTGGAGAGTCTGTAGAGGCTGGGATTATAGCAAACATTCCCCCCCCCCCACCGGAGAGTGTGTAGGGGCTGGGATTACAGCAAACACCCGCCCACTGGAGAGTGTGTAGGGGCTAGGATTACAGGAAACAGCCATCTCAACCCCGCTGCAGAGAGTGTAGGGGCAGGGATTACATAAACACACTCCCACTGGAGACTTTGTAGTAGCTGGGATTACAGCAAACACCCCACTCCCTCACCGGAGAGCATGTAGGGGCTTGGAGTACAATAGACACAGTCCCACTGGAGAGATTGTAGGGGCTGGTAGTACAGAAAACAGCCCTCTGCCAACCCGAGAGTGTGTAGGGGCTGGGATTACAGCAAACACCTACATCCACACCGGACTGTGTGTATGGGCTGGGATTACAGTGGAAACCCATCTCACCCCACTGGAGAGTGTGTAGGGGTTGGGATTACAGTAAAAAGGGGCCCACCGGAGAGAATGTAGTGGCTGGGATTACAAACAACACCCATCCATCACCGGAGAGTGTGTAGGGGCTGGGATTACAGAAAACACCCATCCACCACCGGAGAATGTGTAGGGGCTGGGATTACAAAAAACACCCATCCACCACTGTAGTGTGTGTAGGGGCTGGAATTACAGAAAACACCCATCCACCACCGGAGAGTGTGGCGTGGCTGGGTTTACAGCAAATAAAACCTCCCACACCGGAGAGTTTGTAGGGGCTGGGATTACAGTAAACACAATCCCACTGGAGAGTTGTAGAGGCTGGGATTATAGCAAACACACCCCCCCCTCCAGCCGGAGAGAGTGTAGGGGCTGGGATTACAGTAAACACAGTCCCACTGGAGAGTCTGTAGAGGCTGGATTATAGCAAACATTCCCCCCCCCCCCCCCACCGGAGAGTGTATAGGGGCTAGGATTACAGGAAACAGCCATCCCAACCACGCTGCAGAGAGTGTAGGGGCAGGGATTACATAAACACACTCCCACTGGAGACTTTGTAGTAGCTGGGATTATAGTAAACACCCTCCTCCCTCACCGGAAAGTGTGTAGGGGCTTGGATTACAGTAAACACAGTCCCACTTGAAAGATTGTGGGGGCTGTGATTACAGAAAACAGCCCTCTGCCCACCGGAGAGTGTGTACGGGCTTGGATTACAGCAAAGTGCCCACCCCCCACCGGAGAGTGTGTAGGGGCTGGGATTACAGTAAACACAATCCCACTGGAGAGTTTGTTGAGGCTGGGATTATAGCAAACACTCCACCCGGACCGGAGAGTGTGTAGGAGCTGGGATTACAGGAAACAGCCATCCCAACTCCGCTGCAGAGAGTGTAGGGGCAGGGATTACATAAACACACTCCCACTGGAGACTTTGTAGTAGCTGGGATTACAGCAAACACCCTCCTCCCTCACCGGAAAGTGTGTAGGGGCTTGGATTACAGTAAACACAGTCCCACTTGAAAGATTGTGGGGGCTGTGATTACAGAAAACAGCCCTCTGCCCACCGGAGAGTGTGTACGGGCTTGGATTACAGCAAAGTGCCCACCCCCCACCGGAGAGTGTGTAGGGGCTGGGATTACAGTAAACACAATCCCACTGGAGAGTTTGTTGAGGCTGGGAATATAGCAAACACTCCACCCGGATCAGAGAGTGTGTAGGAGCTGGGATTACAGTAAACGCAGTCCCACTGGAGAGTTTGTAGTGGTTGGGATGACAGGAAACAACCCCCCCCACACCCTCAACAGGAGTGTGTTTAGGGGGTGGGATTACAGTAAACAGCCATCCCAACCCCGCTGGAGAGAGTGTAGGGCAGGGATTACATAAACCCACTCCCACAGGAGACTTTGTAGTAGATGGGATTACAGCATACACCCATCTCCCTCACTGGAGAGTGTGTAGGGGCTAGCATTAGAGCAAACACCCCCCCCCCCCACCAGAGAGTTTGTACGGGCTGGAATTACAGCAAATGCTGCCCCCGGACCGGTGAGTTTGTAGGGGCTGGGATTACAGTAAACACCCATCCCACCCCTACTGGTGAGTGTATAATGGCTGGGATTACACTAAAGTCACTCCCATTGGAGAGTTTGTAGTGGCTTGGAATGACAGTAAACACAGTTCCACTGGAGAGTTTGTAGAGGCTGGGGTTATAGCAAACACAACCCCCCCAATTGGAGAGTGTGTTGTGTCTGGTATTACAGCAAACAACCCCCACTGGAGAGTGTGTAGGGGCTGGGATTACAGCAAACACCCCCACCCCCCACCAGAGAGTGTGTAAGGACTGGGATTACAGTAAACACAGTCCCACTGGTGAGTTTGTAGGGGCTGGGATTACAGTGAACATCCATCCCAACCATGCTGAGAGTGTGTCGGGGCAGGTATTACATAAACACACGCCCACTGGAAGCTTTGTAGTAGCTGGGATTACAGCAAACACAGTCCAACCCGAGAGATTGTAGGGGCTGGGATTACAGGAAACACCCATGCCCCCATCGGAGAGTGTGTATGGGCTGGGATTACAATAAAGTCACTCTCACTGGAGTGTTTGTCAAGGCTGGAATTTCAGTAAACACAGTCCCACAGGAGAGTTTGTAGGGGCTGGGATTACAGCAAATGAACCCCACCCCCCCAACTGGAGAGTTTTTAGGGGCTGAGATTACAGTAAACAGCCATCCCAACCCCGCTGCAGAGAGAGTATGGGCAGGGATTACATAAACACAGTCCCACTGGAGACTTTGTAGTAGATGGAATTACAGCAAACACCCCACTCCCTCACCGGAGAGCATGTAGGGGCTTGGAGTACAATAGACACAGTCCCACTGGAGAGATTGTAGGGGCTGGGATTACAGAAAACAGCCCTCTGCCCACTCGAGAGTGTGTAGGGGCTGGGATTACAGCAAACACCTACATCCACACCGGACTGTGTGTATGGGCTGGGATTACAGTGGAAACCCATCTCACCCCACTGGAGAGTGTGTAGGGGCTGGGATTACAGTAAAAAGGGGCCCACCGGAGAGTGTGTAGGGGCTGGGAATACAGAAAACACCCATCCACCACCGGAGAGTGTGTAGTGGCTGGGATTACAGCAAATAAGACCCCCCACACTGGAGAGTTTGTAGGGGCTGTGTTTACAGTAAACACAATCCCACTGGAGAGTTTGTAGAGGCTGGGATTATAGCAAACACACCCCCCACCTCCAGCCGGAGAGAGTGTAGGGGCTGGGATTACAGTAAACACAGTCCCACTGGAGAGTCTGTAGAGGCTGGGATTATAGGAAACATCCCTCCCCCACCGGAGAGTGTGTAGGGGCTGGAATTACAGCAAACGCTGCCCCTGGACCGGTGAGTTTGTAGGGGCTGGGATTACAGTAAACACAATCCCACTGGAGAGTTTGTAGTGTCTGGGATTACAGTAAACAGCCATCCCAACTCCGCTGGAGAGAGTGTAGGGGCAGGGATTACAAAAACACACTCCCACTGGAGACTTTGTAGTAGCTGGGATTACAGCAAACAACCCCCTCCCTCACTGGAGAGTGTGTAGGGGCTTGGAGTACAGTAAACATATTGCAACTGGAGAGATTGTAGGGGCTGGGATTACAGAAAACAGCCCTCTGCCCACCGGAGAGTCTGTAGGGGCTGGGATTACAGTAAACAGACTCCCACTGGAGAGCTTGTAGTGGCTGGGTTTAAAGTAAACACCCATCGCACCCCCTACTGGTGAGTGTATAATGGCTGGGATTACAGTAAACTCACTCCCATTGGAGAGTTCGTAGTGGCTTGGAATTACAGTAAACACAGTCCAACTGGAGTGTGTGTAGGGGCTAGCATTACAGCAAACACCCCCCCCCCCAGCGGAGAGTTTGTAGCGGCTGGAATTACAGCAAACCACCCACAACCCCCCCTACCAACTGGTGAATTAATAGGTGCTGGGATTACAGTAAACACGCCCTCCCACCAACCCCCATCAATGGAGAGAGTGTAGGGGCTCGGATTAGAGAAACACCCCCGCCTAACACTGGAGAGTATGTCATGACTGGGATGACAGCAAACACACCCCCACCCACCCACTGGAGAGTGTGTAGGGGCTGGGATGACAGGAAATCTTTCCACCAATGGAGAATGTTTTGGGGCTGATATTACAATAAACACACCCCCACTGGAGAGTTTGTAGGTGCTGGGATTACACCAAGCACTTCCCCCCACCCCTACAGATAGAGTGTAGTGGCTGGGATTACAGGAAACATCCCCTCCACCAACAGAGTATGTTTAGGGGCTGGGATTACAGTAAACACACCCCCAGTGGAGAGCCTGTAGGGGCTGGGATTACAATGAATCAACCTCTACTGGAGAGAATGTAGGGGCTAGGATACAGTAAACACCCGAACCCCCACTGCAGTGACTGTAGGGGTCTGGGATTACAGAAAATCACACTCACCCCCCAACGGGTGAATAAATAGGAGCTGGGATTACAGCAAACACACCCCCACCCACCCACTGGAGAGAGTGTAGGGGCTGGGATCACAGCAAACCACCCACAACCACCCCCCAACTGGTGAATAAATAGGTGCTGGGATTACAGAAAACACGCCCTCCCACCGACCCCCAACAATGGAGAGAGTGTAGGGGCTCGGAATAGAGAAACACCCCCGCCTAACACTGGAGAGTATGTAGTGACTGGAATGACAGCAAACACACCACCGCCCACCCACTGGAGAGTGTGTAGGGGCTGGGATGACAGGAAACATCCCCTCCACCAACAGAGTATGTTTAGGGGCTGGTATTACAGTAAACACACCCCCAGTGGAGATAGTGTAGGGTCTGGGATTACAGTAAACAGTCTAACCACCAACCCACCCACTGGAGAACCTGTAGGGGCTGGGATTACAATGAAACAACCTCCACTGGAGAGAATGTAGGGGCTAGGATTACAGTAAACACCCAAACCCCCACTGCAGTGACTGTAGGGGTCTGGGATTACAGCAAACCACCCTCCCCCCCCAACTGGTGAATAAATAGGGGCTGGGATTACAGTAAACACCCACTCCCACCGACCCCCAACAATGGAGAGAATGTAGGGGCTTGGATTACAGAAACATCCCCGCCTAACACTGGAGAGTATGTAGTGACTGGGATTACAGCAAACACACACCCACCCACCCACTGGAGAGAGTGTAGGGGCTGGGATCACAGCAAACACACGCCCACTGGAGAGAGTGTTGGGGCTGGGATGATAGGAAATCTCTCCACCAATGGAGAATGTTTAGGGGCTGGGATTACAATAAACACACCCCTACTGGAGATTTGTATGTGCTAGGATTACAGCAAGCACTTCCCCCCACCCATACAGAGAGAGTGCAGGGGCTGGGATTACAGTAAACTCACTCCCGCTGTAGAGTTTGTAGAGTCTGGGATTATTGCAAACACACCCCTCCCTCAGCGAAGAGTGTGTAGGGGCTGGGTTTATAGCAAAGACCCCCCCCCCCACCACCGGAGATGGTGTTGTGGTTGGGATGACAGCAAACAACCCCCTACCGGAAAGTGTGTAGGGGCTCGGATTACAGCAAACACCCACCCGCACCGCAGATTGTGTAGGGGCTGGGTTTATAGTAAACACAGTTCAACTGGAGAGTGTGTAGGTGCTGCGATTACAGCAAACACCCACCATTCCCCCCACCCACCAACGGAGAGTGTGTAGGGGGCTGAGATTACAGTAAACATTCCCACCACTTGGGGGTGTGTAGGGGATGGGATTAAAATAAACACAACCCCACTAGAGAGTGTGTAAGGGCTTGTATTGCAGCAAACACACCCGCCCACTAGAGTGTGCATAGGATGGGAATACAGCCAACACTCCATTACAATGGAGAGTGTTTGTGGGTAGGGATTACAGCAAACACCACACCCCACGTGGAGAGAGTGTTTGGGCTGGGATTACAGTAATCACACCCACACTGGACAGTGTGTTGGGGCTGGGATTACAGTAAACACACCCCCAGTGGAGAGAGTGTAGGGACTGGGATTACAGCAGACAGTCCAACCACCAACCCACCCACTGGAGAGCCTGTAGGTGCTGGGATTACAATGAAACAACCTCCACTGGAGAGAATGTAGGGGCTCCTTGGCTTGGCTTCGTGGACGAAGATTTATGGAGGGGTAAATGTCCACGTCAGCTGCAGGCTCGTTTGTGGCTGGCAAGTCTGATGCGGGACAGGCAGACACGGTTGCAGCGGTTGCAAGGGAAAATTGGTTGGTTGGGGTTGGATGTTGGGTTTTTCCTCCTTTGTCTTTTGTCAGTGAGGTGGGCTCTGTGGTCTTCTTCAAAGGAGGTTGCTGCCTGCCGAACTGTGAGGCGCCAAGATGCACGGTTGGAGGCGATATCAGCCCACTGGCGGTGGTCAATGTGGCAGGCACCAAGAGATTTCTTTAGGCAGTCCTTGTACCTCTTCTTTGGTGCACCTCTGTCACGGTGGCCAGTGGAGAGCTCACCATATAACACGATCTTGGGAAGGCGATGGTCCTCCATTCTGGAGACGTGACCTACCCAGCACAGTTGGATCTTCAGCAGCGTGGATTCGATGCTGACGGCCTCTGCCATCTCGAGTACTTCGATGTTAGGGATGAAGTTGCTCCAATGAATGTTGAGGATGGAGCGGAGACAACGCTGGTGGAAGCGTTCTAGGAGCCGTAGGTGATGCTGGTAGAGGACCCATGATTCGGAGCCGAACAGGAGTGTGGGTATGACAACAGCTCTGTATACGCTAATCTTTGTGAGGTTTTTCAGTTGGTTGTTTTTCCAGACTCTTTTGTGTAGTCTTCCAAAGGCGCTATTTGCCTTGGTGAGTCAGTTGTCTATCTCGTTGTCGATCCTTGCATCTGATGAAATGGTGCAGCTGAGATAGGTAAACGGGTTGACCGCTTTGAGTTTTGTGTGCCCGATGGAGATGTGTGGTGACGAGCTGGCTGATGGAGGACCTCATTTTTCTTCAGGCTGACTTCCAGGCCAAACATTTTGGCAGTTTCCGCAAAACAGGACGTCAAGCACTGAAGAGCTGGATTACAGTAAACACCCGAACCCCCAATGCAGTGACTGTAGGGGTCTGGGATTACAGCAAACCACCCCCCCCAAACTGGTGAATAAATAGGGGTTGGGATTACAGTAAACACGCCCTCCCACCGACCCCCAACAATGGAGAGAGTGTAGGGGCTCGGATTACAGAAACACCCTCGCCTAACACTGGAGAGTATATAGTGACTGGGATTACAGCAAACACACCCCCACCCACCCACTGGAGAGTGTGTAGGGGCTGGGATCACAGCAAACACACGCTCAATGTTGAGTGTGTAGGGGCTGGGATGACAGAAAATCTCTCCACCAATGGAGAATGTTTAGGGGCTGGGATTACAATAAACACACCCCTACTAGAGAGTTTGTAGGTGCAGGGATTAGAGCAAGCACTTCCCCCCACCCCTACAGAGAGAATGCAGGGGCTGGGATTACAGTAAACTCACTCCCACTGGAGAGTTAGTAGTGGCTGGGATTATAGCAAACATCCCCAATCCACCGGAGTGGGTGTAGGGGCTGGGTTGACAGCAAAGACCCACACACCCCCCCCAACCGGAGATTGTGTAGTGACTGGGATTACAGCAAACAACCCCCCACTGGAATGTGAGTAGGGGTTGGAATTACAGTAAACTAATCCCACCCCATTGGAGAGTTTGTACGGGCTACAAATACAGTTAACACATCCCGAATGGAGAGTGTGTAGGTGCTGGGATTACCGTAAACCCATCCCATCCCATTCGAGACTGTGTGGGGCATGGAATTACGGTAAACATCCGCTATGCATGGAGTGTGTGTAAGGGCTGGGATTACAGCAAACACACCCTCACTGGACAGTGTGTTTGGGCTGGGATTACAGTAATCACACCCACACTGGAGAGAGTGAAGGGGCTGGGATTACAATGAACCAACCTCCACTGGAAAGAATGTAATGGCTAGGATGACAGTAAACACCTGAACACCCACTGCAGTGACTGTAGGTGTCTGGGATTACAGCAAACTACCCACACCCCCACCCCAACTGGTGAATAAATAGGTGCTGGGATTACAGTAAACACGCCCTCCCACCGACCCCCAACAATGGAGAGAGTGTAGGGGCTCGGATTACAGAAACACCCCCGCCTAACACTGCAGAGTATATCGTGACTGGGATTACAGCAAACACACCCCCACCCACCCACTGGAGAGAGTGTAGTGGCTGGGATTACAGCAAATACCCATCTGAAGATTGTGTAGGGGCATGGATTACAGCAAACACCCCCCCCCCCCTACCGTTGAGTGTGTAGGAGCTGGGATTCCAGTAAAGACAATCCCACTGGAGAGTTTGTAGAGTCTGGGATTATAGCAAACACACCCCTCCCCCAGCAGAGAGTGTGTAGGTGCTTGGATTAGAGTAAACTCAGTCCCACCGGAGAGTGTGTTGGGGCTGGGTTTACAGCAAAAACCCACCCCCAACCCCCGGAGATTGTGTAGTGGTTGGGATTACAGCAAACAATCCCCTACTGGAAAGTGTTTAGGGGCTGGGATTACAGCAAACTCCCACCCGCACCACAGAGTGTGTAGGGGCTGAGATTACAGTAAACACAGTTCAACTGGAGTGTTGGGGCTGGGATTACAATAAACACAGTTCAACTTGCGAGTTTGTTGGAGCTGGGATTACAGCAAACACCCACCATTCCTCCCACCCACCAATGGAGAGTGTGTTGGCGCTGAGATTACAGTAAACATCCCCCCACTTGAGGGTGTGTATGGGATGGGATTAAAGTAAACACAAGCCCACTGGAGAGTGTGTAGGGGCTCATATTACAGTAAACACACCCGCCCACTAGAGTGTGCATAGGATGGGAATACAGCCAACACTCCATGACAAAGGAGAGTGTTTGTGGGTAGGGATTACAGCAAACACCAGACCCCACCTGGAGAGAGTGTTTGGGCTGGGATTACAGTAATCACACCCTCACTGGACAGTGTGTTGGGGCTGGGATTACAGTAATCACACCCATACTGGAGAGAGTGTGGGGGCTGGTTTTATATAAACAAACCCCCACTGGAATGTGAGTAGGGGCTGGAATTACAGTAAACACTTCCCACCGCACTGTAGTGTGTGTCGGGTCTGGGTTTACAGTAATTACAGTGACACTGGAGAGTGTGTAGGAGCTGGGATTACAGCAAACAAACCCTCACTGGAATGTGAGTAGGGGATGGAATTACGGTAAACTCATCCCACCCCATTGGAGAGTTTGTACGGGCTACAAATACAGTTAACACATCCCGACTGGAGAGTGTGTAGGTGCTGGGATTACCGTAAACCCATCCCATCCCATTCGAGACTGTGTGGGGGCTGGAATTACAAACCTGATTGAGTTCTTCGAGGGGTTTACAAAAAAGGTTGATGAAGGGAAAGCTGTGGATGTTGTCTATTTGGACTTTAGTGAAGCTTTTGACAAAGTTCCCCACAGGAGGTTAGGAAAAATGGTGGAGGCATTAGGTATAAATAAGGAGGTAGTGAAATGGATTCAGCAGTGGTTGGATGGGAGGTATCAGAGAGTAGTGGTAGAAAATTGTTTGTCCAATTGGAGGCCGGTGACTAGTGGAGTTCCTCAGGGTTCGGTCCTGGGTCCACTATTATTTGTTATATATATTAACGATCTGGATGTAGGGGTGGAGAATTGGATAAGCAAGTTTGCGGATGACACAAAGATTGGTGGTGTTGTGGACAGTGAGGTAGATTACTGTAGATTAAAAGGTGATTTAGGAAGGCTGGAGGTGTGGGCTGAGAAATGGCTGATGGAATTTAATACAGATAAATGTGAGCTGCTACATTTTGGAAAGGCAAATTTAAATAGGTCATATACATTGAATGGTAGACAGTTGAGGAGTGCAGTGCAACAAAGAGATTTAGGAGTTATGGTAAATAGTACCCTCAAGGCTGATACTCAGGTAGATGGTGTGGTGAAGAAGGCATTTGGAATGTTGGCCTTCATAAATCGGAGTATTGAATTCAAGAGTAGGGAGGTTATGATGAAATTGTACAAGGCATTGGTGAGGCCAAATTTGGAGTACTGTGTACAGTTTTGGACACCAAATTATAGGAAAGATATAAACAAAATAGAGAGAGTGCAGAGAAGGTTCACGAGAATGTTGACAGCATTTCAGGGTCTGAGTTACAGGGAAAGGTTGTGCAGACTGGGGCTTTTTTCTCTGGAACGTAGAAGATTGAGAGGGGACTTGATAGAGGTGTTTAGGATTTTAAAAGGGACAGACAGAGTAAATGTGGATAGGCTTTTTCAATTAAGAAAGGGGGAGATTCAAACTAGAGGGCATGGTTTAAGATTGAAGGGGGAAAATTATAAGGGGAACATGAGGGGAAATTTCTTTACACAGAGGGTGGTGGGGATGTGGAATGAGCTTACGGCAGATGTGGTCGAGGCAGGATCATTGATTACATTTAAGGAAAGACTGGATCGTTACATGGATAGGAGGGGACTGGAGGGGTATGGACCGGGTGCTGGTCAGTGGGATTAGGAGGGTGGGGATTTGCTACGGCATTGACAAGTAGGGCCCAACTGGCCTGTTCTGTGCTGTAAGTGGTTATATGGTTATATGGTTATAAACATCCGCCACGCACTGGAGTGTGTGTAGGGGCTGGGATTACAGCAAACACACCCTCACTGGACAGTGTGATTGGACTGGAATTACAGTAATCACACCCACACTGGACAGTGTGTTGGGGCTGCGATTACAGTAATCAAACCCACACTGGAGAGAGTGAAGGGGCTGGGATTACAATGAACCAACCTCCACTGGAAAGAATGTAGTGGCTAGGATGACAGTAAACACCCGAACACCCACTGCAGTGACTGTAGGTGTCTGGGATTACAGCAAACCACCCACAGCACCCCTCCAACTGGTGAATAAATAGGTGCTGGGATTACAGTAAACATCCCCCTCCCACCGACCCCCAACAATGGAGAGAGTGTAGGGGCTCGGATTACAGAAACACCCCCGCCTAACACTGAAGAGTATATAGTGACTGGGATTACAGCAAACACACCCCCACCCACCCACTGGAGAAAGTGTAGGGGCTGAGATCACAGCAAACACACGCCCAATGTTGAGTGTGTAGGGGCTGGGATGACAGGAAATCTCTTCACCAATGGAGAATGTTTAGGGGCTGGGATTACAATAAACACACCCCTACTGGAGAGTTTGTAGGTGCTTGGATTAGAGCAAGCTCTTCCCCCCACCTCTACAGAGAGAATGCAGGGGCTGAGATTACAGTAAACTCACTCCCACTGGAGAGTTAGTAGTGGCTGGGATTATAGCAAACATCCTCTACCCACCAGAGAGGGTGTAGGGGCTTGGTTTACAGCAAAGACCCACCCACCCCCCCCCAACCAGAGATTGTGTAGTGTCTAGGATTACAGCAAACAACCCCCCACCGGAAAGTGTGTAGGGGCTGGGTTTACAGCAAACACTCACCACCTCCCCCCCCCCCCCCCCCCCAACAACAGAGAATGTGTAAGGGGTGGGATTACAGTAAACACAGTTCAACTGGAGAGTTTGTTAGGGCTGGGATTATAGCAAACACCCCCCCCCCCCACCCCTGAGAGTGTGTAGGTGCTGGGATTACAGTAAACACAGTCCCACTGGAGAGATTGTAGGGGCTGGGATTACAGCAAATCCCCCCCTGGAGAATGTGTAGGGGCATGGATTACGGTAAACATATTCCCACTGGAAAGTTTGTGGAAGCTGCCATTATAGCAAACACTCACCCCCCCACCGAAGAGTGTGTAGGGGCTGGGATTACAGTAAGCACAGTCCCACTGGAGAGTTTGTAGGGGCTGGGATTACAGCAAACACTCCCCCCACCATTGAGTGTGTAATGGCTGGCTTTTCAGTAAACACAATCCCACTGGAGTCTTTGTGGAGGCTGGTATTAAGGCAAACACTCCCCCACCGGAGAGTGTGTAGGGGCTGGGATGACAGTAAACACAATCCCACTGGAGAGTTTGTAGGGGATGGGACTATAGTGAACACCCATCCCACCCATCACTGGAGAGTGTATAGGGGCTGGGATTACAGTAAGCTCACTCCCACTGGAGTGGGTGTAGGGGCTGGGTTTACAGCAAAGACCCCCTACCCACCATTGAGTGTGTTCCTCCCCTGCAAGTTACTCTATAAGACCCCGACCAGGTAGTTCGACGAAAACAATATCCGATACCTATGGCTGGCTGAAAGGGGCTGCAGCCAATAATTGACCAATTGGTGAAAGGCGGTATACTTGAACCCTGCATGTCACTCTTTAATACTCCAATTCTACCTGTCCAAAAACCAGATGGCACATACCGATTAGTACAGGATTTGATTGAGTTAAACAAATTTATTCTCACCCGTTATCCGGTTGTACCTAACCCTTATATGTTGATGGGTAAGATTTACCCCCATAGTAAGTGGTTCATTGTAATTGATCTCAAAGATGCCTTCTGGACCTGCCCTTTGGCAATGGACAGTAGGGCAATGTTTGCATTTGAGTGGGAAAATCTCTTTACAGGACGGAAAAATCAATACCGGTGGACAGTCCTTCCCCAGGGTTTTACGGAATCACCAAATTTATTTGGCCAAGTTTTGGAACAGGTACGAGATGAGGCCCCTCGGAGAGAGGATTGTCAATTATGACAATATGTTGATGATTTATTAATCACGGGGGAAATGTATGATTTGGTTAAACAATACACTGTTGATTTATTGAATTTTCTAGGGAATAAGGGTCTTCGAGTGAGTGAATCGAAGTTGCATTTTGTTCAATCCGAGGTTAAATACTTAGGTCATCTGGTTAGTCAAGGAATTAGGAAAATAAGTCCAGAGAGAATACACGGTATTTTGCAGATCCTGCTTCCAAAGAATGCTCAAGAACTTAGGAAATTCCTTGGTTTGGTGGGATACTGTAGAATTTGGATTGAGAATTATTTTAGCCTGGTCAAATTTCTTTATGATAAGCTTGCGACTCTAGGGGGTGAAACTGTTGTCTGGGCGGAGGGGGAGATTAAAGATTTTGCCATGGTGAAACAGCGTCTTACTAGTGCCCCGGTTTTCGCCTTACCCAACCTAAATAAGCCATTTGACCTATATACCAATGTGAAAGACAGTGTGGCCATGGGAGTATTAACACAAGAGCGGGCAGGCTTTAGACAACCAGTTGCCTTTCTATCAAAGATTTTAGATCCTGTTTGTCGTGGTTGGCCAGAATGTGTGCAAGCAATTGCGGCCACTGCCATTCTAGTAGATGAAGGACGCAAAATTATGTTTGGTGCCCCGATGACAGTTCACACCCCTCATACAGTCCGCACCATTCTCTTACAACGTGCCGGAAGGTGGCTTACCGATTCCAGAATTTTGAAGTATGAACCAATCCTTATGGATAGGGATGATTTGACATTGGTTACAAATAACGTTCAGAATCCAGCTGCCTTCTTGGTTTCTCCAGACTCCGATACAATCCCCAATGATTTAGAGCATGTATGCTGAGAAGTAATAGATTTACAGACTAAAATTAGAGGTGATTTAAGCGATTAACCTTTATGAGAGGATGAAAGATGGTTTATTGATGCATCTTCCCGCTGCATTGATGGTATTCGTTACAGCAGGTATTGTGTAGTGGACAGGAATGAAGGAGTTGTGATTGAGGCCGGTCGTCTTCCCGGTCCTTGGTCGGCCCAATCCTGTGAATTGCATGCCCTCTGTAGAGCTCTCCGGTGTCTAGAACAGGGCTGTCAAACTCAAATTCACGGAGGGCCAAAATTAAAAACTTGGACTAAGTCGAGAGGCCGAACTAAATATTTATTGAAAATTTTCAACAACATCTGCATGTTTTCTCTTCTTTCAACATATGTAATGTTAAACTTTTTCTTATTAAAATAAATGTTTAATAATAGTTTTGGATAAACTCTTTCCAGAAGCATTAACAAATGAGAAATAAAATATTCAATAAATAATATTTCTCTATAGAGGATTTGTCAAATGTTGCTAGTGTGCTGTTGAATAGTAAAATCTGAGGGCTATTGAGAATGTGGGAGAATAACATGATTCCTGAAACAATCAAATGGGTGACTGATTGTGGGCATGAACTCTAGCAGGGTTATTTGCCATGCCCTTTTTCCATTGGTACAGATATCCTTTGATTTACACACTTTTCAAGTTTTATGCCTAATGAGCTTGTATCCAGGTGCAGGACCATTTTTAACCAGGAATATATTTATCACTGTGACATGAAACTATTGGAAGATCATTTTATCCTGAGATTAAAGTTCATAATAAAGTTCAGGCCTGTGTGCAGGAGGGCGGGGTTTGCAGGCGATCGGGTTGGACAATGACAGTGCGGGGGCATCAGCTCTCGCTGCAGGGCGGCATCTCGGTGGATCAGCGGCCCCGTCACCGTGAGTCGCGGATCAGCCTGCGGCAGGGAGGGGGAGTGGGCAACGGTCCTGGCGAGGTCAGGCCCGAGGCCTCCGGTTCCAGGCGCTGGGACGTGGCCTTGGCTTCCCCTGACACCGGCCAGGCCCCAAAACCAGAGTCCACGGTGAGGCCCTGCAACGTAAACAGAGGAGGTGGGGGCGATTAGCAGGCTGACGCCAATGCATTCTGGGATTTGTTGTATTACTGTGTATGCGCTGTACTGGCACGGCGGCCAGTGGGCCACCTCTAATACATTTTTGAAATGATCTTGCGGGCCAAATATAATTATATCGTGGGCCAAATTTGGCCCGCGGGCCAGAGTTTGACATGTGTGGTCTAGAGGGAAAGGTGGGCACAATCTATACCGACTCCAAGTATGCTTTTGAAGCAGTACACACCTTCGGAAAGATTTGGAAAGAGCGGGGAATGATAACCAGGAAAGGACAAAGGTTGATCCATGAGAACTTAATTGTTCAATCCCTAGATGCTCTTATGTTACCTGAGGAGATAACTGTAGTTCATGTACGAGGCCATCAAATTATTGACAGTCCTGAAGCCCATGGTAACAGTTGGGCAGATGAAGCTGCCAAATGGACTGCACTAACAAAAATAATAAAGATGCAGCTCTTACTCCCCATCCCACATGAGATTCAAAAGACTCCCATCTTTTCACAGGAGGAGGAGATTTATATGAAAGATCAGGGAATGCGTCAAACTGCAGATGGGTTATGGTGGATGGCAGAGGGACACCAAGTCCTGAATAAAGCCTTGGCTCGTCAAATTATTGATCAGCTCCACCAGCAGACACACTGGGGAACACAGGCACTTGTTGACGCCTTTGTACGGTCCTTTAATTGTTCTGGAATATACACCTTAGCCAAACAAAGTACTCGGGGATGTCCAATTTGTCAGCAAGTGAATAAGAAAGTAATGTGCCATGTTTTACTGGGGGTCGCGATATAGCTGTACACTCGTTTCAATGAATACAGATTGACTTCACGGAATTGTCCAAGATAGGGGTCTATAAATATCTCCTAGTAATGGTGGATAATTTTACTCGATGGGTTGAGGCTTTCCCGACCCCTAATGATCGTGCTAACACTGTTATTCGGATATTACTAGAGGCTATTATTCCACGTTATGGTATTGTGCAAACTATTGATTCAGATCGAGGTACACATTTTATCTCTCAGGTACTCCAGGGGGTGTGTAAAATCTTGGGAATAGATTGGCAGTTACACACCCCATGGCACACCCCATGGCACCCCCAGAGTTCAGGCCGAGTCGAGTGTATGAATCAGACCCTGAAAAATCAACTCACTCGACTTCATTAGGAAACTGGATTAAATGCTTACCCTTAACTTTAATAAGGATTTGCACAGCTCCTCGTAAGGACCTCGTAAGGTGCTGACATGGATAGGAAATTGGTTAAGAGATAGGAAACAAAGGGTTGGAGTAAATGGGTCTTTTTCAGAATGGCAGGATGTGATGAGTGGAGTGCCTCAGGGATCGGTGTTGGGTCCTCAGTTGTTTGTAATTTATGTTAATGATTTGGATGAGGGGATTATAAATAACATGAGCAAATTTGCAGATGACACTAAACTGGGTGGCGGTGTGGGGTGTGAGGAGGATGTAAGGAAAATGCAGAGGGACTTGGACAGGCTGGAGGAGTGGGCGGCTAAATGGAAGATGAATTTCAATGTGAACAAATGTGAGGTTATTCATTATGGGGGAAGTAATAGGAAAGCTGAGTATTATTTAAATGGAGACAAGCTAGGGAGTGGGGAAGTGCAAATGGATCTGGGTGTACTTGTTCACCGGTCACTGAAGGCAGGTTCAGAAAGCTGTGAAGAAGGCAAATGGAATGTTGGCTTTCATAAAGAGGGGATTGGAGTATAGGAACAGAGACACCCTTCTGCAGTTATACAGGGCCCTGGTGAGACCCCACCTGGAGTATTGCGTCCAGTTCTGGTCTCCAAATTTGAGGAAGGACATACTAGCTATATAGGGTGTGCAGCGCAGATTTACAAGGTTAGTTCTAGGGATGGCAGGGTTGTCATATGCAGCAAGGCTAGAAAAACTGGACTTGTATCCATTGGAGTTTAGAAGGATGAGGGGGGACATGATTGAGGTATACAAAATCATCAGGGGGATAGACAAGGTGAAGTCTGATTACTTGTTCCCAATGATGGGGGAGACGAGGACTAGAGGGCATAGTTTAAGAATACAGGGTAGGCCCTTTAGGACGGAGATGAGAAAGCATTTTTTTTACCCAGAGAAGTGTGAATCTGTGGAATGCTCTGCCACAGAGGGTGGTAGAGGCAGATTCGTTGACTATGTTCAAAAGAGAGTTAGATAAGACTCTTGTGGGTAATGGAGTTAAGGGTTTTGGGGATAAGGCTGGAAAGGGGTACTGATGGTAATGATCAGCCATGATCTAAAATGGTGGTGCTGGCCCGATGGGCCAAATGGCCTACTCCAGCTCCTATTGTCTATTGTCTATTGCTGTCTCACCATATGAGATGATGTTCGGTCTTCCTTACATGGGATTCCACACCAATTCCCCTACCCCTGAGGCTAATGACCTATATCTCTAAATATTTACAGGGACTTTCCACTTCTTTGTATGACTTAAAACAGAAGGGGTTATTAGCTCAAAACCCACCCCTGGACTATCCCATTCATTCCATTAAAGCTGGTGATTGGGTATATGTAAAAACGTGGCAAGACCATAAACTAGAACCTATATGGGACGGCCCTTATTGTGTACTTTTGATTACGAATGAAAGAAAAGGGATGGACTCACATGCAACACATTAAGCGTTCTATTCCACAGACTAAAGATGTTGATAATATCCCCTTCACCTGGCTTGCAGTTTCGCATCCTTCTGGTCTGAAAGTCACACTCCGCCGACAAAAATTGTTGTAATGTTATTTTTATTATTTGTGGTATTGTTTTCCTGCTGGTTCCCAATTTTTGGGAAACCACCCAATTGTACTCAATGTATTAAGTCCTCCTTGAATAGGGGCAGCAGAGGTGATAATTACTTTGAGGAATGGACAAGTTTATCTTTAGAATGCAGACAGGGCACAGGTATAGAGTGTATTCATAGTGGGGTACCTTATTTAGCATGGTTTGATTTAGGATCCCAACATGGACCAGGGAAAAAGACCTGCCCTAGGGGAGTGGATTGGGTTTGCGTCCTGGCCTCTACGGGTATTAAAAAGACAAGTGCCAAAAATATGGCACAAAGAAGATGGTGGGAGAATTATAAGCAAAATATTAGTCAGGGCTATAACTGGAGTAGGGATAAAGGGGGTATATATGCTGTTGGAATATAGGGGTTAATACACCCAACCCCAACCAACCAATTTTCCCTTGCAACCGCTGCAACCGTGTCTGCCTGTCCTGCATCGGACTTGTCAGTGTTGGAATCTAGGGGCTAAAATATCACGGAATAGAGAACTATGTAACAATTTTTATATTTACTTCATGGTTAAGGGAAAAGTATAAGGTAATTAAGTGGCAATCACAGCATGGAGCAAAGTTGGCTGAGTCCAGTAGGGGTAGAATTGTCTGCTCCCAAAATACAAGGGAGAGGAAATGTATGAAACGATTTAGGAAGAATGCTCAAACTGAAGGAGGTGGTGAGTAGCCCAGGAGACACAGGTAAGAAACAAAGGGAATGGAAAGCCAGTCTAGGAAGAAGATTAAGGCATGAGGAGGTGTTAAGGAGAACAGAAGACATTGGCCAGACAGGAACAGAACGATGATTGGAAATAACTGGGGTAGGAATTGATTTCTGGTCAAAACAATAGAATGGTCTGATCTGTAAGATTTAAGATAAGAGGTCTACACCCGAGATAAACTGTAGAATAGGAAATTGCTGGTGATATACTTTATGTAAAAATCTAGCAGAGGAAGCCAACTTTTGTTCTGTATGGTAAATTGTAGCTATATAAACTGAGCAGACTGGACAATAGGGGTCAGTCTTGGGGAATAGCTCACTGTGCAGGTGACCTATGAACTAACGACTGACCCAGAGCTCTGTTAAGTTTTATTCTTGTGCTGTGTAATAAACTGATTGTTGAACCGAATACCTTCTCCTATCACTTCATTCAACGAACACGCTGGACTCAGACAACACATAGACTAAATTAAGGGTAAGGTAAAGCCAGAGTCCGACATCAGCCACAAACGAGCCTGCAGCTGACGTGGACATTACCCCTCCATAAATCTTCATCCGTGAAGCCAAGCCAAAGAAAGAACTATTCATTTTGTATACATGAATCCAGTACTATGTAACAATTTAATATTTACCTCATGGTGAAGGGAAAGAGTAATGTAAGGGGCAGTCACAGTATGTAGCAAAGTTGGCTGATTACAGTAGGTTTAGAATTGTCTGCTCCCCAAATACAAAAGAGAGAATATGTATGAAACAATTTAGTAGGAATTTTAAGGCAAAAGGAGGTGTTGATTAGCACAGGAGACGATGGCCAGACAAGAACAAAAAGAATCCTGACAGAGTCTGTCTGAAACAAAGAGAATGGAAACTAACTCAGTAAGAAGGCTAAGACAGAAGGAGGTGTTGAGTAGAACAGAAGAATATGGCCAGATGAGAACAAAGAAATAATTAGAAATATCTGGGGTATGAATTGATTTCTGATCAAAACAACAGGATATTCTGGCCTTGAGGATTAAGATGGGAGCTCTGCACCCCAGATATCTGCAGAGCAGGAAATTACTTGTGATAAATCTTATGCAAAAAATCTAGCAAAGAAAGCCAACTTTTGTTCTGTATGATAAGGTTGAGCTATATAAACTGTAGAGACTGGACAGTAGAGGTCAGTCTTGGGGAATAGCTCACTGTGCAGGTGACCTATGAACTAATGACTGAACCAGAGCTCTGTTAAGCTTTATTCTTGTGCTGTGTAATAAACTGATTGTTGAACTGAATATCTTCTCCTATCACTTCATTTAACGAACACGCTGGACTCAAGACGACACATAGACTAAATTAAGGGTAGGGTAAAGCCAGAGTCCGACAATGCTAATGCTCGTAGACAAGCTGCTACTCACTGGTTAGGTGACAATAATTGGGTAGATTTATGTCAACGAACAGCTGACTTGCTGGGGTTGAAGAATTGTTGGATTTGCAGAGGGCCAACTAAAGATGGTACCTGGCCCTGGCAAGGTGAGCCTTTGGATATATGGGAACTTCTACGCTTTAATGCTACAACGAATAAAATTGAACACCCCCCCCCCCCCCAAACTTGACATCTTGTAAATCATCCATTGGGTCACGAATGCATTCAGAAGGCTAAAGGCTGTCACTATAAGGGGGATTCCAGTTGTAAACGGCTTAAGCTGTTCAAGTATACTACAGCTGTTTGGCATCCCGCAACCCCTACCTGGTATTTCTCTATGGAAAAAGATTCAGATTGTGTGCTTTATGAGAGTATCAATGACACCAGTTGCATATGGAACTGTTCAGGTGAAAATCCTTACTGGGGCATCCCCTCGCTTCGGCAGATCTGGAACCAGACTATCCCACATCAGAGGGTTCATATTGGATTTGTGGGAATATGGCTTATACCTTTTTAGAACCTGATTGGAGCGGCACTTGTTGTATTGGAATCATTCAACCTCAATTTGTCTTACTGCCTTTGCATGCCAACCACCACCTTTCCACCAAGCTATATATGTGCCTAATCCCACAATCTCCTCAGGATACTCGTCCAAAGAGAGAACTTAAAATTGGAAATTGGGGTGAAGACTGGCCCCTTGAACGTATTATTTCATATTATGGCCCTGCTACTTGGGCTCAGGATGGATCATGGGGATATCGAACCCCCATTTATATACTAAATCGTTTGATCAGACTCCAGGCAGTTTTGGAAATTATCACCAATCAGACAGCGACGGCCTTAGATTTATTGGCTGAAGAGCAGCGACAGATACGCGCTACAGCTTTTCAAAATCGCCTGGCCCTTGATTACTTGTTGGCTGTTGAGGGCGGCATCTGTGGAAAATTGAACCTTACCAATTGTTGCTTGAAGATTGATGACAATGGCCAGGTGGTAAAAAATATTTCTTCAGAAATTCGAAAACTTTCCCATGACCCGTCCAGACTTGGCATCCTTGATCCAGTATATGGTGGACTAAAAGTTTTACTGGCGACTGGAGCTGGATACATACGGCCCTTATAGCAGCTGGGCTTTTTATTCTAGTCCTTATAATAATTCCCTGCTTAATGCCTTGTATGCATTGTTTAATTCAATGGGCCCTTCGCCCGGTCACTGCAACCCAAATGATGTATGCTTCCCAAACTTCGTTTGATGATGCTGAGGCCACAGTTCGTTTACTCACTCACTGGGAAAAAGACCTAGCTTAAAAGATAACTGCCCGAATGAGGGTTTACTAAGCGTAGCTAAAGAAAAAGGGTGGATTGTAAGGGATAATGGAATATGGGGAGTCAAGCAAGTGCTAATTGGGAATGAATAATGATGGGTTAAATAAGGGTGAAGTAAGAATGGAATGTGAGGAAGGGTTAAGCAAATATAATAGAATCTTCGGCTTGGCTTCGCGGACGAAGATTTATGGAGGGGGGTAAATGTCCACGTCAGCTGCAGGCTCGTTTGTGGCTGACAAGTCCGATGCGGGACAGGCAGATACGGTTGCAGCGGTTGCAGGGGAAAATTGGTTGGTTGGGGTTGGGTGTTGGGTTTTTCCTCCTTTGCCTTTTGTCAGTGAGGTGGGCTCTGCGGTCTTCTTCAAAGGAGGTTGCTGCCCGCCGAACTGTCAGGCACCAAGATGCACGGTTTGAGGCAATATCAGCCCACTGGCGGTGGTCAATGTGGCAGGCACCAAGAAATTTCTTTAGGCAGTCCTTGTACCTTTTCTTTGGTGCACCTCTGTCACGGTGGCCAGTGGAGAGCTCGCCATATAACGCGATCTTGGGAAGGCAATGGTCCTCCATTCTAGTAGATAGATTTAGCAAGTCCTGGGGGTCGAGATTAATGAATAAGAACAAAGACATGACACTTCCCGGTAAACAATTACAGGAAGGCACATAAACTGCATGTAGGCAGAATTCTTTGGCTTGGCTTCGCAGACGAAGATTTATGGAGGGGGTAAAGGTCCACGTCAGCTGCAGGCTCAATTGTGGCTGACAAGTCCGATGCGGGACAGGCAGACACGGTTGCAGCGGAAAATGCTAAACCAATCCAGGAGGCAGAAGAATGTTAAGGGGGAGGTACCACTGTACTGAAATGGAATGTATAAAAAGTTGGGTAAGCCCCAGTATGTGTGTGTATTCCCAGGGTAAGGGGAAGCACCCAACTTTGCATTGTTGTAAAATAAATGTTCTTTGTTCTCAATTTTTGTCTCGAGTGAAATCTGTGCAGGCACCTCTGCTTCTCACACATTAAGGGCTGGGATTAGAGCAAACAACCGCCCCCAGTGGAGAGTGGAGAGTGGCTGGGTTTACAGTAAACACACACCCAATGGAGAGTGTGTAGGCCTGCGATTACAGCAAACACCACCACTCCCCTCCCGCACTGGAGAGGATGTAGGGGCTGAGATTACAGAAAACACATCCCACCCCACTGGAGAGTGTGTTGGGGCTGGAATTAGAGCGAACACCCGCCACGCAATGGAGAATGAGTTGGGATTGTGATTACAGCAAAAACAACCCACAATGGAGAGTGTGTAAGGGCTGGGATTACAGCAAACAATCCCACCTAATGGAAAGAGTGCATGGACCGGGATTAAAGCAAACAGACCCCGACATTGGAGAGAGTTTGGGGTTAGGGTTTACAGCAAGCACCTCCAACCCACCGGAGAGTGTTTAGGGGCTGGGATTACAGTAAACACACCCCTACTGGAGAATGTGTAGGGGCTGGGATTACAGCAAACACTTACGCCCATTAGAGTGTGCAGAGGATAGGAATACAGTCAACACTCCCCGACATTGGAGAGTATTTGTGCGTAGAGTGTAGAGGATTTGATTATACACTGGAGGTGTGTTTGGGTGGGATTACAGTAATAACACCCACACTGGATAGTGTGTTGGGGCTGGGATTACAGTAATTACACACACACTGGAGAGAGTGTAGGGGCTAGGTTTATATTAAACAAACCCCACTGGAATGTGAGTAGGGGCTGGAATTACAGTAAACACATCCCACCCCACTGGAGTGTGTGTT
Organism: Narcine bancroftii; assembly: GCF_036971445.1. NCBI lineage: Eukaryota > Metazoa > Chordata > Chondrichthyes > Torpediniformes > Narcinidae > Narcine > Narcine bancroftii. The sequence continues at coordinate 211,007,915 of NC_091472.1, forward strand.
GGTGCTGGGATTACAGTAATTACAGCCCCACTGGAGAGAGTGTGTAGGGCCTGGGATTAGAGTAAACAAATCCCACTCCACTGGAGAGTGTGTAGGAGCTGGGATTACAGCAAACAAACCCCCACTTGAATGTGAGTAGGGGCTGGAATTACAGTAAACACATCCCACCCCACTGGAGAGTGTGTTGGGGCTGCAATTAGAGCAAACACCTGCCACGCACTGGAGAGTGTGTTGGGGTTGTGATTACAGAACCCCCCCCCCACTGGAGAGTATTCAGTGGATGGGATTACATCAAACACACCCTGACATTGGAGAGAGTCAGCAAACACCAAGGCACCTGCCCCACACCCACTGGAGAGAGTGTAGGGGCTGGTATTACAGTAAACACACCCCCACTGAAGAGTTTTTACAGGTGGGATTACAGCCAACACGCCCTGACATTGGTAAGAGTTTGGGGGCAGGGATTACAGCAAACACTAATGCACCCGCACAACACCCACTGGAGAGAGTGTAGGGGCAGATATTACAGCAAACAGCACCCCTGGCTACTTGAGAGTGTGTAGGGGCTGGTATTATAGTAAACACACCCCCACTGAAGAGTTTTTACAGGTGGGATTACAGCCAACACACCTTGACATTGGTGAGAGTTTGGGGGCAGGGATTACAGCAAACACTAACGCACCCGCACAACACCCACTGGAGAGAGTGTAGGGGCAGATATTACAGCAAACAGCACCCCTGGCTACTTGAGAGTGTGTTTGGGCTGGGATTACAATAAACATACCCCAACAAGAGAGTTTGTAGGGGCTGGGATTACAGGAAACATCCCCTCCACCAAGAGAGAATGTTTAGGGACTGGGATTACAGTAAACACATCCCCAGTGGAGAGAGTGTAGGAACTGTGATTACTGCAGACAGCCCAGCCACCACCCACCCCCCCACCACGCACTGGAGAGCCTGGAGAGGCTGGGATTACAGCAAACACTCCCACCCAGTGGAGAATGTGCATAGGCTGGGATTACAGCCAACACACCCTGACATTGGAGAGAGTTTGGGAGCAGACATTACAGCAAACACCAACGCACCTGCCCCACACCCACTGGAGAGAGTTTAGGGGCTGGTATTAGAGCAGACAGACCCCTGGCTACTTGAGAGTGTGTAGGGGCTGGGATTATAGTAAACACCCACACCCCCCACTGAAGAGTGTTTACGGGTGGTATTACAGTAAACACACCCCTAGAGGAGAGAGTGTAGGAACTGTGATTACTGCAGACAGCCCAGCCACCCATCCCCCACCCACTGGAGAGACTGTAGGGGCTGGGATTACAGCAAACACACCTGTCCACTGGAAAGTGTGCATAGGCTGGGATTACAGACAACACATCTTGACATTGGAGAGGGTTTGGGGGCAGCGATTACAGCAAACACCAAAGCTCCCGCACAACAACTACTGGAGAGAGTGTAAGGGCAGATATTACAGCAAACAACACCCCTGGCTACTTGAGAGTGTGTAGGGGCTCGGATTATAGTAAACACACCCCCACTGAAGAATTTTTACAGGTGGGATTACAGCCAACACACCCTGACAATGGTGAGAGTTTGGGGGCGGGGATTACAGCAAACAATAATGCACCAGCACAACACCCACTGGAGAGAGTGTAGGGGCAGATATTACAGCAAACAGCACCTCTGGCTACTTGAGAGTGTGTAGGGGCTGGTATTATAGTAAACACACCCCCACTGAAGAGTTTTTACAGGTGGGATTACAGCCAACACACCTTGACATTGGTGAGAGTTTGGGGGCAGGGATTACAGCAAACATTAACGCACCCGCACAACACCCACTGGAGAGAGTGTAGGGGCAGTAAGGGCAGATATTACAGCAAACAGCACCCCTGGCTACTTGAGTAGGGGCTCGGATTATAGTAAACACACCCCCACTGGAGAATGTACATGGGCCGGGATTACAGCAAACACACCACGACATTGGTGAGAGTTTGGGGGCAGGGATTACAACAAACACCTCCCCCTTACTGGAGAATTTGTAGGGGCAAGCAAAGTTTACATTAAAAACACCCACACTTGAATATGAGTAGGCACTGGGATTAAAGCAAACACACCCTGATATTGAGAGAGTATGGGGGCAGGTATTACAGCAAATGCATCCCACCCCCACATCCCCCATTGGGGAGAATGTAGTGTCTGCGATTAGAGTAAACACACCTCTACTACAGAGTGTGTTGGGGCTGGAATTACAGTAATCACACCCTCACTGGAGAGTGTGTAGGGGCTACGAATACAGTTAACACATCCCGACTGGAGAGTGTGTAGGGTCTGGTATTACAGTAAACCCATTCCATCCCATTGGAGAGTGTGTGGGGTCTGGAATTACAGAAAACATCCGCCACGCACTGTTGAGTGTGTAAGTAAGGGCTGGGATTACAGGCCCCACCCCCCCCTCCCCAAAATGGAGAGAATGTTGGGTTTGCAATTACAGAAAACACACCTCCACTGGAGAGTGTGTATGGACTGGAATTACAGTAATCCCATTCCCCCTCAATGGAGAGTGTGTTGGGGCTAGGATTACAATAATTACACTGCTACTGGAGAGTGTGTAGGGATTTGAATTACAGCAAACAACCCACCAACCCGCACTGGAGAGAGTGTAGGGGCTGGGATTACAGAAAACAACGACCACCCCCACTGGAGAGAGTGTAGTGGCTGATATTACAGCAACAACTAACCCCAGCCACTTAAGAGTGTGTAGGGGCTGGGATTACAGGAAACTCACCCCCAGTGGAGAGAGTGTAGGGACTGGGATTACAGCAGACAGCCCAGCCACCCCCCCCCCCCCCCCCCACCCACTGGAGAGCCTGTAGTGGCTGGAATTACAGCAAACACTCACGCCCACTAGAGTGTGCATAGGATGGGATTACAGCCAACACTCCCCGACAGTGGAGAGTGTTTGTGGGTAGGGATTAGAGCAAACACTACATCCCCACTGGAAAGAGTGTAGGGGCTGGGATTACAGAAAACAATCACGCCCACTAGAGTGTGAATAGGATGGGAATACAGCCGACACTCCCCGACATTGGAGAGGGTTTGTGGGTAGGGATTACAGCAAACACCACACCCGCACTGGAGAGAATGGATGGGTTTTGATTATAGTGAACACACCTCCTCTGGGTAGAGTGTTTGGGGTGAGATTACAGTAATGACACCCCCACTGGATACTCTTTTGGGGCTGGGATTACAGTAATCACACCCACACTGGAGAGAATGTAGGGGCTGGGATTATATTAAACAATCCCCCACTGGAATGTGAGTAGGGGCTGGAATTACAGCAAACACTTCCCACCCCACTGGAAAGTGTGTTGGGGCTGGAGTTAGAGCAAACACCCGCCACACACTGGAGAATGTGTAGGGATTTGTATAAAAGTAAACTTCCCCACCCCCCAACTGGAGTGTGTGTAGGGGCTGGGATTACAGTAAACATACCCCTACAGGAAAGTGTGTAGAGGCTGGGATTACAGCAAACACTCCTGCCAACTGGAGAGTGTTTGGGGGCATGGATTACAGTAAACACCACCCCCCAATTGTTAAGAATGAAGGAGCTGTGATTACAGTGAACACACCTCCACTGGATAGTGTGTAGGGATTGGGATTAAAATAATCTTCCCCCCACAACTGGAGAGTGTGTAGTGCCTGGGATGACAGGAAGCACACACCGCTCCCCCCCCCGCCCCCACGGAAGAATGTGTAGGGGCTAGAATGACAGTGAACATAGCCCCACTTGTGAGTGAGCAGGGGTTGGAATTACAGCAAACACACACCCACAATGGAGAGACTGTAGGGGCTGGGATTACAGCAATGACACCCATATGTTGGAGAAGGTAGGGGCTGGGATTGCAGTAAACATACCCCCACTGGAGAGTGTGTAGGGACTGGGAATACGGCAAACACTCCCGCCAAATGGAGAGTGTGCAGGGGCTGGGATTACTGTAAACACCATCCCACCATCACTGGAGAGAATGTAAGGGCTGTTCTTGTAGCAAATACTCTCACCCACTGGAAAGTGTGTATGGGCTGGGATTAAAACAAACACTCCCCACACTAGAAAGTGTGTAGGGTCTGAGATACAGGAAGCACATCCCACACACCCACAGAAGAATGTGTAGGGTTGGAATTACAGTGAACATAGCCCCACTGGAGAGTGTGTAGGGATTAGGATAAAAGTAAATCCCCCCCCCCACACACAACTGGAGTGTGTATAGCGGCTGGGATTACAGCAAACACCGCCTACTGGAGAGTGTGCATGGGCCGGTATTACAGCAAACACACATCAACATTAGAGAGATGTTTGTTTGGGGGCAGGGATAACAGCAAGCACCTCCCACCCCCTAAACTGAAGATTGTGCAGGGGCTGGGTTTAAAGTAAATACACCCCCACTTGATTGTGTGTAGGTGTTGAGATTACAGCAAACAATCCCCCCCCAACAATGGAGAATGAGTAGTGGTTTGGATTAGAGTAAACATTCCCCCCCCCCCCCAACTGGAGAGTGTGTAGTGTCTGGGATGACAGAATGCACACACCACCCCCACCTACTGAAGAATGTGTAGGGGCTGGAATGACAGTGAACATAGCCCCACTTGTGAGTGAGCAGGGGTTGGGATTACAGCAAACACAGACCCACAATGGAGAGAGTGTAGGGTCTGTGATTACAGCAAATATTCCCCCCTCCCCCCAACCCGCACTGGAGTGTGTGTAGGGGCTGGGATTACTGTAAACACAACGGCACAATGGAGAGTGTGTAGGGGCTGGGATTATTGCAAACCCTCCCACCCCAGAATGTGTAGGGGCTGGGATTAAATTCAACTCGCCCCCCCACCCGCACCCCAACTGGAGAGTGTGTATTGGCTGGGATGACAGGAAGCACACACCGCCACCCGACTGAAGAATGTGTAGGGGCTGGAATGACAGTGAACATAGCCTCACTGGTGAATGTGCAGGTGTTGGGATTACAGAAAACACACACAAACAATGGAGAGTGTGTAGGGCCTGGGATTACAGCAATGATACCCGCACATTGGAAAGAGTGTAGGAGCTGAGATTACAGCAAACATCCCCACCTGCCCGCACTGGGGAGTGTGTAGGGGCTCACATTGCAGCAAATACACCCAACCCCCCCACAAATGGAGAGAGTGCTGTGGCTGGGATTAAAGATAACATCCCCCCCAACACGCACTGGAGTGCATGTAGGGGCTGGGATTACAGCAAACACCCCACACACCACTGGAGAGTCTATAGGGGCTGGAATTACAGTAAACCCATCCTACCCCACTGGAGAGTGTGTAGGGGCTGGATTACAGCAATGACACCTGATAATTGGAGAGAGTGTAGGGGGTGGGATTACAGCAAACAAACCCCAATATTAGAGAGATTGTAGTGGCTGGGTTTGCAGTAAACAACCCCCTGCTCCCCACTGGATTGTGTGTAGGGGCTGAGATTACAGCTAACATCCCACCCACCCCGCGCTCGAGAGTGTGTACGTGCTGGAATTAAATTCAACTCCCCCCCCCCCCCCCCCCACAACTGGAGAAGGTGTAGGGTCTGGGATTACAGCAAATATACCACCACTGGAGAGTGTGTAGGGGCTGGGATTACAGTAAACACCCCGCCCCACTGGATTGAGTATAGGGGCTGGGATTACAGCAAACACTCCAGCCAACTGGAGAGTGTGCATAGGCTAGGATTACAACAAACACCCCCCTCGTCCACTGGAGAGTGTGTAGGGTCTGAGATTACAGGAAGCACATGCCTCGCACCCGCAGCAGAATGTGTAGGGGCTCGAATTACAGTGAACATCGCCCCAGTGGAGAGCATGCAGGTGTTGGGATCACAGCAAACACACACCCACAATGGAGAGTCTGTTGGGGCTGGGTTTACAGCAATGACACCCACTCACTGGAGAATGTGTAGGGGCTGGGATTACAGTAAACACCCTCCCCCCATCACTGGAGAGAATGCAAGGGCTGTTCTTATAGCAAATACCCCGCCCACTGGAGAGTATGCATGGGCTGGGATTAAAGCAAACACTCCCCACACTGGAGAGTGTGTAGTTCCTGAGATTACAGGAAGCACATGCCATGCACTCACGGAAGAATGTGTAGGGGCTGGAATTACAGTGAACATAGCCTCAGTGGAGAGCGTGCAGATATTGGGATTACAGTCAACACCCCGCCCCACTGGAGAGAGTGTAGGGACTGGGATTACAGCAAACACACCCCACCCTAGTTGAGAGGGTGTAGGGACTGGGATTACAGTAGACACACCCCAGTGGAGAGTGTGTAGGGGCTGGGATTACAGCAAACATTCCCACCAACTGGAGAGTGTGCATGGGCTTGAATTACAGCAATGACACCCGCTCATTGTAGGGAGTGTAGGGGCTGGGATTACTTTACAGCAAACACACCCCAATATTAGAGAGATTTTAGGGGCTGGGTTTACAGTAAACAAACCACTGCCCCCTATTGGAGAGTGTGTAGGGGCTGGGATTAAAGTAAACCACACCACCACTCCCACCCCCCCCCCCCCCCCCCCCCCCCACTGGAGTGTGTGTAGTTTGGTGATTGTGCAGGGGTTGGGATTACAGCAAACACACACCCACAATGGAGAGAGTGCTGAGGCTGGGATTACAGCAAACACCCACCCACCCCCACACCATTGGTAAGAATGTAGGAGATGCGATTACAGTGAACACACCTCCACTTGATAGAGTTTTGGGGCTGGGATTACAGTAATCACACCCCCAGTGGAATGTGTTTTCAGGATGGTATTACAGTAAACACATCCCACCCAACTGGAGAGTGTGTAGTGTCTGGGATGACAGGAAGCACACACTGACCGACCATTGAAGAATGTGTAGGGGCTGGAATGACAGTGAACATAGCCCTATTGGTGAGTGTGCAGAGGTTGGGATTACAGCAAACACACACCCACAATGAAGAGAATGCTGAGGCTGGGATTACAGCTAACATCCCCCACAACCGCACTGGTAAGTATGTAGGAGCTGCGATTACAGTGAACACACCTCCACTGGATAGTGTTTTGGGGCTGGGATTGCAGTAATCACACCCCCAGTGGAATGTGTGTTCAGGCTGGTATTACATTAAACACATCCCACCCAACTGGAGAGTGTGTTGGGGCTGGAATTACAGCAAACAGCCGCCATGCACTGGAGAGTGTTGTTGGGGTTGTGACTACAGCAAACACAACCCCACAATGGAGTGTGTGTAGCGGCTGGGAATACAGTAAACATACCCCCACTGGAGAGTGTGTGGGTGCTTGCATTACTGTAAACACTCTGCCCCACTGGAGTGTGTGTAGGGGCTGGGATTGCAGCAAAATCTTCCACCAACTGGAGAGTGTGCATGGGCTAGGATTACAGCAAATAGCCCCATCGCCCACTGGAGAGTGTGTAGGGATTGCAATTACAGTAAATGTGATATAGAGAATTTAGGTTAAAAAGACTTAAGTTAAAATGTGATGATTAATCATAAACAGGGAAGCCAGAACGGACAGAGAGTTTACTAGCAGTCAAGGACAGAAGGAGCTGCTGAATATGTTTTTTTAAACCTATCTTTTCATGGTCATAGTGAGAGACATGCAGGAGACAAAGGATTGATAAGAAGTGTGAGAAACAGAATTCAGTGAATGTAGAGTTCACAGTGTACGTAACGAACGTGATAATTAATAATGCAGTTATACTTAGAATGTTTTTGTAATACTAACCAATTAAAACAGTATTAATAAGAAGGGGAAGGGCAAATAATAAAGGTATAAAAATCAATGCACTGTATGTATCGGGGCTTAACTGGTGAGAAACCAGTTGAGTCCAACTCTGCAGACTTGTAAATAAAGCTTGTCGTGTCATCAGTTTTAAAGAGACTCATGTGTGAGAAATTTTATTTCTGACAGTAAACACACAATCACTGGAGAGTGTGCAGGGGCTGGGATTACAGTAAACACCCTCACTCCATCACTGGAGAGAATGTAAGGGGTGTTCTTTTAGCAAACACTCCCGCCCACTCGGGAGTGTGTATGGGCTGGGATTAAAACAAACACTCCCCACACTGGAGAGTGTGTAGGTGCTTAGATTACAGGAAGCACATGCCACGTACACACACAAGAATGTGTAAGGGCTGGAATTACAGTGAACATAGCCCCAGTGGAGAGTCTGCAGGTGTGGGTATTACAGCAAACACACACCCACAATGGAGAGTGTGTTGGGGCTGCGATTACAGCAATGACACCCAATCATTGGAGAGAGTGTAGGGGTTGGGAACCCCCCACTGCAGAGTGTGTAGGGGCTGGCATTGCAGCAAATACACCCCAACATTTGAGATAGTGTAGGAGCTGGGATCACTGAAAACACCTGACCCCAATGGAGTTGTTGGGATTACAGTAAACACACATCCACTGGATAGTGTGCAGGGGCTGGGTTTGCAATAAACAAACCACCGCCCCCCATTGGAGAGTGTGTAGTGGCTGGGATTACAGCAAACACCCTCCCCCCCAACTGGAGAGTGTATAGTGTCTGGGATGACAGGAAGCACACACCGCCCCCCCACTCCCCCAACTGAAGAATGTGTAGGGGCTGAAATGACAGTGAACATAGCCCTTCGGATGAGTGTGCAGGGGTTGGGATGACAGCAATCACACACCCACAATGCAGAGAGTGCTGTGGCTGGGATTACAGCGAACATCCCCCACAACACGCACTGGAGTGTGTGTGGGGTCTGGGATTACAGCAAACACCCCCTCTACTGGAGAATGTGTAGGGATTAGGATTAAAGTAAACTGCCCACCCCCCAACTGGAGAGTGTGTAGTGTCTGGGATGACAGGAAGCAGACACCGCCGCCCCCCCCCACCCACTGAAGAATGTGTAGGGGCTGGAATGACAGTGAATGTAGCCCCATTGGTGAGTGTGCAGGGTTTGGTATTACAGCAGGCACACACCCACAATGGAGAGAATGCTGAGGCTGGGATTACAGCTAACATCCCCCAACACGCACTGGAGTGTGTGTAGGGGCTGGGGATTACAGCAAACAACCCAACCCCCACCACTGGTAAGAATGTAGGGGCTGCGATTACTGTGAACACACCTCCACTGTATAGTGTGTTGGGGCTGGGATTACAGTAATCATTCCCCCACCAGAATGTGTGTTCAGGCTAATATTACAGTAAACACATCCCACCCCACTGGAGAGTGTGTTGGGGCTGGAATTACAGTAAACATACCCCTACTGGAGAGTGTGCAGGGGCTGGGATTACAGTAAACACCCCACCCCCCACAGTGGATAATGTGTAGGGGCTGGGATTAAAGTCAACGCCCACCCCAATTTGAGTGTGTGTAAGGATGGGGATTACAGTAAACACACCCCAACTTATTTGTGAGTAGGTGTTGGGATTACAGCAAACACACCAACCCCCACCCCCCCCCCCCTCCACTGGAGAGAGTGTAGGGGCTGGGATTAGAGTAAACACACCCCCACTGGAGAATGTGTAGGTATTTGGATTACAGTAAACACTTCGCCCCACTGGAGAGTGTGCAGGCGTTGAGATTACAGCAAACACACACGCACAATTGGGAGTGTGTAGGGGCTTGGATTACAGCAACGACATCCGCCACTAGTGGAGTGGCTGGCATTACAGTAAACACACCCGACTGGAGAGTGTGTAGGGGCTTGGATTACAGCAAACACCCGCACCCCAGTACAGATAGTGTAGAGGCTGGGATTTCAGCAAACACCCCCCACCCCAACTGGAGATGGTTTAGGGGCTGGGATTATAGTATAGACAACCCCACTGGAGAGTGTGTAGGGGCTGGGATTACAGCAAACAATCCCACCTACATTGGAGAGATGTTTGGGGGCAGGGATTACAGCAAACACACCCCAATATTAGAGAGATTGTAGGGACTGGGTTTGCAGTAAACAAACCCCGCCCCCCCCATTGGAGAGTGTGTAGGGGCTGGGAACACAGCTAACATCCCGGCCACACCGCACTGGAGAGTGTGTAGGGGCTAGGATTACAGCGAACACACCTCCCCCCCACTGGAAAATGTGTAGGGATAGGGATTAAAGTAAACACCCCCCCCCCCCCAACTGGAGAGTGCGTAGTGTCTGGGATGACAGGAAGCACACACCGACCCCACTGAAGAATGTGTAGGGGCTGGAATGACAGTGAACATAGCCCCACTGGTGAGTGTGCATGCATTGGGATTACAGCAAATACACACCCACAACACACACTGGATTGTGTGTAGGGGCTGGGTTTACTGCAAACACAAGCCCCCCCCCACTGGATTGTATGTAAGAGCTGGGATTATAGTCAATTCCCACCCCCATCTCCCCACTGCAGAGTGTGTAGTGACTGGGATTAATGTAAACATACTCCCACTGGAGAGTGCGCATAGGCTGGGATTACAGTCAACACCCCGCCCCACTGGAGAGTGGAGGGACTGGGATTACAGCAAACATCCACCCCCAGTAGAGTGGCTGGGATTACAGTAAACACCCACCCACTGGAGAGTGTGTAGGGGCTTGGAATACACCAAATACCCACCTCCCAGTGCCAGTGCAGAGAGTGGAGAGGTTGGGATTACAGCAAACACACCCCACCCCAGTGGAGAGGGTATAACGACTGGGATTACAGTAGACACACCCCACTGGAGAATGTGTAGGGGCTGGGATTACAGCAAACAATCCCACCTACTAGTGAGTGTTCATGTGCCGGGATAACAGCAAACACATCCCAACATTGGAGAGATGTTTTAGGGCAGGGAGCACAGCAAACACCTCCCCCCACCCAGTGGAGATTATGTAGGATGACACGAAGCACACGCTACACCACCCCCCCTCTCCCCCCCGCCCACTGAAGAATGTTTAGGGGCTGGAATGACAGTGAACATAGCCCCACTGGTGAGTGTGCAGCGGTTGGGATTACAGCAAACACACACCCACAATTGATCCCCACAACTGGAGAGGTTGTAGGGGCTGGGATTACAGTAAAGACACCCCCACTTGAATGTGTGTAGTTGTTGGGATTATAGCAAACGCACCCCAATATTGAGAGAGTTTGTGGGCAGGGATTACAGCAAACCCCCCCCCACTAGAGTGAATGTAGGGGCAGCGATTAGATTAAGCACACCAGCACTAGAGAGTGTGTTGGGGCTGGGATTACAGTAATCACAACACCACTGGAGAGTCTGTAGGGGCTGGTATGATAGTAAACCCATCCTACCCCACTGGAGAGTGTGTAGGGGCTGGGATTACAGCAAAAACACCCCAATATTAGAGAGATTGTAGAGGCTGGGTTTGCAGAAAACAAACCGCCGCCCCACACTGGAGAGTATGTCGGGTCTGAGATTACAGGAAGCACATGCCATGCAGCCACAGAAGAATGTGTAGGGGCTGGAATTACAGTGAACATAGCCCCAGTGGAGAGCGTGCAGGTGTTGGGATTACAGCGAACACACACCAACATTGGAGAGATGTTTGGGGGCAGAGATCACAGCACACACCTCCCCCCCACCACTGGAGATTGTGCAGGGGCTGGGATTACAGTAAACACACACCCACTTGAATGTGTGTCAGTGTTGGGATTACAGCAAACACACACCCCCCCTCCACTGGAGAGTGAGTAGGGGATGGGATGAGAGTAAACTAACTCCCTCCCCCCCACCCACTGAAGAATGTGTAGGGGCTGGAATGACAGTGAACATAGCCCCACTGGTAAGTGTGCATGGGTTGGGATTATAGCAAATACACACCCACTATGGAGAGAGTGTAAGAGCTGGGATTACAGTAAACATCCCCACACTGCCCCACCCCCTCCCCACTGGGGAGTGTGTAGGGGCTGTCATTACAGCAAATACACACCACACCCCCACAAATGGAGAGTGCTGAGGCTAGGATTACAGCTAACATCCCTCCCAACCCACACTGGAGTGTGTGCAGGGGCTGGGATTACTGCAAACACAACGCCACAATGGAGAGTGTGTCGGGGCTGGGATTACAGCTAACAACCCCCCCCCCCCACAACATGCACTGGAGTGTGTGTAGGGGCTGGGATTACAGTAAACATACTCCCACTGGAGAGTGTGCATGGGCTGGGATTACAGTCAACACCCCGTCTCACTGGAGAGAGTGTAGGGACTGGGATTACAGCAAACACCCATCCCCAGTGGAGTGGCTGGGATTACAGTAAACACCCACCCACTGGAGAGTGTGTAGGGGCTTGGAATGCACCAAACACCCACCTCCTAGTGCCAGTGCAGAGAGTGGAGAGGCTGGGATTACAGCAAACACACCCCACCCCACTGGAGAGGGTGTAGGGGCTGGGATTACAGCAAACACACCCCACCCCACTGGAGAGGGTGTAGGGGCTGGGATTACAGCAAACACACCCCACCCTAGTTGAGAGGGTGTAGGGACTGGGATTACAGCATACAACCCCACCTACTGGTGAGTGTTCATGGGCCGGGATTACAGTAAACACATCCCAACATTGAACAGATGTTTGGGGGCAGGGATCACAGCAAACACCACCCCACCCCCATCCAGTGGAGATTGTGTAGGGTCTGGGATTACAGTAAACACCCCACCCACCACTTGAATGTGTGTAGGTGTTGGGATTACAGCAAACACCCCACCCCCACTCGAAAATGTGTAGGGGTTGGTATTAAAGTAAACTCCCCACCCCCAAATGGAGAATGTGTAGTGTCTGGGATGACAGGAAGCACACGCCACACCACCGCCCCCCCCCCACCCCCCGCCCACTGAAGAATGTTTAGGGGCTGGAATGACAGTGAGTGTGCAGGGGTTGGGATTACAGCAAACACACACCCACAATGGAGAGAGTGCTGAGGCTGGGATTACTGCTAACATCCCCCACAACACACACTGGAGTGTGTGTAGGGGCTGGGATTACTGCAAACTCCCCCCCCCCCCCCCCACTGGACTGTGTGCATGGGGTGTGATTACAGCAATGACACCTGCTCAATGGAGAGAGTGTATGGGCTCAGATTACAGCAAACACACCCCAATATTAGAGACATTGTAGGGGCTGGGTTTGCAGTAAACAAACCCCCGTCCCCCATTGGAGAGTGTGTGGGGGCAGGCATTACAGGTAACATCCCCACCCCGCACTGGAGAGTGTGTAGGGGCTGGTATTAAAGCAAACACACCCCAATGTTCGAGAGATTGTAGGGGCTGGGTTTGCAGTAAACAAACCCTGCCCCCCATTGGAGCGTGAGTAGTAGTTGGGATTACAGCTAACATCCTCCCCACGCCACATTGGAGAGTGTTTAGGGGCTGGAATGACAGTGAACATAGCCCTATTGGTGAGTGTGCAGGGGTTGGGATTACAGCAAACACACACCCACAATGGAGAGAGTGCTGAGGTTGGGATTACAGCTAATATCCCCCACAACACGCACTGGAATGTGTGTAGGGGTTGGGATTACAGTAAATATACCCCCACTGGTAAGTGTGTAGGGGCTGGGATTAAACATCCCACCCCACTGGAATGTGCATAGGCTGGGATTACAGCAAATACACGCGCCAACTGGATAGTGTTTGGGGGCATGGATTACAGCAAACACCCCCCCACCCACCCACGACTGGAAGGAATGCTGCAATTACAGTGAACACACCTCCAGTGGATAGTGTGTTGAGGCAGGGATTACAGCAATCACACCCCACTGGAGAGCGTGTAGGGGCTGGGATTACATTAAACAAACCCCCACTGGAATGTGTGTTCAGGTGGTATTACAGTGAACACCCTCCCCCCATCACTGGAGAGAATGTAAGGGCTGTTCTTATAGCAAACACTCCTGACCATTGGAGAGCGTGTATGGACTGGGATTAAAATAAACACTCCCACTCTGCAGAGTGTGTAGGGTCTGAGATTACAGGATGCACATGCCACACCCCACCAGAAGAATGTATAGGGGCTGGAATAACAGTGAACATAGCCACACAATGGAAAGTATGTTGTGGGTAGGATTACAGCAATGACACCCGAACATTGGAGAGAGTGTAGGGGCTGGGATTACAGCAAACACCCGCCCCCAGTGGAGTGGCTGGGATTACGGTAAACACACCCCATTGGAGAGTGTGTAGGGGCTTGGATAACACCAAACACCCACAACCCAGTACAGATAGTGTAGAGGCTGGGATTTCAGCAAACACCCCCACCCCCTCAACTGGAGAGGGTTTAGTTGCTGGGATTACAGTAAACACAACAGCACTGGAGTGTTATAGCTGGAATTACAGCAAACACCCGCCACGCACTGGAGAGTGTGTTGGGGTTGTGATTACAGCAAACACTATCCCACAATGGAGAGTGTGTAGCGGCTGGGATTACAGCAATGGCACCCACACATTGGAGAGTGTAGGGGCTGGGATTACAAAAAACATACCCCCACTGGAGAATGTGTAGGCATTTGGATTACAGTAAACACTTCGCCCCACTGGAGAGTGTGCAGGTGTTGAGATTACAGCAAACACACACGCACAATTGGGAGTGTGTTGGGGCTTGGATTACAGCAACGACATCCGCCACTAGTGGAGAGGCTGGCATTACAGTAAACACACCCCACTGGAGAGTGTGTAGGGGCTTGGATTACAGCAAACACCCGCACCCCAGTACAGATAGTGTAGAGGCTGGGATTTCAGCAAACACCCCCACCCCAACTGGAGATGGTTTAGGGGCTGGGATTACAGTATACACAACCCCACTGGAGAGTGCGTAGGGGCTGGGATTACAGCAAACAATCCCGCCTACTGGAGAATATGCAACGGCCGGGATTACAGCACACACCCCCCAACATTGGAGAGATGTTTGGGGCCAGGGATTACAGCAAACACACCCCAATATTAGAGAGTATGTAGGGGCTGGGTTTGCAGTAAACAAACCCCGCCCCCCCATTGGAGAGTGTGTAGGGGCTGGGAACACAGCTAACATCCCGGCCACACTGCACTGGAGAGTGTGTAGGGACTGGGATTACAGCATACACCCCCGCCCCCCACTGGAGAATGTGTAGGGATAGGGATTAAAGTAAACTACCCCCCCCCCCCAACTGGAGAGTGTGCAGTGTCTGGGATGACAGGAAGCACACACCGCCCGCCCCCACTGAAGAATGTGTAGGGGCTGGAATGACAGTGAACATAGCCCCACTGGTGAGTGTGCATGCATTGGGATTACAGCAAATACACACCCACAACACACACTGGAGTGTGTGTAGGGGCTGGGTTTACTGCAAACACAACCCCTCCACCCCATTGGATTGTATGTAAGATCTGGGATTATAGTCAATTCCCACCCCATCCCCCAACTGGAGAATGTGTAGGGGCTGGGATTACAGTAAACATACACCCACTGGAGAGTGTGCTTGGGCTGGGTTACAGTCAACACCCCGCCCCACTGGAGAGTGTTTAGGTGCTGGCATTGCAACCAATACACACCAACATTTGAGAGAGTGTAGGAGTTGGGATTACAGCAAACACCCGCCCCCAGTGGAGTGGCTGGGATTATGGTAATCACACCCCGACTGGAGAGTCTGTAGGGGGTGGTATTACAGTAAATCCATCCTACCCCATTGGAGAGTTTGTAGGGGCTACGATTATAGTTAACACACCACGACAGGAGAGTGTGAAGGGGCTGGGATTACATAAATACACCCCCACTGGACAGTGCCTCGTGGATTGGATTGCAGCAAGGTGTCGGCTGGGATTACAGCATACACACCCAGACATTACAGAGAGTTTGGCGGGAGGGATTACAGCAATCATCTCCCCCTCTGACCCCCAACTGGAGGGTGTGTAGGGGCTGGAATTACAGTAAACACACCCCCACTGGAGAATGTGTAGGGCGGGGGTGTCAAACTCAAATTCACAGAGGGACAAAATTAAAAACTTGAACTAAGTCATGGGCCAAACTAAATATTTATTGAAAATTTACAACAACATCTGCATGTTTTCTCTTCTTTCAGCATATGTAATGTTAAACTTTTCTTATTAAAATAAATGTTTAATCATAGTTTTGGTTAAACTCTTTCCAGAAGAAGCATTAACAAATGAGAAATAAAATATTCAATAAATAATATTTCTCTATAGCCTTTAAGCTCCTTTTAAATGTATTTTTTTTCACAAGCCAACAAGTCAAAAAAATAACAACTTGCTTCAATGACAAACAGGTTTGTCTTTTAAAATGATGAACATATAGTCTGCCTCCCACCTATCTTGAAAGGTCGTGTTTTCTGTCTTTCGTTTGGCCATTTTTCGTAAGGGGTTTATTACATGTGAATTAGGCGACAGGTCGCAGATCCTAATGAAAGTAAATAGAGGAGGTGGGGGCCATTAGTGGGCTGACGGGCCGGCGCCAATGCATTTGCAAAGCATTCTGGGATTTCTAGTATTAGCTGTGCATGCGCTATACTGGCGCGGCGGCCAGCGGGCCAGCTCTAATACATATTTGATATGATCTTGTGGGCCAAATATAATTATATCACGGGCCAAATTTGGCCCGCGGGCCTGAATTTGACATGTGTGGTGTAGGGGGAGGGATTACAGCAAACATTCCTGCCCACTAGAGTGTGCATAGGCTGGGATTACAGCCAACACACCATGACATTGGAGAATGTTTGGGGGCAAGGATTACAGCAAACAAGCCCCCCACCCACTGAAAAGGATGTAGGAGCTGCGATTACAGTGGACACATCTCCACTGGATAGTGTTTTGGGGTTGGTATTACATTAAACAATGTGTGTTCAGGCTGATATTACAGTAAACACATCCCACCCCACTGGAGAGTGTGTTAGGGATGGAATTACACCAAACACCCGCCACGCACTGGAGAGTGTGTTGGGGTTGTGATTACAGTAAACACACCCCATTGGAGAGTGTGTAGGGGCTTGGATTACAGCACTGACACTCGCACCCTAGTACAGATAGTGTAGAGCAGGGGTGCCAAACTCAAATTCACGGAGGGCCAAAATTAAAAACTTGGACTAAGTCGAGGGCCGAACTAAATATTTATTGAAAATTTTCAACAACATCTGTATGTTTTCTCTTCTTTCAACATAGGTAATGTTAAACTTTTTCTTATTAAAATAAATAATAGTTTTGGATAAACTCTTTCCAGAAGCATTAACAAATGAGAAATAAAATATTCAATAAATAATATTTCTCTATAGAGGATTTGTCAAATGTTGCTAGTGTGCTGTCGAATAGTAAAATCTGAGGGCTATTGAGAATGTGGGAAAATAACATGATTCCTGAAACAATCAAATGGGTGACTGATTGTGGGCATGAACTCTAGCAGGGTTATTTGCCATGCCCTTTTTCCATTGGTACAGATATCCTTTGATTTACACACTTTTCAAGTTTTATGCCTAATGAGCTTGTATCCAGGTGCAGGACCATTTTTAACCAGGAATATATTTATCACTGTGACATGAAACTATTGGAAGATCGTTTTATCCTGAGATTAAAGTTCCTAATACTTACTCAGGCCTGTGTGCGGGAGGGCGGGGGTTTGCAGGCGATCGGGTTGGACAACGACAGTGCAGGGGCATCAGCTGTCGCTGCAGGGCGGCATCTCGGCGGATCAGCGGCCCCGTCACCGTGAGTCGTGGGTCAGCCTGCGGCAGGGAGGGGGAGTGGGCAACGGTCCTGGCGAGGTCAGGCCCAAGGCCTCCGATTCCAGGCGCTGGGAAGCGGCCTTGGCTTCCCCTGACACCGGCCAGGCCCCAAAACCAGAGTCCACGGTGAGACCCTGCAACGTAAACAGAGGAGGTGGGGGCGATTAGCGGGCTGACGCCAATGCATTCTGGGATTTGTTGTATTACTGTGCATGCGTTATACTGGGGCAGCGGTCAGCGGGCCACCACTAATACATTTTTGAAATGATCTTGCGGGCCAAATATAATTATATCGCGGGCCAAATTTGGCCCGCGGGCCAGAGTTTGACATGTGTGGTGTAGAGGCTGGGATTTCAGCAAACACCCCCCACCCTAACTGGAGATGGTTTAGGAGCTGGGATTACAGTATACACAACCCCACTAGAGAGTGTGTAGGGGCTGGGATTACACCAAACAACCCCCCTCCCCCCACTGGAGAATGTGTAGGGATTGGGATTAAAGTAAATTCCTCCCCCTAACTGGGGAGTGTGTAGTGTCTTGGATGACAGGAAGCACACAACTCCCCCCACTGAAGAATGTGTAGGGCCTGGAATGACAGTGAATATAGCCCCACTGGTGAGTGTGCAGGGGTTTGATTACAGCAAACACACATCCACAATGGAGAGAGTGCTGAGGCTGGGATTACAGCTAACATCCCCCACAACACGCACTGGAGTGTGTATAGGAGCTGGGATTACTGTAAACACCTCCCCCCCCCCACCACTGGAGAGTATGTAAAGGCTGGGATTAAAGTCAACTCCCCCCCACACTGGAGAATGTGTAGGGGCTGGGATTACAGTAAACACACCTCCACTGGAGACTGTTCAGGGGCTGGGATTACAGTAAACACCCTCCCCCCATCACTGGAGAAAATGTAAGAGCTGTTCTTATAGCAAACACTCCCGCCCACTGGAGAGTGTGTATGAGATAGGATTAAAACAAACACTCCCCACACTGGAGAATGTGTAGGGTCTGAGATTCTTTTTCTTTTCTTCTTTGGCTTGGCTTCGCAGACGAAGATTTATGGAGGGGTATGTCCACGTCTGCTGCAGGCTCGTTGGTGACTGACAAGTCCGATGTGGGACAGACAGGCACGGTTGCAGTGGTTGCAAGGGAAAATTGGTTGGTTGGGGTTGGATGTTGGGTTTTTCCTCCTTTGTCTTTTGTCAGTGAGGTGGGCTCTGCGGTCTTCTTCAAAGGAAGTTGCTGCCCATCGAACTGTGAGGCGCCAAGATGCACGGTTGGAGGCGATATCAGCCCACTGGCGGTGGTCAATGTGGCAGGCACCAAGAGATTTCTTTAGGCAGTCCTTGTACCTCTTCTTTGGTGCACCTCTGTCATGGTGGCCAGTGGAGAGCTCACCATATAGCACGATCTTGGGGAGGCGATGGTCCTCCATTCTGGAGACGTGATCCACCCAGCGCACTTGGGTCTTCAGCAGCATGGATTCGATGCTTGCGGACTCTGCCAGCTCGAGTACTTCGATGTTGGTGATGAAGTCACTCCAATGAATGTTGAGGATGGAGTGGAGACAGCGCTGATGGAAGCGTTCTAGGAGCTGTAGGTGATGCCAGTAGAGGACCCATGATTCGGTGCCGAACAAGAGTGTGGGTATGACAACGGCTCTGTACACGCTTATCTTTGTGTGTTTCTTCAGTTGGTTGTTTTTCCAGACTCTTTTGTGTAGTCTTCCAAAGGCGTTATTTGCCTTGGCGAGTCTGTTGTCTATCTCGTTGTCGATCCTTGCATCCGATGAAATGGTGCAGCCGAGATGGGTAAACTGGTTGACTGTTTTGAGTTTTGTGAGCCCGATGGAGATGTGGGGGGGCTGGTAGTCATGGTGGGGAGCTGGCTGATGGAGGACCTCAGTTTTCTTCAGGCTGACTTCCAGGCCAAACATTTTGGCAGTTTCCATAAAACAGGACGTCATACACTGAAGAGCTGGCTCTGAATGGGCACTAAAGTGGCATCGTTTGCAAAGAGTAGTTCACGGACAAGTTGCTCTTGTGTCTTGGTGTGAGCTTTCAGGCGCCTCAGAGACTGCCATCCGTGCGGTACTGGATGTAAATAGCGTCTTCATTGTTGAGGTCTTTCATGGCTTGTTTCAGCATCATGCTGAAGAAGATAGTAAAGAGGATTGGTGCGAGGGCGCAGCCTTGCTTCACACCGTTGTCAATGGAGAAGGGTTCGGAGAGCTCATTGCTGTATCTGACCCGACCTTGTTGGTTTTTGTGCAGTTGGTTAACCATGTTGAGGAACTTGGGGGGGGGCATCTGAGGCGCTCTAGTATTTGCCAAAGCCCTTTCCTGCTCATGGTGTCGAAGGCTTTGGTGAAGTCAACAAAGGTGATGTAGAGTCTTTTGTTTTGTTCTCTGCACTTTTCTTGGAGCTGTCTGAGGGCAAAGACCATGTCAGTTGTTCCTCTGTTTGCGCGAAAGCCACACTGTGATTCTGGGAGGACATTTTCGGTGACATTGGCGACTTCAGGGGTTTCTATGAGACACCAAAGGCTGTGTACAGCCCCTCACCCCAAGTCCAAAGCCCTTTGCGCAGCTCAGACGGTGAAGTCCTCCTTAGCGACAAGATCTCCATCCTCAATCAATGGTCAGAACACTTCCAATCTCTTTTCAGTGCCAACTGCTCAGTCCAAGAATCCGCCCTGCTCCAGCTCCCTCAAAAGCCCTTGAGCTGGATGAGCTCCTTACCTGGGAAGAGACATATAAGACAATTGAACAACTGAAAACTGGCAAAGCAGCAGGTACGGATGGAATCCCCCCCAGAGGTCTGGAAGGCTGGCGGCAAAACTCTGCATATCAAATTGCATGAGTTTTTCATGCTCTGCTGGGACCAAGGAAAGCTGCCTCAGGACCTTCGTGCTGCGAGAAATCAGACTGCTCAAACTACAGGGGAATCACGCTGCTCTCCATTGCAGGCAAAATCTTCGCTAGGATCTTCCTTAATAGACTAATACCTAGGGTCTGAGATTACAGGAAGCACATGCCACGTCCCCACAGAAGAATGTGTAGGGTCTGGAATTACAGTGAACATAGCCCCATTGGAGAGTGTGCAGGTGTTGGGATTACAGCAAACACATACCCACAATGGAGAGTGTGTTGGGGCTGGGATTACAGCAATGACACCTGAACATTGGAGAGAGTGTAGGGGCTGGGATTACAGCAAACACCCGCCCCCAGTGGAGTGGTTGGGATTACAGTAAACACCCACCCACTGGAGCGTGTGTAGGGGATTGGATTACACCAAACACCTGCCTCACAGTGCAAAGAATGCAGAGGCTGGGTTTACAGCAAACACACCCCTCCCCACTGGAAAGTGTATAGAGGCTGGGATTACAGTAAACACACCCCCACTAGAGAGTGTGTAGGGGCTGGGATTACAGCAAACAATCCCACCTACTGGAGAGTGTGCAGGGGTTGGGATTACAGCAAACACCCCCACCCCACCCCCCACCCCACTGGGAAGTGTGTAGGGGCTGTGATTACAGCAAACACCTCCCCCCAGTGGAATGGCTGGGGTTACAATAAACACACCCCCACTGGAGATTGTGTAGGGGCTTGGATTACATCAAACACCCACCCCCAAATTCAGAGAGTGGAGAGGCTGGGATAATAGCCCCGCCCCCCCCCCCCCCCACTGGAGAGGGTATAGGGACATGGGATTACAATAAACACACTCCCACTGGAAAGTGTGTAGGGGCTGGGATTACAGCAAACAATCCCACCTACTGGAGTGTGTGCATGGGCCAGGATTACAGCAAACACACCTCAACATTGGAGATAGTATGGGGGCAGGGATTACAGCAAACATCTTCCCACCACTGGAGAGTGTGTAGGGGCTGGGATTACAGCAAACAATCCCGCCTACTGGAGAGTCTGCATGGGCTGGGATTACAGCAAACACACCCCTACTTTTGAATGTGTGTAGGCATTGGGATTACAGCAAACACACCCCGATATTGAGAGAGTTTGTGGGCAGGGATTACAGCAAACACCCCCCCCTCACCAAAACTGGAGTGAGTGTAGGGGCTGCGATTAGAATAAGCACACCTCCACTGGAGAGTGTGTAGGGGCAGCTATTACGGTAAACCCATCCTACCCCACGAGAGAGTTTGTAGGGGCTACGATTACAGTTAACACACCCCAACAGGAGAGTATGAAGGAGCTGGGATTACATAAATACACCCCCACTGGACAGTGCCTAGTGGCTGGGATTGCAGCGTGTCGGCTGGGATTATACCATACACACCCAGACATAACAGAGAGTTTGTGGGGAGGGATTACAGCAATCACCTCCCCAACAACTAAAGGGTGTGTAGGGGCTGGGATTACAGTAAACACACCCCCACTGGAGAGTGTGTGGGGGTTGAGATTAAAGTAAACTCTCCCCCTACTGGAGAGTGTGTAGGGGCTGATATTAAAATAAACACATCCCCACTGGAGACTGCATTGGGGCTGGGATTACACTTAACCCACCCCCACTGGAGAGTTTATAGGGGTTTGTATTACAGTAAACACACCCCCACTTGAATGTGTGTAGGCGTTGGGATTACAGCAAACACCCCCCCCCCACCTCCACTGGAGAATGTGTAGGGGTTGGGATTAAAGTAAACCGCCCCCCCCCCCCAACTGGAGAGTGTGTAGTGTCTCGGATGTCAGGAAGTACACACCACACCCCCCCACCCCACTGAAGAACGTGTAGGGGCTGGAATGACATAGCCCCACTGGTGAGTGTGCAGGGGTTGGGATTACAGCAAAAACACACCCACAATGGAGAGAGTGTAGGGGCCGGGATACAACAATGATACCTGCACATTGGAGAGAGTATAGAAGATGGGATTACAGCAAACTTCCCCACCCTGCCCCCCCCACCCCCACTGGGGAGTGTGTAGGGGCTGGCATTGCAGCAAATACACCCAATTCCCCCACAAATGGAGAGAGAGCTGAGGCCGGGATTACAGCTAACATCTCCCCCAACCCACATTGGAGTGTGTGTAGGGGCTGGGATTACAGTATACCCCCACCCACCCACTGGAGAGTGTGTAAGGGCTGGTATTAAAGTCAACTCCCCCCCAAACTGGAGAGTGTGTAGGGGCTGCGATTACAATGAACACATCCCCACTGGAGAGTGCGTAGGGACTGGGATTACAGTAAACACCCCCCAACTGGACAGTGTGTAGGGGTTTGTATTACAGTAAACACCCGTACTGGAGAGTGTGTAAGGGCTGGAATTACAGCTAACATCCCCCCTTCCCCCATCCTGCACTGGTGAGTGTGTAGGGGCTGGGATTACAGCAAACCCCTCCCCCCCCCCCCCCCCCCGCCATACTGGAGAGTGTGCAGGGGTTGGGATTAAACTAAACACCCCCCTACTTGAGAGTGTGTAGGGTCTGGATTACAGGAAGCACATGACACGTCCACACAGAAGAGTGTTTAGGGGCTGGAATTACAGTGAACATAGCCCCAGTGGAGAGCGTGCAGGTCTTGGGATTACAAAAAACCCACACTCACAATGGAAAGTGTGTTGGGGCTGGGATTACAGTAAACACACCCCCACTGGAGAGTGTGTAGGGGTTTGTATTACAGTAAACTCCCCCATAATGGAGAGTGTGTAAGGGCTGGAATTACTGCTAACATCCCCCTCCCCCCACCCCGCACTGGAGAGTGTGTAGGGGCTGGGATTACAGCAAACAGCCCCCCCCCGCCATACTGGAGTGTGTGCAGGGGTTGGGATTAAAGTAAACACCCCCCTACTGGAGAGTGTGTAGGGGCTGGGATTAAAGTAAACTTCCCCCCCCACAACTGGAGAGTGTGTAGGAACTGCTATTACAGCAAACACCCCTGCCCCACTGGAGAGTGTGTAGGGGTTCGGATTAAAGTAAACTCCCCCCCAACCCCCCACTGGAGAGTTTGTAGGGGTTTGTATTACACTAAACACCCCCACACTGTACAGTGTGTATGGGCTGGGATTAAAACAAACACTCGCCACACTGGTGAGTGTGTAGGGTCTGGATTACAGGAAGCACATGACACGTCCACACAGAAGAATGTTTAGGGGCTGGAATTACAATGAACATAGCCCCAGTGGAGAGCATGCAGGTTTTGGGATTACAACAAACCCACACCCACAGCTAACACCCCCCCCCCCCCCAACCCGCACTGGAGTTTGTGTTGGGGATGGGATTACAGCAATGACACCCGAACATTGGAGAGAGAGTAGCGGCTGGGACTACAGCGAACACTAGCCACCCCAACACCCCCCCCCCCCCCACTGGAGAGGGTATAGGGACATGGGATTATAATAAACACACTCCCACTGGAAAGTGTGTAGGGGCTGGGATTACAGCAAATACCCGCCCCCAGTGGAGTGGCTGAGATTACAGTAAACTCACCCCCACTGGAATGTGTGTAGGGGCTTGGATTACACCAAACACTCACCCCCCAGCACAGAGAGTGTAGAGGCTGGGATTACAGCAAACCCCACCCCCGCCCCACCCACCGGAGAGGGTTTAAGGTCTGGGATTACAGTAAACACACCCCCACTGGAGAGTGTGTAGGGGCTGGGATTACAGCAAACAATCCCACCTACTGGAGAGTGTGCATGGGCTGGTATTACAGCACACCCCCACTTGAATGTGTGTAGGCGTTGGGATTACAGCAAACACCCCCCACCCCACTGGAGAATGTGTAGGGGTTGGGATTAAAGTAAACCTCACCCCCCTCCCACAACTGGAGAGTGTGTAGTGTCTCGGATGACAGGAAGTACACACCACTACCCCTTCCCCCCCTCCCCACTGAAGTAAGTGTAGGGGCTGGAATGACAGTGAACATAGCCCCACTGGTGAGTGTGCAGGGGTTGGGATTACAACAAAAAAACACCCACAATGGAGAGAGTGTAGGAGATGGGATTACAGCAAACAACCCCACCCCTACTGGGGAGTGTGTAGGGGCTGGCATTGCAGCAAATACACCCAACCCCCCCACAATTGGAGAGAGTGCTGAGGACGGGATTACAGCTAACATCACCCCCCCCCCCCCCCCCACAACCCACACTGGAGTTTGTGTAGGGGCTGGGACTGCAGCATACACCCTACCCACCCACTGGAGAGTGTGTAAGGGCTGGGATTAAAGTTAACTCCCCCCCAAACTGGAGAGTGCATAGGGGCTGCGATTGGAGCAAACACCCCCTCACCCCCCACTGGAGAATGTGTCGGGGTTGGGATTAAAGTAAGCTACCCCCCAACTGGAGAGTGTGAAGGGGCTGGGATTACAGTGAACACACCCCCACTGGACAGTGTGTAGCGGTTTGTATACAGTAAACTCCCCCGTACTGGAGTGTGTAAGGGCTGGAATTACAGCTAACATCCCCACCCCCCACCCCGCACTGGAGAGTGTGTAGGAGCTGGGATTACAGCAAACACCCCCCTCCCCCACACTGGAGAGTGTGTAGGGGTTGGGATTAAAGTAAACCCCCCCCCCTACTGGAGAGTGTGTAGGGGCTGGGATTAGAGTGAACTCCACCCCCACCCCCGTCCCGCACTGGAGTGTGTAGGGGCTGGGATTACAGCAAACACCCCCCCCCCCACACACACACACACCACACACACACAGTGTGTGTAGGGGTTGGGATTAAAATAACCCCCCCCCCCCCACTGGAGAGTGTGTAAGGGCTGAGATTACAATGAACATATCCCCACTGGAGAGTTTGTAGGGGTTTGTATTACAGTAAACTCCCCTGCACTGGAGAGTGTGTAAGGGCTGGAATTACAGCTAACACCACCACCCCCCCACCCCCCCCCCCCCCCGTCCCCTGCACTGGAGAGTGTGTAGGGGCTGAGATTACAATGAACACATCCCCACAGGAGAGCGCGTAGGGGCTGGTATTACAGTCAACACACTCGCACTAGAGAGCGTTTAGGGGCTGGGATTGCAGCACATCATGGTAACTAATCATTTCAGCCTACAAGCCCATGCCAGCCCCTACACACCTGGTACATTTCGAATTATGGCTGGAAACTGATTCCCCTGGGAAACCCACACATACATGGGGAAAGCATCCAAACTCTTTACAGACAACACGGGGTTCAAAACCAGATCCTGAATGCCAGTGCTTCAACACCTTTGCACGACCACGCCAAGCGTTGCTGCCTTTTTCCTCATCATATTCGTAATCTTAGTGGGAGTCCAAGATTGAAGGACCGGTCTGCTGCCTATCATCATTCTGGTATACATGGAGGCATTGGGTTCCTGATCAGAATCTGATTACTCCCATTTAACAGGCACTGTGACCTGCTTTATCCTTTTTCGTCCAGTCAGGGGCCCTTTTAGTGGGAGAGCACTGGGCTGGGATTCAGTCCCAGCAGCCATGGAGATTCTACCTCCAGTGGGATTGCAAGTGGCAGCAATAGCCATGAGGAGCTGCTCGAACTCTTCAGGTTCCTCACGTTTTACCAAGGGCATTTTTGGGTTCTGAGAGGGACTCAGATACCTCAGGGGCTGCAGTCACTTACTTCTTAGTTCTCAGAGGTTGGTGTCACTTCGCCAAACCACCAAGTTTGAAATTTGGTTGGGTTAAAAGGTCCTCCAGATGCCCACTACCTTGAGACCACCCACACAAATCACTACTAAAGGAGACCGTCCACTGGATCATTACCACTGGATCTATTTACTGGGTCCGCAGGGAATCCCGGAGGAACAATAGGATCTCCTACCTGCTGCTGATATTTTAATGATTGTTTTATCTTCTGATACGTTTCCCTCGTCATCCAAAAGGCAAGTGGAATTGGTTTATCTTTCCATGATTCTGGGGCCCTGACTTCACAAATCACATTGTCTTTGATCCCACAGTATCTTTACCAGGGTGATTTCCTATCACTGAAATTAAATATTTTCTCACTCAATAAACAATTCTAACAATTTTACAAGATAGTGGTTCCTGACATGAAGGTAGAATCTCTCCAATTTCAACTTTTATTCTGATAATTTCTTCCAAGCCTCATACAGCTCTAGTCCCATCACTTCTTCCCCATTTGTAACCTCAGCCCATTGGCATCTCGGCTCAGTGGGGACTTTTATTTACTCTCTTTCTCTTCCCCAGGTCTTGATATTTTCAAAATCTAAAAAAGGTTGTTTTTTAAATTCATTTGCATCCTGTTTTTATAGGATCCTACCGATTATGACAATTCTATCGACGAAATTAACTGATCGGAGTCCTCGAGTATCATTTCAGAGTTTATTTCACAGGATACATCATGGGGAGCTGGTAGCCACCTCCACCGCTACCTGACTCTGAAATCTACTTCAACAAGCACAAATATTTATACAGAGAGACAAACAAGCTGTAATAGAAAGTAGGATTACATTATGGGATAACCCCATCGAAAACTCCATCAAGGACTTTATGATGATTTTTGTATATTTTAAAATCTCCGTTTGGTCTAATTTGAAGGATAAGTCAATAAACACCCTTTGCCTCCTTGACTACAGTTAATGCTACAACTTAGCTTCTCAGTGATTTGTCCTGCTGAACAAGAGCTGTATCAAAACGGGCCGTCTCCCAATGATATTTCTGACAGTGTCAATCATTTAAATTTAAACATACAGGCCGATAACAGGCCATTCCAGCCCACGAGCCTGTGCTGCTCAATTACACCCAATGAACAGTGGGAGGAATCCGGGGCCCCAGGGGAAAACTCACAGACATGGGGAGAATGTACAACCTCCTTACAGACAGCACTTAATGTAAATATGGAGCATAGAATATTACAGTGGAGTACAGGCTCTTCGGCAAATGGTGTCGACCAATGGAAACCTCCTTCACAACAATCTAAACCTTGCCCACCTCACACCCATAACCCTCTATCTCTCTTACATCCACGAGCCTATCGAAAAGTTTTTGGAATGTCCAGTCAGTGCACTCCAAACACCCACCAGGCTCTTGTGTAAAAACACTTTCCTCTGAAGTCTCCCCTAAACTTCACTCATAACAAATGTCCTCTGGTATTTCTTTTGACAAGATTAGTGGGGCTCAGAAAGGGAAGAGAGGTCGGAAAAGGTGCTGCCTGGCTGCCGATCTCAGCCCCCTTAAATTCCTCTATCGTCTCCTCTCACCATTTGTTCCTCCAGAGAAAATCCCAAACTTTGCCAACCTTGCTTCAGAAGATATGCTCTGGAGGTTTGTGAAAATTACAAGGGTCAGACCAAAGGTAGTCACAACCCCCTTTAAATTTAACTTTAGACATACAGCTCAGTAACAGGCTATTTTGGCCCACGAGTCTATGTCTTCCATTTTATGCCCCTTTAACCCACCCCCTCTCCCCTGGTACATTTTGGACGGTGAGAGGAAACCGGAGCCCCAGGAGAAAACCCACACAGACATGGGGAGAACTCCTTACAGATTGCTTGGGTTTTGAACCCGTCCCGATTGCTGGCAGTGTGACATCATTGCACTAACTGTTACACCAACCGTCCCCAAGGCAGGGAATCAGAGGACAGAGATTCAAGGTGAGAAGGTGAGGGTGGGTAGAAGAATTGGACTGAGTGTGGGTTATCCTCAGAGCATTGACCCCACCTGTGTTTGGTTTCTCCAGTGTGGAGGGCACCTCATGAGTGCCGAACACAGGGACTGAGTTGGAAGAAGGGACCATTAGGCAGCCCAACCACAGTGCATTCTGGGCCTTGGCCTAGACTTTGGTCCACTTCCCATCCATATACAAGTCCGAATGACTTGAACACCGTAATGGAACCTGACTCTTTCGGTCCCCGACAGCTCGATCCAGATACGGACTGAGCAATAAAGCTGCCCCTTTGACAGTAAACTGGAGGATTTTGGGGGGAAGGAGGGAAGGATTAGATTGTGGTGGAATAGTCAGATTTTGGATTTATTGTCAGAGTACGTACCTGACATCATGTACAACCCCGAGATTCTTTTACCTGCCACGAGGCAGAATTACCACTAACTGGTAGTGCAAAAAAAAATGTACATAGAGTAAACTTGTAAACAAATAAAGAACTGTAAACAGCTCTAAACAAACTGACTGTGCAATACAGGGAGAATAAAGATAATCCATAAAGTGCAGAAGGAAGAGTCCTCTGATTGAGTTTGTCGTTGAGGAGTCTGATAGTGGAGGGGTAGCAGCTGTCCCTGAACCTGGTGGTGCGAGTCTTGGAGAACCTCTACATCTTTCCTGATGGCAGCAGCGAGAACAGAGCGTGTGCTAGGTGGTGAAGGTCTTTGATGATTGGTGCTGCTCTCAGACACCAACGTTCCCCATGGATGTTCTTGATGATGAGGAGGATTTTTCGTGAGATGTCCTGGGCTTTGTCCACTACGTTTTGGAGGGCTTTATGTTTATGTCCCCATACCAGACTGTGATAAAGCCAGTCAGCATACCCTCCACCACGCCTCTGTAGAAATTTGCCTAGGTTTCTGATGTCAAACCAAACCTCCGCAAACTCCTGAGGAAGTCGAGGCGCTGATGGGTTTTCTTCACGATGCCATTCATGTGTTGGGTGCAGGAAAGATCCTCCAAGATAGTGACTCCCAAGAACTTGCTCACCAGTAGTTTTACTGAGGTCAGCACAACATTGTGGATCATAGGGCCTGTTCTGTGCTATAGTGTTCTGCGTTCAAATCCCTCTTCAATCTCTCCCCTGTCACCTTAAATCTAAGCCCTCTGGTTCTGGAACCTTCCACCCTGGGAAAATTACTGTACGTTCTTTAATGTTGCACTCACTATATCATTTGTGAACTGCTTTCACAATGCAATAGATCACAAGAAGTAGGCCACTTAGCCCATCGAGTCTGTTCTGCGACTCTACCCTGAGCTGAACTATACTCACACCTAGTTCCAATTGCCAACCTTTTCCCCATATCCCGACACCCCAACCAATGAGATATTCCTGCTTAAACTCTCCCAGTGATCGGTGTCCACCACTGCCTGTAGTGATGAGTTCCACAGATCCACAGCCCTCGGACTAAAGTATTTTCCTATCTCTGTTTTAAATGGTAGCTTCTCAGGCCCTCTTGTCCTGGATTCACCCACCAAGGGAAACATCTTATTCACTCTGTCCAATTCTTTCAGCATTCGAAATGTCTTCATGAGATCCCTTCTATTCTTCTATATTCCAGTGAATACAGTACAAGAGCTGCCAAATGTTCCTCATATGTTAGCTCTCGCATTCCAGGAATAATCCTGGTAAACCTCCTCTTCATTCCCCCCCCCCACCCCCCCAACATCACCACATTCTTTCTCAGATCATAGATGAGGGACGTGATTCAATTCGAGGAAACCGAGTCAACCAGGGTGGGAACAGGCCCTTCCTCCCAATGCCCAGGCAGACTACTCTCCAACCTGCCCCTGTTTGGCCCATATCACTCAAATCTCATCCGATCTTTTTAAGATATTGATTTTATACATAAATATCCAAGCCAGTTCATAGTTTATACGGAATGCAAAATGTGTTAGAAATTACACAAATCAACATATTGCATCACAGCCATAATATCGCAGCAAACAAATAGATACAAGGACAAAAAAAATAACAAAAATAGAAATCAAAAGTTACTCAAAACCCCATCCCTCGAAAAATGTTGCGCAGCAGAAAGAACCAACGATAAACTTTACTCATAAAGGTGAGTGAAAACAACCAACAAAACTCAGATTGTAAAATATATCTAAAGAATGGTCCCCACAACACGTGGAATCTTATGCTGGAATTATTGATTGGACATTGAATCTTTTCTAAATTTAAACAGAATATCTTTCAGCTACTGAGCACAAGTAGACGGGGCCATGTCCTTCCACCTGTGTCATTCAGCATGTCTCACCAAAACAGAAATCAAAGACTAGACATAACATTTATTTGGGATCAACAAAACAATATGTAAAGTGAAAGATCATCCGCATAGAGAGACTTCATCCGCTTCCTCCAAATCCCAGGAATATATTGACACTCCTGATATGCAATCACCAATGGCTCTATGACCAGATCAAAATGTTGTAGACTTAAAGGGCATCCTTGGCGGCAACTCCTTTGCAAATTGAAAGGCTGAGACAATTGAGAGTTAGTAAGAATGGAAGTGGTGGGGCACGAACACAGTAATTTAATCCTTGTAATAAGAGTCCAAAATTAAGATCATAAATAATTACCCCCAAATTATCCATTCCACCCGATCAAACACTTTCTCAGCATCTAAAGAAAGAACGCATTCAGGGACTGTGCTAGAAGGTAAATATGAATTATCCATTAACTGACGAATATTAAAATAAGAGTTAGTTTTTTTTATAAAACCGGTCTGATCTTCCGAAACAGGTGTCAGCCATCCAACTTTTTCCTGAACATTGCAATAGCACCTGCCACAACCACCTCCTCCGGAACACCTAGTTCCATACAGCCATCAGTCTTTGCAAAAACAAATTACCCCTCAGATTCCAGTTAAATCTCTCCCCCAACCTTAAACCAGGGGCCTCCAAACAAATTAGACCATCGACCCCTTCATGGAAACCTTGATCCCCCATTGACCCCCAGGCAGGTTCAAATAAGTAAATAATTCTTGCCGTAGACATACTCTTTCCATGTTCATCAGTGACGGAAACTGCAGATCTGTATTCAGCCCCTCCTCCACTGGCAGCCACTTTAAAAAATATCCTTACATTTGGTTAGTTTATGATTTTTTTCTATCAGCACCTTAAAACAATCAAGATCTTTGTTTTTCACATTAGAGCGAATCCTTTCGAGATAATCATTCATCTTTGCAAGTTTCAAGGCATCATTACTGAAAATCTTTTCATGTCGACACTGTTTCATCAGTAAACGAAGGGTCAAATCCACATTCCAATGTCCACTCCTTGTGCCACAACCCAGATTCTGTTACATACTTGAAAATAAAATTAAGGCTAGCGAAAACGTTTTGAAGTGTTACAAGACTACAATGTCCATGACGAATAACATGGCTGTTATGTTAATAGAGTATTTAAAAAAGAGCACGATAAAAGAAATGCAAATCGATTCATCCATGTGGAAACAGGCATTACAATGACCCACTGTCTTGTGTCCAACTAATAGCAAATTATTATAACTATATTATTATCAGTATGTTTCAATAAACAGAATATAAACAGACCCTCAGGCATCAATATCAACCACTGTGGAGACCCCTGCCTTAAACCTTTGGTTACCAGTTTCCCAGCTCTGCACCAAAGACTCTGCGTTCACATCTATTCCTCTCAGGATGTTGTCCACCTCTGTGAGATCACCCCTCATCCTCCTGCACCCCAAAGAATAACACCCCACCCTGCTCAGCATCTCTCAAAAGCTCCCGAGTGCTGGCAACATCCTCAAAAACTTTAACGGGAACCTGTGGGAGAATATTATTTCTAAACAGACAACAGCAGGTTGACAAATGAGGTGGTTGAGGCAGAAACTCTTGCAATATTTAAGGAAAAAACCGATACATGATGGGATGGGGTGAGAGGGATCTGACCAAAATGCAGGCAGGTGGGGCCAGTGTGGGTGGGGCATTATGGAGACATTGGGCCAGTTTGCATGATGTGCATCTCCAAAATCTCTGCACCCTCACAGCATCTTCCCCGCCGCATGGTGACCGAAACCTAACACAATCCTCCGAATGGGGCCTCACCAACATTTCACATCATGTCCAGATCAGCCTGTCCACTGCGTCTATGCTGCTGGGATAAGGAATGGTCCAGCGTGGCCCCAGGGTTTGCTGGTTAAGGCCACACAACACACATTCAAGTCCGACTTAATTATGCTGAGTTTGGCTGTCTCTGCGACCCTTGCATCCAGACCTCAGCCAAACACGGGGTGAAATAAAATCCCGCACTACCCATCTTATCCTTCTACCTTTACACGTACTACCTGCAGAGAAGAGCTTCATTCTGTGTGCTGGATGGGCAATGATAAACAAAAGGTGTGGGGAGTGGTGTTGAAATGTCAGTGCAGAGGACAAAGAAAGAAAGATCAATAAAAGCAGCGGAAGGACATCACTTCTTGCATTTGGGAGTCTAATGACAGGAGGAGAATCTGGAAGAGAGAGGATTGGATATAGAAAACTGTTTGAAAGGAAAGAAATACATGCAAGGACTGTTAAGATTCTTCTTTGCAGCATCCCAGTAGAGTTCAAGACTCCTGAGCCGGGAGTGGAGCAGTGAGGGGGAGAAGAGATCTCAGAACAAGAGATGGGGCATTGAGACAAGATGGTGGGATGCGTTGGCAGAAGTTTCCATCTCAGACCAAATGGTCTGAGGTCCAAATGGCCTCCATTTTTACTCCATGTTGTGGACAATTGTAGAGGTTCACAGCACTGAAGCAGGTCTTTCAGCACGACTCGGCCGTGCCAGCTATGTTGGCACTAGAACTGGTTCCATTGGCCAACATCACTCCGAACCTTCCCCAGCCATAGATATGGCCAAATGCTTTATTTAAAACTTGCAATTGTTCTCACCTCTTCTGGCACCTCTTTCCACGACCTAACATCTCTGGGAAAGAGTGAGTTTCTCCCTCGCCAAAGAACATTTTCCACTAGCGGGGGAGGGGGTGGTGCAGAAGGAGGAGGTGGTGCAGAAGGAGGAGCAAGCGGCAGAGAGAGGGGGTGGGGATAGGGGTAAATGAGAGAGAACGAGAGCAACCAGGTGGAATAGAGCAAAGGGAAGCCAATTTCACACCCATAACGTTCTAACCATGTCACAAGTGCAGAGTTCATAGTTCCCTGTGAATGTTGAAATGAATAAGTCCTCATTTCTCTGCAGACATAAAAGGTCTGTGACACGGGGGGGGGGGGGGGGGGGGTGGGAGGATTGAAAGAGAAGTGGTTTATTTATCACAGCCCCAGAACTACAACTCCAGCCCAGTTACCTGGGTTTCCACCATCAGCAGAACCAATCCCCAGGGTATGCCCTTTACCCGGGTTCAGTTCTGAGCCTAAGGGGACACAATGCATGGGTGTTTGGTGGAACACTTAATTCATGGAATGCACCCGCCGGTGCTTCAGCAGGTGGGACAACTGGTTGAAGTCCTTCCCACACTCCGGGCAGATGAAGGGTCTCTCCCCAGTGTGGATGCGTTGATGATTGACCAAATACGATGACTGGGTGAAGCCCTTGCCACACTCGAGGCAGGTAAATGGCCTCTCGCCGGTGTGGACTCGCTGATGGGTCAGCAAATGGGATGACTGAATGAAGCCCTTTCCACACTCAGGGCAGGTGAATGGTCTCTCCCCCGTGTGACCCCGCTGGTGTCTCACCAACTGCGACAGCCAGGAGAAGCCCTTCCCGCACTCGGAGCACGAAAAGGGCTTCTCCCCGGTGTGGATCCGCTGATGGGTCAGCAGGTGGGACGAGTAGATGAACCCCTTCCCGCACTGGGAGCACGTGAAGGCCTTCTGCCCAGTGTGGACCACCTGGTGGGCCTGAAGATGGGAGGACTCTGAGAAGCCCTTCCCGCACTGGGAGCAGGTGAAGGGCCTCTCCCCGGTGTGAACCACCTGGTGCCTCATAAGGTGGTATGACCGAGTGAACCCCTTACTGCACTGGGAGCAGGTGAAGGGCCTCTTCCCACCATGAACCCGCTGGTGTTTCATCATGTTTAGGGGCTGGTGTGACCTCAGGCAGTGGATCAAGTTTAAGGATTGCAGTGATTTAACAACAGGGTATATTCATTTTGGACAAAAGCTGAAGCACAGGTTTCCAGCTGGGTTGGAAAATTGTTGCTTTTCTCTTTGCCTTTATTAAGGAAATATTAGCACAGTCCTTCCAAGAACTGCAGGAAACTTTCTTCGGGAATCTTCATCAAGACCTCCAACACACGCAGAATATATGTGGGGCTACTCCTTGCTGTGGCTGGTGCACTACTTACTCCGACCGAAGTTCTGTCCACATGCGGTGATCCTCAACACCCCCAGGCAGGGCTGGGGGGGGGGGGGGGGGACCCACTGCTTTTCAACTTGGATTGCACCTTGGAATCTCTTCTCAGAAGGAAAACATGCCGTCGTCTTGGGCATTTAAATACTGGTGACATTCAGGTGCCAGTGACACCAACAGGGTCTCACTAACACTGCGGATCTGATGCGATGCCGGGTGAGATTTGTTTACACAGCAATCCCACATCTGGAAAATACCCTGTTAACCAAAAGAGTAACATTAGCAGTGAAGAAAATTCTCATCTCTATGATAAGCTGTGACATAGTTGGTTCTACTCTTTTGTTCCAACGATTTATTCCAGGTATAAAATGTCAAAGACTGCAGTGTAGAACTGGTGTCCTTTAAAATTTTGCTCTCTCCGGTGGACACAATCAGCGGATTTTATCCCCTGGGTCTCACAAGATGGTGGAGCTGATGGTTAGTGGCATATCTGGGAGAGTAGAGAACTCTTCTCAGGACAGATGGATGAAGGAATTCTGACAGGGGTATTAACTATCAGGAAGGATCACAATACAGCTCAGTATAGGCCCTTCGATGGTGTACTGACCCATACGTGCTACTAAAATAAACTAAACCTTCCCTATCTCATAACTATCCATGAACTCATCTAAGAGTCTCTTCAATGGCCCTACTGTTCCAGCCTCCACCACCATCTCCCACCTGAGCCCACTCATGAATGAGAATTTATTATATGTATTAGAGACCACCCCAATGGTCAGCAAGAATTGAAGGAGCAAATCTGTAGAGAGAGAGAGCAGACAGCTGCTGGAAACGTAAAATCGTGATAAAAGGAGAGTTTAACTTTCCACATATTGGCTGGGGCTCCCATACTGTAAAAGGGCTGGGTGGCTTGGAATTTGTCAAATGTGTTCAGGGAACTTTTCTAAATCAATATATAGAGGTACCAATGAGAGAGTGCAATCCTGGATCTCATATTGGGGAAGTGGCATCACAGGTGGATAAGGTTGTAAAGAGAGCTTTTAGCACATTGGCCTTCATCAATCAAAGTATTGAGTGCAGGAGCTGGGATGTTATGATAAAGTTGTATACGACATCAGTGAAACCAAATTTGGAGTACTGTGTGCAGTTTTGGTCACCTAACTATTGGAAAGGTATCAATAAGATTCAAAGACTGCAGAGATTTACTAGGATGTTGCCCGAGCTTCAAGAACTGAGTTACGCTGATTTTCTTCAGCACCTTGTTATTAATCCTAATAAGTCTCCTCTGCACCCTCTCCATAGCTACCATATCCTCCCTGTAATAAGGTGACCAAACTAAACACAATATTCCACGTGTGGTCTAACAGAGGTTTATAGAGCTCTAACACTACCTCATGAATCTTGAATTCAATTCCTCGACAAATGAAGCCCATCAAATTATATGCCATCTTAACTATCTGATCAACTGACGTGGAAAACCTGAGAGATTTGGACCTCAAGTTCCTTCTGACAGAAGTATGTAGGGGGAACATTTTGGGTCCAGTGATCATAACACCATTAGTTTCAAGTTTATTATGGAGAAGGATAGGTCTGGGCCTTGAAATGAGAAAGGATTTAGAATGCGTGGATTGGGATAAGTTGTTTTTGGTCAAGGACGTGCAAGGTATGTGGGGGACCTTCAAAGATGACATTTTGAGAGTACAGAGTTTGCATGTTTCTGTCAGAATTAAAGGCGAAGTTAACAGGCAGAAGGAACCTTGGTTTTCAAGAGATATTGGGGATCTGGTTCAGAAGTAAAGTGCGGTGTATAACAGGTATAGACAACATGGAGTAGATGAGGTACTTCAGGAGCATAGAAAATGCAAGAAAAACCTCAAGAAAGAAATCAAGGAGCTCAAAGAAGACATTGGGTAGGTTTGGCCGACAATGTGAAGGGAAATTTTGAGGAGTTCTACAAGTATGTTAGGAGTAAAAGGATAATAAAGAACAGAATTGATCCCTTTGAAGATCAAAGTGCTCAGCTTTGTATGGAGAGGTCTTGATTATTTTCTCATCAGTATTTACTCAGGAAAAGAGCTCAGAGTTGTGGGAAGTAAGGAAAACGAGGTTATGGACCTTATACAGATAAAAGAGGAGGAAGTGTTTGCTGCCTTAAAGCAAATAACGGTGGATAAATCCCTCAGGCCCGACAAGATATTCCCTCGGGCCTTGCAGAAGGATAGTGTAAAATTTTCAGGGGCTTTGGCAGAAATATTTAAAATGTCCTTAGCCATGGGTCTGGTGCCAGAGTATTGGAAGGTAGTTCACGTTGTTCCATTGTTTAAAAAAGGCTCCAAAAGTAACCCTGGAAATTATAGGCAGGTGAGACTAACGTCAATTATTGGAAGGTGCTCTAAGAGATCAATTTTTTGGATAGCGATGGATTGATTAGGGATAGTCTGCGTGTGACATCATGTTTAACCAATCTTACAGAGTTTTTCAAAGAGGTTACCAGTAAAGTTGACATAGAAACATAGAAGATAGGAACAGGAGTAGGTCATTCGACCCTTCGAGCCTGCTCCGCCATTCAACGAGATCATGGCTGATCTTAAAGTTCAGTACCCCGTCCCCGCCTTCTCTCCATAACCTTTAAAACCTTTATACTGAAGAAATATATCCAATTCCCTCTAAACCTGCCTCTACTGCCCTCTGTGGCAATGAATTCCACAGATTCAGCACCCTCTGGGTAAAGAAATTCCTCTTCATCTCGGTTCTAAATGGTTTGCCTATTATCCTCAAACCATGGCCCCGGGTTCTGGATTTTCCCATCATTGGAAACATAAACCAAAAAAGGTGACTCAACCGTGGATAACAAGGGAAATTAGAGACAGCATTAGGTCAAAAGAGAGAGCATATCAATTGGCCAAAAAAAGTACCACAACCGAAGACTGGGAGCAGTTCAAGATGCACCAAAGGAGGACAAAGGGATTAATCAAGAGAGCAAAAATAAATTACGAAAATAGCTTGCGGCAAATATAAAAACCGACTGCAAAAGCATTTATAAATATGTCAAGAGGAAAAGATTGGTGAAATCCAGAGTAGGTCCTTTGCAGTCGGAATCAGGAGAATATATAATGGGGAATAAGGAAATGGCAGACCAATTAAATTCTTACTTTAGTTCTGTTTTTACAAGAGAGGATACAAATAACCCCCCAAGGATATTGGGAAACATAGAGACTAATGCAAGGAACTGAGAGAAATCAGCATCTCTAAGGACATGGTCTTGGGGAAATTGATGGGATTGAAGGCAGATAAATCCCAAGGGCCTAATAATCTACATCCTAGGGTACTTAAGGAAGTGGGCATTCAGATAGCAGATGCTTTAAGAATTATTTTCCAGAACTCGATAGACTCAGGATCAGTACTCATGGATTGGAGGGGAGCTAATGTTACCCCACTATTTAAAAAGGGGGGTAGAGAAAAAGCGGGGAGTTATAGGCCGGTGAGCCTTACATCAGTAGTGGGCAAAATGATGGAATCCATTATTAAGGATGTAATAGCGGAGCATATGACTAGCAGAGAAGGAATCAGACAGAGTCAACATGGATTTACAAAAGGTAAATCGTGCTTGACAAATCTATTGGAATTCTTTGAGATGGTGACAGGTGAAATAGATGGGGGAGAGCCAGTGGATGTGGTGTACCTGGACTTCCAAAAGGCTTTCGATAAGGTCCTGCATAAACGACTGGCTTCCAAAATCAAGGCTCATGGGATTGGGGGCAAAGTATTGATGTGGATTGAGAACTGGCTGGCAGGTAGAAGATAGAGAGTTGGGATAAATGGCTCGTTTTCTGAGTGGCAGGCGGTGACCAGTGGGGTGCCACAGGGATCTGTACTGGGACCACAGCTGTTCACAATTTACATTAATGATCTGAATGAGGGGATTGAATGTAATATCTCCAAATTTGCAGATGACACTAAGCTAGGAGGGGTTGTGTGAACGGAAGAGGGGGTCAGGAAGCTCCAGTGTGATTTGGATAAATTGAGGGACTGGGCAGATACATGGCAAATGCACTACAATGTGGATAAATGTGAGGTTATCCACTTTGGTAATACTAACCAGAGGGCAATAGATTAAGAGATGGGGAAGTGCAGAGAGACCTAGGGGTACTTGTACGCCAGTCTCTGAAGGCGAGTATGCAGGTACAGCAGGTGGTTAAAAAGGCAAATGGTATGTTGGCCTTCATATCAAGAGGGTTTGAGTATAGGAACAAGGATACTGCAGCTGTATAGGGCCTTGGTGAGACCACACCTGGAGTATTGTGTGCAGTTTTGGTCACCTTATCTAAGGAAGGATGTTCTTGCAATGGAGGGAGTGCAGAAGTGATTCACCAGGCTGATACCTGGAATGGCAGGAATGACTTATGAGGAAAGACTGCGCAAATTGGGATTGTACTCGCTGGAGTTTAGAAGATTGAGAGGGGATGGATCTCATAGAGACATAAAATTCTGGCAGGACTGGACAGAATGGATGCAGATGGGATGTTTCCAATGATGGGAAAATCCAGAACACGGGGCAATGGTTTGAGGATAATAGGCAAACCATTTAGGACCGAGATGAGGAGGAATTTCTTTAACCAGAGGGTGGTGAATCTGTGGAATTCATTGCCACAGAGGGCAGTAGAGGCAGGTTCATTAAATATATTTAAGAGGGAATTAGATATATTTCTTCAGTATAAGGGTATTAAAGGTTACGGAGAGAAGGCGGGGACGGGGTACTGAACTTTAAGATCAGCCATGATCTCGTTGAATGGCGGAGCAGACTCAAAGGGTCGAATGACCTACTCCTGCTCCTATCTTCTATGTTTCTATGTTTATCCCATCTGCATCCATTCTGTCCAGTCCTGCCAGAATTTTATACGTCTCTATGAGATCCCCTTAATGTAAATTGTGAACAGTACAGATCCCTGTGGCACCCCACTGGTCACCGCCTGCCACTCAGAAAACGAGCCATTTATCCCAACTCTCTGTCTTCTACCTGCCAGCCAGTTCTCAATCCACATCAATACTTTGCCCCCAATCCCATGAGCCTTGATTTTGTAAGCCAGTCGTTTAAGCGGGACCTTATCGAAGGCCTTTTGGAAGTCCAGGTACACCACATCCACTGGCTCTCCCCCATCTATTTTACCTGTCACCATCTCAAAGAATTCCAATAGACAAAGGTAGGCTGTGGATGTTGTCAACGTGGACTTTAGTAAGGCCTTTGACTACGTTCCACATGGGAGGTTAGTCAGGAAGGTTCAGAGGCTAGGTATTCACGGTGAAGTAGTGAACTGGATTTGACAACAGCTGGACGGGAAAGGCCAGAGAATAGTGGTGGACGATGGCTTCTCAGACTGGAGTCTGTGACTAGTGATGCCTCAGAGATCGGTGCTGGGACCATTGTTGTTTGTCATCTATATCAATGATCTGGATGACAATGTAGTAAATTGATTCAGCAAGTTTACAGATGAAACAAAGTTTAGACGTGTTATGGACAGTGAGGAAAGTTTTCAAAACTTGCTGAGGGATCTGGACCAGCTGGAAAAATGGGCTACAAAATAGAAAATGGAATTTAATGCAGACAAGTGTGAGGTTTTGCATTTTGAAAGGACAAACCAAGAAAGAACATATACGGTGGGCCATTGAGGAGTGCGGTAGAACAGAGGGATCTGGGAATACAGATACATAATTCCTTGAAAGTGGCATCACAGGTGGATAAGCTTGTAAAGAGAGCTTTTAGCACATTGGCCTTCATCAATCAAAGTATTGAGTGCAGGAGCTGGGATGTTATGATAAAGTTGTATAAGACATCAGTGAGACCAAATTTGGAGTATTGTGTGCAGTTTTGGTCACCTAACTATTGGAAAGGTATCAATAAGTTTCAAAGACTGCAGAGATTTATTAGGATGTTGCCCGAGCTTCAGGAACTGAGTTACGCTGATTTTCTTCAGCGCCTTGTTATTAATCCTAATGTCTCCTCTGCACCCTCACCATAGCTACCATATCCTTCTTGTAATAAGGTGACTAAACTAAACACAATATTCCACGTGTGGTCTACCAGAGGTTTATAGAACTCTAACACTACCTCATGAATCTTGAATTCAATTCCTCAACAAATGAAGCCCATCAAACTATATGTCACCTTAACTATCTGATCAACTAATGTGGAAAACCTGAGAGATTTGGACCTCAAGTTCCTTCTGTTCATCCACACTGTTGTATCCGAATAATAACGCTGCATTCAGTCTTTGTTTGATCTTCCAAAATGCATCACCTCACTCTCATCTAGATTGAAATCCATGTACCACTTGTGACAAAGTATATAGATATGTTTTTGGGAGATAAATTGGGAAAGGTTTGTTCGAGTAGGTTATATACAAACACTTTAAAACAGATCTTATTTAAAATACTGAAGGACTACCCCATTCTAGACATATCTTGAAGCCTCAGAGATTTTGCAAGACCTTTGGAGAGTGCTCAAGAAAATTCATTAATGGATTGTTGTTTACAAAAGGCAACAGATGAAAGAGCATGTCGGAGATGCTGCAGTCTGGAAGAGAGCTTGCTGTTCAAAGAGGGTCATGTGGTTTGGCAAGCAGAGAGAGTCAAACAGGCTTTTCTCTCTGTGTGAGAGAGAGACAGACAGACAGAGATCATTTGTACAGTGTTACAGCCTGCAGAAGCAGCTGGGACTGGAACAGAACAAACTGGCAAGCTTATGGAAAGCCCATTTTTAAGACAGTCTGGTCAAAGCCCTTGTGGTTCATGCAAGAGGACTGGCTGTCTAATGTTTCATTTGGAGTAAGTGAAACAAAAAGGAACTGTGGTGATCAGAGAATCTGGAGAATCCAGTTATCCAGTTATCAGGTTTCATCAGCAAGACACTGGAGTGGCTGATGGAAGTACATCAGTTGTGGATGACCTGGAACAACAAATCTCTCTCTTAAAACTGACAAGAACCTTCCTGAGCGGTAACCATTTACCTTCCAAATCACCAAAGCCTGATGAACTTTATAAATGTTAAATTCTGTGCACAGTATAAGAATTGTCAGCAACCAGTGAAGTTGGAGGAGTGAGAAGTGAGATTGAACTGTGTACCAAAGAACTTTTCTTAACTCTACATCCTGTCTATATCCTGTTATAACCTTCTCCAACCTTCAGGTCCATCCACAACTTCTCCAACCTTCGTAATATCTGCAAACATACTGACCCATACTTCCACCTCTTCATCCAGGTCACTTATAAAAATCACAAAGAGCAGGGGTTCCAGAACAGATCCTCCACTAGTCACCGACATCCAGGCAGAATCCTTTCCATCCATAACTACTCTCTGCTTTCTACAGGCAAGCCAATGTTTAATCCACAGCCAAGGTTCCATGGGTCACATACCTCGTAAATTTCTGGACTAGTCTTCCATGGGGGTCCTGGTCAAATGCCTTGCTAAAATCCATGTCGACCACATCTACCATCCTATCCTCATCAAATTCTTTTGTTACCTCCTCAAAAAACTCAATTAGCCTCGTGAGACTCAACCATCCCTCACACAGCTGGAATGGTTCGTGTAGCAGTTAGTGCAGTGTTGTTACAAAACCAGCGATCCGGGTTCGCATCTGGTGGGTTCCCGCCGGGGACTCGGTCTCCTCCCACCTTCAAAAAGTACCAGGGTTGTGGATTAATCGAGTATCATTGGGCACGTTAGTAACGTTTTAAACACACGGTGACTATCCGTGAAATGCTCATAAATCTTTGCCTTGATCGGGAATAAAATGAAAAATCTGCAGAGGTCTGAACGAAAAAAAAGGGGAAGAGAGAGGAAGGGGAAAGAACACAGGCTGACAGGTCCCTCCCAATCCCATCCCACCCTCCCATCCCACACCACATCCACCCCCATTTTCCCTCCCATCCTCTCCCCTTCCCATCCCATCAACAACCGACAACCCTGTCCCCCTCAACCTATCCCCATCCCTCTCCTCCCAACCCCCTATCTCAATCCCCCTTCCCTACCTTCCCCCTTCCATCCCCGTCCCTTATCTCCCATTCCCCCCCTGGATATCTATCCCGTCCCCCAATCGACCACTTCAACTAACCTCCCCCCCCCCCCCCAAACGCGGGGAAACAGTTGTACCAATCTCACCCCCATAACCCGCTGCCGGACTAGCCTACTGGTGTCATATGATTCTGACGTCACTTCCTGCTTGGCGGCTTTCCCCGCCCTCAGAGACTGAGGGCCGAGACGGCCGCGATGCATCC
Organism: Narcine bancroftii; assembly: GCF_036971445.1. Classification (NCBI taxonomy): domain Eukaryota; kingdom Metazoa; phylum Chordata; class Chondrichthyes; order Torpediniformes; family Narcinidae; genus Narcine; species Narcine bancroftii. Next base: position 211,050,828 of record NC_091472.1, read on the forward strand.
AAGGTACTCATGGAGGGGAGAGGAGAGCGACAGGGAGTTAAGGGAGAGGGTAATGGGGGTGTGGGAAGGGAGGGAGATGGGGGTTAGGGGAGAGAGATGAGAAGGGGTTGAGGGAACGGAGTGATGGGGAGGAGAGGGAGAAGGGGGTGAGGGGAGGCAGCGACGGGGATGAGGGGAGGCAGCGACGGGGATGAGGGGAGGGAAATGGGGTTGAGGGGAGGGAGCGACGTGGGGTGAAGGGAGAGGCCAACGGGGGTGAAAGGAGGGGAGGGAGACAGGGGGTGGGGAGGGAGTTGGGGCGAGGGGCAGGGAGGGAGACGGGGGTGAGGGGAGGGAGCGGGAGACGGGGGTGAGGGGAGGGAGCGAGCGACGGGGTTGAGGGGAGGGGGGGAGAGAGCGACGGGAAGATGAGGGGAGATACGGGTGGGAGGAGGGAGAAGGGAGAAGGGGTGGGCAGGGAGGCACGGGGGTGAGTGGAGGGAGGGATAGTGTTGAGGGGAGGGAGATGTGGAGGATGAGGAGAGATGAGGGGTTGAGGGGACAGTGATGGGGTGAAGAGAGGGGAGGGAGATGGGGGTGAGGAGGGAGCGACAGGGTTGAGGGGAGGGAGATGGGGGTGAGGAGGGAGCGACAGGGTTGAGGGGAGGGAGATGGGGGTGAGGAGGGAGCGACAGGGTTGAGGGGAGGGAGATGGGGGTGAGGAGGGAGCGACAGGGTTGAGGGGAGGGAGATGGGGGTGAGGAGGGAGCGACAGGGTTGAGGGAAGGGAGATGGGGTGAGGGGAGGGAGCGATGTGGGGTGAAGAGAGAGGTCAATGGGGGTGAGATGAGGGGAGGGAAAGGCAGTGAGGGGAGGAAGGTGGGGGTGAGGGGGTGGGGAGGGAGATGGGGAGGGGAGAGGGCAACAGGGTGGGGAAGGAAGATGGGTGAGAGACAGGTGGGAGAAGGGTGAAGGGAGGGAGGCACGGGGTGAGGGGAGGGAGCGATGGTGTTGAGGGAGATGGGGTGAAGGGAGAGAGATGAGGAGGGGAGGGAGCGATTGGAGGGGAGGGAGTGACAGGGGAGGGGAGAGAGATGAGGTTGAAGGGAGGGAGGGGGTGAGGGAAGAGAGATGAGGGTGGGAGGGAAACGGGGTGAGGGAGAGGATGATGGAGGGAAGGGAGATGGTGGTGAGGGGAGGTGAGGTAGTGATCGTGAGGAGATAGAGATAAGGAGGGTGAGGGGAGGTAGACACTTGACGGGAGGGAGCAATGGGGATGAGGGGAGGGAGACGGGGTTAGGGGAGAGATGTGAAGGGTGAAGGGAGTGAGATGGCGTGAGGGGACGGGAGGGAGACTGGCAGTTAGGGAAGGGAGCAACGTGGGCTAAAGGGAGAGGGGGAGGGGAGGGAGACAGGGGGTGATGGGAGGGAGCGACTGGGATAGGGTGACAGGGGGTGAGGGGAGGGAGTTGAGTGAGGGGAAGGAGACACAAAGGGAGGGATGGGAAGAGGGGAGAGATGAGGGTGAGGGGAGGGAGTGATGGGGATGACTGGAGGGGAGGGGAGGGAGACGGGGGTAAATGGAGAGATGGGTGGGAGAGGGTGATGGGATGGGGAGGGAATGATGGGCAGAGGGGAGGGAGATGGGAGTGAGGTGAAGGAGTTGGGGGTGAGAGGAGGGAGATGGGTGTGAGGGGAGAGAAGGTGAGAAGAGCGATGAGGAGAGTGAGAGGAGGGAGAGAGTGAGAGGAGGGAGAGAGTGAGAGGAGGGAGAGGGTGAGAGGAGAAGGTGATGGAGGTGAGGGGAGGGAAATGGTGGTGAGGGGAGGGAGACAGGGTGAGGGAAGAGATGAGGAGGGGAGAGGGTGATGGAGGGGAGGGAGATGCAGACTGGCCCACAATATGGCCAAAGTACTTGGCGACCATGCGGACCAGGAGGCAGTGACCTGCCCACTGTAAGTCAGTGAGTTGTGGTGTGAATGCCGGACGATCCCAGGCTAGCGCTCGATGATGTGGGTCCCTGACGGCCTGAGGTATAAACCAGTCTCATTTTCCAAGACTTGGTGTGAGTGTTGTTCTTCTCCACACTCGCATAGTGCAAACACTACATTGGTGACCCTGACAGGTCCAGAAATGATGGATCAAGTTGAGCCAGCGACCTTAGGCTTCCAACGTTTTTGGTGTCACAGCTGCACGTGTGGTTTGAGCAGGTTGATGATCAGTTACAGCTTCAGGACATCACCACTGCCGTAACCTGCTATTTCTATGTTGTCAGCGCCCTCGATCAGACTGCAGCAAGGGTCGTTGATTTTCTACAACAGCCCTTGAAGGGCTACTAACCCACACTTTTGGGCTCTCCCAACATGAGTGCGCCATCCAATTGATGCATTTGGATGGATTGGGGGACAGGATTCCATCCACCTTAATGACTTAGATGCTTTCTCTAACCAAGGGCCTTATGCTCTTTGAGCAGATCTTTCTGGAGCAGCTTCCTGAGGATATCTGACTCTTGCTCACAGACAAGGACTTCATTGACCCTCGGAGGATTGCAACCCAGAGAACAAAGAAGGACACCAGCGGCTCGTAGACCAGGGCCCTTTCCTCACATCCAAGACTTTGCCACCAACCTGCACGGGGCATGGATGTTCTCCAAGGTGAACCTCATCCACCAAATCCCAGTTCGTCCCCAGGACCGTGGTTATAACCACCTTTGACCTGTTCAAAATCCTATAGATGCCCTTCAGGCTGAAAAACGTGGCAGGGCCTTCCATTTTTATTCATCCGCTTGGGCACATCGCTAGCCACAGCCGCAAAGACCAAGCTGCCCCCAAGACAACTGGGGCCCTAGTTAAGCAGATTCTGCTTAACAATTAACCCTGCAAAGTGCCATTTCAGCCTGGATACTATTGATTTCCTGGGGCACAGAATAAACAAACATGATGTAATACCCCTCCCCGGAAAGGGCGAGGTGGTCCAGCACTTCACCAAGACATGAACAGTAAAGGGGCTCCAGGAATTCACCAGTTTGATAAACATTTACCACAGATTCAAATTGGCAGTGGCCTGCATCATGTGCCCCCTCTTTGTGCTAACGGCAGGTGAGACAAAGGACATTACCTGGGACAAAAAGTCTTGAAAGGCATTGCAGAATGTATAGACAAACTGGGCAATGCCACCCTCCTGGCCCAGACTGGAGGCATCTACTGCCCTGAGAGCCTCCAGCACAGCAGTAAAGATGTGTGAAGCAGCTCATTGAGGGCCATTGGCAACCTCTGGGGTTTTTCAGCAGACACATCTGCCCCCCAGAGCTTACATTTCAGTGTCTTCGACCGAGAACCTGGCGGTCATACACTTAATGTTACTTTTTGGAAGGTTTGAGAATTCAAAGTCTTCACTGATCATAAGCTGTTGACCTTCACCTTCCATAAGGTATCAAACTAGTGGTTGGCCCAGCAGCAGAGACACTTGTTATACATGTCAGAATTTACCACGGACATTCAGCATATCACAGAAAAAAACAACATGCTAGCTGACTCTCTTGTCACGCCCTGCAATCGAGCTGGTATATGCCCTGTCCCAGGGTGTCCACTACATGGCCCTCGTCAAGGTGTAGCAGCAGGACCCTGAGATCCCTGTGTATAGGACAGCCTACTCTGGTCTCAGGGTGGAAGATGTCCCCGTTACCCCAGATCACCTGACACTGCTGTGTGATATCTCCACAGACAGTACTTGGCCCATCATCCTGGCAGTATGGAGGCACTAGGTTTTCAACACCATCCACAACCTGGCACATCTGGGCATATGAACCACTGTCAAGGTGATGGCTGGCAGATTTGTCTGGCATGGCCTCTGGAGGCAGGTCAACCAATGGGCCAAGACCTGCACATACTGCCAATCCTCAAAAGTGCAGACTCCCACGTGGCACAGTTTCAGCCATGAACACATTGATATAGTGGGGCCCCTCCATTTCTTGCGGGGTGAGATACCCACTGATCATGGTCGTCCGCTCCATGAGGTGGCAGGAGGCGGTCCCGCTAGCTGATACCATCACAGAAACTTGCACCAGGGTACTCATCGACACATGGGTGTCCCAATTCAGGGTCCCAGAACACCTAACCTTGGACTGGGAGACATAATTCCCCAAGGGTCCTAACTTGGTGGACAATCTGCCTTGGGTCCTGCTCGGGATTTGCACCACGCTGAAGGAGGACTTCAATGCCTCGATAGCAGAGGTGATCTGTGATGCACTTTTAATCATTCTGGGAAGTTCCTGGCCCCTGAAAAATACCTGGAAGACCCCGCGGCGACCCTTGAGAACTTGAAGTGAAAATGGGTCCCATGGCAACCCCACCACACAGCTAGCCCAAACAACATCCCCAGGGACTTGCCAGTATGTGTTTGTGCAAAGGGGTGTACACCAGCCGCCCCACAACAACCCTACGAGGGCCCAACAGGGTCATCAGGGATAACAGCTCCACTTTCGTCCCCGACATTGGCAGTAAGGAGGAGATCTTTACTGTCGACCACCTAAAACCGGGATGTCTAACCGGACTCCACTCCTCCCCACTCAATGCAGGGGCAGTCCGATTTCTGGTTCCGGTGGGAGGGCTCGTGCAGCGGCCTTTGCAGGGAAATGCGGACATCCCCCAAAATGGCCAACAAACGTGGCCCAGATGACCTCCTACATGGCAGAAAGCGAGCTGTAGCGGGAACGCTGGCCAACCCAGGCTGGCGCTCTGATGATACGGTGCCCTGACGTCAGTGCTTGGGGCCCATATAAACATGATGGCCAGTGCAATAAACCAGTCTCGACTCCAAGGCTTTGTTGTACGTGTGGTTCTTCTCCAAGCTCACGTGGGGAGAACGCGACAAATACGACCTTAAAAATGTCAGCCCAAAACCAGGGGTCGTCTTGTATATCAAGAATAACATCAGAACCTTGAAACTCTTACAGTCCTACCAGTCAACATTTTCTCCTGTAAATTACATTTGGGAAACTGAATGAATAGTATTTTTTAATTAAAGCAATTAAAATGTATTATAGACCCAACATGCCTTAAAATAACAGCTCAGCAAACAAGCAGTGGACACCAGCCGCCACTTGCAGCAGCTGACTGGTGAAGTCTCAGCGCTACCCCTCAGGTTCCATACGCCCACACTAACCGCCGTCACCTCTGTAAAGGCTCGAAACAGTCTGTTAGAGGAACCAACAGTGGCTTCTTTTAATATATGCCAATAAATTTTCAACCTTCACTGGGCCATTTGCCTTTAAAATATTGTGACAGCACCACTCCACTGGTTAGTGGGATGGTTGGTACAAGACTAATGGGCAGTAAGCCCCCAGGGGGAATTGCCGGACTTGGGGTGATTTTATACAGTGAGTACACCTCAAACCCAACATTTTAAGAGCAAATTCTGGAGTTTCCGATACATGAGTCATCTCCCACATTGACATATGTGATACTTAAGTGTGTGGAGAGCAAAAGCTTTAAGGGAAATGAGCAGAATGCAGGAACGTTTTGGACAACATTGGGCAGACAGGACTCACCTGGGTATTAGGGACCGGTTCAGTTTTTAAACTTCATGATGCCTTCTAAAATTCCAGAATGCAAAATTTGATTTGCACATTTTGTGATAGAAAAAGACCATTTGGTCCATCAATTCCTGGTCATCAGTCAAATCATATGCATCCATTCTGCTGCCTCTATACCCATCTCCGACCACTGATTCTCCTGCGACCCAGGAACAAATAAGCTGCCAACAGGTATGTGGGAGGAAATCAGGCACCTAGTTAAAACTCACACTGTCACATTCAGATTCCATACAATGTGCACTCAAGGTCACAAACGAACGCAGACCGTTGGAACTAACTTTAAAAAAAACCCAGGAAATAAAACTACATCGTGGAAAATTCCAATACAATGAGACTCCGTCCTGGGAATAATCCCCCGTGTGTGACCCCACCCTGGGAATAATGCCCCCTGTGAGAACCCATCCTGGGAATTATCCGCCCTGTATCTCCATCCTGGGAATAATTCCCACTGAGTGACCCCCATACTGGAAATTATCCTCCCTGCAAGTCACCATCCTGGTAATAATACCCCCGGTGAGATCCCATCCTGGGATTAATCAACCCTGTGAGTCTCCATCCTTGGAATAATCCCCCCTGTGAGAACCCATCCTGGGAATAATGCCCACTGTGAGTCCCCATACTTGGGAAAATCCCTGCTCTGAGAAACCATCCTGGAAATAAAAACCCCTGTGAGAACTCATCATGGGAATAATACACCATGTGAGACACAACCATGGGAATAATCTCCCGTGAGACCCCATCCTTGGAATAATCGTCCATGTGAGACCCCATGTGTGTCCCATCCTGGGAATAATCCCTCCTGTGAGATCCCAGGCTAGGAATAATCTCCCCTGTGAGACTCCATCCTGGAAATAATACCCAACATTGCGACCCCATCCTGGGAATAATCCCTCCTGTAAGATCCCATGCTGGGAATAATCTCCCCTGTGAGACCCCATTCTGGGAATAATCCCCACTGTGAGACCCAATCCTAGGAATAAGATTCCCTGTAAGACACCATCCTGGGAATAATCTTCCTGTGAAGACATACCCTGGGATTAATCCACCACTGTGAGACCCCAATCCTAGGAATTACATTTCCCGTAAGACCATTCTGGGAATAATTCCCCCTGTGTAACTCCATCCTGGGAATAATCACCTATGAGACCCCATTCTGGGAATAATACCCACTGTTAGAATCCATCCAGGGAATAATCCACAATTTGAGACCCGAAACTGGGACTCCAACCTGGGAAAAATACTCCCTGTTAGATGGCATCCTGGGAATAAACCCCCTCTGAGAATCCATCCTGGAAATAATTCTCCCTGAGAGACGCCTCCTGGTGATAATCCCCCTGTGAGAACCCATCCTGGGAATAATCCCCCTGTGAGAACGATCCTGTGAATAATTCTCACTGAGAGATCCTATCCTGGGAATAATCATCCTACTGAGACTCCATTCTGGGGATAATCCCCCTGTGAGAATCCATCCTGGGAATAATGCCCCAGTGAGATGCCAGCCTCGGAATAATCCCCCCTGTTAGTCTCCATCATTTGAATAATCCCCACTGAGTGACCCCATCCTGAGAATAATCCACAGTGAGACCCCATATTCGGAATAAACCCACCCTATGAGACCCATCCTAGGAATAAAACCCCCTGAGAGACCCCATCCTGGGAATAATGCGCCTGTGAGATCCCAGCCTGGGACTAACCTGCACTGTAAGTCTCCATCCTGGGAATAATCTTCCAAAAGAGACCCCACTCTTGGAATAATCCCCACTGTGAGATCACATCTTGGGATTAATCCTCCCTGAGAGGCGCCATTCTGGGCATGAGACTCCACCCTGGGAATACCCCCCCCCCCCCCCGTTAGAACCCATTTTGGGAATAATGACCTTGTGAAACCAATCCTGGGAATAATGCCACTGTGAGATCCCAAGGAGCGGATAATCACCACTGTGAGACACACTGTGGGAATTATCTGCACTCTGTGTCTCCATCCTGGAATAATCCCCCCTATGAGATCCCATCCTGGGAATATTCCCCACCGAGAGACCCCATTCTGGGAATAATCCTCCCTGTGAGATTCCATCCTGGGAATAATCCCCCCGTGAGATCTTAATGAGCAAATAACCACACTGTGAGACACCATCCTTGGAATTATTCGCCCTGTGTGTCTTGATCCTGAGAATAACCCCTCCTCCCACTATGAGACCCTATCCTGGGTATAATCCTCATGTGACTCTGCATCCTGGGAATAATCCCCCCCCCCCCCCCCTGTGTGAGCCCCATCCTGGCAATTATCCTACCTGTAAGTCTCCATCCTGGAAATAATCCCCCCATGAGTGCCCATCCTTGGAAAAATTCCTCTGTGAGAACCAATCCTGGAAATAATCAACCCTGTCAGACATCATCCTGGGAATAATCCCCCCTCTGAGAACCCATCCTGGGAATAATTCTCCCTGAGAGACACTATCCTGGAAATAATCCCTCCTATAAATTTCCAACCTGGGAATAAACCTCCCTCTGAGACTCCATCCTGGGAATAATACTCCCTGTTAGACACAATCCTGTGAATAATCCCCCCCCCCCCCACCTCTGAGAACCAATGATGGGAATAATCCTTTGTGAGGGACTCCATCCTGGGAATAATACTCCCTCTGAAACCATCCTGGGGATAACCCCCCTGTGAGAACCCAACCTGGGCATAATCCTCCTGTGAGACTGCATCTTCGGAATAATCCCACCATCCTGGGAATAATCCTTTGAGACTCCATTCTGGGGTTAATCCTCCTGTGACAAACCATCCTGGGAATAATCCCCTTGTGAGACCCCATCCTGGGAATAATCCCCCTGTGAGTCTCCATCCTTTGAATAATCATCTCAAAGAGACCCGGCTCATGGATTAATCCCCCCTGAGAGCTCACATCTTGGGAATAATCCTCTCTGTGAGACTGCATTCAGGGAATAATCCCACCTGTCAGACCTCGTCCTCGGAATAATCCCTCACTGTGAGACTCTATCCTGCGAATGATATAGCATGTGAGAGCCCATCCTGGGAATAATCCCACTCTGAGACCCCATCCTGGGAATAATCCTGCCTATGAGACACCATTTTGGGAATTAACTGCCCTATGTGTCACGTTTTGTGAAAAATCCACCCTGAAAGACCCCTTCCTGGGAATAATCACTCCTGTGAGATCCCAGCCTGGGAATAATCCATACTGTGAGTCTCCATCCTGGGAATAATCTTCCGAAAGAGACCCCACTCTTGGAATAATCCCCACTGTGAGATCATATCTTGGGAATAATCTGCCCTGAGAGATGCTATTCTGTGCATGAGACTCCACCCTGGGAATACCCCCCCCCCCTGTTAGAACCCATCGTGGGAATAATAACTTTATGAAACCAATCCTGGGAATAATACCGCTGTGAGATCCGAACGAGCAGATAATTGCCGCGGTGAGACACACTGTGGGAATTATCTGCACTCTGTGTCTCCATCCTGGAATAATCCCCCCTATGAGATCCCATCCTGGGAATATTCTCTGCCGAGAGACCCCATTCTGGGAATAATCCTCTCTGTGCGATCTGATCCTGGGAATAATATCCCCAAGAGACCCCATCCTTCGAATAATGCAATCAGTGAGAACACATCCTGGGTATAATCCTCCCTCTGTGACTCCATTCTGGGGTTAATCCCCCTGTGACAACCTATCCTGGGAATAATCCCTTTGTGAGACCCCATCCTGGGAATAATTCCCCCAGTGAGTCTCCATCCTTTGAATAATCATCTCAAAGAGACCCGGCTCATGGATTAATCCCCCTGAAAGATCACATCTTGGGAATAATCCTCTCTGTGAGACTGCATTCAGGGAATATTCCCACCTGTCAGACCTCTTCCTTGGAATAATCCCTCACTGTGAATGATATAGCATGTGAGAGCCCATCCTGGGAATAATCCCCCATTGAGAACCCAGCCTGGGAATAATCCTGCCTTTGAGACACCATTTTTGGAATTAACTACCCTGTGCGTCACGTTCTGGGAAAAATCCACCCTGTGAGACCCCATCCTGGGAATAATCCACCCTTAGAGACCCCATCCTGCGAATAATCCATCCTGTGAGATCACATCTTGGGAATAACCCCCCAGTAAGACCCCATTCTGGGCATAATCCCCCTTATATACTCTATCCTGGGAATAATCCTGCCCACCACCATGAAACACCATTCTGCAAATAATCCAACCTGTATGAGCCTATCCTGGGAATAAACCTCCCTGAGAGTTTCCATCCTAGGAATAATCCCCACTGTATGATCATATCCTAGGAATAATCCTCCCTGAGTGAACTCACTGTGAGATCCCAATGAGCAGATAATCGCCACTGTGAAACACACCGTGGCGATTATCTGCACTCTGTGTCTCCATCCTGGAATAATCCCCCCTATGAGATCATATCCTGGGAATATTCCCTGCCGAGAGACCCCATTCTGGGAATAATCCTCCCTATGAATCTCCATCCTGGGAATAATCCTCTCAAAGAGACCCCATTCTTGGATAAATTCCACTCTGAGATCACATCTTGGGAATAAACCCCCTGTGAGAACCCATTCTGGGCATAATTCCCCCTTTATGACACTATCATAGGAATAATTCACCCTGTGTGACCACATCCTGGGAATAATCCACCCAGTGAGACACTTTCCTGGGAATAATCCCACCCTGTAAGACGCCATCCTGGGAATAAACCCCCCGAGAGACCCCATCCTGGGCATAATCCTCCCTGTGAGACTCCACCCTGGGAATAACACCCCTCTTAGAACCCATCTTGGGAATAATAACCCTGTGAAAGCAATCCTGGGAATAATCCCCCTGTGAGATCCCAACGAGCGGGTAATCACCACCGTGAGACACACCGTGGGAATTATCTGCACGGTGTGTCTCCATCCTGGAATAAGCCCCACTATAAGATCCCATCCTGGGAATATTCCCCGCCGAGTGACCCGATTCTGGGAATAATCCTCTCTGTGTGACTCCATCCTGGTAATTATCTGCCCTTTGTGTCTCGATCCTGAGAATAGCCTCCCCCCCCCCCACCACCACCCACGGGACCCCATGCTGGTGTACAATCCTCATGTGACTATCTATCCTGGGAATAATCCCCCCTATGTGACCCCCATCCTGGGAATTATCTGACCTGTAAGTCTCCATCCTGGGAATAATCCCCCCATGAGTCCCCATCCTTGGAAAAATTCCTCTGTAAGAACCAGTCCTGGAAATAATCAACCCTGTGAGACACCATCTTTGGAGTAATCCGACTATGATACATCATCCTGGGAATAATTCCGCCTGTGAGAACCCATCGTGGGAACAATCGCCCTTATGAGATCCTTCCTTGGGAATAAACCCCCTGTGAGACCCCATCCTTGGAATAAACATTCATGTGAGACCCCATCTTGGTAATATTCCCCAATGTGTGCCCCATATTGAGAATAATTCCTCCTGAGAGATCCCATGCTATGAATAATCTCCCCAGTAAGGCTCCATCCTGGGAATAACCTCCCACATTGTGACCCACATCCTGGGAATAATACTCTCTGTGAGAACCCATCATGGGAATAATCAACCCATCTGAGACCACATCCTGGGAATTATACCCACAGTGGGACCCTATCCTGGGAATAATACCCCATGTGTGACTACATCCTGAGAATAATCCCCGTATGATACCCCATCCTGGAATAAGATGAAATGTGAGACTGTCGTGGGAATAAACCTCCCTGTGAGACCCGAACCTGGGGATAAACCTTCCTCTCAGACACCATCCTGGGAATATTGCTCCCTGTTAGACTCCATCCTGGGAATAATCCCCCCCACTGTGAGACCTATTCTGGGAATAATCCCCCCTCTGAATACACATCCTGGAAATAATTCTTCCTGAGAGATACCATGCTGGGAATATTCCATCCTGTGAATCTCCATCCTGGGAATAATCCTCCTCCTGAGACTCCTTCCTTGGGATGATGCCCCTGCGAGAACCCATCCTGGGAATAATCCCACTGTGAGAACCACCCATCTTTGGAATAATCCCCCCTTTAAGAACCCATCCTGGGAATAATTCTCCCCGAGTGACCCCTTCCTGGAAATAATCCCTCCTATAAATGTCCAACCTGGGAATAAACCACCCTCTGAGATTCCATCCTGGGAATAATGCTCCCTTTTAGATACTATCCTGGGAATAATCCCCCCTCTGAGACCCATTCTGGGAATAACCCCCCTCTGAGAACCAATCCTGGGAATAATCCTCCCTGAGAGACCCCATCCTGGGAATAATCCCTCCAGTGTATTACCATCCTGGGAATAATTCCTCCAGTGTATTACCATCCTGGGAATAATACTCCCTCTGAAACTCCATCCTGGGGATAATCCCCCTGTGAGAACCCAACCTGGGAATAATCCCCCTGTGAGACCGCAGCCTGGGAAATAATCCCACCTGTAAGTCTCCATCCTGGAAATAATTACTCCTGAGTGACTCCATCCTGGGAATAATCAGACCTATGAGACTCCAAACTGAGAATAATCCTCTTGTGACACCCCATGATAGGATTAATCATCCCTGTGAGATCCGATCCTGGGAATAATACCCCCGAGAGACCCCATCCTTCGAATAATCCATCCTGTTAGATTCCATACTGGGAATAACCCTCCCTGTGAGACTCAATCCTGGGAATAATCTCTCATGTGAATCTCCATCCTGGGAATAATCCTCACTCTGAGACTCCATTCTGGGGATAATCCCCCATGTGAGTCTCCATCCTTTGAATAATAATCTCAGAGACCCGGCTCTTGGATTAATCCCCCCTGAGAGATCACATCTTGTGAATAATCCTCCCTCTGAGACTGCATTCTGGAAATATTCACCCCCCCCCCACCATCAGACCTCATCCTCGGAATAATCCCTCACTGTTAGACTCTATCCTGGGAATAATATAGCATGTGAGACCCCATCCTTGGAAAAACTGACCCTTAGAGACCCCATCCTGCGAATAATCCTTCCTGTGAGATCATATCTTGGGAATAACCCCCCAGTGAGACCCGATTCTGGGCATAATCCCCCCTATAAACTCTATCCAGTGAATAATCCCACCCACCATCATGAAACACCATTCTGCAAATAATCCAACATGTGTGAGCCCATTCTGGGAATAATCCTCCCTGAGAGTCTCCATCCTAGGAATAATCCCCACTGTGTGATCCCATTTTAGAAATAATCCTCCCTGAGTGACCCCCATGCTGGGAATAATCCACCCTGTGTTATAACATCCTGGGAATAATCCACCCAGTTAGATACCATCCTGGGAATAATCCCGACCTGTGAGACCCCATCCTGGGAAGAATACCCACTGTGAGATCCCATCCTGGGAATAATCTTCACTGTGAGATCACATCCTGTAAATAATCCTCCCTTAGAGACCCCATCCTGCGAATAATCCTTCCTGTGAGATCACATCTTGGGAATAACCCCCCAGTGAGACCCCATTCTGGGCATAATCACCCCTATATACTCCATCCTGGGAATAATCACGCCCACCACCGTGAAACACCATTCTGCAAATAACCAAACATGTGTGAGCCCATCCTGGGAATAATCCACTCTTACAGACCCCATCCTGCGAATAATCCTTCCTGTGAGATCACATCTTGCGAATAACCCCAAAGTGAGACCCCATTCCGGGCATAATCCCCTCTGTTTACTCCACCCTGAGAATAATACCCACTGTGAGACCACGTCCTGGGAATAAAACTATATGTGTGACTCCATCCTCGGAATAATCTCCCCTGAAAGACTCCATATGGGAATAGGCCCCCAGTGTGACCGCAATCCTGGAAATAATCCTCCCTGTGAGACTCGATCCTGGTAATAATCCCTACTGTGAGATCCCGACGAGTGAATAATCACCACTGTCAGACACCATCCTAGGAATTATCCGCCCTGTGTGTCTCTATCCTGGGAATAACCCCAACCCAAGATGAGACCTCATCCTGGGAATATTCCTCCCTGTGTGTCACCAACCTGGGAATAAACCCCCCCCCCATGAGATCCCAACCTGGGAATATTACCCCATGAGTGACCTCATCCTGGAAATGATCCTTGTGAAATTCCATCCTGAGAATAAACCTCACTCTGAGGATCCATCCTGGGAATAATCCCCTCAGTGAGACCTCATTCAGGGAATAATACCCACTATGAGAACCCATCCTGGGAATAATCCTCCGTGAGAGACCCCATCATGGGAATAATCCCTCCTGTGCATCTCCATCCTGAGAATAATCCTCCCTGGGGATAACCGTCTGTGAGAACCCATCCTGCAAATAATCCCCCTGTGAGACCCCATCTTGGGAATAATCCCACCTGTGAGACACCATCCTGGGGATAATTCCCCAGTTAGACCCAATCCTGGGAATAATCCATGCCGTGAGAACACATTCCCCTGTGAGATCCCATTCTGGGAAAAGACCCCCAGTGCGACTCTATCCTGCAAGAAATCGCCACAGTGAGACCCCATTCTGGGAATAAACACCCCTCTGAGAACCCATCCTGGGAATAATCCTCCCAGACAGACACCATCCTGGGAATAATCCTACCTCTCAGACTCCATCCTGGGGATAATCCCTCTGTGAGAACCCATCCTGGGAATACATCTCCTGTGACACCCGTGACTGGGTATAATCCCCACTGTGAGTCTCCATACTGGGAATAATTCACCTGTGAGACACCATCCTGGAAATAATCCTCCCTCTGAGAAACCATCCTAGGAATATATCCCCCCTGTGATATTTCATCCTGGGATAATCCTCCCTGTGAGACACCATCCTGGGAATAACCCCACGTGTGACTCCATTCTCGGTATAATCCACCGTGTGAGAACCCATACTGGGAAAAGTCCCCATGTGAGACACCATCCTAGGAATAATCCTCCCTGTGAGAATGCATCCTACGAATAATCCACCCAGTGAGACCCCATCCTGCAAATAATCCCCCTTTGTGAGACCCCATCATAGGAATAATCCTCCCTGAGATATCCCATCCTGGGAATGATCCGCCCTGAGAGACCCCATTCTGGGAAAAATCCATCCACTGAGAAGCCATCTTGGGAATAATTCCCCGTGTGAGATGACATCCTGGGAATAATCCCACTTACATGACACCATCGTCGGAATAATCCCCCCCCACCCCCCCCGCACCTCCCGTGAGAAGCCATACTGGGAATAGTAATACCTGTGTGACTCCATCCAGGGAGTAATCTCCCCTGATAGACTCCATCCTTGGAATAAACACCACTGTGTGACTCCATCCTGCAAATAATCAGCCTTGTGAGATTCCATCCAGGAAATAATCCCACTGTAAGTCCGCATCCTAGGAATTATCCTCCCTGTGAGACCCGATCCAGGGAATAATCCCCCTGAGAGATCACATCCTGGGAATTATCCCCACTGTGAGGGACCATTTGGGAACGATCTGCCCTGTGAGTCTCCATCCTGGGAAAAATCCATCCTGTGGGACCCAATCCTGGGAATAATCCCCACTATGAGGAACCATCATGGGAATAATCCCCACTTTGAGACACCATCCTGGGAATAATATTCCTCATGAGAACACCATCTTGAGAATTATTCCACCGCCCCTTTGAGACAGCATCCTGAGATACCACATGCTAGGAATAATCTTCCCTGAGGGACTCCATCCTGGGAATAATCCCCCCTGTGACTATCCATCTTTGGACTAATACCCCCTGTGAGACGCCAGTCTGGGAATAACCCACCTTGTGCATCTCCATCCTGGGAATAATCCTCCGAAAGAGACCCCATTCTTTGAAAAATCCCACTCTGAGATCACATCGTGGGAATAAGCCCCCTGTGACAGCCCATTTTGGGCATATTCCCCACTTTATGACACTATTATTGGAATAATTCACCCTGTGAGGCCCCATCCTGGGAATTGTGCTCCCTGTGAGATCACATCTTGAGACTACCCCCCCCCCCCCACCCCTGTGAGACTATATCCTGAGTATAATCCCCCACTGAGAACCCATCCTGGGAATAATTCTCCCTGATAGACCCCATCCTGGGAATAATCCCCACTGTGGGAAACTATCCTGGAAATAATCACCCCTGTGTGACTCCTTTCTGGGAATAATCAGCCCTGAGAGACTCCATACTGGGAATAATACCCCTGTGAGATACCATTCTGGGAATAATCCTCCCTGTGAGAAACCATCCTGGGAATAATCCACCCAGTGAGACAACTTCCTGCAAATAATCCTCTATTGTGAGACCAAATCGTAGGAATAACATTCCCCGTAAGACACCAACCTGGGAATAATCCCCCCTGTGTGACTCCATCCTGGGAATAATCACCTATGAGACCCCATTCTGGGAATAATACCCACTGTTAGACTCCATCCAGCGAATAATACACACTGTGAGACCCGAAACTGGGACTCCAACCTGGGAAAAATGAAACTCCAACCTGGGAAAAATACTCCCCATTAGATGGGATCCTGGGAATAATCCCCCCGTGAGATCCTATCCTGGGAATATCCCCCCTCTGAGAATCCATCCTGGAAATAATTCTCCCTGAGAGACCCATCTTAAGGATAATCCTCCTGTGAGAATCTATCCTGGCAATAATCCCCCTGTGAGAACCCATCTTGGGAATAATACCCCTGTGAGACCCTAGCCTCAGAATAATCCCCCCCTGTGAGTCTCCATCATTTGAATAATCCCCACTGAGTGACCCCATCCTAGGAATAATCCTCCCTGTGTGACCCCATCCTGGGAATAATCCACCCTGTTTAACCACATCCTGGGAATAATCCACCCAGTGAGACCCCATCTTTGGAATAATCCCATCCTAGGAGGCCCATCCTAGGAATAAACCCCCCTGAGAGACCCCATCCTGGGAATAATCACCCCTGTGTGACCCCATCCAAGGAATAATCCCCCTGTGAGATCCCAGCCTGGGAATAACCCGCACTGTGAGTCACCATCCTGGGAATAATCTTTTGAAAGAGATCCCACTCTTAGAATAATCCCCACTGTGAGATCACATCATGGGAATAATCCTCCCTGAGACACGCCATTCTAGGCATAATCCTCCCTGTGAGACTCCACCCCGGTAATAAACCCCCCCCCCCCTGTTAGAACTATCCTGGGAATATTAACCCTGTGAAACCAATCCTGGGAATAATGCCACTGTGAGATCCCAATGAGCGGATAATCGCCGCTGTGAGACACACCGTGGGAATTATCTGCACTCTGTGTCTCCATCCTGGAATAATCCCCCCTATGAGATCATATCCTGGGAATATTCCCCGCCGAGAGACCCCATTCTGGGAATAATCCTCCCTGTGAGATAACATCCTGGGAATAATCCCCCCTGTGAGATCTCAACGAGCAAATAATCCCCACTGTGAGACACCAAACTGAGAATAACCCCCACCCCCACTATGAGACCCCCATCCTGGGTATAATCCTCATGTGACTCTGCATCCTGGGAATAATCCCCCCCGTGTGAGCCCCATCCTGGGAATTATCCTACCAGTAATACTCCATCCAGTGAATAATCCCCCCATGAGTGCCCATCCTTGGAAAAATGACTCTGTGACAATCAATCCTGGAAATAATCAACTCTGTCAGACACCATCCTGGGAATAATCCCACTGTGAGAACGACCAATCCTGGGAATAATCCTCCCAGACAGACCCCATCCTGGGAATAATCCTACCTGTCAGACTCCATCCTGGGTATAATCCCCCACTGAGAACCCATCCTGGGAATAATTCTCCCTGATAGACCCCAACCTGGAAATAATCCCTCCTATAAATTTCCAGCCTGGGAATAAAACTCCCTCTGAGACCCCATCCTGGGAATAATACCCCCTCTGAGACCCATTCTGGGAATAATCCCCCTCTGAGAACCAATCCTGGAAATAATCAACCCTGTCAGACACCATCCTGGGAGTAATCCCACTGTGAGAAACACCTATCCTGGGAATAATCCCCCCTCTGAGAAGCCATCCTGAGAATTGTGATCTCTCTGAGCATCCATCCTGGGAATAATCACCCCTGTGAGATCCCATCTTGGGAATAAACCCCCTGTGAGACTTTGTCTTGGGTATAATCACCCTATAAGAGGCCATCCTTGGAAAAAGCTCCCCTGTGGGAAACTATCCTAGGAACAATCACCGCTGTGTGATTCCATCCTGTGAATAATCAGTGCTGTGAGACTCCATCCTGGGAATTATCCATCCTGTGTATCTCGATCTGGGAATAATCCCCCTGTGAGACACCATCCTGCAAATAATCCCCCCGAGTGAACCCATCCTGGGAATAAACCATCCAGTGAAATCCCATTCTGGGAATAATTGCCCCCTGAGTTATTCAATCCTGGGAATAATTCCAACCCCAGATGAGACCCTATACGGGGAATATTCCCCACTGTGCATCACCATCCTGGGTATAACCCACACTATGAGACCCATCCTGGGAATATTACCCCCTGAGTGACCCCATCCTTGAAATAATCCCAGTGAAATTCCATCCTGGCAATAATCCCTTCATGATTGCCCATCTTTGGAAAAATTACTCTGTGAGAACTGTTAGGTCTGCTTTGTTCATGAATGAGTGAGTCAAACACCAGACTGAGTCGAAATCAAGGTTCTTTGTTCTTTATTTCCAGATTGTAACACTTGCAACTAACAGTGTTAGTTGGAGAAGGCGCATTCTGCCGTTATCAGCAAGTGGTGTTTTTTATACCTCAGGATACGTACTTAGTAAATTATCATACCATGACATTGTCCAATGAATAAACTGTTGCTACCCTTCTCTGTTAGTCTGCTGCACATCATTCTTGTTAGTGCAAAGCTTATCTTGAGTGTACAAGGTCACATCTGCATTCTGTTACTCCTTAGTACTGGGTGACTCCTTCTCCGGTCCCATCTCATGATGTTTTTACCTTACAATCCCTCCTTTGTCCTCTTTAGAGGACAATCTTGCCCTGACTACGCTACCACCACGTTACGTTAGTTCGCCTACTATTGCCAAGCTCTATACGGGTTCTGTTCATGGGGTTGTTCGGCTGGTGGGCGAGGGCTCCCCCCAACCCTCTTTAGCGTATACCCCCCATCCGTTTCCCCGATCCCATTGCCCGTTTACAAGTTTTCTCCCCGTTTGCCCCCAAGCAAATAACTAGCTATCCCTTCTAAGCATTAGTAATTAGTTAAGATAAAAGTTAACATTCGTGCTACAGTCTATTTTATAACATCTCCTCCCTGTCGCATTCTTCATCCGACTCCAGATCGATCTCAGCATTTTTTGACGCCTCCTTTGAAGTGAGATAGTCCCGCTCTGTAGCTTGTAGAGCTTGATATTTCGGAGGCAGATCATCGCGGTTGGCAAAGGCTCTCTCAATGGTCCTCGTGACCAGCATTCGAATGCATGGAATACAACAACAGCCACAAGTGATAAAAATGGATACAGAAATGAACAATCCTAGGAAAAGTTCTCCCAACATTGTGCCCCATTTCCAAAACACTCCATGTAACCAGGACAAAACAGGGTTAGAGACTCCAGATTGGGCTTTTAATTCCTTCGCCAATGCCTTAAGTTTTGTCAGCCCCTTAGTGAGTGACCCATCTGCCCTGTGTTATTAGAGATAGAAGTGCAGCATAGATTGAACTGGAAGGTGCTATCCTTGTCTTTATCTATCTTCACAATAACTTTGGCCCCGCATGGATCCGAACTACTCTGTTGGCTTGTTTGGCAACCCACCAACAGGAATGCCCATAGGGCCCTCGGCATTGTCCACATTTGTGGACTCAGATCAGAAAGATATTTGTCTGAGTCCCCGTGATCAATATTTTCTCCTTTTATGGGTCGGTCTCTTTCTACTTTCTCATTCACTACCCGGTCCCATGCTTCAATATTCAGTCTGATAAATTTCCCTCCCTCCGAGGTGGAATATCCCAGGATTTCTGTCTGCCTGTATTCACACCCCATCGCTTCCTTCACCATCGGACCCAACTGTCGGGCGTGGTGATCTTTGGCAATTCCCAAGGTTACATGTGGCACACTTTCTGCTCCTAAGCAGAACCACTCCATTTGTTCTTCTGTCATGACAACCATAGCAGCTATTCCCTCCTTACCCACAAAGATAAATGGACAATGTATCATTTCTGTCTTCCCTTCTTTTAGAGAGTCCCACCTCTCCTCATACTCCTGGATGGTATAGTTTAATGTTACATGCATAGGATCCAGTGGATATTGGTAATCCCCATACTGAGGAATACTGGCCCTCCACTCAAATAACTGTTTAATCAACCCTGGGCCTGGTTCATCATACAGTAGTCGACTCCAGAAAATAATAACCTCCACAGAGTCTTCTGAAGCATTGGCTGGAGTCATTACTATAAACTGTCCTTCCCTTTCTATTGTGTCCCCTGGGTATGTTAACCGAAGGCCCTTCTCAGAACATTGTATGGTTATTCCCAGTTTAGTAAGAATGTCCCTTGCCAATAAATTAATGGGGCAACTTGGCACAACCAGGACAGGTGCTCTAACCCTTTGTCGTCCAAATGTCATGTCGATGTTATCTGTATAGGGCTGTGTTTCCCTTATCCCGGAGAATCCTATTGTAGATAACGTTTTGCCCGAATATGTGCTCCCTGGGGGCTGTTTAATCACGGTCGTAACCGCTGCCCCTGTGTCAATCATAAATTCAATTTTTTCTCCATTTACCGTCCCCCAAATTTTAGGTGGCTCCCAGGGAGGCGTGATTTTTGATTCTCCAGGGCCCCGTGATCAGCAATGGGCATTGATATCTCAATTTTGGGGATTTCTGTTCCTTCTTTACTCTTGGAATACATCCATTTATTCCCCCCTGTTCAGACACCTCTTCGTCACTACTGTCACTGTCCCCGTCAGGTTCTGATGTCTCAGAGTCAAAGGTATATCGTTCACGTTCGTCTCTAAAATAATTTTTTCGGTCATAGCCTAGTGGTTTCACGTCTTTCTCTTTCGTCCTAACTATGTCCAGGCGGGCATGTCTACTCTTCTCCCTCCCGAGTTCTTTTATGCTACTTTCCTCCCATGGTGGGTCATATCTCGTTTCCTCATCTGTACTACACTTTTCGTCCTTTATTCCTATTACTGTTCCTCCAGCTTTGAGTTCTGCTGACAGTGTTGTAGTTATCTTTTCCATTTCTTTCAATACACCTACCATTAATTCTTTTTGTTCCTTGCTGGTCTGCCCCAGCACATTCACATCTTTGTTTAAGTTTTCAGTGTTATCCTGAACCTTTTTCATGTTCCTTTTCTGCGTCTCTAAGTCTTTTTCTATTTTCTCGGATTCCGCGGGGGTCTCGACATCTATTACTCCCCCTTCTAATTTAGTAAAGGGGCCTGTACCTTGTCTGACGTGTCCCTATTCCTGATGTTCCTGTCATGTCCCAGTGTTTCAATATCTGGATATAAGGGACGTGACTCCTGGGTCCCGTCTGGGGTGTCAGGGGTACCCTGTGACTCCACATATGCATAGGGCGGGGGTCTACAAGCTATTTCTACAGGGGCCATAATAGGTGGGTTATCAGGGAGACCAAATTCTTCGAATATAGCTAGGACATTGCGGTAGTGCATCTCCTTGTCTCTCATCTTTTATTGTGCAGACTCTCGATTAATGATTTTCCTTTCTATGTCCCGTTTTGTTTCTTCCAGCTTATCTAAGACTCTACGTTTTAAAATTTTGTTTCCCTCACCTGTCAGGAACATCTCATTGCTCCCGGGTAACCATCCTCTCTTCCTCCAACGATCTACACATTTTCGGAGAATTTTTTGTTTCTCCAATGCCACATTACTGGTATTCCGCTTTCCTAACTCCTGATTAATTTCCTTAATAACTTGGTCAAAGGTCTTAGCAGGCGACTGTGTAGCCATTGCTGCGGGACCGTTTCCTAATGCTTCTCTTAATTTAGGTTCTTGTCCGTTAAGAGGATCTATGTTAACAAAAACCGCCTTTAAAAATGTCTCCTTACAGGCCGGATGACAAGGGTTTTTTAGCGAAACAGTCTCCAAGCCTGTTTCTCCGGTGGACCTCAGACTATCCTGTGTACTCTGAATGCCCGTCCTCCACTCTCTTTTTTCCCAAAGAGGTCGGAAGGTTAGGTTACAACTAGGAAACCAACTTTCTGGGGTATATTTTTGTCCAGTTTCCCTGTACCAATCTATGAATTTACGTAACTTTATCTCCTTGGTGATGCTGGGAATACCCTCATTTAACTTATCAAAAATACTTCGAATAAACCGGGTGTCTCTTAAGATTCTGTCAACTTTTTCATTGATATCTCCTACCTGATCCGGACACAGCTTTTGCAGCCTTTCGTCGTCGTCCTTGTTCACCAGACAGGCGTCCCTGAGTACTCTTTTTGTCGTCTCAAGGTCTCTTATGTCCGCTGTGGTATTCCACCACGGCGAATTGGGGAAATAAATTCTTAAGTTTTCAAGTGTACAAACATTATCATACCTACCGGACATTTATAAGTGGGTCTTTATATACAATTGAGACCAATAAGCCTGAACCTTTGTTTTCTTTCAAAGCCCAACCTTCACATGGGAGATTTCTCCTCTTAATAACCAGTTTAGGGCAGAAAACTCAGGTCCCCAATTGTTCATAGACCACCTACTCACTCTATTGGACTTTGCAACAACACAATAAAGACTTTTTAAACTCTAGTAGTTTGTCGGCGAAGCACTTATCAAATGTCATTCAACCACCTTAAGGACTTTTCTTCTCTCTTTAACCACTTATGTGTTACAATCCCAGCAGGTGACGACCTTCAATTATGGTCGTCTAATTTGTCCGATCTCCAGTTCTTACTGACAATCATAAAGATTTTAAAAGAGAGAATTTTGTTAAAACAGGCTTCTCTGGACCTTTTTATCAGCCAGCTGAGATGATTGTCAAGAAAAACAGAAACCGTCGTCCAGTGTCCACTCACCCATCACGTCGGGGTCACCAAATTTTTAGGTCTGCTTTGTTCATGAATGAGTGAGTCAAACACCAGACTGAGTCGAAATCAAGGTTCTTTGTTCTTTATTGCCGGATTGTAACACTTGCAACTAACAGTGTTAGTTGGAGAAGGCGCATTCTGCCGTTATCAGCAAGTGGTGTTTTTTATACCTCAGGATACGTACTTAGTAAATTATCCTACCATGACATTGTCCAATGAATAAACTGTTGCTACCCTTCTCTGTTAGTCTGCTGCACATCATTCTTGTTAGTGCAAAGCTTATCTTGAGTGTACAAGGACACATCTGCATTCTGTTACTCCTTAGTACTGGGTGACTCCTTCTCCGGTCCCATCTCATGATGTTTTTACCTTACAGAACCAATCCTGGAAATAATCCTACCTGTCAGACTCCATCCTGGGTATAATCCTCCATTGAGAACCCATCCTGGGAATAATTCTCCCTGATGGACCCCAACCTAGAAATAAATTTCCTATAAATTTCCAACCTGGGAATAAAATTCCCTCTGAGACTCCATCCTGGGAATAATACTCCCTGTTAGACACCATCCTGGGAATAATCCCCCCTCTGAGACCCATTTTTGGAGTTACCCCCCTCTGATAATCAATCCTGGAAATAATCAACCCTGTCAGACACCACCTTGGGAGTAATCCCACTGCGAGAACCACCCATCCTGGGAATAATCCCCCCACTGAGGACCCATCCTGGGAGTAATCCCACTGTGAAAGCCACCCATCCTGGGAATAATCCCCCCTGTGATATTCCATCCTGGGAATAATCCTCCATGTGAGGCTCCATCCTGGGAATAACCCCACCTGTGTGACTCCATTCTCGGAATAATCTGCCGTGTGAGAACCCATACCGGGAAAGTCCCCCCTGTGTGAATCCATCCTGTGAATATTCAGACCTTCGAGACACCATCCTGGAAATAATCCCCATGTGAGACACCATCCTAGGAATAATCTGCCCTGTGTGACCCCATTCTGGAAAAAAATCCATCCAGTGAGAAACCATCCTGGGAATAGTCCCCCATGTGAGAAATCATCCAGGGAATAATCCCACATGTGTGACTCCATCCTGGGAGTAATCTCCCCTGAAGGACACCATCCTCATCCTGGGAATAATCCCCTTGAGTAATCCCATCCTGGGATTTATCCTCTCTGTGAGACACCATTCTGGGAATTATCCCCACTGTGAGGTACCATTTGGTACCTCACCATCCTGGGAATAATATCCTGGGATAATCACCCCTGTGATACCACATCCTAGGAATAATCTTCCCTGAGGGACACCATCCTGGGAATAATCCCCCCTGTGTCTATCCATCTTTGGAATAATACCCCCTGTGAGACCCCAGCCTGGGAATAATCCACACGGTGCATCTCCATCCTGGGAATAATCCTCTCAAAGAGACCCCATTCTTGGATAAATTCCACTCTGAGATCACATCTTGGGAATTAACCCCCTGTGAGAACCCATTCTGGGCATAATCCCCCCTTTATGACACTATCATAGGAATATTTCACCCTGTGAGGACCCAGCCTGGGAATAATCCTCCCTGTGAGACTCCATCCTGGGAATAATCCACTCTCTGAGAACACATCTTGGGAATAATACACCTGTGAAATCCAATCTTGGGAATAATCCTCCCTGTGTAATGACATCCTGGGAATAATTCCTCTCTGAGACCCAACGAGTTGATAATCCCCCTGTAAGACTCCATCCTGGGAATTATCTGCCCTGTGTATCTCAATTCAGGGAATTATCCCCCCTATGAGACCCAATCCTGGGAATATTCCCCACTGTGTGACCCCATCCTGGGAATTGTGCTCCATCCAGTGAGAAGCCATCTTGGGAATAGTCCCCCGTGTGCTCCCAGGATGGGTTCTCAATGCGAGATTATACCCAGGATGGAGTCTGACAGGTAGGATTATTCCCAGGATGGGTTCTCAGAGGGGGGATTATTCCCAGGATGGGTGGCTTTCACAGTGGGATTACTCCCAGGATGGGTTCTCAGTGGGGGGATTATTCCCAGGATGGGTGGTTCTCACAGTGGGATTACTCCCAGGGTGGTGTCTGACAGGGTTGAGCATCCATCCTGGGAATAATCGCCATGTGAGACACCATCCGAGAAATAATCTGCCCTGAGTTACCCCATTATGGGAAAAATCCATCCAGTGAGAAGCCATCCTGGGAATAGTCCCCCGTGTGAGAAATCATCCTGGGAATAATCCCACATGTGTGACTCCATCCTGGGAGTAATCTCCCCTGAGGGACACCATCCTGGGGATAATACCCCTGAGTAATCACATCCTGGGAATTATCCTCCCTGTCAGACACCATTCTGGGAATTATCCCCACTGTGAGGTACCATTTGGGAACGATCCACCCTGTGAGTCTCCATCCTGGGAATAATCCATCCTGTGGGACCCCATCCTGGGAATAATCCCCACTGTGTGACACCATCCTGGGAATAATCTCCACTTTGAGATTCGATCCTGGGTATAATCACCCCTGTAGAAATAAATCATGGGAATAATCTGCCTTATGAGACACCATCCTGGGACTGATATACCTCATGAGAACCCCCATCCTGAGATTTATCCCACCCCCTTTGAGCCTACATCCTGGGAATAATCCTCACTGTGACTATCCATCTTTGGAATAATACCCCCTGTGAGACCCCAGCCGGGGAATAATCCACCCTGTGCATCTCCATACTGGGAATAATCCTCTCAAGGTGACCCCATTCTTGGATAAATTCCACTCTGAGATCACCCTGTGAGGCCCCATCCTGGGAATAATCCTCCCTGTGAGACTCCATCCTGGAAGTGATCCACTCTTTGAGAACACATCTTGGGTACAATATATCTGTGAAAAGCCAATCCTGGGAATAATCCTCCCTGTGAAACCACATCCTGGGAATAATTCCACTGTGAGACCCAATGAGTTGATAATCCCCCTGTAAGGCTCCATCCTGGGAATTATCTGCCCTGTGTGTCTCAATTCTGGGAATTATCCCCCCTATGAAACCCCATCCTAGGAATATTCCCCACTGTGTGACCCCATCCTGGGAATAATCCTCCCTGTGAGTCTCCATCCTGCGAATATTAAGTCTGTGTGAACCCCGTCCTGGGAATTGTGCTCTCTGTGAGCATCCATCCTGGGAATAATCACCCCTATGAGATCACATCTTGGGAATAACCCCCCTGTGAGACTATGTCTTGGGTATAATCACCCCATAAGAGGCCATGCTTGGAAAAGTCCCCCCTGTGGGAAACTATCCTAGAAATAATCACCTCTGCGTGACTCCATCATGTGAATAATCAGCGCTGTGAGACTCCGTACTGGGAATAATCCCCCTGTGAGACACCATCCTGCAAATAATCCCCTACTGTGAGACCAAATCGTAGGAAAAATCCTCCCTGCGAGATCCCATACTGGAAATTACCCCCACGAGAGAACCCATCCTGGGAATAAACCATCCAGTGAATGCCCATTCTGGGAATAATTGCCCCCTATGATATTCCATCCTGGGAATAATCCCCACTGTGAGACACCATCCTGGGAATAACCCCAACCCTAGATGAGACCCCATACGAGGAATATTCCCCACTGTGCGTCACCATTCTGGGAATAACCCTCCTGATGAGACCCCATCCTGGGAATATTACCTCCTCAGTGACCCCATCCTTGAAATAATCCCAGTGAAGTTCCATCCTGGGAATAAACCTCACTCTGAGAATCCATCCTAGCAATAATGCACCTTGTAAAACACCACCCTGTGAATAATCTCCTCAGTGAGTCCTCATTCAGGGAATAATACCCATTCTGAGAACCCATCCTGGGAATAATACCCCTGTGAGACCCCTGCCTCAGAATAATCCCCCCTGTGAGTCTCCATCATTTGAATAATCCCCAATGAGTGACCCCATCCTAGGAATAATCCTCCCTGTGTGACCCCATCCTGGGAATAATCCACCTTGTGTGACCAGATCCTGGGAATAATCCACCCAAGTGAGACACCAACTTTGGAATAATCCCATTCTATGAGGCCCATCCTAGGAATAAACCCCCGCTGAGAGACCCCATCCTGGGAATAATCATCCTTGTGTGAACCCCATCCTAGGAATTATCCTATCTGTAAGACTCCATCCTGGGAATAATCCCCCCATGAGTGCCCATCCTTAGAAAAATTACTCTGTGAGACCCAATCCTGGAAATAATCAACCCTGTCAGACACCATCCTGGGAATAATCCCACTGTGAGAACCACCCATCCTGGGAATAATCCTCCCTGTTAGACACCATCCTGGGAATAATCAACCCAGTCAGAACCCATCCTGGGAGAGAATCACACTGTGAGAACCACCCATCCTCGGAATAATCCCCCCTCTGAGAATCCATCCTGGGAATAATCCAGACAGATCCCATCCTGGGAATAATCCTACCTGTCAGACTACATCCTGGGTATAATCCCCCATTGAGAACCCATCCTGGGAATAATCCTCCCTGTGAGAAACCATCCTGGAAATGATCCCCCCGAGAGAACCCATCCTGGGAATAAACCATCCAGTGAATACCCATCCTGGGAATAAATCCGCCCTGTGATATTCCATCCTGGGAATAATCCTCCCTGTGAGGCTCCCTCCTGGGAATAACCCCACCTGTGTGACTCCATTCGGAGAAATATTAGAGGTGGCTTTTTCACTCAGTGAGTGGTGGCAGAATGGAATGATCTTCTGAATGAGATAGTTGTGTCAGGGTCCCTTCTGTTATTTAAGAGAAGGTTGGATGTGTACATGGAGGTTGGAGGGTTATTGGCGGAGAGCAGGAGGTTTGAGCTAGTGGAGTTGTTCTAGTAAACCGGTGCAGACTTGAAAGGGTGACATGGCCTGTTTTTGCTCCGTAAATGGTTATATGGAGCAGGATAGTAGGCCTGGAATAAAGTCTGGAGAAAATGTTAAGAGAAAAGATGGTAAGGTTGGAAAGGACAGAACTTATGCATTTTTTTTGTATATTTTATTTGTTAAAGATATAGTACACAGACATAAAGAAGTACAGATATACAAAACTTTTTTCTCCCTTTTATTCCCCCCTCCTTTTTACCCTTCCCCCAAAATCTACCCCAGATAAAATAAAATGGAGTTAACATATGTATGGTCATTTACTTCTTGCTGTGTTGGGTGCCCTCTCTTTCCGGGAAGAAAAAAACCTCATTACATTACTAAACCCATATATTTCATATACAGGTCCAAGACCTTAATAAAAAAAAGAATGATCATGTAAGTTATCTTTTCCAATGGAATACACAATCACAACTCAGTGTGCCATCTCTGGATATTCAACTCAATTTCATTTTTCCAGGTAATTGCTGTGCACTTCCTAGCCACCGCTAAAGCCAGTTGAATAAATGCAAGTTGGGACTTATCCATTTTTAAACACAAAATCAATGTTGTACTGTATCCCAGCAAAATTAACATTGGGTCAAGTTCCAATTTAAACTTGAACAGTCCTTCCAAAAATTCCAAAATTCTACACCAGAAAGGTTTCACCTTTCACAAAGCCGGACTGAATGTAGGAAAGAACAGGTCCCTTTACCACATAGAAAGCATAAATCTGAAGAACTAAATCCATATTTCTTTAACTTCTCAGGTGTGAAGTACAGCTGATGAAGAAAATTATAATGAACCGCACATATCTCACACTTATCAATTTAGTCATGTTATCTTCACACATTCTTCCTGGGATATTGGAAGAGCTAAATTTTCCTCCAATTTCATTCTTGATTTATACAGATCTAACTTCCTCATTTCACATTGTAACAAAGCATACCTTTCTGAAATAAATCCCTTCTTGCCTTCATCTGTAATTAAAGTTTCAAATTTTGTAACTTTAACTCACATCCAAAATTATCTAACAATAAAGCACGAACTTGATAATATGCAAACAGTGCATTTGACATAATTCCAAAATTTTCCCCAAGTCTATTAAATGAAAAAGAACCAGCACCAATATTCTGCCTGAGTAAATCTACCTTGTAATTGCATGCCAAACTGCATGAGTTTTTCAAGCTTTGTTGGGACCAAGGTAAACTGCCTCAGGATCTTCGTGATGCCACCATCATCACCCTGTACAAAAACAAAGGCGAGAAATCAGACTGCTCAAACTACAGGGGAATCACGTTGCTCTCCATTGCAGGCAAAATCTTCGCTAGGATTCTACTAAATAGAATGATACCTAGTGTCGCCGAGAATATTCTCCCAGAATCACAGTGCGGCTTTCGCGCAAACAGAGGAACTACTGACATGGTCTTTGCCCTCAGACAGCTCCAAGAAAAGTGCAGAGAACAAAACAAAGGACTCTACATCACCTTTGTTGACCTCACCAAAGCCTTCGACACCGTGAGCAGGAAAGGGCTTTGGCAAATACTAGAGCGCATCGGATGTCCCCCAAAGTTCCTCAACATGATTATCCAACTGCACGAAAACCAACAAGGTCGGGTCAGATACAGCAATGAGCTCTCTGAACCCTTCTCCATTAACAATGGTGTGACGCAAGGCTGTGTTCTCGCACCAACCCTCTTTTCAATCTTCTTCAGCATGATGCTGAACCAAGCCACGAAAGACCCCAACAATGAAGACGCTGTTTACATCCGGTACCGCACGGATGGTAGTCTCTTCAATCTGAGGCGCCTGCAAGCTCACACCAAGACACAAGAGAAACTTGTCCGTGAACTACTCTTTGCAGACGATGCCGCTTTAGTTGCCCATTCAGAGCCAGCTCTTCAGCGCTTGACGTCCTGCTTTGCGGAAACTGCCAAAATGTTTGGCCTGGAAGTCAGCCTGAAGAAAACTGAGGTCCTCCATCAGCCAGCTCCCCACCATGACTACCAGCCCCCCCACATCTCCATCGGGCACACAAAACTCAAAACGGTCAACCAGTTTACCTATCTCGGCTGCACCATTTCATCAGATGCAAGGATCGACAATGAGATAGACAACAGACTCGCCAAGGCAAATAGCGCTTTTGGAAGACTACACAAAAGAGTCTGGAAAAACAACCAACTGAAAAACCTCACAAAGATAAGCGTATACAGAGCCGTTGTCATACCCACACTCCTGTTCAGCTTCGAATCATGGGTCCTCTACCGGCACCACCTACGGCTCCTAGAACGCTTCCACCAGCGTTGTCTCCGCTCCATCCATTGGAGCGCTTACATCCCTAACGTCGAAGTACTCGAGATGGCAGAGGTCGACAGCATCGAGTCCACGCTGCTGAAGATCCAGCTGCGCTGGATGGGTCACGTCTCCAGAATGGAGGACCATCGCCTTCCCAAGATCCTGTTATATGGCGAGCTCTCCACTGGCCACCGTGACAGAGGTGCACCAAAGAAAAGGTACAAAGACTGCCTAAAGAAATCTCTTGGTGCCTGCCACATTGACCACCGCCAGTGGGCTGATAACGCCTCAAACCGTGCATCTTGGCGCCTCACAGTTTGGCGGGCAGCAACCTCCTTTGAAGAAGACCGCAGAGCCCACCTCACTGACAAAAGGCAAAGGAGGAAAAACCCAACACCCAACCCCAACCAACCAATTTTCCCCTGCAACCGCTGCAATCGTGTCTGCCTGTCCCGCATCGGACTTGTCAGCCACAAACGAGCCTGCAGCTGACGTGGACTTTTTACCCCCTCCATAAATCTTCGTCCGCGAAGCCAAGCCAAAGAATTGTGCTGATACTAAAACTAAATCAATTCTAGAATAAAAATCATGCCTGGCTGAATAAAAAGAAAAGTATTTCTCTGTCGGGTTGAACTTCCTCCAGATCTCTACCAAATTCAACTCTTTCATTACCATTGACAGCGGTTTAGCCATTCTTGTTTAACCCAACTTTTTTGGAGATTTATCTAATAAAGGGTCCAAACGATTGAAATCACCAAAACATTATCATACACCTGATTTAAATTCAAAAAAAGCCTCTGTCATGAATGCCTCATCATCCACATTAGGTGCATAAACATTCATCAATGTCCAGGCCTCTGAAAAAATATTACAATTTGCCACTAACACTCTACCTGCTGTTGCAAAAACTGAGTCCAATGTAAAAGATAACTTTTTATGTATTAGAATAGCAACACCTCTTGCCTAGAATTAAAAGACAATGCTATAACATGCCCAACTCTTTTCAACTTCTAATGCTCCTTCTCCATCAAGTGTGTTTCTTGCAAAAATGCAAGATCTTCTTGATATAAGCTCACACCAGTTTTCTTTTAATTGGGTTATTAAGCCCGTTAACATTAAAAGTTGCAAAATTCAAATTAGCCATAAGCCCTAAATCTCCTCCAGAGTGGGACCCCCACAGCTCAAAATTGAAAATAAAGAACTCCTTAAAAATTAAAAAGAAAAAAGCCCCAAAGTAAAACATAGAAAAAAACCTCCCAAAAAAAACTTCAACAATATAAGTGAAGGACCTCCCTCAATTACACGGGAGTGACCAACGCCACAGGTGGCTGATGACTTCAGAAGAGTTGGCAGCTGAGCATCCCCCCCCCCAAACAGAACAAGCAATAATCAAAATATACAATTGCATCAAGAATAATAAGCTGCCTCCAATGCATGGTTAACCTGCTCATCATCATCAATATCAATCTGTTGTCGTGTCTCCATCTGTCTTTACTCAGTCCCTCCTCCAGGAATCACCACTTGTTGATGAGAGGACTGATCCTGACCCTGCTTATTAACTGCCAAAAAATTAGCAAAAACAAAAGCCACATGATCATTATCAAAAAGCTGAGACTGAAAATTTCCAAAAAAACCCTTCAGCACCGCAGGATAATGAAATCCAAACTTATACCCTTTCTGCCACAAAACATTTTTAGCTGAATTCAGTTCCTTATGATGTTTGATAATATCTTGACTTGAATCAGCATAAAAGAAAACTCTATTGTTCTGAACAATCAATAGACTCTGGTAACATCTGGCATTCTGAACCGCAAGTCTCAAAATTGTCTCTAGGTCTTGGTACCGTAAGCACTGGATCAAATTGATTGAGGAGCTTGGCCAGGATATGGTTTTCATCTGACCACCTATTCTATTCAATTCTATTCAATTCTATCCAATTCCAGTCCATCTGGGAATTCTGCCACTCTTAAGACCTTGGGAATCCATTTTTGGAAAAACTGAAGTGGATTTGGACCCTCGATATCTTCTGGTTATCTCACAATCTTAATATTATTTCTCTGACTTTGGTTTTCCAAAGTATCAATCTTTTTCAACAAATCTGTCTTCTGCACCTCCCAACCAGCGAATGAATTTTCTAACTGATCAACCCTTTCTTTATATTGGTCCATCTCGTCTTTACACTCAAGAAAGGGTTCTTCAAGCTTTTAAAAATTATCTTGCACTTTATTAACAGCTTGAAGACATTTACTCACATCGATATTAACAGTAGAGATTTCTCCCCGTATCTTGAACATCGCACCTCTCATTTCAGTAAATCTCTGATTCGTTTGCATAGCCAAACTTCCAATTTGATTAACTATATCATTTAAAGCAGGATTAATAGATGATAAATCTAACTTAGGTAAGACAAGCTTCTGCATTTCAGGTCTAACCTCCGTTAAACTTACAGCCTCCTCCAGTAACTGTATTTACTCTTCAGCCAGCATGGGGAATTCTTCTTCCTCTTCTCCCTCCATCGATAAAACAGTTGAGACCACCCAACTGTGGGTAGGGACCCCCCCTCCAATCACTAGGCCGTTTGAGGTCAGGAGCCCCCACATCCTTGGTTCGTTCAGTCATTGTGTGTATCCTCCACATCAGGGGAAGATTGTTGTCAGTTGCCGGTGCCATCTTGTGCCGCAGGATGCAAAACTGGCGTCGGGGTCAGATGTACCTCGCCCAGCAATGTCCGTTGAGGTTGGGGAAGAGCTGCAGTCGAACCTGGAGGCTCACTTTACAAGTAGGCCACATTTCTTTCATATTTCCAGCTTTTTAATTGTGGATTTCTTCCCAACTTGTGCTTTCATTTTCCTCTCAGTTGAAAGGCAGGGATATTCACCAATACTTTAAGTATCTTTAAAACTTTTTCAAAATTTGTAATTCAGATTTTAATTAGTTTTGTCAGGGGGAGGTGTTGTTCCACATCCTCTTCCTATGCCATCATGCCACACCCCCACCCCACCCCAGAACTTCTGCATTTGTATGTCATTTTTGTAAGAAACATGGTCATGTGATTGCGAATTGTCTAGTGAAAAAGAAATGAGAAAAGGAAGTTATACCAGAAGCATGTATTCAAATAGTGGAATTTAAGGAGAGCAAATGTTCTAAACCTGGTAAGGATGTCATAGATATTTTCAAACCTTTTGTGTCTGAGGGCTTTGTCTCAAAAAAGGAGGGAGAACCACAGGTTCCAGTTAAAATTCTTAGAGATACTGGGATAACATTTTAACTCTGGATCAAAGGACTGACACAGGGGAGTCAACTTCGATTAAAGGTGTTGGAGGTGAGGTGGAGCCAATATCGCTTCACAAGTTAAAGGATCTGTTTTAGTAGGAATAATTTTAAAGATACCCATGCAGGGTGTCTCATTTTTGTTGGGGAATGATTTGGCAGAGGATAAAGTTGGGTCAGTTTTGAGATTAACAAATCAGCCTAGTAAGGATGAGATTAGAGAGGATGGTGAGATACATCCTACAAACCTTAGTCTGTGACTAAGAAAATGATGAGAGCTGAAGAAGATCCAGTTGATAGAGACTTCCCAGTACTTCTGAAGTCGTTTTGAAACAGCAGGGTCAGTATGAGAGTAAGGATTTCTCTTTGTCAAGGAAAGAGTTAATTTAGCAACAGAAAATAATACAGATCATGTTGTCTTAAGGGACAAAGCAAAAAGTGAACAGGAGATTAAAGAAATGGCTTGTAAAGTGAATTGTTGATGAGAAAATGGAGTCCTCTTGATATTCCTGCTAATGAAGAATGGGGAATGATTCATTAGGTGGTTGTACCTAGAAATTACCAGAATTAAATATTAAATATAGCCCACAGTACACCTTTGGGTGGTCATCTTGGTGTAAAGAAAACTATGAATAAGATTTTCAGACAATTTTTCTGGCCTGGTTTGAGGAAGGATGTGGTAAATTGGTGCCAGACATGTCACACTTGTCAGGTTGTGGGGAAACCTAACCAGGGTCCTCCAGTGGCTCCATTACAACATATTCCTGTTGTTGGGGAACCTTTCACCAGGGTTATTATAGATGGTGTCGGTCCCCTGCCAAAAACTAAGTCTGGTAACCAGTACTTATTAACAATTATATGTGCAGTGTTGAGATTTCCAGAGGCTATACCATTAAGGAAGATTAAAACCAAAACAGTGATAAAGGCTCTGGAAAGATTTTTCAGAGTTTTTGGATTACCGAAAGAGATCCAGAGTGATCAAGGATCTAACTTTATGTCTGGGTTTTTTCAACAGTTAGTTTATGAGTTGGGGAAAAAAACAGATCATTTCATCTGTGTACCATCCTGAAACTCAGGGAGCTTTGGAAAGTTTTAATTCTACTCTTAAAAATATGAGGATTTATTGTCTGGAGAATGGAAAAGATAGGAACAAAGGTATTCATTTATTGTTGTTTGCAGCAAGTGAGGTTCTGCAGAAGTCATTAAGTTTCGGCCCTTTTGAAATTGTGTTTGGACATCAGGTTAGAGGGCCTTTAATGTTGATAAAAGATCAGTGGGTTAATGAGGATGTGGAGCTGGATTATGTTTCTAAATTTAAGGATAGGCTATAAAAAGTATGGACTTTGGCTCAAGAGAATTTGGAAATGGCTCAGGGTAAAATGAAGTGTTTATTTGACAGGAAAGCTCAGGTGAGGAATTTTAAGACAGGAAGTAAAGTTTTGATTTTGTTTCCAACACATGACAATCCTTTGAGAGCTAGATTTTCTGGACCGTACATAGTTAAATCAAAACTGAATGATGTTAACTATGTTGTTAACACTCCAGATCGAAGGAATAAAACTCAGGTTTGTCACATAAATTTGTTGAAACTTATTATGTGATTAAAGGTAGTGGAGAACAATCTGATTCAGAGGTGTTAGTTGTTAACAGGGTTGAGGAAGTTATGGATCATAAGATTATGGAAACAGAATTTTGTGAGGGTAACCTTAAAGAAACCATGGTTGGTATGCGCCTGTCTGACTCAACAATTTTGGGAAATTTGGAAAAAAAGTTAGGCCATCTTAAGTTACAAGAGCAGATGCAGTTGAAAGAATTACTTTTGAAAAAGACAAATTTGTTCCCTGATGTTCCAAGAAGGACATCAGTGATTTACTGATGACAAATCCTATAAAACATCACCCATATAGAATAAACATTTAGAAGAGTAAAATCATGGATCAGGAGGTGGAATATATGTTGAGGCATGACATTATTAGACCTTCAAACTCATATTGGAGTTCTCCTTGTTTTCTGGTAACAAAACCAGATGGAACTGTTAGGTTTTGTACAGATTACAGGAAGGTTAATTCAGTAACTAAAACAAATGCTTATCCTATTCCGAGAATAGATGACTGTATTGATAAAATTGGCAAAGCTAAATTTCTTACTAAGTTGGATTTGTTGAAGGGTTACTTGTGTGTGCCTATAACTGAGAGGAAAGAATATTTCAGCTTTTGTAACTCCATCCAGTTAATACGAGTATAATGTGTTACCTTTTGGCATTAAAAATGCCCCTGCAACATTCCAGATGATGATTGATTTGGTTATCCAAGGGTTAACTCATACAGATGCTTATATTGATAACTCAGTCACAAAAAATGACACATCGGAAGAACATCAAAGGCAATTGGACAAATTTTTTGCAAACTTAACTGTTAATTTAGCAAAGAGTCAATTTGCAAATCCCATGCTAACATACTTGGATTATGTAGTTAGTCATGGCAAAGTTGTACCTATTCAAACTAAGGTGAATGCAATTTCTGAGTTTCCTATTCCCAATGGTAAGAAAGCAGTGAGAAGGTTTTTAGGAATGGCAGGATATTACAGGAAATTTTGTTCAGGTTGCTCTTCCTTTATCCAACCTTTTGAAGAAAGAGGAGAAATTTGTGTGGACTAAAGATCGACAGACAGCTTTAGAAAATTTAAAGGATATGCTATGCCATTTCCCAGTGTTAAAATCTCCTGATTTTGACAAACCATTTTCTTTAGCAGTGGACCCCAGTGAGAGAGCAGCAGGTGCAGTTTTATTGCAAAAACGTAATAAAATTGACCTACTTTAAAAAAAAATTAATGTTCATAAAAGGAACTATTCTACTACTGAAAAAGAACTGTTGCCTATCATATTTGCTCTGCAGAATTTTGATGTATATCCTGGTACCTCTCAAGAACCAATTGTGATATTCACTGATCACAATCCTCAGGTGTTTTTGAATAACATGAATAATAAAAACAGAAGATTGTTAAACTGGAGTTTAATATTACAAGAATATAACCTGCAAATTAACCATATCAGGGCTATAAATAATGTTTGTTTGTCAAGATGTTAAAATTGATCGTGTTTAAAAATACTCTCAAAATTGGGTTACTGTATGTTAAATATTGTGTATTGTTATCTCTTTAGAGCTTTTTGAGACAGTTTGAGACAGTTTAGTTATAACTGAATTTTAACTCAAGAGTTAAAATTCCTTTAAAGGGGAAAGGTGTGACAGAGTATATAGAGGTGTTTGGGAGATAAATTGGGAAAGATTTGTTAGAGCAAGTCACACACAAACAGTTTTAAACAGAATTTTTGCAGGAGCTTTTGCAGAGTGCTCACAGACTCATGATGGACTGTTATTTGCAAAAAGGCAACAAATGTAATAGCAGGCAGGGCAGCTTTGTCTGGAAAACAGAACTTGCTGTTGGAGGGTCATGTGATCTTTGCAGGCAGAGAGCAGAAAAAAAGAGGCTTTGCTCTCAGAGTTGGAGGGAGAGAGAGAGAGAGAGAAGAGATACAGACATCGGTTCCAGAGGGACAAGCTGGCAAGCTTTGGAAAATGACCTGGTTAAAGGAGAGGACTGGGTGTCTGATGTTTCCCTTGGAATAAGAGAAACAGAAAGGAACTCTGTGGTGACCTGAAACAAGAAAAACTCTCTCTCTCTGAAATCCAACAAGAACCCTTCTGAGTGATAACCATTTGCCTGTTAAGTACCAAAGACTGGTGAACTTTGTTAATGTTAACTTCTGTGCACAGTACAAGAATTGCCTGCAACCAGTGAGATTGGACTGTGAACCAAAGAACTTTCCTGAACTTACACACACATTACACACACGTGCACTTAGAATTAGAAGGGGGTAAAGTAGGTTAAGTGAGTCAAAAGAGATAAGTTAAAGTTTGATTCTATTTTCATGTTCAAAGATAATTAAAGGAAACTTTTTTTAAAGTAACCCATTGTCGTGGTGCATATCTATTGCTGCTGGGTTTTGGGGTCCTCCTCGATCTTTGCCCCCCCCAACTCTGCCCCACTCTCAGATTTCTGCCCCTCTCCGATCTTTGTCCCCCTCACTGTTCTGTGTCACCCTCCCCATTCTGTGTCCACCTCCCCAATTTCACTCCCCCCTCCCCGATCTCTGTCCCCCTCCCCAATCTCCGTCCCCCCCTCCTCAATCACTTTCCTCATCCCCAATCTCTGTTCTTTCCTGATTTCTGTCCCCTTCCCTGATTCTGTTCCCCTCCCCATTTTGTTTCCCCCATCCCTGATCTCACTCCCCCCCATCTCCGATCTCTGTTCCCCTTCTTCGGACTCTGACCCCACCTTCCTTTATTCTATCCCCCTCCCTGATCTCTGCCTCCTCTCCAATCTCTGCCCCTCCCTGAACTCTGTCCCCTTTCCCCAATATCTCTACCCACTCCCTGATATTTTCCCCCCCTGAGCTCTGTCCCTTCCCAATCTCTGTACTCCCTCCCGGTCCCTGTTATCCCCCTTCTCATGCTTCCCCGTTCTGCTCCACCCCCACCCAACTATGGTCCATGCTCCCCCATTACACCCAAATCAGGTCCTTGCTCCCCTGTTATCTTCCTCACCCAGTTCCCACTGCTCTCTCCCCTTCTCCCTGAGAGCTCATGTTCACTGTTAAACCTTGTGTGTGTCTTTGATTCCCATGGTGACCCTCTGAACATTCGCAGGTAAGACTTTAATTTTTTTGGGGGGGGGGATTGAAAGTAGTTGGCTTTATCTTGGGCACAATATAGTCTAGCCAGTCCTACTGGCCACCCAGTCATGGTGTTTAATGAGGAGTGCCGTGGGATAAGCATGCATCCTTGGAGTTCACCTGGGTTGATAATCAATGAGGAGGAGACATTGTTTCCCATTCATATTGACTGTGGTCTTCCAATGAGAAAGTCAAGGATCCAGTTGCCAGAGATTGTAGCTTGTTGACCAGCACTGAGTGAATAATAGCATTGAAGGCTGAGCTGAGCTGTAGTCAATGAAGAGCAGCCATATGTATGAATTGCTGTTTTCAAGGTGATCGAGAACTACGTGGAGAGCCAGTGATGTTGCATCTGGCGTGGAGCGATTGTGACAATAGGGGATTTGCAGTGGGTCCAGATCTTTACTTTGGGACATGTTAATTCTGGCCATGACCAGCCTCTCAAAGCATTTAATCACAGTAAAAGTTATTGGCAGTCATTGAGGCAGCTCCGTCTACTCTTCTTGGGCACCAGGATGATTGATGCCCTTTTGAAGCTGGTGGGAATCTCTGCCAGCCACAATGAGAGGATGAAAATGTCCATGAACACTTTGGCTAGTTGGTTGGTGCAAATTTTGAGTACCTTGCCACGTATGATGTTAGGGCATGACATCAGATTTAGTTTGACAAGTGTTACAAGCCCAAAGGACCCATAAACACAGCAGCAATAGATATTCACCAAGAGAAATGTTACTTAAACAAAAGTTGCTTTTAATTATCTTTAAACATGAAAACAGAATCAAACTTTAACTTATCATTATTAACTTACTTAACCTAACTTAACCCCCTTCTTGTTTAGGTAATGTAATGTATGTAAGTTCAGAAAAATTCTTTGGTTCACAGTCCAATCTCACTTCTCATTCCTCCAAGTTCATGGGCATTTCTTATCCTATGCACAGGATTTAGCATTTATAAAGTTTACCAGGCTTTGGTGATTTAAAGGTAAATGGTCAGGTAGGTTCTTGTTGGTTTTCAGAGAGAGATTTGTTGTTCCTTTTTAATCAGCCATTCAGGGTCTTGCTGACGAAACCTGCCCCTTCAGGGTTGCCTAGATGATAACCACTTTCTTTCAGGTCACCACAGAGTTCCTTTCTGTTTCACTTATTCCACATGAAACATTAGACAGCTAGTCCTCTCCTCTTGCATGAACCACAAGGGCTTTGACCCAGCCATCTATCAAATGGGCTTGCTAGCTTGTCCTGTTCCAATCCCAGCTACTTGTGCTGGCTGTAACACTGTACAAATGACCTCTGTCTCTCTCTCTCTGAGAGAAAGCCTGTTTTACTCTCTCTGCTTACAAAACCACGTGACCCTCTTACAGACAGCATCAGGTCCAACATGCTCTTTCATCTGTTGCCTTTTGTAAACAACAATCTATTAGTGAAGTCTCTTGCGCACTCTCCAAAGCACTTGCAAATGCTGTGTAGCTGATATGTCTAGCATGGGGCAAAGATCCAGTATTTCAATCAAGTTCTATTTTAAAGTGTTTGTATATGACCTACTCTAACAAACCTTTTCCCAATTTATCTCACAAAAATATATCTATATACTCAAGGTGCTGGAGCATTCGCACTTTGAGTGCTGTGCTGTCTGGTTATCAGAAGAATATCAATATTTTGGAAGGGGTGGAGAGAATCAGCAGGATGTTCTTTCAGATTTAAGATTTATTGTCAGAGAACATGCATGACCTCACAAATAACACTGAGATTAATTTTTCCTGTGGGTATGGCAGAATCACCACTAATTGTTAGTGAAAAATAAACTGTGCATAGCATAAACATGTAAACAAACTGCAATACTGAGAGAACAAAAGTAGATCAATAAAGTGCACAAGTAAGAGTCCTTAAATGAGTCCCTGATGGCGTTTGGTGGTGGAGGGGGAGCAGCTGAACCTAAACATGATGGTGGTGGGAGTCTTGTGGTACCGACACCTCTTTCCTGATGGCAGCAACGAAAACTGAGAGTGTGCTGGAGGGTGTGGATCCTTTATGCTCTCCCATGGCAGCATTTCCCTGGAGATGTACTCGATAGTGTGGAGGGTTTTGTCTGTGATGTCCTGGACCCTTGGAGGGCTGGGTCTTTATTCTTCAGCATGAAGGTGGCTGAGACGTTGTATAAAATAAGGACGGGCAAGGACAAAGTGAACGCTCACAGTCTTTTCCCCAGAGTAAGAATGCTGGGGGTAGTTGCGTGAGACGGGACCCAGGGGGTCAGAAGGTCACCTGTGAGGCTGCCTGAGTTGGGACGAAGGGCCTGCTCTGTGCTGTATGATCCTCAGCGTTGTAGCCTTGCAGCCGGTCACTGGCCAGCTTAGCCGCCACAGAACGCAATGGCAGCTGAACCTTCCCAGAATCCTTTTTCGCTAAGAAAGCACCCTCTCCGAGCCGAGGAGCGAAGGACGCAGGCAGTGACGTCAAATGCGAACGGAGGGCGGGGCTACAACGCAGACGCGTATCTCTCCGTTCGGTGGGAACAGAACCCGCTGACAGTGACGTCATAAAGCGGGGCTGCAGCACTGACGTGGTAAGTGGAAGCCGCGGTCGCTCGCTCGGGAACCCGTTTCTCAGGACCGGCCGCTGCGGCAGGAGGTGGGAAGCCCGGCCAGCCCGTCGGGGCGGGTGCAACGGCGGCCTGGCGAGGCCCCGAGAGAACACGGGCGACCCAGCCACGAGAGGGCGGGCGGCCCAGTTCGGGGAGGGAAGGAGCGCAGGAGGCCCAGCCAGGGGTGGGAGGGCTGGCGGCCCAGTCGGGGGAGGAAGGAGGGTGGGCGGCCCAGCCCGGGGAGGGATGGTAGCCGATGTCTGCGGCCGATTAAGTAGTTTCAGGAAGGCGGGCATTCTGGGTAAAGAGGCGGACAGTTGGCAGACTCTGAATTACAAATTGGGGCGGGGGCTCAGGCCAACAGGTCACACATGGAAGACACACAGATGCTGGGCCTCGGCTGGTCTCACCATTTCCACAGGAGGCACCGCTATATCACCGACCGTTCGGCCCTGTGCCCTCACACACGTGGAAAGAACAGAGAAAACCTGCAGTACAGCACAGACCCCAACAAAGTTGGACCAAACATTTCCCTCCCTCGAAGTTACCAGGCTTACCCAGAGCCCTCTATTTTTCTCAGCTCCGTATATCTCTTCAAAAGGCCCTATTGTATCCACCTCCAGCACCGTTTCTGGCAGGCCTTCCCACAACTGACATCCCCTCCACCTTCTCCCCAGCACCTTAAACCCGTGTCCCCTTGGCAACCATTTTGGTTTAGCCCTGGAAAAAAGCCTGATTATCCACACGATCAATGTCTCTTGTCATCTTCAAGGAATAAGCAAAGTAAAGGAAGGTGTCAGAATAAAGGCTGAAGAGTGGCTGGGGGAGGAGTCCATCAACTAAAGTTCTTAATGGGATATGATAAGAGGTGAGGTGAGAATCAGTTTGGGCTCTGTGAAAGGAGACTGGGAAAAGGGGAGAGCTGGGGGAAGGGTGATGGGGAAGAAGTGGGGAGGGGGTTTAACAGAAACTGGCAAAGTTGTTACTAATGCTATCTGGTTGGAGGATGCCCAGTTGGAAGATGAGGTGTTGTTCCTCCAATTTGTGTATGGTCATGAGCCCAACGACAGACGTGTCCGCAAGGGAATGGGATGGCGAACTGAAATGGATGGCCACTGGGAGATCCACACTACTGAGGCGGATTGAGCCAAGGTGCTTCACAAAGAGATCTCCTGGTCTGCATCCAATCTCTCCGATGTGGAGGAGATCACAACGGGAGCATCGGATGCAGATTCACAAGTGAAATGTTGCTTCAGTTGGAAGGACTGTTTGGGACCCAAAATGTTGGTGAGGAACAAGGTGTGGGCATGGGGGTAGGCTCCAAGGGGATGATGTGTTGTAGTGGGTTTTCGTCACTCCGATGCAATCAGTCACAGCACACAAAAACCTCTTTGTTAACTCTTTATTAGGTAGCAGCTACCTGGAAGAGTCCTCTACTGCTGTCACTCTTGAAGCAATCTAGTAGGGTCTCCATCCACCAAGGAGGTGGATCAAGTATTTATACATTCAAGCAAGTTAGAAAAAACTTGTCACTCACAAACTCACGTGATCTAAAAATATAGCATACTCAAAGTAGGACAAGCGGCAACTGCCCCCAACTACCCTGCAGTCTCGTAGATTATACATCAAAGTTGAAAAACATGCTGTTGGAACAAAGAGGCAGTTTATAATATTCAGACTCAGCGAAAACACCAGTCTTGCATTCCTGCACTCTCTGGATTGACTCCCTTCTGGGCAACCAAAGGTGGTTCCAGTCAGTGAGAGGAATTAAAACAGGACTGCTTTTAACCTTTCACTTCTTCCCTAGACAAGATTCTAAAGGTTTCAATATTCTAAGGGTTTTATACATTATTATTTCAGATTGGTGGGGAGGAACGAGACGACAAGGGAGTCACAGAGGGAGTGGTCCTGTAGAAGGGGGTTTCTCGTGGTGGTCTCATGTAGTCAGTGCTGGAAATGGTGGAGGAGGTCACAAATGGACATAGATGGGAAGGGAAAAGAGAAAAACCGCTGAGGTGATGGGGGTAAAGAGTAACTGATAGGAGTTGGAATGCTGTCTGATTGGAGAGGGCCCAGTCAGAATACAAGGTGGTGTTTCTCCAATTTACGGGTGGTCTCGGAACGGCACCTTCCCCCACCTTTTCATTCTGATCCCTGTCTATTTTTGCTTATACCTGAGCAAGGGCCCAGGCTGGAAATGTTGGTCATAAAAACACACAGAAATGCTATAGGAACTCAGCTGGTCTTGCAGTGTCCATTGGAGGAAAAGGTAATTACCATTGTTTTGGACTTAAGCCCTTCAAGGAGTAGGTTCCCCTTTATTTCCCATGGATGCTGCGTGAGCTGAGTTTCCCCAGCAGGTTTTTGTGGAGCCCTCAGCCCCAGCCACTACAGATTTCTTCGTTTAACTCCATTGGTTCCACTCGCCAGTCACACTTTCCCTGTCAGTCAGCTGAGCGAATTGAGAAACACATGCAGATGGATACAGGTCTTGCCAACATCCACATTGTCGAGGAAACCGCTTCAGTTGGGACTGATATTAAAAACAAAGAACTAAATGTAATTCCCAGTAAATAAAACCCTCTGGAAGAACACAATTACTGTAGATGCTGGAAGTTTGAGTGAACGATGGGAAGCTGCAGGGAATTAGTGGGTCAGGTCTCATCTAAGGCCAATGTTTCAGTTTGGGACCCTTTACAAAACTCTCATCACCTTTATGATTCAATGAACGGCTCAATTAACGCCTATAGTCCCAACTTTCTGCGTGAGGTGAGAATACAGCCGATAGCTGACCACAGAGACCAAAGTGGCCTGCTCTACTTTGCCGCCTCTCCCTGAGTAATGACATGGGTACACTTGTTTTGCAGGGTGATAAAAGGAGAGGAGTTGTGGATGTGGACCAAAGGCAACGTTAGACCCTGTCACGTCAGTGAAGAGGAGATGCTTGCATGTTTTATTTCTGAGAAGTGATGACAAGCCACAGTGTGACTGGCCGGGCCGTGAGGTTCACCCCACCCCTGAGTGTTAAGAACCTGTGACTGCAAGGAATTTTGGCCAGTTGTGGAAATAGAGTCATGGAGAGAAAGAAGCACATCCTTGAGAGGCTTTGACGAACTGAACAGGAGTGGAGGCAAATAAATTATTTTCAACAACGCTGAAGGAGTGAGCAATATTTGCCTGTTAAAAGTTAACGATCGTTTTTATGCTTGAAAACCAATATTCTGTCCCAGACTGAGATTTGTGCTTCGGGATTAACTGGACTCGACCTGGAAGTAATTGGGTGAACCCGCAGCAAACACCATGTTCTTTCCACCAATGATTTGGTGCATCGAGAGAACATCCTAACTGAAGCCTGGTCACTCAGCTGGTGTGAGTGAAGGGGTTCATGCTGCCTTCTGAAATGAGTGCCCCCCAACGGGCTCACACTGGGAAGTGGCCATTCACCTGCTTAGAGTGCGGGAAGGGCTTTGCTCAGTCCTCTAACCTGAAGACCCACCAGCAGATCCACACTGGCGATAGACCCTACACCTGCCCTGAGTGTAGCAAGGAGTTCATTCTATCCTCAGACTTGCTGACCCACCAGCAGGTCCACACTGGCAAGAGGCCCTTCACCTGCCCTGAGTGTGGCAAGGGATTCACTAAGTCCTCTCGACTGAAGACCCATCAGAGGGTTCACACCGGCGAGAAGCCCTTCATCTGCCCCGAGTGTGGCAAGGGCTTCACCCAGTCCTCTAGCCTGAAAACACACCGGCGTCTCCACACCGGGGAGAGGCCCTTCACCTGCCTCGAGTGCGGCAAGGACTTTACTCAGTCGTCTAAACTGAAGATCCACCGGCGACTCCACACCGGTGAGAAACCCTTCACTTGCCCTGATTGTGGCAAGGGGTTCATTCAATCGTCAGACTTGCTGAACCACCGGCAGGAACACACTGGTGAGAAGCCCCTCACCTGCCCTGAGTGTGGCAAGGGGTTTAGTCGATCGTCAGACCTGCTGACCCACCAGCGGATCCACACTGGCGAAAGGCCCTTCACCTGCCCTGAGTGTGGCAAGAGCTTCACTCACTCCTGTAGCCTGAAGACCCATCAACGTCTCCACACCGGGGAGAGGCCCTACACCTGCACTGAGTGTGGAAAGGGGTTCAATCGATCGTCAGACTTGCTGACCCACCTTCAGGTCCACACTGGCGAAAGGCCTTTCACCTGCCCCGAGTGTGGGAAGGGCTTCACTCAGTCCTCTAACCTGAAGACCCACCGGCGTCTCCACACCGGGGAGAGGCCCTACACCTGC
Source organism: Narcine bancroftii (assembly GCF_036971445.1). Lineage (NCBI taxonomy): Eukaryota > Metazoa > Chordata > Chondrichthyes > Torpediniformes > Narcinidae > Narcine > Narcine bancroftii. The sequence goes on from NC_091472.1 coordinate 211,095,517, forward strand.
CCCGAGTGCGGTATGGGGTTTAATCGATTGCCGGACTTGCAGACCCACCTGCAGTTCCACACTGGTGAAAGGCCCTTCACCTGCCCCGAATGCGGCAAGGGCTTCACTAAGTCCTCTAACCTGAAGACCCACCAGCGTCTGCACACTGGTGAGAGGCCCTATACCTGCCCCGAGTGCGGGAAGGGCTTCGCTCAGTCCTCTAACCTGAAGTCCCACCAGCGTCTCCACACAGGGGAGAGGCCCTACACCTGCCCTGAGTGTAGCAAGGGGTTCATTCGATCCTCAGACTTGCTGACCCACCAGCAGGTCCACACTGGCAAGTGGGCCTTCACCTGCCCCGAGTGTGGCAAGGGCTTCACTAAGTCCTCTATATTGAAGATCCATCGGAGGGTTCACATCAACGAGAGGCCCTTCATCTGCCCTGAACGTGTGAAGTGCTTCACTCAGTCCTCTAACCTGAAGGCCCACCGGCGTCTCCACACTGGGAAGAGGACCTTTGCCTGCCCCCCAAGTGCGGATGGAGGTTCACCCAGCCATCCCACCTGAAGACCCACCAGTGTTTCCATACCAGAGAGAGACCCTACACGTGCACTGGGTGCAGCAAGGCGTGCTATTGATATCATACTTCCTGTGTTACAGAGTTCTGTGTTGTGTTGTTACCTAAGGTTTTGTGTTGGAAAGTGACAGTTTGCCTTAGAGAGCCAAGGTGAAGGTGGACTGCTGAGAGAGTGGGAGACGGACTGGGCATGTGGAGAAAATTATCTAGAAATTTCTGGACTAGGAAGACAAACCACCACTGGGTGTGGCTGTGAAGTGGAAGGAGGCCCAAGCATGAATCATCGTTTGGGCGGCAGTTTAGAATGTTGGGCATTTTCAAAGGGATGAACATTCCGAAGGCAGCCAGAATGATCTGGACCAAGTCAGTTGTTCCTCTGCAAGCAACACAAGAAGACAACTTAAAATTTTGTGCGCTCTCTCCCTCTCTCTCCCTCTCTCTCTCTCTCCCTCTCTCTCTCTCTTTCTCTATCTCTCTCTCTCTTCTCTCTCTCTCTCTCTCTTTGGCTTCAGTTTATACCAAACAAACAGAAAAAAATCTTTGCTTTGGTTGAGATCGAAGTTTTGTGAGTCTTGTGTGATTTGTGTTTGTTTTGTGTAAGTTTTTCTGTGGGCTGGTTGGAAGTATAACTTAGACTTTAATTACATATGTTATATTTAGGCTGGGGAAATTATTAGTTTGCATAGTAACCAATAGGCATTGTTATAAAGGTCGGGGGGGGGGTGGGGGTTTAGACTAAAGTTTGAATGTGAATTTTTGTTAATAAAGTAATTGTTCATCTTTACCCCTGTGTGATATGCCTTCTTTGTGGTTGCTGGTTTGATCTTGTAACATAATTTGGGGGAATCGTCCAGGATCAAACCACTTTGGAAGCTTTAGGGGTGATTGACCTGTGCTTAGTTATCAGTTGTTCAACCTCCAGCTTGAAATTAAAAATAAACGGTGAGTGTATAAATCACCAGCAACTATGAATGTTGACCAGTTCATAACTAACCCTTCAATGGTTAATTTAAAAATGGCTAAAAAGTCAGAACTGATGGTTATAGTTGGCAAGTTAAAACTTCTTACAGTAAGAACTGGGATGGAAAAAAAAAGGAAATTGCCCAAAAGATTGTTAAGCACTATGTAGGAAAGGTGGTATTTGAAGAAGCTGCATTGTAAGTTTCCAAAGGAGAAAACTTCAGAGAAAGTAAAGTTGGCTTTGAGAAAACTAGAAATGGAGGAGAGAGAGAAAGAACGGAAGCATGAGCTATAACTAGCTAAGTTAAAGCTGACCCTAATGCAAGGAGAAGGAGAATCCCAAAACCCATGTACTGGTCAGGAGGAGAGGTTTCTGGTCAGTAGAGAAGTGAGGTTAGTTCCTCCATTTGAGGAAGCTGAAATAGATGAGTATTTTCAGCATTTTGAGAAAGTAGCTGTAAATTTAAAATGGCCACCAGACCAGTGGTCACTCCTGCTACAAAGTGTTCTTAAAAGGAAGGCCCAACAGGTGTATTTGTGTGTCACAGTACAACAAGCAGCTGATTTTAAAAAGCAGGCTAATCTGTGACCTTATGAACTAGTCCCAGAGGCTTATAGACAAAAGTTCAGGAGTTTTAAAAAAGCAACAAGCCAATTTTGCTTATAGGAAAGATGTGTGTTTTGATCGGTGGTGTGCCGCAAAGAAAGTAGGAAATAACTTTGATTTATTGAGGGAAATCATTCTGATTGAAGAGATTAAAAATTGTATTCCTGACGATATTCAAGTGTACTTTGGCAGAGAAAAATATAAAAACTTGGCAAGAATTGGCTAAATTCGCAGAGGAATATGCTTTAACCCACAAGGCTAAGGACACCAGGGGAAACTTTTGAAAGGAATACTGCTGATGATTCAAGTAGATTAGAGAGAAAATCTAGAAGTAAGGTTAAAGGAAGAGAAATGGGTGAAGGAAAAAATTTTGTCATTTTCCACTATTGTAAGAAGCCAGGGCACATAATAGCAAATTGTCCTGTTCTGAAAAGGAAGAAAGAGAAAGGGGTGTTGCCAACTGCCTGTGTTCAGAGTGAGAAAGTTAGGGATATTTTAAAAGTATTAATGACTGAAGGTTTCATTTCGGTTAAAGAAGGATCCAATCAAGTGCCAGTTAAAATCCTGTGGGATACTGGATCAGCCAGTATTAAGCAACATTTGTATTAAGCAACATTTTGAATTTTGGTGAGGAGACCGATACTGGAGATATGAATTTAATTAAAGGCATTGCTGGTGAAGCAGAGCCTATCCCTTAGCATATTTACTTAATGGCCCGGTTACAATAGGGATAAGATCAAGTCTGCTGGTGGATGGAGTTTCTCTTTCGTTAGGGAATGATTTAGCAGAAGGTAACGTCATACCTGCGGTGAAACTCACAAGTAAGTCATTGGTTTATGAGTCTGAAAAGGATTTGGAAATCTACCCTGTGTGTGCCATTACAAGAGCCATGTCTAGAAAAAAAGTAGAGAAAGTCTGATGATCCTGTAGTGGAGGCAAGCATTGAGGACAAACCTAAGGATCCAGCTTTGCTGTTGTCAAGAGAAGAATTCTTTCTTTCTTTGGCTTGGCTTCGCGGACGAAGATTTATGGAGGGGGTAAAAAGTCCACGTCAGCTGCAGGCTCATTTGTGGCTGACAAGTCCGATGCGGGACGGGCAGACACGGTTGCAGCGGCTGCAGGGGAAAATTGGTTGGTTGGGGTTGGGTGTTGGGTTTTTCCTCCTTTGCCTTTTGTCAGTGAGGTGGGCTCTGCGGTCTTCTTCAAAGGAGGTTGCTGCCCGCCAAACTGTGAGGCACCAAGATGCACAGTTTGAGGCGTTATCAGCCCACTGGCGGTGGTCAATGTGGCAGGCACCAAGAGATTTCTTTAGGCAGTCCTTGTACCTTTTCTTTGGTGCACCTCTGTCATGGTGGCCAGTGGAGAGCTCTCCATATAACACGATCTTGGGAAGGCGATGGTCCTCCATTCTGGAGACGTGACCCACCCAGCGCAGCTGGATCTTCAGCAGCGTGGACTCGATGCTGTCGACCTCTGCCATCTCGAGTACTTCGATGTTAGGGATGAAAGCGCTCCAATGGATGTTGAGGATGGAGCGGAGACAACGCTGGTGGAAGCGTTCTAGGAGCCGTAGGTGATGCCGGTAGAGGACCCATGATTCGGAGCCGAACAGGAGTGTGGGTATGACAACGGCTCTGTATACGCTTATCTTTGTGAGGTTTTTCAGTTGGTTGTTTTTCCAGACTCTTTTGTGTAGTCTTCCAAAGGCGCTATTTGCCTTGGCAAGTCTGTTGTCTATCTCATTGTCGATCCTTGCATCTGATGAAATGGTGCAGCCGAGATAGGTAAACTGGTTGACCGTTTTGAGTTTTGTGTGCCCAATGGAGATGTGGGGGGGGGGGGGGGGGGGCTGGCTGATGGAGGACCTCAGTTTTCTTCAGGCTGACTTCCAGGCCAAACATTTTGGCAGTTTCCGCAAAGCAGGACATCAAGCGCTGAAGAGCTGGCTCTGAATGGGCAACTAAAGCGGCATCGTCTGCAAAGAGTAGTTCACGGACAAGTTTCTCTTGTGTCTTGGTGTGAGCTTGCAGACGCCTCAGATCGAAGAGACTGCCATCCGTGCGGTACCGGATGTAAATAGCGTCCTCATTGTTGAGGTCTTTCATGGCTTGGTTCAGCATCATGCTGAAGAAGATTGAAAAGAGGGTTGGTGCGAGAACATAGCCTTGCTTCACGCCATTGTTAATGGAGAAGGGTTCAGAGAGCTCATTGCTGTATCTGACCCGGTAGTAAAGCAAGTTGTAATTCCCAAAACTTACAGGAATGAAATATTAAAGTTGGCTCATAGTACACTTTTAGGAGGTCATCTTGGAGTGAAGAAGTCGGTAGAAAAAGATAAGGAAACACTTTTATTGGCCGAAATTAAGAAAGGATGTTGTGAACTTTTGTAGAACCTGTCACACTTGTCAACTGGTAGGCAAGCCTAATCAAGGACCACCAGTGGCACCTTTACAACCCATCCCTGCTTTCGGGGAGCCCTCAAAAGTGATAGTGGATTGCCAAAAATCCAAAGCAGTAAATGAATATTTGTTAACACTCATGTGCACAGCTTCAAGGTTTCCAGAGGCTATTCCCCTGAGAAACATTAAAGCAAAGACGATTGTGAAGTCTATGCTAAAATTTTTCACACTGTCTGGCCTACCAAGGGAAATTCATTCGGACCAAGGGAGTAATTTTCAGTCTGGAATATTTCAACAGGTGGTGTATGAATTGGGATTCCATCAAATTGTGTTGTCTGCCTATCCTGAAAGTCAAAGGGCCTTGGAAAGGTTCATTTAACTGAAAAATATGATGAGGGCTTATTGCATGGAGAAGATATTCTAATACCTGAAGATAAGGAAGAAAAATTAATTGAATATCTGGAAATAATGTTAAGATAATTGGACTTCCTGAGGACTTCGAAGGTCGAGACCCTACGAAATCTTTCCGTAAATGGATCCCAGAAATATAAGGGGTGGAAGTGTTTCCTGATGGATTGGAATTGGACAGGGTTCATCGAGCTTTAAGACAAAAACCTTTTCCTGTACAACCTCCAAGAGTAGTTTTAATTAGGTGTTTAAGATATCAAGATTGAGAGATGATTTTGCACCTTGCGGTGCAAAAAGCCCAATTTGATCAGAATCCAATAATGGTTTGAGGTAGTAGAGTCTTTTTTATAATTTGGATTCAAGTCAGGAGGTTATACAGCAACGTAAGGAGTTTAATCAAGCTAAGTCGGTATTGTGGAAGAAGGGTTACAGGTTGACATTTAGATATCCAGCTGTTTTGAAAGTGTTTTATGGGCCATCTCAATTTCAATTTTTTGAGAAAGCTCAAGATGCTTTAACTTTTGCTAATTCTTTACCAGATAACAAGCTGAGTTTAGATCTTTCTAAGAAGCCAGCAGTCAACATTCCAAAAGTCAAGAATGGAAATGAGAGTGAATCGCAGAAGATGGAGATGCTACAGTTGATCGATGTGGCCGATGATATTATAAAAACAGACTGGACAATAATTTTACGGGAAAAAAAATCTTTTTGTGTTTAGAAGTCCTGCTGGGGAGAAGCAGATGACCTGCTGAATTTGAAGTCATCTGCCACTAGTGATATCAACCACACCTGGTTGGTGAGGGGGCGGGGGGGTGGGGTACTGCTTAGCAGTTTGGAGGGGACGAGGGGAATTTTTGTGATGATATTTGATTGCTTAGTAGGGAGGAGGTTTTTTTGCTTTGTTTTTGGGATTTTTAAATATATTTTTTAATATATTTATTGGGGTTTTTTATTAGTTTGAGAGGGAGCCATTGTAACAGTACATTTAACAGTACATTTTGTCAAGTGCCACTCTATAGGGGATGATGAATAATTTGACTTTTGCGACATTTAATGTTAGGGGGTTGAATCATCCGATAAAGCAAGAAACCCATTTAACTGAGAAGGAACATTTGAAATTTGAAATTGAGAAGAGATTGGGTAGGACATGTGATTGATTCATCTTTTAATTCTAAAGCCAGAGGAGTAGCTATTTTGATAAATAAGAAAGTGTGGCAGCTCACCACAAGGCAGGCGAACTGGCCCCGCTTGTAAGCCATGCGGTGGGGCAGCTGGCCAAAATGGCGCCTTCGGGGGTTTCCCTTTCTTCCAGCTCAGGGCTCAGAAACCCGCGCTTGGGGACGATGCGACGCCTGGATGACGTCAGCGCCTTCCAGGTCAGTTCTCAGCCAGGTCCAGGCTGGGAGAATAAGTGCAGCCCAGCAGCCTGCAATAAACTAGTCTGCTCACTGACCTCAACCTGTGGTTGCCTGTGTTATTGCAGGAGCAGTGTAGCCGCCGCTACAATTGGTGACCCCAACTGGTTCAAACGTCTTTGAACCCATCATGAGTAAGCCTTGGATCAACGCTATAGCCGTGAAACTGCCTGAATTCTGGGTTCAGGAGCTGGAGACCTGGTTCGTCCACACGGAGACCCAGTTTAACCTCCACCAGATTTTGTCCGACACAACCAAATTCTAACATATGGTTACTTCCCTGGACCAAGCCACTGCCAGACAAGTGCTGCACATTGTTCAGCAACCACCTGCTGAGGACAAGTACAAGACCACCGCGAGTGCTTACCGGGTCTCTTGGACTAGCTGGACACCAGCGTGCAGCTTGGGAGCTGCACCTCGACACCCTGGGGGACAGGTCCCCAATGGAACTGATGGACAAGATGCTCGTGCTCATGGGTGAGCACACTAACTGCCCACTTTTCGAGCACATCTTCCTTGAACATATGCCCAGGGACATCCGCCCACTGCTGGTTCAGGAGGACTTCAGTGGCCCGAGGAAGGTCGCCCAGAAAGCTCAAGAGCTATGGCTTGCATGATTCTCGGAAGACTCAGTGGTCCAGTAGGTCATGAGGCACGCACACAACCACGACCATGCCCAGCCTGCCCCTAGTGGTGCGGTAGAGCATCTGGCCCCTGCAGGGGCCCCCAAGAGCATAACCAAGGCCACAGCATCTGATTCAGGCCTCTGCTTCTACCACCAGCGCTGGGGAGCCAAGGCTCAGAAATGTCATTAGCCCTGCTTGCTCCAGGGAAACGACCAGGCTGGCCGCTGTTAATGTCTACGGTGGCTGGCCCAGGACACAGCCTTCTCTACCTGCAGGACTCAGTCAGCGGTTGGCGGTTCCTCATTGACACTGGAGCCCAGATCAACGTCATACTGGCCACGGCCATCAAATCCAGGAACCGACCTTGTGGACTTCACCTCCTTACAGCCAACACAACAGCAATCCAGATGTATGGAGACAAGATAGTCCACTTCCAGATCGGCCAACATAATTTCACGTGGAGGTTCAACGTTATGTCCATCCTGACTGCCATCCTGGGTGTAGACTTTCTCCTTGCACACGGGCTTCTGGTGGACATTCAAAGTAGGCACCTGGTGGACGTTTGTACCTTCCAGGCTGTTTGCCTCAACACACCATGATCAGTACACCCAGAGATGAGTTCCAGCATATCCTGGACGAGTTCCCGACACTCCTCAAGCCATAGTTCTCCACTGCCTCACCGCAGCATGGGATGTTCCACCACATCCCCACCCAGGGCCCACCAGTTCACGCCAAGGCATGCCGGCTCCCACCTAACAAGCTCCAGCTAGCGAAGGAGGAGTTTTCACACCTATTGGATCTGAGGATAATTCGGCAGTCTGACAGCCCGTTGGCCTCACTGCCCCACCTGGTCCCGAAAGCCTCTGGCGGCTCGCATGCCTGCGGAGACTATCAACGGTTCAACGAGGCAACTGTTCCTGACCATTAACCCATCCCTTACATCCAGGATTTTACAGCCAACCTTCTCCAAGGTTGACCTGGTGTGCTGATATCATGAGGACATACCCAAGAAGGCCATCATCACCCCCTTTGGCCTGTTCAAATTCCTGCGCATGCCTTTCTGGCTCAAAAATGCCGCTCAGACCTTCCAGCGCCTCATGGACTTGGTGGGCAGGGACTTGAATTTTGTCTTTATTTATTTGGACGATATTCTTGTCACCAGCAAGGACTGGGTGCAACACAAGGCTCATTTATGTGCTCTTTTCTCCCGGCTGGCCAACTTCAACCCGGCCAAGTTCCAGTCTGGGAAAGAGTCCATGCAGTTCCTGGGCCATAATATCACAGCTGAAGGAGCCACGCCTGACGCTGTGATGATTGCCACCATCAGGGAGTTACCATGCCCGAACAACCTCAAGGGGCTGCAGGAGTTCGTGGGTATGGTCAACTTTTACAACTGCTTCATCTCGGGAGCTGCACGCATCATGCAGTTGCTGATCGCCCTCATCGCAGCCAAGCACAAGGTACTTGTTTGGAATCCAGAAGCCTGCACCGCATTCAAGGCCACCAAGGACACCCTTGCGAAGGCCACCATGCTCAATCACCCACACACCGACCTGCACATGGCACTCTCTGTCGATGGCTCTGCCACAGCCATCGGTGCCGTCCTGGAGCAGCAGGTGAATGGGCATTGGAAGCTGCTGGCATTCTTCAGTTGCCTGCTCCGGTCACTGGAACACAAGTATAGTGCCTTTGACCGCGAGTTACATGGCATGTACCTGGCGGTGCATCATTTCCGCTATTTTTTTGGAGGGGAGGACTTTTACCATCTTCACCAACCAAAAACCCCTCACCCAGGCGCTCACGATGGCAAAGGATTCCTGGTCGGCCCACCAGCAGCGTCACCTCTTCTTCGTGTCAAAGTTTATCACCGACATTCGGCACAAGGCGGGGAAGGACAATGTGGTTGCCGATGCACTCTCGTGACTGGCCATCTGCGTGCTGATGCCCGGCTTCGACTTCAACCAGCTCGCTCGGGACCAGGAAGCTGATGAGGAGACGAGGGGCTTCAAGACAGCCATCAGCAGCCGAGACCTCCCAACTCTGAGCGGCGAAGGCACCATCCTGTGTGATATCTCTTTGGGCACCCCGCGCCCAGTGGTTCCACAGCAGTGGTGCAGGCAGGTCTTCCATCACATGCACAACCTTTCACATCCATCCATCACGTCCACGGTCCGGATGGTGGCAGAATGGTTCGTATGGAATGGGCTGCGGAAGCAGATCATGGGCTGGACCAGAACATCCAAGGTGCACAGGCACACCAGGATGCCTGTACAGGAGTTCGAGCACGTCTGGGAATGGTTCAGCCACATTCATGTGGACATCGTCGGGCCCTTACCCATTTCCTGGGGAAACTGTTAACCTTTTTTACAGTGGTGGAATGCATCACTCGCTGGCCCAAGGTGATCCTGATGCCAGACACTTCCACTGACTCCTGTTCCTGAGCCCTTTTGCATGGTTGGGTCACCCGGTTCGGCATCTCGGCTCACCTCATCAGTGATCGGGGTGGCCAGTTCACACCTGCTCTCTGGGCACAGCTCACCAACAGGTTGGGGATACAGCTACACCGCACCACGGCCTACCACCCGCAGGCCAATGGACTGGTCGAAAGTCTGCACCGCCACCTTAAGTCTGTGCTCATGGCCTGCCTCACCGGACCCGACTGGATGGACGAACTGCCTTGGGTGCTCCTGAGGATCCGCTCCACTCCCAAGGAAGATCTGCAGGCGTCATCAGCTGAGCTGTTCTACGGTGCGCTGCTGGCACCTCCTGCTGAGTTGGTCAATGCACCTCACAATCCCCACCGGTTGCCACATGAACTACTTCCAAACCTCAGGACTCCTTCAAAACCCCACTGCCACCCAGGCATGGCACCTACCTGACTCACGTTCCTGGTGAGCTGCTTTCCGCAGAATTCGTTTTCGTTCGGCGGGGCCCAACTGCGGCACCTCTTCAACAACCGTACGAGGGGCCGTACAGTGTTAAACTGCGTTCCGGCTCAACGTTCAAACTGGACTTGAGCGGCAGGCCTGAGCTGTTTACAATGGACAGGCTGAAGCCAGTGCACCTCGATCTCACCGAGCCCATGGTTGTTACCCAGCCCAAGAAGTGAGGCCGCCCGGCAAAAAAGGACATTGGCGCCGGTTCTGGGGGGGGGGGCTGTTTGGCAGCTCACCACAAGGCAGGTGAACTAGCCCCGCTTGTAACCCACGCAGCAGGGCAGCCGACCAAAATACTGCCGTCAGGGGTTTCCCTTCCATCCAGCTCAGGGCTCAGAAACCTGCGCTTGGGGACCACGTGATGCCCAGATGACATCAGCGCCCTCCAGGGCTGGGAGTACAAGGGCACCCCAGCAACCTGTAATAAACTAGTCTGCTCACTGACCTCAACCCATCTGGTTGTGTGTGTTCTTGCAGGAGCAGTGTAGCCGCCGCTACAAGAGTACTGTTTATCTTGAAATCTATTTTTGCTAATGCAGGTAGTGTTTTGGTGGTGAACTGTAAAGTTTTTTCTGAAGTTTGGACTTTGATGAATGTTTATGCACCAAATGAGGATGATGAAGCATTTATTACAGATACTTTTTTAAATTTTAAACAATCGACCGGAAATATTTTAGTGGGAGGGGACTTTGTTGTTTAGGATCTTTGTTGGATAAGTCTCCAAAAACTGTGAAGAGAACTAAAATGGCAAAGAGAATTATTGAGGTAATGAAAGATTTAAATCTGGTGGATATATGGAGAAAATTGAATCCTACTGAGAAAGATTATTCTTTTCATTCGGCAAGACATAATTCTTTTTCTAGAATTGATTTATTTTTAATTTCAGCTCAATTGCAGAGTAGATTTATGCAGAGTAAAAAAAGTAGAATTTTGTCTGACCATTCTTTATTTTTTAGCCTCTTGTTTAGGGACTGAAAAAGTAGTTAATATTTATCATTGGAGATTTAATGAAATGTTATTAAAAAGACCAGAGTTTATTTTAGCCTCTTGTTTAGGGACTGAGAAAGTAGTTAATAGTTAATATTTATTATTCGAGGTTTAATGAGATGTTATTAAAAAGATATGAGTTTATTAAAGATATTAGGGAACAAATCAGGACTCAGTACAAAGTAAATTTGTTTTATGGGATGCTTTAAAAGCATATTTGAGTGGTCAGATTATTAGTTTTACAGCTAGAGTTTAAAAAAAAAACAATATTTGGAAAAAGAAATAGGAAAATTAGAAAAAGAATTTCAGAAGAATGCCCCTGAAGATAATAAGATCCGTTTATCTAAATTAAAATTACGATATATATTACAGTCTTATAAATATTAATCATGGGGTCTATGAAAGACCTCAACAATGAAGATGCTGTTTACATCCGGTACCGCACGGATGGCAGCCTCTTCAATCTGAGGCGCCTGCAAGCTCACACCAAGACACAAGAGGAACTTGTCCGTGAACTACTCTTTGCAGACGATGCCGCTTTAGTTGCACATTCAGAGCCAGCTCTTCAGCGCTTGACGTCTTGCTTTGCGGAAACTGCCAAAATGTTTGGCCTGGAAGTCAACCTGAAGAAAACTGAGGTCCTCCATCAGCCAGCTCCCCACCATGACTACCAGCCTCCCCACATCTCCATCGGGCACACAAAACTCAAAACGGTCAACCAGTTTACCTATCTCGGCTGCACCATTTCATCAGATGCAAGGATTGACAATGAGATAGACAACAGACTCGCCAAGGCAAATAGCGCCTTTGGAAGACTACACAAAAGAGTCTGGAAAAACAACCAACTGAAAAACCTCACAAAGATAAGCGTATACAGAGCCGTTGTCATACCCACACTCCTGTTCGGCTCCGAATCATGGGTCCTCTACCGGCATCACCTACGGCTCCTAGAACGCTTCCACCAGCGTTGTCTCCGCTCCATCCTCAGCATCCATTGGAGCGCTTTCATCCCTAACGTCGAAGTACTCGAGATGGCAGAGGTCGACAGCATCGAGTCCACGCTGCTGAAGATCCAGCTGCGCTGGGTGGGTCACGTCTCCAGAATGGAGGACCATCGCCTTCCCAAGATCGTGTTATATGGAGAGCTCTCCACTGGCCACCATGACAGAGGTGCACCAAAGAAAAGGTACAAGGACTGCCTAAAGAAATCTCTTGGTGCCTGCCACATTGACCACCGCCAGTGGGCTGATATCGCCTCAAACCGTGCATCTTGGCGCCTCACAATTTGGCGGGCAGCAACCTCCTTTGAAGAAGACCGCAGAGCCCACCTCACTGACAAAAGGCAAAGGAGGAAAAACCCAACACCCAACCCCAACCAACCAATTTTCCCCTGCAGCCGCTGCAACCGTGTCTGCCTGTCCCGCATCGGACTTGTCAGCCACAAACGAGCCTGCAGCTGACGTGGACTTTTACCCCCTCCATAAATCTTCGTCCGCGAAGCCAAGCCAAAGAAGAAAGAAGAAGATAAATATTAAAAATGATTCAAAGATCAAAACAGTGTTATTATGAGTTAGGTGAAAGGACACATAAAATTTTAGCTTGGCAATTAAAACTGGAACAAGCATCAAGAACAATTAATGCTATTAGGAAAGATTCAGAGATTACTTATAAACCTCAGGAAATTAATGAGGATTTTTTTTAGGTTTCATAATGAATTGTACACATCTGAAAGTAGACAAAATATTGAGCAAATTGACCTGTTTTTGGCTAATTTAAATTTGCCATCATTGACTGGGAAGAATATTAATGATTTAGATTGTCCTTTTACGGAATTGGAATTAAAGGAAGCATTGCAATTAATGCCAGGAGGAAAGTCCCCGGGTGAAGATGGGTTGACAGTGGAGTTTTATAAAGAATTTAATGATTTGTTGTTTCCGCTTTATATGGAAGTTTTGAAGCAGGCAACTGAGGTGGGTTCTTTCGAGGGTGTTGATTACTGTTATTCCAAAAAAAGATAGAGATCCATTAAAAGTGTCTTCCTATCGACCGATATCGCTTTTAAATGTAGATTATAAAATTGTTGTGAAAGCTAATAGGTTGGTTAATTACTTGCCAAATTAATACATGTTGATCAAGCTGGATTTATAAAGGGTCGATATTCGGTTGATATTGTCATTAAATTAATCTCTATAATTAATGCTGCTAGAAAACAAGCTAATCAACCAATGATAGTGGCGTTAGATGCAGAAAAAGGCTTTTGTTAGGGTTGAATGGGAATTTTTATTTAAAGTTTTCGAAAAATTTCAATTTGGACCGATTTTTACTACTTGGGTAAAAGCTTTATATACTGATCCTACAGCGCAAATAATGATGAATGGTTTGATTTAATCGGCCTTTACATTATCTCAATCAACTAGGCAAGGTTGTTCTCTTTCACCAGTGTTGTTTGCATTGGTAATAGAACACTTAGCTCAAGCTGTTAGGCAAAATTTGGATATTAAAGGTATTAAAGTAGGCGATCTGCAAATTATTTGCAGATGATGTTTTAGTATATTTAACATATCCTAAAGAATCCTTGAGGACATTGCAAAATTTATTACAACAATATGGTATATTGTCAGGTTATAAGGTTAAATGGGAGAAGAGTGAAATATTGCCAATATTAAATGAGGACTATTTAGATTGCAAACAGATTACTAAGTTTAAGTGGTCAGACAAGATTAAATATTTAGGGGTTATAATTAATAAAGATTATCATGATTTATATGTTTTGAATTTTGTGCCTTTGTTGAATAAGATTAAAATATATTTACAGAAATGGAAATATTTGCTATTAACTTTAATTGGGAGAGTAATTTGTATAAAAATGAATATTTATCCTTGTATACAATATCTTTTTCAATCAATTCTACGTGGGATTCAGAAGAAATTTTTAAAGAATTAAATAAAGCTATTTGAATATTTTTATGGAAGGGTAAATTATCTAGGGTCTCTATGCATAAATTAACATGGTGATATGAATGGGGAGGACTTCAGTTACCATATTTTCAAAATTATTATGAAGCGGCTAAGTTGAAATTTGTTATTAGGTTGTGTGATGTTCAACAATCGTTGGTTTGGACTAAAGTGGAGCTGGATCAAATTTTTGAATAGGAAGTGAGTCAATTTATTTGTAAATGGAATCCTTTGTTGTTACAAAAATATAATTTACCAGTATTAAGAGATATATTGGGTATTTGGTATAAGCAGGATCAATATATAGGTTCTAAAGGGAAATTTTTGATTAAATCTCCATTATATCAGAATAAATTAATTCCGTTTTCTTTAAATAATCCTTATTTGAAAAACTGGAAATTGAAAGGAATTAGTATTATTCAGGATTGTTTTGAGGCAGGTAAATTTTCTACATTTCATAGATTACAAGAAAAATTTGGTATTTCTGTAAATTCTATTTTTGCTTATTTTCAAGTTTGAGATTTCTTGCGAACACAATTTGGTAAAGATTTAATTTTATCTAGTCAATCTAAGTTTGAGCTTGTAATGATTGGTGAAGACACAAAAGGATTTATATCGGACATGTATAGATTGTTGCAAGAAAAGATGGATAAAGTGGGGTTAAATAGATCTCCTGGGTAAATTTGTACCTCTCACTTTGTTCGTTTTAGATTGGTCACAGTGTTTGAGCTACCGAAAGAAAACACACACACACACCGAGAGCACTTCAGTTTATACAAATCTTTATTACTAAATCTAAAGCTGAATTCAAACTACAATATGCAAGCCCTTCCCAATTATACTTATCAACGCCTGGACTGGTCCCAACTGCCGAAGCGAAGCAATGACCGCACACTTGCAGTAGGTTGTCGGGGCACTGGTAGCAGCTTCTCCACCTCCCCCAATCGGGACTTTGGGTGGACTCTTTTAGTTATTCTTCTTGCTGAGAGATGTTCCCACCCCTCAGAGAGTCTGCAACTTCAGCAGCGGGACCATGGCTTATATTACCCAAAAAATGTTTACTCATAGCCCATCACCCTGAATAAATGGTTTACTTATCTTCAAGGTCTCCTGACAGTCTGCGACCAACAAAAGACAACTGTATCTCTGGGCCTCATGGTGTAAATTAGATTATGTCTTCTGATTCAACTGCATCCCTGGGCCCCATGGTGGAATTTAGATTATGTCATCTGATTCACATGTATACATTCTTGCATAAGATGGTCTACATCCTCCATTACAATAGATTAAAAGAGAAATGGGAGGCATGGACATTGAATTGTCTTGGGAGGAATGGTCTCATATGTGTATGGACAGTGTTACAAAATTAATTAATGTGAGATATTGTATGGTTAATTATAATTTTATTCATCAATTATATTTGACTCCTGAGAAATTGAAGAAATATGGATTTAGATTAACAGATTTCTGTTTTAGATGTGGAGAAGAGATAGGTACCTTTGTACATTGTGTATGGAATGTAAGAAAGTTAATTTTTTTTGGGAAAAAGTTATTAAATTTTTGAGAGATTTATTTACAATTGATTTACAAATGGATTCAAGGATAATATAATGGAGGATTTAGACCAGCTTATACAAGAAGGGATGCAGTTGCATCAGAAGGCATTATCTAAATTCCACCATGGGGCCCAGGATGCAGTTGAATAGGAAGACATTATCCAAATTTGCACTATGGAGCCCAGGGATGCATATGAATCAGTAGACATTATCCAACTTCCACCATAAGGCCCAGAGATGCAGTTGTCTTTTGTTATTCGTAGACTGTCAGGAAACCTTGAAGATAATTAAATCATTTGTTCAAAGAGATAAGATCTGAAGTAAACAACTTTTGGGTAATATAAGCCATGGTCCCACTGCTGAAATTTGAGACTCTCCAAGAAGTGGCAACATATCTCAGCAAGAAGAAGAACTTCAAGAGTCCAAACCAACGTCCCGGTCCGGGGAGCTGGAGAAGCTCTACCGGCGCCCAGACAACCTACGACAAGTGTACAGTCATTGCCTTTCTTTGGCAGTTGGGACCAGTCCAGGCATTGATAAGTATAATTGGAAAGGGCTTGCATGTTGTGTGAATTCAGCTTTAGATTTAGTAATAAAGACTTGTATAAACTGAACTGCTCTCGGTGTATGTGTCTATTTTCTTTCAGTAGCCCAAACACTGTGACCAATCTAAAATGAACAAAATGAGAGGTACAAGTTTACCCAAGACAATTGGCGTAGTCGGCAGGATTGGTCTCAAGATGTTTTGCCGAAAGAAAGAGGTGCGCCCTAAGCAGTTCTTGATTCTGGGATGGACTTCCAAAGATTATGGGTTTGGCATGTTGGCCAATACCCTGTCTTTGTTGGGACCACCCCTCAGTTGGGATCAGAAGTTAGATCCATCAAGTGCACCTCTGGGAGAGCGGGTTGCCACTCTCCTTCGAGAAAGGAAATTTCCTGTTAAAAAGGGGACACTGATGGATGGTTTTTGGCTGCTGGCCACAGCCTGACGCCACTCTGTTAAGCGTGAAGCAGAATCAGTTCAGCGAGAAGTAGAATCTCAGTGTCAGAGAGAGCAACTAGAGGAGGAGTGAGAAGCCCTGCGACAACGCTGTTCCATGATGAGTGAGATTGTTTGCACCAGTCAGGACCGAGCCAAAGAATGGGAGGATAAGCATGTCCAAAAGATCTGCTGTAATATTAAACTCCGGCAGCAGCTCTATGCAGATAAGGAAAGGCATGGAGTAGAACCCGATCCATATCGTATTCGTGCCATGATAAGGAATGACGACGATCCTGATGCAATTGATGAATGGGACGGGAATATCTGGAATGATGACAATGGTAATAATGCAGATACTCCTCAGCATGTGCCTAACATACTACCCTCTCCACCCGCTGTTCATGTAAGGCAGCAGATTTTCCAAACGCGAAGTGGGAGAGGGGCAGAATGTAACTGACGAGATTGAAGAGATAGATGATTCCCCTGATCTCACTAGAGGACCCAGGGGAAGGTACCCGAACCCCTGCTTATGCTCAATGGCCCACCCCTTCTACGGGAAGGCCTAGCCCTCGCCCTGTCCACTGGGCAAAGGACCCTGTGGGCCAAAGTGGGAGCAGAGGTCAAGAGCAGTCAATGATCTGTGACTTCTCTATAAAACAGCTGGCTGCCAATGGAGATCGATTTAGGCAAAAGGCGGGAGAAACTCTGGCAGCCTGGTTCCTGCGTGTTTGGGAGCAAGGAGGGGGTAATGTATATTTAACCCCTGAGGAATTGTTGGGATTAGGAACATTGACAACTGATATCCGGGTCACTGCTAAGCTGCGGGGTAGAAGAGAGGTGGATTACTTACTTGCCACTCTAGGGGATGCCCTGCTACGAGTATACCCATCACCAGTAGATTGGGATTTACATCTACAGAACAATTGGGGCACCCCAGAGGAGGGTATAGCAGTAATTCGTCAGCAGGCCCTGGCCTCTCCCTTGTATGCAGGGCGTTTGAGGCTATGGGTACATGGGGGGAGCTCTGATGAAGAGATATTCACAGCTGGAATGTATACCAGATTGGTTCGTTCCGCCCAACCCACTGTACGGGTTCTGGTTCTGTCCGTAACTAGTCTGCTAATTGGGCACCCTGTGTCTAAGGCGGTGCACGCCTTATCTGGGCTTAAAGAATTAGAGTTGGGAGGTAAAATCCACTCACGTACAACCCAGGTTAAATCAGACAAGCAGGATGAAAAGAGAGGGGCTACTGCTAATAACGGACCGACAAGAAAGGACCTTTTTCTAACCTTGTTAAAGTTAGGCGTACCTAAAAGTGATATTGATGGGAAACCTACTGCGATCTTTTATGCCCTTTATAAGAGGAAGGCAGGGGAACATCATCCCCAGCTGTTGAGTCTTCCTGGTCCAACTGTGCCTTCTGCTCCCACTGCTGCTCCTATCGAGCCAGCTTCTCTTGCTCCAGTTATCCGTGATGAGATACAACAAATGCTTAAAAAGGCTCTATGGATAATAGTGGCATGTGGGCCTGGAAG
The DNA here is from genome assembly GCF_036971445.1 of Narcine bancroftii. Taxonomy (NCBI): domain Eukaryota; kingdom Metazoa; phylum Chordata; class Chondrichthyes; order Torpediniformes; family Narcinidae; genus Narcine; species Narcine bancroftii. Next base: position 211,113,439 of record NC_091472.1, read on the forward strand.
ACCCGAACCCAACTAAAGTATGAGGGTGTGGGCAGGGCCCCCATGTCTACTCTATTGAGACACGACGGATACGTGGGGACCCGCGGCCCTACATACCGCCGTTAACAATCCATTGGGGTGGGGGTAATGACCATCAATATTTGTCCTTGGTCGATACCGGTGCGGAGCACTCGGTGATTCCGGGTAACCCTAACCTCTGGACTGGACCGACATTTCGAATAGAGGGAATGGGAGGAGAGATCACCCTGGTGCAGGAAATAAAAGTCTACACCACGGTAGGTGATGGCCCTTCCCCTATATGGTTACATGCCCTGGTGGCTGCCACTGACGAGTGTATCCTGGTGTTGGCCGGTATGGCCCTTAATACTAGCCAAGGGGGATTTGCATTTGGAATTCGGACTATTACAAAAAGACTAGTGGTGGGTCGGGTTAAATGGGATCTTGTGATAGTGGCTCCCCCCCGAAACCAGTATGCATTCCACAATATCACCTCCCTGGGGGGCAGGAAGAGATTATTGCCACCATCAATGCTTTGCAAGAAGAAGGGGTAGTGAGGCCCGCAATGTTGCCCTTTAATACCCTTGTTTGGCCAGTACAGAAGCCGGATGGCTCTTGGAGAATGACAGTTGACTATCGTTTTTTGAACAAACATGCCCCACCACTTGCTTCGGCAGTTCCGGACATTTGTTACCCTTATTGAAAACATTGCTACTGGGAACTCAGGAACATGGTATGCTGTCATTGATCTCACTAATGCCTTTTTCACTATTCTTATAGACGAGGTCTCACAGGATCAGTTCACCTTTACCTGGAAGAGGCGCCAGTATACCTTCACCCATCTCCCTCAGGGCTATGTACACTCTCCCACTATTTGCCACAGCTTAATTGCCCGTGATTTGGAGTTGGTGCCAGTATCGCCTTCTCTCTCGATTCACTATTATATTGATGATGTGATGATCCAAGGGGCCATGGAAGAGATGTTACAGAAAGCAGAACAAGAGGACACCTGGTTTACTGATGGTAGCAGCCGGTGGGTGCAAGGAAAGCAGAAGTGGAAGGCGGTGGCTTACCATCCCAGGTCAGGAACTCACTTATTGGAGGAGGGGGATGGTGGCTCCAGTCAGTATGCTGAATTGAAGGTGGTTGCTTTACCACTAGACCCCCATGATCACCCTCTTCACTTGTTTACTGATTCCTGGGCTGTGGCTAATGGACTAGTGGTACGGATGCCTGATTGGCAAAAGAACATGACCTCCCAATATGGGGCAAACAGTTGTGGCAGCTGTGGTGGGATGCTTCCCATCATCATGAGATAACCGTATATCATGTTGACGCCCATACCAATGCGACGTCGAACATGGCACAACATAATGCAGTTGCAGATCAGCTTGCCACTATCCGCCACGCTGATACTGTCCCCCTGGCTCGATGGGCACATGAACAGAGTGAACATTTGGGGGTGGAGAGATCAGCTATGTGGGCCTGGGGGGCGTGGCAAGATGGCGTAGGGAACAGATGTGCCTTCCAGACCTCTCCTGACTCTGATTTATTGTTTTGTCTTTAAGTGCCCGTTAAAGTTCTTTTAAAAGTTTATAAATAATAAGAGGTGCTGAATTAATACCTTATAGTTTATATGCAAAAAAAAGTTAAAGAAAACATCAACAGACTGTTAAAAAACTACATTTTCCGAAATTATCTGAGCCTACTTGTTTACAAGAAGCCAGGACTCAGCGTAGAATGGATCCAGAACAAGACGTACAGAATTCGGCATTGAAACTCCGTTTTGAACCGGTAAGGTTCTCTGAAGGTCGCACTCAGCAGCTTTCAGAACAAAGAGCTGGTCGGGTGCCAGTATTTCACACAACGTCCACAGTGAGTGCTGTTACTGAGACTTTGACAGTTGAATCAGCTGGGGCGCCACCAGCTGGAGAGTTAAAGAGCTGTCATTTGACTGCTACAGTGGTGGCGTTGCAAAATGCATCTTCAATTACAACGGTTGGTTTGCCAGAAGGCATAGAAGGACCAGATCCAAGAAAATTTTTTACTGAATGGATTCCACGAGTGTTAGGACAGGATAAATTCCCTGAAGGTTTAATACTGGAATGTGCTCATAGAGTTTTAAGAAGAAAATCTTTTTCAGGACAGAATCCAAGACCTGTTCTGATCCGTTGTTTAAACTATTGTGACAGAGAGACAATTTTACGTATAGCTATTAGAAATGCCCAGCAAAATAGATCTCCTTTGATGGTTCAGAATAATCCCGATGGTTCAGAATAATCTAGAGAATGTCGGACAAAAGGTATGGGTGGCACCAACAGCCCTCCTGCAAAAGGGGAAATAGTGACACCTGCGCAGGGTAACACTCGGTGGGTAGCTGTTGAGGGACAGGATGGTTTAGTTTGTTTAAATACTGCACGCTTACGGCATCATGAGTGACATATGTCAGGCTTCTTTGTTCCAGGTCCTCCGTCTTGCACTCCTGCTGATCTGGCTTAACCGCTGCTTTGATGCCAGCAATTGGATTTGTAATGTCAAGGATGTTCCGAAGGAGTTGCCCGTGGGGGACACGGCCCGATGTATCCACTAATATATCTGATATTGTTAAGCATGTTTCAAAATCTGTTTGTGAGCTTCAGTGTCTGGTATTGTGGCCCACGAGGATAGTTTGAGCCTTGATTGGAATCCTTTTTCATGGTTAAATGGTACATTTGAGGGATTGGACTACAATATTCTCCATTGGTTGCTTGCATTATTGCTTATTTTTGTGCTTATTTTAGTTTCTTTTTTTTTTGCTCCTTCTGTACTCAAATACTTGTTAGGTCTCGTAAGTGACATGCTGCGACCAAGGGGTGGAATGTAATGGAGGATTTAGACCAGCTTAAGCAAGAAGGGATGCAGTTGCATCAGAAGACACAATCTAAATTCCACCATGGGGCCCAGGATGCAGTTCAATAGGAAGACATTATCTAAATTTACATTATGGGGCCCAGGGATGCATATGAATCAGTAGACATTATCCAACTTCCACCATGAAGGTCCAGAGATGCAGTTGTCTTTTGTTGGTCGCAGACTGTCAGGAGACCTTGAAGATAATTAAATCATTTTGTTCAAAGAGATAAGATCTGAAGAAAACAACTTTTGGGTCATGGTCCCACTGCTGAAATTTGAGACTCTCCAAGAGGTGGCAACATCTCTCAAGAACTTCAAGATTCCAAACCAACGGAGCTGGAGAAGCTGCTACTGGCACCCAGACAGCCTACTACAAGTGTGCAGTCATTGCCTCGCTTTGGCAGTTGGGACCAGTCCAGGCATTGATAAGTATAATTGGGAAAGGCTTGCATGTTGTAGTGTGAATTTAGATTTAGTAATAAAGACTTGTATAAACTGAACTGCTCTCGGTGTGTGTGTCTATTTTCTTTCGGTAGCTCAAACACTGTGACCAATCTAAAATGAACAAAATGAGAGGTACAAGTTCACCCAAAACAGATGTGTTTGTTGGGCTATATAGATAGTGTCATTTTGAAATTGCTTGATAAGCCACAGTTGGCATTTTTATGGTTGGGGTTAGCGGTTGCAAGTAAATGTATAGCGATAACTTGGAAAAATGATGTGGAATTGAATATACAGAGATGGTATAATGAATTACAATTGTGTTTATATTTGGGAAAAAATAACATAATTGGCAAAGTAATTATTCCTTTTTTATTAAAATGTGGAGTTTATATTTGAATTGTATGAGTATTGATCTTAAGTCGGATTTAAAGAGTTGATTGATTAACTAATACTAAATGTGAGCATTTAAGGCTCCGAGTTAAGGAGTAGAGGAAGGTGGTGGGGGGTTATTTTTAATTTCTTTTTTTTCATTTTTATCTTCATTACTCATTATTAGTATTTTGATTATTCATTATCAGTATTATTTTTTCTATTTTCTATGTTTTTTATATCTGTATTTGGTATTTCACTTTTAGTAATACTTTGTAAATTTTTTTAAATTAGGAAAATAATAAGGATTGGGATGAAGGAATCCATTTGTTATTGTTTGCTGTTAGAGAGGCAACACAGGAGTCTCTTGGCTTTAGTCCATTTGAGCTGGTGTTTGGTCATGAAGTCAGGGGTCCATTACTATTGTTGAAGGAATAGTGGATACATAATGATATACAATCAAATCTGTTGGATTATGTTTTCAAATTTAAAAACAGTACATCAGGCTTGTGAGATGGCAAGGAAAAATGTAAAAACTGCTCAGTGAAAATGAAAATTTGGTATGATCAAAAAGCAAAAAATAGGGACATTAAACCTGGCGACAAAGTATTGTTTTTGTTACCAATGCAGTCAAACCGTTTGAGAGCTCAGTTTTCAGGACCATACAAGGTGAAATCAAAAATTAACCAGGTCACCTATGTCATTGAGACACCTGATCGTCGAAGAGAGACAAGGTCTGTCACGTGAACATGCTTAAACCTTACTTTGAGAAAATAACTGAGGAGGAGAGGAGGATTCCAAACAAGGTGCTAGTTATAGAGGAAAGTAAGGAGGAGATATGTTTCATGGAAGATCATGGAGCACAGAAAGTGATAAGCCCCAGGCTGGAAAATTCTATAGTTTTGCAAAACTTAGAAACCAAGTTAATGCATTTGACGAAATCAGAAAGGGAAGAAATGAAGACATTACTTATGAAATTTAAGGATATATTCCCAGATGTTCCAACTTGTCATGATGTGGAGGTTGGTGATTAATGCCTATTAAGCAGCATCCTTACCGAGTTAATTTGGAAAAGAGCAGATTGTTGGATCAAGAGATGGATTATATGTTCAAAAATGACATCATCCGAAAATCAAGTTCAAATTGGAGTCCACCCTGTGTTCTGGTGCCTAAGCCAGATGGCTCAATTAGGTTTTATACACATTATCGAAAGGTAAACATGGTGACAAAGACTGATGCATTTCCTATTCCCAGAATAGATGATTGTATAGATAAAATGGGGAAGGCTAAGTTTCTTACAAAGATTGATCTCTTAAAAGGATACTGGTGTGTTCCTTTGACAGAGAGAGGCAGGGAGATTTCTGCATTTGTTGCACCTTCGGGATTGTATGAGTATAATGTTCTGCCTTTCGGGATGAAAAATGCACCTGGCACATTTCAGAGAATGATTAATCCAGTAATTCAGGGGTTAGAGCACACAGGAGCCTATATCGATGATTTATTAATTAGTACGGATACATGGGAAGAACATATGCTTGAATTAGAGCAGTTATTTCAGAGACTGGTGGAAGCACACCTCGCATTGAATTTGCACAAGAGTGAGTTTGGACATGCCACTATAATTTATCTGGCTTATGTGGGAGGACAGGGACAGGTGGCACCAGTTGGAGCAAATGTATTGGCTATCACTGTGTGACCTAACTGATAATAAGAAAGCTCTTCAGAGATTTCTAGGTATGATTGGCTACTATTGTAGATTTTGTAAAAACTTTGGAGAAATTGCACTCCCATTAACAAAACTTTAGCCGTGGACGCTAGTGACGAAGCGGTTGGTGCTGTACTGTTACAGAAGAAGGATGGAGATGGAGTAGAACATCCTAATTCGTATTTCTCAAAAAAGGTTTAACAACCATCAACAAAATTATTCAACCATTGAGAAGGAGTTATTAGTGCTTGTTTTAGTGTTGCAACATTTTGATGTGTATATTTGTACTGCTCAAAAACCATTAATAATATATACTGATCATAATCCATTAGTTTTCCTTTCTAAAATAAAAAATAAGCACAGACGGTTATTGAAATAGAGCTTAATGTTGCAAGAATATGACTTAATTATTACACACATAAAGGGGACAGATAGCAGATTGTTTGTCAAGATGTTAATCTGGGTAGATACGAATCTAATCACATACTGTAAAAAAAAATGGAGTGTTTAAAAAGTGACAGTTTGCCTTTAAGAGTCAAGGTGAAGGTGGACTGCTGAGAGAGTGGGAGATGAACTGGGCATGTGGAGATGATCAAGAAATTTCTGGACTTGGATGATAAACCACCACTGGGTGTGGCTGTGAAGTGGAAGGAGGCCCATGCATGAATCATTGTTTGGGGGGCAGTTTAGAATGTTGGGCATTTTCAAAGGGATGAACATTCCGAAGGCAGCCAGAATGATCCAGACCAAGCCAGTTGTTCCTCTCTGCAAGCAACACAAGAAGACAACTTAAAATTTTGTGCTCTCTCTCAAAGTTCTTTGGCTTCAGTTTATACCAAACAAACTGAATTTTGTTTATAATCTTTGTTTTGGTTGAGATCAAAGTTTTGTGAGTCTTGTGTGATTTGTGTTTGCTTTGTGTCTTAAGTTTTTCTGTGGGCTGGTTGGAAATATAACTTAGACTTTAATTACATATGTTATTGTTAGAAATAGAAGTACCTTTAAAGAAATTGCTCGAGACAAAAATTGAGAACAAAGAACATTTATTTTACAACAATGCAAAGTTGGGTGCTTCCCCTTACCCTGGGAATACACACATACACTGGGGCTCACCCAACTTTTATACAGTTGATTTCAGTATAGGAATAACCCCCCCCCCTTACATTCTTCTGCCTCCTGCTGGAGAGGTTTGGCATTAGGCAATCCTTCCTGCCTACGTGCAGTTTCAGTATACTTGGAGGACCAGGGGGTATCCTGTTGGTGTCCCTTCATGTTATTGTCCTTATTCACACCTTCCTGATTCTCGGGGCTACAGTCTCTTGATATGCAGAGTTGGCTCATCCTGTCTTGGATTGGCTAATTTAAAATGTATAAATCTGTGTAAGGTTAGCTAATTAGATATGTAGGACTTGGTACTTCTGTCCAGGGCTAGGAGACCCTTATCTGATCCAGACTACCTCAACTTCCTACATTCTATTGTTCCTTACCACTCCTTATCTTAGTCTTATGGTGGCTCTTGTCACAAAGAGTAGAAGATTTTTATGTTAATCGTGCTGACTCTGCTTTCCTGCATCCTAATCCCCAAGCTCATCCTGTTTGTACTGGTTACAGCCATTAACTGATGTATGAATTTTAGTTTCCTTCATGTTCATAATTTTAGATCAGTTTTCCCATCTCTCACATTATATTTAGGCTGGGGAATTTATTAGTTTTACACTTTTATAGAAATTTGCATAGTAACCAGTAGGCATTGTTATAAATGGGTGGGGTTCAATGAAAGTTTGAAGGTGAATTTTTTAAAATAAAATATTTATTCATCTTTACCCCTGTGTGATAGGCCTTCTTTGTGGTTGCTAGTTTGATCTTGTAACACTGACCCACTGGCAAATTCACACTAGGGAGAGGTGTGCAGCATGTGGGAAGGGATTCACTGGGTCATCCAACATGATGACCCACCAGAGGTTTACAGTCTTTTCCCCAGAGTGAGAATGATGGGGGAAGTTGCGTGAGACGGGACCCAGGGGGGGGGGGGGGGGTCAGAAGGTCACGTGTGAGGCCGAAAGGCCTGCTCTGTGCTGTATGACCCTCAGCGTTGTAGCCTTGCATCCGATCACTGGTCCCGTCCAGCGGTGAAGATAAGTTCAGGCGCTGCCTTTAACGCGCCCATTTCCCCTCGCCGCCACAGAACGCAATGGCAGCTGAACCTTCCCAGAATCCTTTTTCGCTAAGAAAGCGCCCTCTCCGAGCCGCGGAGCGAATACGTCAAACGCGAGCACAGGGCGGGCCTACAACGCAGAAGCGTCCCTCGGTCTGGTGGGAACAGGATCCGTTGACAGTGACGTCATAAAGTGGGGTGGGGCTGCGGGCCGGCGCTGACGTGGTGAGTGGAGGCCGCGGCCGTCGATTGATGCCGGCTGCTTTAGAACCCGTTTTTCAGTGGGACCGGCCGCTGCGCAGGAGGTGGGAAGCCCGGACCGACCTGGTAAGGAAGGGATCGCTCGGGCGGCCCGGTGGGGCCCGGTGGAAGGGGGGGGGAAGGGGGGAGGGAGAGGGGGGGAGGGAGAGGGGGGGAGGGGGAGAGGGAGGGGGAGGGAGAGGGGGGGAGAGGGAGGGGGGGAGGGGGAGAGGGAGGGGGAGGAAGGGGTGGGCAACGGCGGCCGGGCGGGATCCCAGGGGAGGGAGGGCGGACCGGTGGGGCCCAGGGGGAAGGGGGCGGGCTGGCTCTCAAGGGAAGCCCCGCGGGGCCCCTGGAGGGAGGGGGGCGGCCCGTCGAGTTCTCTGCGGCCGATAGAGTGGTTTCAGGAAGGCGGGCATTCTGGGTAAAGAGGCGGACTTTAGTTGGCAGACACTGAATTACAAATTGGGGCGGGGACTCAAGTCACACATGGAAGACACACAGATGCTGGACCTCGGCTGGTCTCACCATTTCCACAGGAGGCACCGCTATATCACCGACCGTTCGGCCCTGTGCCCTCACACACGTGGAAAGAACAGAGAAAACCTGCAGTACAGCACAGACCCCAACAAAGTTGGACCAAACATTTCCCTCCCTCGAAGTTACCAGGCTTACCCAGAGCCCTCTATTTTTCTCAGCTCCGTGTATCTCTTCAAAAGGCCCTATTGTATCCACCTCCAGCACCGTTTCCGGCAGCCCTTCCCACAACTGACATCTCCTCCACCTTCTCCCCAGCACCTTAAACCCGTGTCCCCCTTGGCAACCATTTTAGTTTAGCCCTGGAAAAAAGCCTGATTATCCACACGATCAATGTCTCTTGTCATCTTCAAGGAATAAGCAAAGTAAAGGAAGGTGTCAGAATAAAGGCTGAAGAGTGGCTGGGGGAGGAGTCCATCAACAAAAGTTCTTAATGGGATATGATAAGAGGTGAGGTGAGAATCAGTTTGGGCTCTGTGAAAGGAGACCGGGAAAAGGGGAGAGCGAGAGACAGAGCTGGGGGAAGGGTGATGGGGAAGAAGTGGGGAGGGGGTTTAACAGAAACTGGCAAAGTTGTTACTAATGCTATCTGGTTGGCGGATGCCCAGTTGGAAGATGAGGTGTTCCTCCAATTTGTGTATGGTCATGAGCCCAACGACAAATGTGTCCGCAAGGGAATGGGATGGCGAACTGAAATGGATGGCCACTGGAAGATCCACACTACTGAGGCGGATTGAGCCTAGGTGCTTCACAAAGAGATCTCCCGGTCTGCATCCAATCTCTGATGTGGAGGAGATCACAACGGGAGCACCGGATGCAGATTCACGAGTGAAATGTTGCAAAGAGACAGTTTATAATATTCAGACTCAGCGAAAACATCATTCTTGCATTCCTGCACTCTGGATTGACTCCCTTCTGGGCACCTGAAGGTTGTTCCAGTCAGTGAGAGGAATTAAAACACAGGACTGCTTTTAAACTTTCACCTCTTCCCTAGACAAGATTCTAAAGATTTCAATATTCTAAGGGTTTTATACATTATTACTTCAGATTGATGGGGAGGGAGGAGTTGATAAGGGAGTTACGGAGGGAGCGGTCCCTGTAGAAGTGGGTGTCTCATGGTGGTCTCATGTAGTCAGTACTGGAAATTGTGGAGGAGGTCACAAGTGGACATAGATGGGAAGGGAAAAGAGAAAAACCGCTGAGGTGATGGGGGTAAAAGAGTATCTCTGATAGGGAGTTGGAATGCTGTCTGATTGGAGAGGGCCCAGTCAGAATACAAGGTGGTGTTCCTCCAATTTACGGGTGGCCTCGGATCTTCACCTTCCCCCACCTTTTCATTCTGATCCCTGTCTATTTTCGCTTATACCTAAGCAAGGGCCCAGGCTGGAAATGTTGGTCATAAAAACACACAGAAATGGTGGAGGAACTCAGCCGGTCTTGCAGTGTCCATTGGAGGAAAAGGTTATTACTGTTGTTTTGGGCCTGAGCCTTTCAAGGAGTAGGTTCCTTTTTATTTCCCATGGATGCTGCGTGAGCTGATTTCTCCAGCAGGTTTGTGTGGAGCCCTCAGCCCCAGCCACTACAGACTTCCTCGTTCAACTCCATTGGTTCCACTCGCCAGTCACACTTTCCCTGTCAGTCAGCCGAGCAAATTGAGCACATGCGGATGGATGAAGGCCTCGCCGACATCCACATTGTAGAGGAAACCACTTCCCTTGGGACTGAAATTAAAAATAAAGAATTAAATGTAATTCCCAGTAAATAAAACCCTCTCTGGAACAACACAATAACTGCAGATGCTGGAAGTTTGAGTGAACGATGGGAAGCTGCAGGGAGTTAGTGGGTCATGTCTCATCTAAGGCCAATGTTTCAGCTTGGGACCCTTTACAAAACTCTCATAACCTTTCTGATTCAATGAACTTGGCTCAATTAATTCCTATAAAGTCCCAACTTTCTGTGTGAGGTGGTTGACGTTAGTTGACCACAGAGACCAAAGTGGCCTGTTCTACCTTGCCGCCTCTCCCTTTGTAATGACGTGGGTACATTTGTTTTGCAGGGTAATAAAAGCAGAGGAGTTGTGGATGGGGACCAACGTTAGACCCTATCACGTCAGTGAAGAGGAGATGCTTGCATGTTTTATTTCTGAGAAGCGATGAGAAGCCACAGTGTGACTGGCCGGGCTGTGAGGTTCACCTGCCCCCCCCTCCCCCCCCAAGTGTTAAAGACCTGTGACTGCAAGGAATTTTAGCCATTTGAGAAGAGAGTCATGGAGGGAAACACAAGCACATCCTCTGAGAGGCTTTGATGAACTAAACAGGAGTGAAACCAAATAAATTATTTTCCACACTACTGAAGGAGTGAGCAAATATTTCCAGGTTAAAAGTTAACGATCGTTTTGAAGCTTGAAAACCAATTATCTGTCCCAGACTGATTTGTGCTTCAAGATTAGTTGGTCTCGACCTGGAAGTAATTGGGTGAACCTGGAGCGAACACTATTTTCTTTCCACCGATGATTTGGTGCATCAAGAGCACATCCTAACTGAAGCCTGGTCACTCAGCTGCTGTGAGTGAAGGGGTTCACACTGCCTTCCGAAATGAGTGCCCGCCAACGGGCCCATTCTGGGGACCGGCCGTTCACATGCTTAGAGTGTGGGAAGGGCTTCACAAAGTCCCCCCACCTGCTGAGGCACTATCGGGTCCACACCGGCGAGAAACCCTTCACCTGCTCCGAGTGTGGGAAGGGGTTCGCTCAGTCCTCTAACCTGAAGACCCACCAGCGTCTCCACACCGGCGAGAGGCCCTTTACCTGCCCCGAGTGCGGCAAAGACTTTACTCAGTCTTCTAAACTGAAGATCCACCGGCGACTCCACACCGGCGAGAAGCCCTTCACTTGCCCTGATTGTGGCAAGGGGTTCATTCAATCATCAGACTTGCTGAACCACCTGCATGAACACACTGGTGAGAAGCTCCTCACCTGCCCTGAATGTGGCAAGGGGTTTAGTCGATCATCAGACCTGCTGACCCACCAGCGGATCCACACTGGCGAAAGGCCCTTCACCTGCCCTGAGTGTGGCAAGGGCTTCACTCACTCCTGTAGCCTGAAGATCCACCAGCGTCTCCACACCGGGGAGAGGCCCTACACCTGCACTGAGTGTGGCAAGGGGTTCAATCGATCATCATACTTGCTGACCCACCGACAGGTCCACACTGGCGAAAGGCCCTTCACCTGCCCCGAGTGTGGGAAGGGCTTCACTCAGTCCTCTAACCTGAAGACCCACCGGCGTCTCCACACCGGGGAGAGGCCCTACACCTGCACTGAGTGCGGCAAGGGGTTTAATCGATCATCAGACTTGCTGACCCACCTGCAGGTCCACACTGGTGAAAGGCCCTTCACCTGCCCTGAATGCGGCAAGGGCTTCACTCAGTCCTCGAGCCTGAAGACCCACCAGCGTCTCCACTCTGGTGTGAAGCCCTACACCTGCCCTGAGTGTAGCAAGGGGTTCATTCGATCCTCAGACTTGCTGACCCACCAGCAGGTCCACACTGGCAAGAGGCCCTTCACCTGCCCTGAGTGTGGCAAGGGCTTCACTAAGTCCTCTAGACTGAAGACCCATCAGAGGGTCCACACCGGCGAGAGGCCCTTCATCTGCCCTGAGTGCGGCAAGGGCTTCACCCAGTCCTCTAGCCTGAAAACCCACCAGCGTCTCCACACCGGGGAGAGGCCCTTCACCTGCCCCGAGTGTGGTTGGGGCTTCACCCAGTCGTACCACTTGATAACCCACCGTCGTCAACACACTGGCAAGCGACCCTTCACCTGTCCCCCAAATGCGGCTGGGGGTTCACCCAGTCATCCCACCTGAAGACCCACCAGCGAGAGACCCTGCACTTGCATTGGAGTGCAGCAAGGGGTTCAATTGATCATCGGACTACCTGACCCACTGGCGTGTTCACACTGGGGAAAGGTGTGCAGTGTGTGGAAAAGATTCACTTAGTCATTCAACATGATGACCCACCAGGGGTTCACACAGGACAATATATAAATCTGTCGTATGTTAGGCATATAAATGTGTTCCAGTTTTTAAAAAAATTAAATTTTGTGATGTAGGTTAGAATCTGCTACTGTTTGTTTGACAAATTTGGGTTTCCTCCCACAGTCTAATAACGTACATGGATTAGAGGTTAATGGGGTGCATTTGGGCTGCATGGGCTCATGTGCCGAAAGGGCCTGTTAAAATTAAAAGAAATGTATTTTAAAAATTGAAACCTGAAGGCAGAGAACATGGTTAATGGCAGAATTCCTAATGGTGTGGAAGAACAGAGGGACCTTGGGGTCCAAATCCATGCATCTCTCAAGGTTGCTGCACAGTGAAGAAGGTTTATGGTCTGCTGGTGTTCATTAGTCAGAGGATTGTGTTCAATAACCACGAGGTTATGTTGCAGCTCTATAAAACTCTGATTAGACCATATTTGGAATGTTGTGTTCACTTCTTGTCATCTCATTACAAGAGAGCTGTGGAGAGGGTGCAGAGTGGATTTTCCAGGATGTTGCCTGGATTGGGGAACACGTCTTTAGAGGCAAGGTTGCCAGAGCCAAATCTTTGTTTGGACAAGATTACAGGAGGCTAGCTAAGGTGGATAACCATCATCTTTTTCATGGGTGAGGCGAGCAACATCCGAGGACATCTGTCCAAGGTGAGGAGAGGAATGTTCAGGGAGACGTCAGGGGTAAACACAGTGATGGGGTCTGGAATGCATTGCCAGGGATAGTACAACAGGGACATTTAAAAGGCTTTTAGACAGATGTGTATGCAAGGATAATCGAGGGTTATGGGTGTGGGTAGAGAAGATTTAGTTTGTTCAGTAGGTTTCCATCAGGGCCTGTACAACATCATGGGCCTGTAGGGAGCTGTGATGTTCTCAGTCTGAGGTGTTGCTCTTTGGTAATTAACCCAGGGGCTGACTGATGTGGTGAATGGCACAGCCATGTAGAGTGAAGAACAGAGACCTGGGAGACAGGGGCATAGTTCCTTGACAGTGGTCACTCTGCTGGACAGAGAGGTGAAGCAGGTGTTTGGGCCTTCATTGGGTAGGATGTCGAGTACAAAGATTGGGAACCTTTGATATAGCCGCTGGCATGACCGCACTGAGGATGTTATGCACAGTTCCGGTTGCCCAGCTCTAGGAAGGACGTAATAAGTTGAAGGGGTGCAGAGGAGATTCTGGGACTGGAAGTCTCGTTGCAGGGAGATGTGGGATCGTCTCGGTCCCATCTTGGCTTGTGACAAGGACCTGGATGGTTCCCCCTCCCCTATTTTCACCACCTTCAAAGTGCACTAGATGGTGGTTCACCATCACCAGCCTCGAGGCTCCTCTTGATCTCAGTGCAAAGTGGCCACCCTGAGACCAGGCTCCCTGGTTCTTGATTCTGTCCTTCAATGAGGAGGAGAGTCCCACCCCCACCCCACGCCCTTTAATGATTCGGACCCAACCCCTTCCCCTTTAACGATTCGGACCCATCCCCTGTCCTATGTATTTTAACAATTCGGCCCGTCGAGTCCATGCCAAACTATTCAAATTGTCAACCTGCACCCACACCATAATCTTCGCTGGGCCCGGACCCCCGTCCACCCCTAACTGAGCGCAGCTTCCCCTTTAAAAGCCCCAACATGAACTCCGCTTGACTATTTGCCCAATTTTGGGCCAGTTTTACCCCCCTCCTGTTTCCCTCCCTACCATTTCCCTTCTTTATATCCCCTTTACAGCTTTATTCCCCCTTTTCACTGCTTTATTCCCCCCTCGCTGTTTTTTTGCCCCTCTTCGCTGCTTTATTTCCACCCCTTTGCTGCTTTATTCCCCCGTTCACTGCTTTATTCCCCCCCTCCCCCTCACTGTACAGGGTTTGCAGGTTAGAAATTTTTTAGACATCCAACACAGTAACTGCCCCTTTCGGGCCAATAACACCCAACTGATTTAGAACCCTCTATGTTTTGAATGGTGGGAAGAAATTAGAGGCCCTGGGAAAACCCATGCAGACATGGGGAGAAAGTACAAACTCCTTACAGACAGCACAGGATTCGAATCCCAATCCTGATCACTGGCTCTGTAACAGCATTGGGTTCCGTGGAAGAAATGACAGGGAGTAATAATGATCTACCTGTTATTTAAATTACTTTTTACCTCTGTTGTTTCAAGATGGTGCCAGAAGGGGAGGGGGAGCTAAACCAGACTCTGAAAACCTGGGGCACTGTGTCTTAAGGTGCATGCACTGTGTTTTCCAACACCCTGACTTTGCATGGGTGAAGCCAGTGACTGTGGGCCAGAGTCAGCGCCACATCATTGCTGAGATGATATGCGCGATTGCTTCTGGGAGCTTGCAACGGTGACATGAAGATTTGCGGCATGTGTGAGAAGGACTCTGAAATACTGGTGTCCAGCCTGCTGTCTGTGGTAGCAAGTGTGTGGTGATATGTAATTACACCACTAGGTCACCAGGGTTCATCCCAGTGACCTTTTATATAAAGCAGTCCAGAACTACAGTCTAGCCTTCCAGGTTCGTCTTGCAAAGAGACAAGTGTACATATTAGTTTATTAAAGCTGTCTTATACTCGCACTCCTGGTGTGGTTATTGTCAGTACAAAGTGAACAATGGGAGAGATGTGTGGATCTGACCAGTGGCCAGTGAAGTTAAATGAGAGGCCAGTCGTGAGTGGCACCGGGTGGCCAGGACCTCGCTGGGCAAGCTCACCCTTGGGCTCAGGTGGGAGTTAATCCACTACTGGTGAGTTCATATACTTTCTATGCTTGTGTTGTTTAAACTGTAATTGATGATTGGGGTTCTGCAATCTCCAAGTGGTCCCCAAAAGGATTCTGTGAGCTAAAAAGTTTGGGAAGCCTTGCTCTATGCTAACTGAGCTGCCCCAGTCTCTTCCCCCACTCCCTCCTGTAATGAGGCAACCAGAACTAAATGCAATACTCTCTTCACAACATAGTCCCTCCACACTCTTCCGTATTGGCCGATCTGAACAAATTCTGTGATCTGTTCTTTGCCATTGTTGTTCACGTCAGTGGATAAGAGGGGAAAACTGGCGATTGAGAACTAACACACAAGTCTCCCTTTGAAGGGAGTTCTGTGAGAGTCCCTCTGTGGCCCTCTGCTCTCAACCAGCATCTGCGGACTTTCTTGTTTAACTCCATACAGCTGCTCCTCTGAGAAGTCTCTTCAAGGAATGCCTACCCTGAAGCGGTTTTCTTTGTGGACAATACATGGATGGGAGGAGGGCGGGTAGTGTTGAGGAAGTCACTCTCCACTGACTATTGACAGTTCTACCATTGAGATCATCAAGAGTACCAAGTTTCTTGGTATGCACTTGGCAGAGAATCTCACCTGATCCTTCAACACCAGCTGTTTTAAGTGAGGGGGTTCATGTGGGTTCCACAGGATAAGAACCAGATTGAGATTGAGGTACAAACACGTTTATTTTCGAGATGCAGAGGAAGCAATGGAATCTAAAGGCTAAATTAACAAACACACAGTTGGAAAGGGGATGAATGTGGACTACGGGTAACAAGGTAAAAATTACAAAACTTAGGAATGGCACAAACACACATAAAGTAAACAATCAGATCAAGGTAATGCTATATGCCCCCACCCCTTGACCTGTATGGACATGGCTCTAACTAACTGGTCTTGGGACTCACCCCAACCCAATACAGAAGATGATATTCATGGGTCATGAGGAGTTGAGAGAGAACAAAGGAAAGTATAGCCCTTTATAGTGCTAGAGTGTCCAGCCCAGATAGTTTACAGGGTACCAATGGCTCGGTGTCAGGAGAATTAATCCAATTACAACAGCCAATGACCCAAGGCTAAGTACAGACAGGCTGGAGAGTGCAGTCAAGGTCATTTACATGGGTCCAACAGCAAGGTGTGCACTAATGGGTGGGTGGGTGGGGGGGGGGGGAACCAAACCTTGATTGACAGCTGGTTTGTCCTCTGATTAGGTTGGGGGAAGTTCTGTCATGATAGCCACAACCCTTCCCAATACAATAGCCAAGAAATCCCAGCGGCACCTCTACTTCCTGCGAAGGCTGAGGAAAGTTCATCTCCCACCCTCTGTCCTCACTACATTCTAAAGGATATATTGATGCAACTGCATCACTGCCTGGTTGGGAAACTGCCATCTCAGCCCATAAGACCCTGCAGGGTATAGTGAGGTCAGCGGAGAAGATTATTGGGCTTCTCTTCCTACCATATAAATATCTGCAGCACGTGATGCATATGGAAGGCAAATAACATTGTGAAGGACTTTTCACACCCCTCTTGTAAGGAGGCACCATAGTATTTGGGCCCATACATCCAGATGGTGCAAGATTATTTTTACCAAGCCAACTTCTTTTTCCAAGCTGTCAGATTTCCCAATTCCTTAAAAATGTTATGGATTTTTATTGTATTGTGTTTCAATGTTTAACTTTTATTTTTGTAAATTTACTCCATGATCCTGAAGAAACACTATCTCATCTATTAGCAGTTATGGTATGAATGATTTTTTTTTAAAAAAAGGTGACTTGACTTGAGAAGGATTTAGACAAGTTGGAGATTGGGCAAGCAAATGCAGTGCAGTGTAGGACCATACACTTTGGTGGAAGGAATAAAGGTGTCGACCTTTAGAAATCAGAGGTGTAGAGGGACTTGGGATTTCTTGTGCAGGATTCCCTAAAGGGAGTCTGTGGTGTGACCATTGAACATTGCTGCACAGAAACAGGCCCCTTCAGCCCTTATAGTCTGTGCTGAACCATTTTTTCCCTAAACCCACTGACCTGCACCCAACCCTCCATTCCTCTCCCATCCATGGGCCAGTCCAAATTCTTCTTAAATGTTAAAATTGAGCCCACATCACCACTTCAGCTGGCAGCTCATTCCACACTCCCACCACTCTGTGTGAAGAAGTTCCTCTTCATGTTCCCCCTAAACCTTTCACCCGTCACCTATGTTCTCTGATTTGTATCTCATCTACCCTCAGTGGAAAAAGCCAGCCTATCTACTTTTATTCTGTCTGTCCCCTTATAATTTGAAATACCTCTATCAAATCTCCCCTCATTCTTCTGTGCTTCTAAACTGTTTTAATGTTTCCCTGTAACTCAGTTCCTGAAGTCTGGGCAGCATTCGAGTAAATCTTCTCTGTACTCTATCTTTCCTGTAGTTGGGTGACCAAAACTAAAACTGCACACAATACTCCAAATTTGGCTTTACTAACATCTTGTAAACTTTACAGATAGAATCCCAAACCTCATCCAAAAATGATAAATTTGAAACCTGTTCCCAATCATTCTTGATATTTACTAGTGAGGCATTTCTTAAATCCAGCAAGTTATTATAAATACGAGACATCGAACCTTTATGGGAAGGCTGCAAATCAAAAAGTGTTTGCGTCAGGGATTCGCGGAAAGTCAGGGATCTGAGATTGGACAAAATGTCTAATTTGTAATTATCTAAAAAACTGAATATTTGGTAAGTTACCACCAAGGAGAGAATGTAGCAGCCATAGCTTTCAGTTGGGTAGCCAAAATCTTTCCAGATTTTTCACATGAATGTAAAACTGACAGACTCCTCAGAAATTGCTGTTCAATAGGTTAAGTAGAAAGATAAATTTTAGTCTTTTATATAAATCAGAATTCTTGAGCATATTATAAATCAATTTGCTTAATCTGATTAATTCTAATCTTTCCTTATTAGTCATTGTCATCTTCTTTATATTAGCTGCATCAGAAATAATTTGCCCTCTCAAATATGCTTTCATACAATTAAATTCAAAATAGTTGGGGAAGAAATGGTAGTAAAAAAGATTGTATTTGTTTTTCCATAAAGTTAAAAAAAAATCACCTGAAAGTAAAGTAGAATTAAAACACCAACGCCTTTTTGTGAAAGGAATGTTGGAAAATTTCAAGACAAAATAACCAGCAGATATTCTTTGATATTCACATAATGTAGTCAACAAAATCAATTGTACAAATCTCAGCTATTTCCTTGCACATTGCTCCTCTAGTTCTCACTCCCCACTAGGTGGTCTATAATACACCCCTATAATTGTAACTTCTCCTTTTCCATTTTTAAATTCCACCCATATCACCTCCCTTGATGAGCCCTCCAATCTATCTTACTTCAGCATCGCTGTAATATTTTCCCTGACAAGCAATGCCACATCACACCCTCTAACCCCTCCAATTCTATCACACCTAAAGCAGCAAAATCGCAGAACAGCTGCCAGTCAAATCCCTCCTACAACCACGTCATACTGCCAAGTGTTCACCTTCTTTACGATACTCCTAGCATTAAAGTAAATGCATTTCAGAGATTTCCCACAACTTACTTTCTGCTTATCCCGATCTTTACGGACAACTTTATTATTAAGGTTAATAATGTCAACATCATCCCCCTCCATCATGGCACGAATCATTTTCCTTCTCGATCACCTGTCTTTCCACCCCCGGACTTTGTCTACAAGCCTTCTCTGTGGACAAAATGTCTCTTTGCTGTTCTCCTTTATATGGACCCCTTCCCCCAACCATTCTAGTTTAAAGCCTCCTTAGTAGCCCCCGCCAGGATCCTGGTCCCTCTGATATTCAGATGCAACCTGTCCATTTGGTATAGGTCCCACCTCCCTTTGGTTTCTGTTGACACGATGATTTAGACTTCTTTACATCTTTAGGAACTATTGAAGTATCCTTAATATTACCAAATACTAGTACAAGGTTAACATGCACATGCCATTCCAGAAATTGTACAACATCCTTAAAAGTGGTTTCCCTTCCAGGAGGAATCTTAAGCTCTGCAGATTTGTTTCTCCATAAATCCTTCAATGTATAAGGCAATTTGTTTATAATAATCAAAAAATTAGCAAGCAAATTCAGCTCTTTCAAATGTACACTACTTCCCATTGTGTTTCAATATCATCTCAGAAAGAGTCCATATGCTTGTAAAGCCTTAGTATCCTCTGATTTTATTGCTGACCAAGAAAGAATTTTGTCCATGTGGGCCCTGGCAATTTTATGTTCATCATCAGAATGATGATGCAATAATCCTTTTGCCCTTTTAAAACCTTGTTCTAGATTCATATATTGAAAACTTTTGACTAACTCCTTCATCTGTCTTTATATATATTAAAAAAAAAGAAAATAAAAAGAACCCCCTCTCAGCCTACTCTCTTTAGGAGAGCCAAAGAAAAAGAAAAAAAAACCAAATATATTTACTATTCTAAATATAAAGACCACATTAAAAAAAGAATAATTATCATGTAAAACATACATATTTTTTTCCATTATAAAACAAGTTTTCATCTCATTATACCATCTATTAATATCAATCACATTAGCATTTTTCCATTCTTGCTATACATTTTTTTTGCAACAGATAAAGCTAAATACACAAAAGCAATCTGAAATTTATCTAATCCTAAATATTTCAAAGGATTCAACTCACCCAACAAAAATATTGTCAGATCTAGAGGTATTTTGATCTTATACAAATGTTCCAAAAACAGTTGAATTGATTTCCAAAAACATTGTATATGAACACATAACCAAACAGCATTAAAAAAATTCCAACCTAATTACCACACCTAAAACAAGAATCTGATTCACTAAAACCATATATATTTTTTTTTACTTTTCAGGTGTTAAATACAATTGTAAAAAATTGTAATTAACCATTGCATAATGAATATTTATCAATCTAGTAACCATCTAGTAATCTATCTAACCAGTCATCCTCAGAAAAAGTAAAGTTGATATCCTTTTCCCATTTAATCTTAGATCTATCCCATCCCTTTTTTTTCCATACTTCCCTGTAATATTTGATACATCAATAAAATATATCCCTTCTTTGATGCAGTCACGAGAAAAGATTCAAATTTAGTCAATTTAGGTAAAATCATATTTCTACCAAATATTTGTTTTACTAGAGATCGAAGTTGATAATAAACAAATAAAGAATTCTCATTAATGCAAAATCTTCCCTCATTTGATTAAATGATAAAAATTGACCTTCTTTAAAACAATCCAAGTTTTTTATACCTTTAGATTTCCAATGTAATTTTTTTCATTCAAATGCGTCTCCTGTAAAAAAGCAATATCAATCTTCATCTTTTTAATGTAAGCCAAAACTCGCTTACACTTGATCAGATTATTTAAGACCTGAACATTAAAGGTAGCAAATTTCAAATTCGACATATACCAAATATAGTCACAAAATTAATAATAACAAAGAAAAAAAAGAAAAGAAAAAAAATTATATATAGAACCCTCAAATTAAAATATATAGGCTCTCCAAATAAAAAAAAATTGTTAATAAGAGAGAATAAAACAACAAAAAAAAACTACCAAAATGTAGTAACTCCCTAAAAAAACTGGGTGTGGATTACCCACTAGTGACTGATGACTAACAAAGAAATTAGTGCAATCCCCTCCTCCCCAGCCAGCTAGTCAGAAATATTAACATATTGCAAAAATAATCAGCCTTGAGATTCCAGTCCAGATGATGAACTCTTTCCATTCCCGTTCTTTCCATTTCTGCCATTTTGTCCATTTCCAAGTCTATCAGATTTTCTTTTAGGAGATAATGGTGAACTCTTCTTTGTCCATTGACATCCAGTAATGAATTAGCAAAAAAACATTGCCTCATGCTCACTCTCAAAAAATTGAAACTGATAATTTCCATAAAACACTTTCAACACAGCAGGATAATGAAAAGTGAATTTATAACCTTTACGCCATAAAACATCTTTAACTGGATTTAATTCACGTCGGCGTCGGATGATATCTTGACTCAAATCAGGATAGAAGAAAACTCTACTATTCTGAATTATCATTGGAGCTTGCCTTTGTCTTGCATTTTGAACTGCAAGTCGAAGGATTGTCTCTCTATCCAAACAATGAACTATCACAGCTCTTGGCAGCTGACCAGATAAAGATGGTCTTCTTAAAGCTCTATGTGCTCTTTCCAATATCAGTCCATCAGGAAAGGACTCTTCCCCCAACATCTGGGGAATCCAATTTTTAAAAAATTTGACGGGATCTTGACCTTCGATACCTTCTGGCAAACCCACAATTTTCACATTATTTCTTCTGCTTTGATTTTCCAAATAGTCCATTTTTTTTATTAACTCTTTTTCACAGGCTCCTAAATCATTAACTGAATTTTCCACCTTTACTATTGTTTCTGTATTGGATTGTACCTGTTGTTTACATTCAGAAAGAGAAGCTTCAAATTTTTTTAAGGTTTCCCGGTGTTCTTTAACTTCTGCCTTAACCACATTTAAGTCTGAAATTATATCAGTATTCATTTGAACTACCCGGTTCAACTGACAGTAATAACATCGAAATAGGAAGCAATACCTTCACACATCAGGATCTGGTTCCATAATTTCTTCCAGCTCTTCTTCCATTTCCTGTACAGCAGTAGAGTAAAGTAAGTCTTCTTCTTGTGGCTCTTCATAAGGTAACATTCTAGTTGTTTTACTGTGAGTTTAGACACCCAACGACGATACCCCAACTTCCTCAGGGGGTCGTCGCTGCTGCCCCCCGCAGACCATTTTAAAAATAAAATTACAGAGTTCTCAGTAATTAACAGCGCCACCCAAGCACATAGTCACTGCAGACTGCGTGTCTGCCATCGGAATCTTCTTTCTCCGTGCTCCCATCTCTTCAAACGGGAGAGTTCTTTGTAGCAGGCCTCCAGGCTTGTGCCCGACGTGTTGGAGCGCGCTCCTTCCTCCGCAGAAGAGGTCGAACCAGCACCATCTTGAGACTGGTGAGTAACTGTTACCTTTGCTTTTGTCCCCACTGGCGATCGTTGAAGCTTGGGAATAGCTGAAAACAGTCCGAGGCTGTTCCAAGTTGTTTAGGCCCCAATTCTTCTGCACTTCGAAACTGTATTTTCTTTTGTAACTGAGACTTGGTTTTTTTTTACATTAATAGCCATAATGGCTCACCAAAATATCAAACTAAAAATTTAAATTTTAAAATTAAAAATAAAGGGTTAAAACATGGGCATTTAAAAGTTTGACCGGAGAGGGCAGGGATTACACGTCCGATCTCTACGCCATCTTGCCACGACCCCCACCTCACATGGTTGAGTTTTTTTGAAATACTTTCCTTTTGGGAAGATCCTTACATTGTGCGCTTTGGAGAGTTGAAATGTCACTAGGTCTTTCCATAGGATTGGTCATTGTCATTTGAGTACTAGCAGCAACACCCGTGGCTTCTTGCTCGAATATATTTGTTTCTTGTGGCGGCATTACCCATTGTTCTGCTGGAAGGTTAGAAGCTGGCCATTTGGATATGTCAGAGTGACAAATTTTGCAGAGTCTTTTCTCTATTCAATCATCTTTTTTGATCTTCATGAGCCATTTGTATCTTGAGTTGCTGATTCCTGATTTCAGCTTCTTGCCTCAGTTGCTGATTCTTGATTTGAATTTCCCTTATCCTCTAAAGCACATCTTTTCTCCAACCATTGTTGCTGTGAACGGACAGTAGCCAGGTCTGCTTGTGCCTTTGCATGCAGAGCTGATACAATGAAACACTGTACTGTACTAGAGCTGTACTTGCTCTAGATGCCTTTGAAGACTTTGAAGATTTTCCTGCGCTCATAACCTTGAAAATACTATAATCAGAATTTACACCTGAATTTTCAGATACCGCTATTTGATTCTTTATTTTCTGCATTTCTGGTACAGCACCAGTGGGACTTTGCAACATACATTCATCCGTTCTATTGAATGAAGCCTGCAGTGCCTTGACAAAGTCTTCTTCTTGCTTGCTAGTTGAAGCCAGTTCTTCTTTGGTTACTGGCTCTATCCTCCTGCCAAGCTTTGTCCGTCTGCCTTGTTGGCTCAACTCATGATCAAACAGTTCTTTGAGAGGATCTGTTTACTCAAGGTCTTTAGCCTGATGAGACGACTTCTTTTCCAGCTTGAGTTCTTCACACTGCATCCTGGCTTCCCCTGGTTCCTGCTGGACCTGTAAACAAATTTTGTATCTGCTGGCAGTTCTTAAAACCACAATACATTCAAATAAAATGGATTATATAAAAATACAAGTGATATATATGCCAATACCCCCTTCTCCCCCACCCCTCCCCGCATTACCTCCTACCTCCAACTCTTCCCAACCCAACCCCCAAAGAAAGCAGAAAGAAAGAGAAGCCTTTTCCTGACCAGTTGCCAATGCTCTATTCTAATCACATGTTTATGTTATCAAGATAAAGAAATGATTCTGACAGTTGCAGTACAAAATGCCAGAAAACATCATATGCCTTTGTTAGTTAGGAATAATAGAGTATATTTTATACAGATCTAAGTCAAACTATTATTAAGTTGTATTCTGGAAAAAACGATCTACATTTACTTTTAGATACCCTCAGGGTTTTTTTTAAGGAGAATTTCAGACAGTTTTTTACTGATGAAGATTAATTGCCTGAAAACCAGCAGCAAGATCAATTTCTTCAACAACTGAAGCCAGTTTAAGAAGAGAAGAATGGCTCATTGAAGGTGGAAATCAATAATGATGATGAGCAAATTAACAGAGACCTGAAATGTCTTTAGGTGTTATTGTTTGTTTAATTGTTCTGTTCGGGGGAGGAGGTTTTGTTTCTCTCTCTTTTCGAAGTCGTTGGCCACTTGGTGACATTGGTCACTTTCCATAAAATACTGCAAGGGTAATACTGCATTAGCAGGGTTTTTTTTTCTTTTTGGGGTCTTTTTTTCTTTTTGGGGTCTTTTTTTTTCTTTTCTATCAAGGGGATGTATTTTACTTTGCAGATTAGCCATGGACTGGAGCCCCATCACTGCAGGTGGTGGAGATTCGATACTTATGGAATTTCATGATGGTGTGGTAGTGTAAACAATGGAAGAAACACAGCCATCACTTTGAAGGTCGTTAATGACTGTTTTTATTCAAATTCAGCACACCCCTATAAGGGCAGCAGGAGTTCAGTCACCTGGTGCATTGTGACATCATAATCCCTACCCAGGGTGCGCAGGCTCGAAGGGATGCTGGAGTCATTTCCCCATGGCTGCCCCACCATGTGGTCATACAAGCAGGGCTGGTTCGCCATGAGGATGTGAGCCATCACAATGCCAACTAATTTAAACTTTGAGACATTTAATGTTAACAGGCTCAATAATCCAATTAAGAGAAAGTTACTTTCTGACAAGAGACTCATTTGACCAAGGAGCATCAAAAGTTAAAAAGAGACTGAGTTGGTCAAGTTATAGCTTCTAATAATCCTAAAGTGTGGCTATTTTGATTAATAAGAAGTTGTCTTTTAAAGCTTTAGTGATTCCATTGGCAGACTTGTTGCAAATTGTCAAATTTATTCCAAATTTTGGACACATGAATATTTCTGCCCCACATTTAAATGATGAGAAATTTATTCAAGATTCCTTTCACGGGGGGGGGGGGGGGGGTCACGTGATGCCATAGGGAACGCAGCACTCACTTACAGCTCCCGGGGATATTAATTTAAAAAGTGCTAATTAAGTTTTTATCATTAAAGTTAATTTAAAGTATTTTTAAAATACTGACAATTTTAATTACAATGTCACCAAAAAAAGAAAAGAAAACTCCAAAAACTTCACTGAAAGGAAAACGCAAACCGAGGAAAGAAAAAGACCCTAGGCTGACGTCTTCAACGAATCCGGCCGCTGGAGTTCTTCCTGGACCTGCTGGAGACAGGGCTGGAGAGGGACCATCTAATGGATCCAGCTCTCTGCAAAGATGGCGCCGTCCCGGAAACTACTTCCGCACTCCTCACGCATGCGCTCTGCAGATGAAAAAAATTAAAGGGAGAAAAATCTTCAACCCTCTTAAAGGGGCCATCCAGCACTTCATGTCTGCAAGAAGAAGATTTACCTGGTATGGAAGATGATTCTAGTGACTCTACAAGTGAAGATGAAGATACACCTACAGAAGAAGATGAATTTAAAGGCAAGGCAAAGTTTTTTGAGAAAAAAAATGGATAAAATTGAGGATAGAATTGATAATCTTGCAAATGCAATGGAGAATAATTATTAACTGGAGAAATACAACAAGTTAAAATTGATTTAAATAAATCAATAAATAATGTTTCACAAAGGGTTGATAAATTAGAAGAAATAATTCATGAAGAAATTCAACACATTGCAGAAAGAACAAATGCTAATGAGGACTGTTACTGCTTTCCTTTCTACGAATGAAAAATTGTTGGAGAAGGTTGATATTTTGGAAAATTATAGTAGAAGGAATATTCTTAAAATTGTTGGAATGTCTGAAGATAAAGAAGGTCCAGATGTAATTTGTTTTTTTCTCAAGTCTGGGTACCGTAAATATTTGGATGAGAAAATGTTGAAGAGAAAATTTTGATTGAGAGACGCCAAAGAGCTCTCCAACCAAATCAAAGACCTCAGTCTATATTGATCAGATTTTTAAACTACCAAGATAGAGAAAACATACTTGGATTGGCAATGAGAAGAGCTAATGAACATGGACCTTTGAATAATGAAGGTGATAAGATCTTTTCTTATCCAGATTGGAGTCAAGCTCTTTTGAAGAGGAGGAAGGAGTTCTATCTGGTTAAGAAAGCTTTATATGATAAAGGTTACAGATTTGAAAGTTTTTATTCCAGTTTAGCTTCTTCAACAATTATATTCAGGCCAAAGAATTTGTTAAAGATCTGCCCAAGGCTTGCCTTCCAAGAGGACTTGTTGAAATGATTTATTAAAATGTTCTCCTCTTTCTATGATTTTTTTTCTTTTTCCCCGGGAGTTGGGGATTGAGTTTGTTAGTTTCAGGGAACTACATGTGTTTTCGTAGTTTAACCATGACCCATAAAATGGAGGGAAGTAGTGCTGGTCCTTCTGGCATTTTGGGGAGGGAGGGTTTTCTTATTGTTTTTTTAACTCAATACTTTTACATAATATTTTTATTTTGAATAAATTCAGTGTTTTTGGATTGCATACGATGACACTTCAGACCAATTTAACATGGGAATTCTTCCTGGATAGGAATGCATGTTAATAATTTGGAATTCAATGGGTAAAACAGTTAAGATATTAAGTTTTAATATTAATGGAATTAATGAACCCATGAAAAGAAAGAATGTATTATCATATATCAAGGAATTAGGAGTAGATATTGCTTTTTTACAAGAGACTAATTTAACTGAAAGTGAACATATAAAATTGAAAAGAGATTGGGTCAGTGAAGTCGCTTTTTCTACATTTAATTCTACAGCTGGGGGAGTGGTAATTTTATTTTAAAAAAATTACCAGTTAAAATCCAAGATATAATTACAGATCTGGTGGGAAGGTATCTTATAGTAAATTGTCAAATTTTTTCTGAAGATTGGACTTTATTGAATATTTATGCACCGAATTTAGACAATCAGAAATTTATACAGGACACTTTTTTAAATTTAGTGAATGTACAAGAAAATGTTTTGGTGGGTGGTAATTTTAATTTTTGTTTAGAACCTGTATTGGATAAATCTTCAAGACATATAGTGAAATCAAAGGCAGCTGAAACACTGTTATCTTTAAGGAAAGATTTTAATTTAATTGATAAATGGAGAATGCACCCTAAGGAAAGGGATTTACTCTTTTTATTCTAGCAGATTTGATACATATTCTAGAATTGATTTTTTTTTTGCTTTCTGCTCAAAATCAATCAAGAGTTATAGAAGTGGATTATAAACCTAGATTAAAATCTGACCATTCTCCTCTTTTAATTGAGTTGGAATTTGCAGAAAAACAACATTTAATTTATAGATGGAGATTGAATTCTTTATTATTGAAGAGACTGGATTTTTGTTTATTTAGAAGACAACATATTCAATTGTTTTGTGAAATTAATTTAAATTCAGTAGATAAAATGTTTGTTATTTGGGATACATTGAAAGTTTATACACGAGGTCAAATTATGTTATTCTTCAAAACTTAAAAAAGAATATATGAAATATATAGACAAATTGGAAAAGAAGATAACTTTATTTAAAAAAGAAATTCAAAAATAATTTATGAGGATAAATATAGAACTTTAATTAATAAAAAATTATATAGAACAGAGAAAATGATGTTACGGTCTAAGCAGAAATATTATGAGTTGGGGAAAGATCACATAAAGTTTTGGCTTGGCAGTTATAAGTGGAACAATCTTCTAGAACTATTAATACTATACATCAGAATAATGATGAAGTGATGTATAAGCCACAAAGAATTAATGATGTATTTAAAGAATTTTATGTTATATTCATCTGATTCACTACAAGATGAAGAGACTACAGATAATTATTTGTCACATCTTTGACTCAAAGAAAATTTAGATCGATTAGAGAGCCCTTTTATTGAGTAGGAGATTTATGATGCGCTTACTAGATAAAATAATAATAAGTGTCCAGGTGAAGATGAGTTTCCAGTTGAGTTTTATAAAGAGTTCAATGATTTATTGATTCCATTATTTATCAAAGTAATAGAACAGGCTTCTAAACAACATTTTCTTCCAGAAACTTTCTCTATGGTGATAATTACAGTTATTCCTAAAAAAGATAGGGACCCATTAAAACCTACTTCTTATAGACCTATATCCTTTTTAAATGTAGATTATAACAAAAATATTGGTGAATAGGATTAATGAATATCTTCCTGCATGGATCAGACAGGATTTGTTAAAATTAGACTTCAGAGAACATAGTAAGGTTATTAAGTATAATTCATTGGGTTCAGAAGAAAGATTTGAGTCTTACTGTAGCTTTAGATGCAGAAAACATATCCCTTTTGATATGTTAGCGTGGGATTTTTAATTTAAGGTGGTAAGTAAATTTGGTTTTGGTATTAAATATATAAATTGGATTGAGGCCTTACATAGAAGTCCCACAGCTAAAGTGATTACTAATTGACAGATATCTCAAATCTATTAAATTAAGTAGATCTAGTAGGCAGGGGTGTCCTTTACCACCAGCTTTGTTTGCTTTAGCTATAGAAACACTTGCACAAAAAAATTAGAGATGACCAACAATTAAAGGGATTTGAGATAAATCAGCTGCAACATAAAATTAGTTTATTTGCTGATTATGCATTAACTCAACCACAAATGGCATTATCAAGACTCTATAGTCATTTGTCCGAGGCCCCGGTCCGGGCAGAAGCGAGGGGGAGGAGGAGGCGGCCCTGGCCTCGGTCGAGTGAGGCAGGCGGTGGCCCCGGCCTCGGCAGAGCGAAGCAGGCGGAGGCCCCGGTCCGGGCAGAAAGAAGGAGGCGGCGGCCCCGGTCCGGTCACAGGGAAAGCAGCAGCGGCCCCGGCCCTGGTCCGGGCAGTATGGTCTGACCTAGGAGGGGAGGCAGGCCCCTTCAGCCCGGGTAAGAAACCTGCATAGGAGAAGGCCACTCCAATATAAAACCTACGACCCAAGGACCTCGCTGCCATGTCCCAGCTTGCTTGGCCATGGGTGTAAAGGGTGGGGCCAGTACTGCGCACACTGCACTCCACCTAAAAGCTCCTTTGCGCAGGCCCGAGGACATGTCCACGTCCTCCCCCTCCACGACCTCCCCCTCAAAAGATGCTTACAAACTCAAGCTAGCATGCTGGAACATCAGAACCATGCTAGACAAGGCTGACAGCCACCGACCTGAACGTCGGTCTGCCCTCATCGCACATGAACTCCTCAGACTTGACATCGACATAGCCGCTCTCAGTGAAGTCTGCCTTGCAGATCTAGGCAGCATCCAAGAACGCGGTGCGGGCTACACACTCTACTGGTCTGGCAAGCCTATGGATGAACGACGCCTATCTGGTGTAGGCTTCATGATCAAGAACTCCATTGCCTCAAAACTCAAAAACCTCCCGACAGGCCACTCGGACCGGATCATGTCCATGCGACTCCCCCTTCAAAACAAGCGTCTCATCATGCTCATCAGTGTCTATGCTCCAACCCTCCAGGCGGAACAAGCAGAAAAGGACAAGTTCTAGACTGATCTGCGCAACCTCATTCAATGCACCCCTACAGCCGACAAGGTTGTCATCCTTGGCGACTTCAACGCTCGCGTCGGCAAAGACTCAGAAACCTGGCCAGGAATCCTGGGCAAGCATGGTGTTGGCAAGTGCCATGACAATGGGCGCCTCCTGTTGGAGCTCTGCGCAGAACAGCGGCTTGTCATTGAAAACACCCTTTTTCAGCAGAGGGACAGCCTGAAGACCACCTAGATGCATCCCCGATCCAAACACTGGCACCTCCTGGACTACGTCCTGATGCGAGAAAGAGACAAATGAGACGTGCTCCACACCAGGGTCATGCCCAGCGCGGAATGCCACACTGACCACCGGCTGGTTCGCTGCAAGCTCAACCTTCACTTGAAGCCAAAGTCCAGGAACAGTAAAGCCCCCAGAAAGAGGTTCAATGTTGGAAACCTGCAGTCAGACGAAGTGAGAGGAAACTTCCAGGCAAACCTCAAAGCAAAGCTCGAGGATACAATCCGCCTCATGGACTCGTCCCCTGAAACCCTCTAGGATCAGCTGAAGATTACCATACTGCAATCCACTGAAGAGATACTGGACTTCTCCTCCTTGAAAAACAAGGACTGGTTCGATGAATACAGCCAGGAAATCCAGGAGCTGCTGGCAAAGAAGCGAGCTGCCCTCCAGGCTCATCTTACAAAGCCGTCCTAGCCAGAGAAGAAACAAGCCTTCCGTCGTGCATGCAGCCATCTTCAGTGCAAACTCCGGGAGATCCAAAATGAGTGGTGGACTAGCCTCGCCAAACGAACCCAGCTTAGCGCGGACATTGGCAACTTCAGGGGTTTTTATGAGGCTCTAAAGGCTGTGTACGGCCCATCACCCCAAGTCCAAAGCCCGCTGCGCAGCTCAGATGGCAAAGTCCTCCTCAGTAACAAGATCTTCATCCTCAACCAATGGTCAAAACACTTCCAATCTCTTTTCAGTGCCAACTGCTCAGTCCAAGAATCCGCCCTGCTCCAGCTCCCTCAACAGCCCCTAAGGCTAGAGCTGGATGAGGTCCTCACCCGGGAACAGATATATAAGGCAATTGAACAACTGAAAAGTGGCAAAGCAGCAGGTATGGATGGAATCCCCCCAGAGGTCTGGAAGGCTGGCGGCAAAACTCTGTATGCCAAACTGCATGAGTTTTTCAAGCTCTGCTGGGGCCAAGGAAAGCTGCCTCAGGACCTTCGTGATGCCATCATCATCACCCTGTACAAAAACAAAGGCGAGAAATCAGACTGCTCAAACTACAGGGGAATCACGCTGCTCTCCATTGCAGGCAAAATCTTCGCTAGGATTCTCCTAAATAGAATAATACCTAGTGTCGCCGAGAATGTTCTCCCAGAATCACAGTGCGGCTTTCGCGCAAACAGAGGAACTACTGACATGGTCTTTGCCCTCAGACAGGTCCAAGAAAAGTGCAGAGAATAAAACAAAGGACTCTACATCACCTTTGTTGACCTCACCACAGCCTTCGACACCGTGAGCAGGAAAGGGCTTTGGCAAATACTAGAGCACCTCGGAT
The DNA here is from genome assembly GCF_036971445.1 of Narcine bancroftii. Taxonomy (NCBI): domain Eukaryota; kingdom Metazoa; phylum Chordata; class Chondrichthyes; order Torpediniformes; family Narcinidae; genus Narcine; species Narcine bancroftii. Next base: position 211,144,324 of record NC_091472.1, read on the forward strand.
GCCCCCCAAAGTTCCTCAACACGGTTATCCAACTGCATGAAAGCCAACAAGGTCGGGTCAGATACAGCAATGAGCTCTCTGAATCATTCTCCATTAACAATGGCGTGAAGCAAGGCTGCGTTCTCGCACCAACCCTCTTTTCAATCTTCTTCAGCATGATGCTGAACCAAGCCATGAAAGACCTCAACAATGAAGACGCTGTTTACATCCGGTACCACACGGATGGCAGTCTCTTCAATCTGAGGCGCCTGCATAAAACACAAGAGCAACTTGTCCGTGAATTACTCTTTGCAGACGATGCCACTTTAGTTGCCCATTCAGAGCCAGCTCTTCAGCGCTTGACGTCCTTTTTTGCGGAAACTGCCAAAATGTTTGGCCTGGAAGTCAGCCTGAAGAAAACAGAGGTCCTCCATCAGCCAGCTCCCCACCATGACTACCATCCCCCCCACATCTCCATCGGGCACACAAAACTCAAAACGGTCAACCAGTTTATCTCGGCTGCACCATTTCATCGGATGCAAGGATCGACAACGAGATAGACAACAGACTCGCCAAGGCAAATAGCACCTTTGGAAGACTACACAAAAGAGTCTGGAAAAACAACCAACTGAAAAACCTCACAAACATTAGCGTATACAGAGCCGTTGTCATACCCACACTCCTGTTCGGCTCCGAATCATGGGTCCTCTACCGGCATCACCTACGGCTCCTAGAACGCTTCCACCAGCATTGTCTCCACACCATCCTCAACATCTTCAACATTCATTGGAGCGACTTCATCCCTAACATCGAAGTACTTGAGATGGAAGAGTCCACAAGCATCGAATCCATGCTGCTGAAGATCCAACTGCACTGGGTAGGTCATGTCTCCAGAATGGAAGACCATCGCCTTCCCAAGATCGTGTTATATGGCGAGCTCTCCACTGGCCACCGAGATAGAGGTGCACCAAAGAAGAAGTACAAGGACTGCCTAAAGAAATCTCTTGGTGCCTGCCACATTGACCTGTGGGCTGATATCGCCTCAAACTGTGCATCTTGGCGCCTCACAGTTTGGCGGGCAGCAACCTCCTTTGAAGAAGACCGCAGAACCCACCTCACTGACAAAAGAGAAAGGAGGAAAAACCCAACACCCAACCCCAACCAACCAATTTCCCCCTGCAACCGCTGCAACTGTGTCTGCCTGTCCCGCATCGGACTTGTCAGCCACAAACGAGCCTGCAGCTGATGTGGACATTTACCCCTCCATAAATCTTCATCTGTGAAGCCAAGCCAAAGAGATAGTCATTTGTTAGATTATTGGGAAATTTCAGGATATAAGTGAAGTAATGGAACTTGTAAAAGGAGATTATTTACAATGTAGACAAAAGGTTTGTTTGAAATGGACAGATAAGATTAAATTTTTAGGTATATATATTGATACTAATTTGAAAAATTTATATAAATTAAATTATATTCCATTACTTAAAGAGATAGAGGAAGAGTTATAGAAATGGGTTAGTTTACTGATTCTGTTAATTTGGAGAGTTAACTGTATTGGCATTAAAATGAAAAATTTTGCACAACTTCAATGTTTATTCCAAACTTTACTTTTATCTCTTCCCCTCAAAAAATTCAAGATTTAAATAAGCAAATTAGGAAATTTCTTTGAAAGTTAAGAAAGTAATTAGAAAAATTAACATGGAAATATGAACAAGAAGGATTCCAACTTACCAATTTTGAGAATTATTACAGAGCAGCACAATTAAGGTTATTAGTTTTTATGTTCATTAAAATTAGACCATCATGGGTGGACACTGAACTAAAAAAGATAGAAGTTAAACCAGATGAGTTTATTTACAAATGAGATTTTAAATCCACTGTAATAGATCCCATTCTAAAAGATTTGTTGAACATTTGGAATAAAGTTAAATAAGAAATTGATGGATATATTCTTTCTTTAAAAACACCAGTAATTAATCTTTTATTGATTTTTTTTCAAATGATAATCTTTATTAAAGTAAATGGTATCATAAGGTAATCTCTAATTTGGGAGTTGTTATGAGAATAATAGATTATCTTTTGATCAATTAATGATTAAATATGATCTACCTTACATTATTTTGTTATTTTCAATTGAGGGCTTAATTAAGAGAGAAATTAGGACCGGAAATTATTTAAAAAGTTCTTTCAAATTTGGAACAAATTATGGTTGATGGAAATGATTTAAAAATTTATTTCAATAGCATATTTATTATTGCCAGAACAGACACCTAAAGTAGGTTTGTTTAATTCAAAAGAAAGATGGGAATGGGATTTCAACACGATAATAGATGAACAAGTTTGGCAGAATTTATGTAAAATAAGTTATGACAAATACTCTTAATGTACGATGTAGATTACTTCATTTATTTTTTGTACACCAAATGGATCAATGTTTCAGATGTGGAACAGAAATTGGAACTTTCCTTCATTCTATGTGGTCTTAACCCTTTTTTGGGTTTCTAATAGTACATTTTTATAATGGATAACGGGAATAAATTTTCCTTTAAATCTTGAATTAATTTTGAAAGTGTTACTCCTAAATTATTGTTGTCAGATTCCGAATTAAAGTTTGTTAAGTTGATTTTAGTGATAGCAAGGAAATAACATGGAAATCTGATGTTTCATTAACATTAGAGAGATGGCATGCTGAGAATATAAAAAATTATTTTAAAATTACGTATAATTTAAGGGATAAATATTCTTTATTTTTGCAAATTTGGAGTCCGTAAGCAAAAATAATGAAATTAAAATTTTGATTTTATTATTTCCTTCTTGATCAGTGTTTTCCCTAAAAATATAATAAATATAATAATTTTTGAAATTATATATGTTGAATAAATTAAATATTCATTAAAAATTCCTTTCTTAATTTGGTGCAGGCACATGGAAAAGATGATGATTGGAGGAGATTTTAATTGTTGTTAGATAAATCTCTGAAAATAGTAGTTAGAATTAAAATGGCAAAACAAATGTTATCATTAATGAAAGAAATGAATTTAGTCGATATTTGGAGAAGGTTGAATCCTAAGGAGAAAGATATTTTGTTTTATTCATTCTGATATGATTTTTATTCTAGGATAATTTTTAAAAACTTATCGGCTAAACTGCTGAATATAAGAGTAGAGCATTGTCAGACCATTCCCTTTTGTTAATAACTTGTATGGGTGCACAACAAATAGACACGATGTATAGATGGAGATTTAATCCTTCATTGTTAAGAAATGTTGAATTCTGCACTTTTATAAGAGATCAAATACAGCAATATTTAAAAGATAGAATCTGTTCATAGTAAATTTGTTTTGTGGGATGATTTAAAAGCATATTTAAGAGGACAAATTATTAATTTTTCAACTAAAATTAAGAAACAGTATTTTAGTAAAATTGATAAATTGGAGGAGATAGAAAATTTAGAAAAAGATATACTGAAGAACTCAACAGAGACTAAAAAGGTACAGTTAGTAAATGAACAACTGCATTATAATTCACTACAAACTTATAAAACAGAGAAATTATTACAAAGGACTAGACAAAAATATTATGAATTATGGGAAAGAGCCCATAAAATGTTAGCATAGCAATTAAAGACAGAACAGGTTTCTAGAACAATTAATGCTGTTAGTAAGGTTTCAAAATTACATAAAACCTCAAGATATAAACAATGCTTTTAAGGAATTTTATATGAAATTATATACATTTGAAACAGAAAATTGATAATTTTTTAGCTGAACTTCAATTAACTTTTTTTAAATATTCAAGAATGTAATGAATTAGACTCTCCCTTAACTCTCAGAGAAATTATAGAAGCACTTAAATCAATACCAAATGGTAAATCTCCTGGTGAAGATGGATTTACATTGGAATTTTATAAAATATTTCAAGACTTATTAATGCCTGTGATAGTACAGTATACTATCACCAATGTATATTTGTATATATTTGCTTATAGTTGTTGTGATTGGCTGAGAGTCATAGCCATACCCACTGGCGGGTCATAAAGGGCCCAGGTCAGTCTGGACTGGTCGACCTTGCTGTAATATGCTCCAGTCTTTTGTTGATTAAAGCCTTGGTTTGAGCTAACAAGTTTTGGGTCATTTGATGCGCTACAATGCCTTTATTAATGGATGTGCTGAAACATGCAATGGAAGTTCACTCTTCACCAGATTCTTTTTCAAAGAATAAGTTATTCTCAAGAAAGACAGCTCCATTAAAAACTGGATCTTATAGGCCTACTTCTTTATTAAATGTTGATTATAAATTGTAACTAAGGTTCTAGCAAACAGACTGGTGAAATATTTACCTAGTTTAATACATTTGGACCAAGTTGGATTTATTAAAAATTGTTATTCTGCAGATAATATTGCAAAATTAATTAGTTTGATTCATATTTATCAGAAGACCATTAACAATGGTCTTATCATTAAACTCCGACAAGGCATTTGATAGGTTAGAATGGAGTATTTTTATTTAAGGTACTGGCTGAATTTCTTTGTTGTTCTGCACACAAACGTTCTTATCGGAACATTTATGTTTACAGGAACATTTTCTGGGCTATCTGCTAATTCTGCTACCAGAGGTGTAGCTTATCTTCTTCAAGCACGCAAACTATCTGGCCAGACTTTGGCTCAATTTCAAACTATGCAATTCACAGAAATGATTGGCTACTGGGAGGTCTCTGTCACTGGTGTGGAAGGAGCGAAGTGATCTCCCAATCTGCGTGTAGACTCTCTGATGTAGAGAAGGCCACAAAGTGATCACTAGATGCAGTAAATCAGTATCAGTGTACCTTTGTTGTATAAAGGACACTGTTTGACCAGCTGAGTTTCTGCACCATTTGGGGTTTTACATCAACCAGGTGTCCACAGATTGTCCTGATTTACAGTCCCTCATGACACCCAGCAATGTGCATGCGCACATTGTGCAGGACATTTTCCACCTCCCGAAGCATAAGGGGAACTGGTCCGGCTGGAGTAATGGTGGGGGGACTAGGACTGACCCAGAGCAGCGGGGGGTAGGGGGCAGAGTTGGGGATCTGAAACTGCCCTGGAGCAGTGATGGGGGGGTTGAAACTGGGACCAGCCTGGAGCAGCAGGAAGTGGGGGGGGGGGTGAACTGGGACCGACCCAGATGATGAGGGTGGAGGGTGAACTGGGACTGAACTGGAGGAAGGGGTGGGAGTGAACCAGGATCGACCTGGAAGATGGGGGGGTGGTGAACCGGGACTGATCCAGAGGATGGGGGAGTTAACCGGGACCGATCCGGAGGATGGGGGTGAATTGGGACAGGGGCGGGTTCGGGGCTGGGGGCCCATTGTGCCGCCCTCCTTCCTGCTGCCGGCCCTCAGGACTCTGTCCTCTCTGTGCATGCGTATCTTTCCCCTCTTATTGGCGCCTGCGTGCTTGAGACCCATTCACCCATATGTTCCTTTCTGGGCCATGAGGATTTCTGGGTAAGGACGACGCCATAGGGGCTTCCATGCCGAGCTATCAGGGGCCCATTGTACATTACGAGCTTCCACAGACCATGTATGTGTGAACGTCCGAACACTTGCTGAGAAGAAACATGAACTATAGAAGCTGGAGAGGTTCCGTGGGTCTGTCAGTGCGCACACAGAGAAATGTTGTGGTGAAACGGTGGGTAGAAGCCCTTCCGGCCCATTATACCCAATTAACCTGTCAAACCCTCTATGGGTCTTTTTTTTCAAGAATCAGAGGAACCCGGACAACGCGGGAAAACACCCATGTGATAGGGAAAGTACAATCTCCTGAAGCGGATTGATAACCTTTCCAGCAGTGTTGGGGTTTACCTGAGCCTTTTTAACTATTCCATCAACCTTCGAGTCTTTCTTGAATTTGGTATCGATTTGGACCCCAAAATCCCTGTTTACCCACATTCTGAAGTAACCAACCATTAACCTTGCCTGCTCTCAGCCTCTTAGTTTGTCCTTCCAAAATGTATTACCTCACACTTATCTGGATTGAACTCCATCCATGACTTTTCCAAACGTTGTGTCTGATTTCCAATCAATATGAGTTCAGACAAGGGAATGGAATAATGCAGCTTTTATTAACAGACTGGAACACTGGGCACCATCTGTTATATCAGCTGGGCAGACACTCCTACAGCAGGAGCCAATACACAAGTTCATCTATTTGAGTGACAGTCAGTAATAGTACAGTTTCATCACAAACTTACCGACCTATCCTCCACCTCTGCCCAAAACTCACAAGGAGCAGGGCTCCCAGAGCAGATCCCTGCAGACCTCCATTCGTCACTGAACTCCAGGCAGAATCCTTTCCTTCCAGTACTGTCTGCTTTCTACAGGCAAGCCAATGTTTTATTCACACACCCAAGGTTCCAAAGGTCTCATAACTTCCTGGGGGACTTTGTCAAATACCTGTCTAAATTTCATGTCGACCACATCTACTGTTCCACCCTCATCAATTTCCTTTGTTACCTCCTCAGTAAACTCAATTATGCATCTGAGGCCTGACCTTCCCTTCACAAGGCCATTCTGACAATCCTTGAGAAGACTGGTATGCTCATAAATCCTGCCCTTAAGAATCCTCTCCACTGACGTAAGACACACTGGTCTATAATTCCCAGGATTTTCCCCATCAGCTATTTTTTAAACAAGGGGTCCACATTTGCCATTCACCAATCCTCTGGCACCTCCCCGAGCCAAGTAGGACTCAATGATCACGGCCACTGCCCCAGCTCTCTCTTCCCTCCCTTCCCACAGCAACCTGGGGACCATTGCATATGGCACCGTGAAGTTACCAACCTTAATGTTCTTAAGAAGATTTAACATTTTCTCCTCCTTAATTTCAACATTACAGGAAGGAGGTAGATTCTTTGGAGAGGAGATTTACCAGGATGCTGCCTGGATTAGGAAGCATGTAAATAGGAAGCAATTTTGACAGGGCAAAGGCTTTTTCCTTTTGGAGCAATGAATAGTGAGGGGTGACTAAATCAAAGATGTCAATGGAGCTGAGATAATGTGAACAGACAGAACCTTCCCCTGGCGACACTAGCAAATCCCAGAAGAGATCAGTTAATGGTGAGCGGAGGAAACTTCAGGGAGGATGTCAGAAACAAGTTTTTTTTTTAACTTGGAGAGTGGTGGGTGCCTGGAATACATTGTTGGCATTGGTGGTGCAGACGGGACTTTCAAAAGAGACAGGTGCAAGGAAAATAAAGTTTTCCAAGTTTAGATTTATGGTCAGAGAACCTACATGGGCAGCAGGTTTAGCATCGCGGCTTGTGCATCGCTGTTACTCATGCCAGTGATCCAGGTTCGAATCCAGTGCTGTCTGTAAGGAACTGTACATTTTCCCCACATCTGCATGGGTTTCCTCTGGGCTCCCTGGATTCCTCCCACCCTTTAAAGTGTACCAGGGTCACAGGTGATTGGGGCATTTGGGCGGCGCAGGTCCATGGGCCAGAAAGGTTAATGTCTAAATTAAAATTGCATTACATACAACCCTGAGATTCTTTTTCCTGTTGGCCAGGAAGAATTTCTATTGATCGGTCATGCAAAAAAAAACTATGCTCCAGAAAAAATGCATCCACAAAAGAAAGAAATGTAAACAAACAGTGAAATAAATATTCAACAATAAATAATGTGCAAAGTTAGAGTTTGCTAATGAGCCTCTGATTGAGTTTGTCATTGAGGAGTTTGACGGTGGAGGGGGAGCAGCTGTTCCTGAACCTGGTGGCTGCGAGTCTTGTGGCCCTAATATCTCGTGTTTCATGGCAGCAGCGAGAACAGAGCATGTGCTGGGTGGTGAGGGCCTTTGTCAACAGCGTTCATGTGTTTTCTCGATGGGGAGTTTTACCTGTCATGTCCTGGGTTGTGTTCACTACATTTTGAAGAGCAGTGGTAGTGATGCCCCCATGATACAGCCGGTCAGCACATGTTCCACTGTATACTTGTAGAAGATTGCCTAAGTTTTCTGTACCCACAAATTCCTGAGAAATGGAGGTGCTGATGTGCTTTCTTCATGTTTTGGGTTCAGGAAAGGTCCTCTGAGATAGTGACCCCTTAATGATCACTGGATCCTGGTTCACTGGAAAACCTCTGGTTTTCCCTTCCTAGCATAAATTTAATTTTTTAAATTAAATGTAGCCATACCGCATGGTAACAGGGCATTTTGGATGAGCCCGTGATACCCAACTTACATCACATTAACCTACAACCCCCGGTACATTTCAAACCCACAGTCCACTCCTTAGTTTAGGTGACATTGAGTGCGAGGTTGTTGTTGGTGCACCATTCAGCCAAGTTTTCAATCTCCATCCTGTATGCTGGCTCATCCCCATCCTTTCTTCAACCCACCATTGTTGGCAAATTTATAGATAGTGTTATTGTCAAACTGAGCTGTATTGGGAAGGGTTGTGGCTGTCATATGACAGCACTGTTTCATACCCAGTCGGATGACACACCAGCTGCCAATCAAGGTTTGGTTGTGCCCACTCATTAGTTCACACCTCACTGTTGGTCCATGTAAATGACCTGGACTGGACTCTACAGCCTGTCTGTACTTGGTCTTAGGCCATTGGCTGATATAATTGGATCAACCTTTCTGGCACCAAGCCATTAACCCTGCTAATGACCTGGGCTGGATCCTCCAGCACTAAAAGGGTGCCATGTATTCTTTGTTCTCTCTCTTTGCGAGAGAGAACCACCCTGCTTCACTCTAGGCTGAGAAATGTGGAAGGGTGCTGGAGAAACTGTTGGTAAGATGTGCACTGTTAAAAGGGTTGGGAGTGTTTAATTCATGTCTCTTGTAGCATATCATTGTGCCTGCACTGGGTCAAGTGGTGGTGGGGCATCATAGTGATTTTTCCTTGTTCACTGTATGTACCAGTTCAGTGTGTGTGTGTGTGGGGGGGGGGTGGATAGGAGTGTGTGTGGAAGGGGGTGTGTGTGTGTGTGTGTGTGTGTGTGTGTATGTGGGTGTGGGGGTCTGGGTATGTGTGTGGATGTATGTAAGTGTGTATGGGGGGTATGTTTGTGGGTGGGTGTGGGTGCAAGTTTGTGGATGTGTGTGTGGGTGTGTGTGTGAGAGAGGGTCTGTGTGTGTAAGTGTCCATGGTTGTAGGTGTGGGACATTGTGTGTTGGAAGTGTGGTTGTGGGAGTGTGTGGGTGTGTGTGGGTATGTGTGAATGTGTGTGTGGGTGGGGGTGGGTGTGTGGGAGTGTGGGTGTGTGGGGTTTGTGTTGGTGTGTTGGTAGGTGACTGTATGGGTGGGTTTGGCTGGGTGTATGTGTGTGGGTGGGTGGGTGTGTGAGTGGTGTTGGATGGGGGTGTGTAAGTGTGTGTGAGTGTGAGTGTGTGTGTGCGGGAGTGTGGGTGTGTGGGGGGTGTGGGTGGGTGGGTATGTGTGCATGTGTGGGTGTGTGAGTGTATGTGTGTTTGGGGGTGTGTGTTGGTAGGTGACTGTATGGGTGGGTTTGGCTGGGTGTATGTGTGTGGGTGGGTGGGAGTGTGAGTGGTGTTGGATGGGGGTGTGTAAGTGTGTGTGAGTGTGAGTGTGTGTGGGTGGGGTGCGGGTGGGTGTGGGTTGGGGTGTGGTTGGATTGGAGTGTGGGTGGGGTTGAGTGCGGGTGTGGGTGTGGGTATGGGGGTGTGTGTTGGTGTGTGGGTAGGGGTGGGTGTGTGGGTGGGTGTGTGTGTGTGGGTGGGTGGGTTGGTGGGGTTGGGTGGGTTGAAGTGTAGGTGTGTGTGTGTTTGTGGGTGGGGATGTCATTTTGGGTGTAGGTGTGTGTATGTATGCTTTTGTGTCTGTGATTGTAGGTGGGGGTGTGTGGGGATGTGGTTTTGCATGGGTTGGTTGAGGGTGAGTGGGGCTGTGGATGTGGATAGGGTGAGTGAGGGTGAGGGTGTACTTGTGGGTGTATGGTTGTAGGTGGGGTGGGTGAGGGTGTGAATGTGTGTGTGTTTGTGGGTGTATGGTTCTAGGTGGGGGTGGGTGGGCATGTGGTTGTGGGTGAGGGTGGGTGGGGATGTGGTTGTGGATGGGGTGGGTTGGAATGTGGTTTTGGGTGAGGGTGGGTGGGGGTGTGGTTGTGGGTGGGGGTGTGGTGCATCATTTGCCTTTTCCCACCTTCTCTTTCTGTACATTCCACCAAAACTGTGGCCAGAGTCCGTGCCTTCCCAACATGTTTCCTTACTCACAGCACATGCCATGCAGTCATTGGTGGGAAGTGAGTAGAGCAGGGTCTAAGATCGCAATCCTGTGGTTCTCCAGTATTAATGGAGATTGTGGAGGAAATATTAATTGTTAATTTATTAATTTAATTTCAATTTTTAATTCAGACATATAGCACAGGAACAGGCCCCTTTGGCCATCCAATTTACATTTCGAACATTGGGAGGAAACTGGAGTCCCCAGGGAAAACCTACGCAGACACATGGAGAACGTACAAACTCCTTACAGACAGCGCGGGATTGTACCCATGATCTATGGTGCTGTAAAGGCACTTCATTAATGGCTACACGAACTGTACCACCAAATCCTTACTGATTGTGGTCCTGAGCTAAGGAAATCCATCATCCAATTACACAGTGAGGTGTTGAGTCCCAGGCCTTGGGGTTTGCTGAGATGATGGTGTTAAATCCAAAACTGTAGTCCATAAAGTGCATCCTGATGTGGGCATCTGTGCTGTCCAGGCTTTGTGTAGAGACAGTGAGATGGCAGCCACTGTAGACCTATTACAATGGTAGGTGAACTGGAACAGATCTATGTCGCCACTCAACACCAACACTTCATCACTCTTGATGTCAGTGCTGCTGGTTGATAGTCATTACACTCTTTTTGATGTCTGTTTGAAGCTGATGGATACCACACCCTGCTGGAGCGATATAGTGGAGATATCCATGAATACCTTTGTGCGTTGGTCAGCACAAATCTTTAATACTCGGCCAGGTACTCCATCGGGGCTGGATGCTTTTCCTCAGATTCACTCTCCTGAAGGCAGTATGCACATCATCCCCAGATACAGACAGGATGGGATCATCAGAGGGCGAGGGGGTGTGGAGGGGTGGTTTTTCACTGTTACTGTCGTGAAATCAAGCGTAGAAGGCATTGAATTCCTCTGGGAGAGAAACCTTGCCATCTGCTACTTCACTGGATTTGGTTTTGTAACAGGCTATGGAATTTCCACCCCGCCACAGCTGTCAGTATTCCTTGTTGTTTCCATTTTCATCTGGAATCTCCACTTCACCTGGGGAGGCATGGCTGGCGCAATGGTCAGTGCAACACCTTTACAGCACCAGGGATCGAATCCTGCTCTATCTCTGTCAGTAAGGAGTTTGTACTTTTATGAGCCCAGAAGACCCCAAACCCAGCAGCAATAGAAATTCACCAAGACAAATAGTTACTTTAATTAAAAGTTACTTTTAATTTTCTTTAAGCATAAAAACAGGATCAAACTTGTTACTATTAACTTAACCCCCTTCTAATTCTAAGTGCACATGTGTCTATAATTCAGAAAAGTTATTTGATTCACAGTCCAATCATTCACTTCTCCAAGTTCACTGGGATCAGGCAATTCTTACACTGTGCACAGAATTTAACGTTGATGTATTTCACCAGGCTCTGGTGCTTAAAGATAATTGATTACCACTCAGGAAGGTTCTTGTTGGTTTCAGAGAGAGATTTGTTGCTCATTGGACACACACAAGTAATTTACTTCCATCAGTCACTTCAGTGTTTTGGCTAAGAAACTTGCCCCATCAGGGTTTTCCAAATTATAATCTCTTCTTCCACAGAGTTCCTCTTGTTTGCCTTATTTTAGGTGAAACACTCTCGCTAGCCCTTTCCTCTTATAGGGACCACAAGGTTTTGAACAGGCTGAACTCAGAACTCATAACCCATCTTCAAAATGGGCTTTTCAATCCAGCCTGCCAGCTTGCATGTTACAGACTCAAAAGCCACTACATAACTGTGTTTTCTCTCTCTCTCTCTCTCTCTCTCTCTCTCTCTCTCTGCTTGCAAAACCACATGACCTTCTTGCAGGGTTCAAGACCCAGTCTCTGAAAGATCTTATCAGCCTCTGAGCGGGACTGCTTCATTTGCACCTGCTTTTGAAGTTCCTTGGCAAAGCATTTCCAAAATAGTTTTTATTGTTTTTGCAAAGGTTCTCGGGGCCTCATTGTCTCACTTTCAGCAAAGCTCTTGCATTTTAAATGTGATGTGAAGTGTTACTCTGTTTGCGGTGAAACCCCCACAATTTATCTCTTTTAAAAATACATATCTATATACAATATAAAATATAACATTATCCATCACACTTCCCCATCAAAGGAATTTTAACTCTTGAGTTAAAATTCAGTTAAACTGACTTAAAAATCACTAAAGTGATAATACACAATATATAACATGCTATAATAAAGTAACCCAATGTTGAGAGTATATATTTCTATATATGATCAATTTTAATATCTTGACAAACAATCAAAAATAATACATTATTTGTATTTCTGATGATTAATTTACAGATTATATTCTTGCAATATTAAATTCCAGTTTAACAATCTTCTGTTTTTATTCAAAAACACCAGAGGATTATGATCAGTAAATATCACAATTGGTTCATGAGAGATACCGAGATATACATCAAAATTCTGCAGAGCAAATAATATTATAGACAACAGTTCCTTCTCAAAAGTGGAATAGTTCCTTTGATGAACATTAATTATTTTTTAAAAGTAGGCAACTGGATAGTCAATTTCATATTGTTTTTGCAATAAAACTGTACCTGCTGCTCCCTTTCTGGCATCCACTGCTGAAGAAAATGGTTTGTCAAAATCAGGAGATTGTAACACAAGGCAATGACATAGCATCTCCTTTAAATTTTCCAAATCTGCCTGACAAACGTTAGTTCACACAAATTTCTTCCCTTTCTTCAAATGATTGGTTAAAGGAAGAGAAACTTCAGCAAAATTTCTGCAGAATTTCCTATAATATCCTGCCATTCTTAAAAACCTTGTCACTGCTTTCTTGCCATTGGGAATAGGAAATTCAGAAAATGCATTCACCTTAGCTATGGCCAAGTACATAACCCAAGTATGTCACAGTAGCATGTACAAATTGACTCTTTGCTAAATTGACAGTTAAATTTGCTTTGGATAATCTTGCAAACAATGTGTCCAATTCCCTTAGATGCTCTTCCCATGTGTCACTTTTTGTAACCAAGTCATCAATATAAGCATCTGTATATGTCAATTCTTGGATTATCAAATTAATCATCCTTTGGAATGTTGCAGGGACATTTTTCATGTCAAAAGGTAACACATTATATTCGTATACACTAGATGGAGTTACAAAAGCCAAAATATTCTTTCCTCTATCAATTAGAGGCATACACCAGAAACCCTTCAACAAATCCAACTTAGTAAGACATTTAGCTTTTCCAATTTTATCAATACAGTATTCTATTCTCGGAATAAGATAAGCATCTGTTTTAGTTACTGAATTAACCTTTATATAATCTGTATGGAACCTAACAGCTCCATCTGGTTTTGGTACCAGAATACAAGGAGAACTCCAATCTGAGTTTGAAGGCCTAATAATATAATTTTTCAACATATATTCCACCTCCTGATCCATGATTTTACTCTTCTGAATGTTTATTCTATATGGGTATTGTTTTACGGGACTTGCTTCTCCCATGTCCACATCATGATAAATCACTGATGTCTTCTTTGGCACATCAGAAAACAAATTTATATATTTCAACTGCATCTGTTCTTGTGACTTAAGATGGCCTAACATTTCCTTCAGATTTTCCAAAATTGCTGAGTTAGACAGGCAAAAGTGAACCATGGTTTCTTTAAGGTTATCCTCACAAGATTCTGTTTCCATAATCTTATGATCCATAACTTAGTCAACCCCATCAACAACTAACACCTCTGAGACAGGTTGTTTTCCACTACCATTAGCCTCATAATAAGCTTTCAACATATTTATGTAACAAACCTGTGATTTGGATTTCTTCTTTCTTTGGCTTGGCTTCGCGGATAAAGATTTATGGAGGGGTATGTCCACGTCTGCTGCAGGCTTGTTAGTGACTGACAAGTCTGATGCGGGACAGGCAGGCACGGATGCAACGGTTGCAAGGGAAAATTGGTTGGTTGGGGTTGGGTGTTGGGTTTTTCCTCCTTTCTCTTTTGTCAGTGAGGTGGGCTCTGCGGTCTTCTTCAAAGGAGGTTGCTGCCTGCCGAACTGTGAGGCGCCAAGATGCACGGTTTGAGGCGATATCAGCCCACTGGCGGTGGTCAATGTGGCAGGCACCAAGAAATTTCTTTAAGCAGTCCTTGTACCTCTTCTTTGGTACACCTCTGTTTCGGTGGCCAGTGGAGAGCTCACCATAGAACACGATCTTGGGAAGGTGATGGTCCTCCATTCTGGAGACGTGATCCACCCAGCGCACTTGGGTCTTCAGCAGCGTGGATTCGATACTTGCGGACTCTGCCAGCTCGAGTACTTCGATGTTGGTGATGAAGTCATTCCAGTTAATGTTGAGGATGGAGTGGAGACAGCGCTGATGGAAGCGTTCTAGGAGCCGTAGGTGATGCCGGTAGAGGACCCATGATTCAGAGCTGAACAGGAGCGTGGGTATGATAATGACTCTGTACACGCTGATCTTTGTGAGTTTCTTCAGGTGGTTGTTTTTCCAGACTCTTTTGTGTAGTCTTCCAAAGGCGCTATTTGCCTTGGCGAGTCTGTTGTCTAACTCTTTGTCAATCTTTGCATCAGATGAAATGGTGCAGCCGAGATAGGTAAACTGGTTGACCGTTTTGAGTTCAGTGTGCCCGATGGAGATGTGGGGGGGGGGGGGGAATGGTGGTCATGGTGGGGAGCTGGCTGATGGAGGACCTCAGTTTTCTTCAGGCTGACTTCCAGGCCAAACATTTTGGCAGTTTCTGCAAAACAGATTTGGATTAATTATCACATAATTAACATCATTGAGTTTTGATTTCACTTCCTATGATCCAGAAAAAATTGCTCTCAAAGAATTGTCATGTGTTGGAATCAAAATCAAAAAAATACTTCCTGTCTTAAAATTCTTCACCTGAAATTTAAAAATTAATTCCGGTAAATTCTACGAATGACTACCTGATAAATCATCGCCCACTCTTCATTAGCAGAAATATCAAGCAGTCTCCATTTCCTCATCAACAATTCACCCTTCGAGTAATATCCATAGGGCATTTCCTTAATCTCTTCCTCATTTACAGTTTTGTCCCTTAAGTCAACAAGATCATTATTTGATTCGTTTGATTTGGCAAATATCATCTTATATTTGGAAGGGTAAGCCCCCTCATCTAAATAATGTTTATTTACTGGAGTCAAAAAGGAATGGAAGCCTGGTGCTACCTAATGTTAGGTTTTATTATTGGGCAGTAAATATCTGTCACCTCACGTTTTGGTTATATTTTCATAACCAAGCCAATGGGTTATAATGGCGGTTAAATTTGCACAAAATGCTTTCCATTCCAGTGCTTCTTGGATCCTCACTCCATTTTACTTTTGATAAGTCAACTACACTTCAATTTATCCTCATAGGCAGCCAATTCATTCACGGAATCAACCTGGTGAACCTCCACTGCGCCGCCTCCAAAGCCAGTCCAGTTCCTCAAGAAGAGCTCAACTTACACAGTACTCCAGATGTGGTCTCATCAGTACTTTGTTATTCTGAAGCATAACCTCCCTACTCTTCTAGTCAATCCTTTGTGCAATGAAGGCCAAAGTACAATGTGCCTTCATGATACCCTGCTGTACCTGCAAACTAACATTTTGTGGTTCGTGCACAAATCCTTCTGCACGTCAAGATGCTTTGATCGTTTCCCATTGAAATAATATTCTGATATACTATTCTTCCTTCCAAATTGGATAATCTCACATTTGGCAAGAAATTACTCAATCTTCCAAATTCCTATTGACTTAATCTATTTATATCTCTCCACAGACTCTCTTCATCCTTTAGTGATTTTCTTTTCCACTCAATTTACAGTTACCTTCAAAATTAGATACACAATACTCCCACCTCTCTTCCAGATCATTTATGTCTATTGGATGACTAAAAAGAATAATAATTTCCCTTTGGATTTAACTTTCACCAAATATGTATCAAATTCAGATCTTTCATCAAACTCAAAATCATCTTTGCAACTGATTTTTTTGCAACTTATCTAATATTGAATCAAGACAACAATTAAAGTCCCCTCCAACTAAAACATTTTACATAAGCTTCACTAAATGCATAAAGGTATCATGAATAAAACCTTCACCATCAACATTTGGATCATAAATAAGTGTCCACATCTCTTAATAAACCTCCCTGCATGATCCATAATGACAGATTAATTTTTAACAGGTAATAAATAGAAGCTCCTCTTGCTTTAGAATTAAACGATGAAGCTACGACTTGTCTTACCCAATCATTTTTTAAAAATTTCTGATGTTCTTTCTCTGTTAGGTGTGTGTCTTGGAAAAAAAAGTAATATAAATTTTCATTTTTTTAATATAAGGGTTAACCTTTTTCTCTTAATTTTACAATTAAGCACATTTATATTAAAACTTACAAAATTCAATACCTCATTAGCTGATATTTCTTAAATCCAAAAATTAAAGAACTCCCTTTGTCACTTCCAATGGACCCCCGACTCCACAAAACCATCAATAACACTTGACACCTCCAACCAAAAAAAGAAAAAAATAAGGGAAGTACTGAAAAAAAAGGTGAAAACCCCCTAAAAGAAAAAGTACAGAATAAAAAGAGGGCCAGTACTAATTCCCTCTATTGTGCAGGAAGTGGATCTCGCCACAAAGTGGCTGATGGTTGTGGAAGGAGAAGATTAAAAAAACTCCACCTCGTCTGGTCAGAATACCCATTACTTTTATTAAATAGTCACTTATAGGTATAATGATCTTATTCAAGGTCTTTATTCACTTGATCATCATCAATCTCAACCGATTCTTGCTGCATCGATACATCCTGCGACATGTACCATCTCAGATCGATCTGCCAAAACTACTTGGGTAGCTGAATTCTGCTTATCCATTTTTTGATGATGATTAATATTTGGAAGAAAATTCACAAATTTCAAAATTGCTCCTTCATTTGCAAAGAATTGTGCTTGATTTTCTCCTGAAAACAGTATGGTTGGATGTCGAAAGGGAAATTTATATCCTTTTTCCAACAAAACTGATTTTGAGTGTTAAACTCCTTTTTCTTTTCACTATTGACATACTTAAATCTGCATAGAAAATAACTATTACTTGCCACTATTAATGGACCTTGGGGCCATTAATGGGCCTTAGGGCAGTTTGAACATCCACTCTCAATATTGTTTCTTTGTCTAGAGCATGGGACTTCTCCTGGTAATGGCTTCTTTCTATTGGTCCTATGTGCTCTATCCAATTCAAGTCCATTCAGAAAGTTCTCAGGGCCCAGAACTTATGGAATCCATTTTTGAAAGAATTGCACAGGGCAAGAGCCTTCAAAATAATCTTCAACCAACCCAACAATCTTCACATTCCTGTAGCTATGGCTTTCCATATCATCAATCTTTTGTAAAAGTTCTTTCCTTTGCACATCCCAAGCTGTAACAGAATATTCCATTTTATTAACTGTATCTTTGCATTGTTCCATTTCATAACAATAATCTTGAATATTGTCTTCAATTTTCTGAACTCGAACTTTCACTTTATCAACCAATTGCATATATTTTGTCATTTTTTTCTGTAATATTTTTCATTTTTTCTTTGGCATATTCAAATTGTGTTTTACCATCACTTTGGATAGATACAAATTGCAGGTCAATATGTTTACACATTAATTGCATTTGATTAATTAATATAGAACTTTGCTCTTGTGTTTCCATAACCTTGAGTTCTGGTTTCAGGATACCTTGGGCTTCATCCTTTTCACATTCTGATCCTGCTTTCCCCAATTTTTCCACCTTTTCCCTCCTTCTCTTTGTCTTAATCTTAATCCCTTTGTCCATTTGAAGCACTTCCAGGTGATCCAGATTCCACATAGTGGAATTTGTGGCTATGTTTGAATAGCAATGCTGCTAATGACAGCTTTCATTGGTTCAGCTGTTCCCCACATGGAAACAGCTTGTTTCTGGCTCTCTGGAGGTATGGTGCCTGGGTCACATGGATCCATGCTGTTGCAGCACGAGTTGATCTCGGGGGCTGAGAAACGAGCTCAAGGCTCCATTGTCAAGGTAGACCCAACTTCTTCAGCCACATGGACCTCTTTAGCGACTGTCTTCTTACTCGTTTGAGGTTTTCCTTTCTTTGAGGCCATTGTATATTGCTTTGCAGATAGGTTCTGAAAGCTTGTAATTTTGTTAAAATTTAAACAAAAAACTTTTTGGTCAGTTTTTAATTAATTCTGCAAGGAGAGGCATATTTCCATGTCTCCCACCTATGCCATCGCACCACACCCCCAACACCCATTATTTTTGAGTTTCAATTAAGAAACCACTTCAGCTTTATGGCTGTTTTTCCAGATATGTTGACTCTGAAAATAACCTCTCTTTCTGAGTGTAACTGTATGTCTCTGTGTGATCCTGAATCCAGCCCACACTAACTTTACTAAGATAATATATATCTAAAACTTAACTTTAAAGATTAATGTTAACACAAATCTGTTACACCACCCTCCCATAGAAGAAATTTGAGTTTCTTAAAGGTCATAATTTTAAACTGCAATCTACCATTTATCTGATCGATTTTACATCCTAAGATTATGCAATATAATGCAAAAAAATATTGCAGAAACAACATGCAAATTCAAAATCTGGATAGGCAATCAGCAATCACATTATCTTTACCTTTAATATGAGTTATCATTAAATCATATAATCATCTATTTTTTATGTTTACTCAAGAACACTAATGGATTAAGATCAGTGTAAACAGTAAATAGTCCCATAACATTGCAAATATAAACTTCAAAATGTTGCAAAGCCGATAAAAAGCACAATAAAAAGCACAACAATTCATTTTGCAACAGAATAATCCTTTTGGTGTTGATTGAATTTCTTGATACATACATAACATACATAAAGTATGTTCACAGTCATTTTTTATTTTACAGAACAGCTCCTGTTGCTTTATCAGTAGCATTTACTGCTAAAGAAAATGGCTTTCAAAGTCAGGTGATTTAAGCACAGGCTTGTGACATAAAATAACTTTAGTTTGTTAAAAGCTTCCTGTCAACTGGTTGTCAAAATATGTCAGAAGAATGGTGACGTCAGAAATTTTTTTTACAGAACTTTCTGTAATATCTAACTATTCCTTAAAATAAAACCTCTCCTAACATACCCGAGGGTATGGGAAATTCAAAAATTGTCTGAACTTTCACTTCTACAGGTGCCAATTTTCCTTGACCAAAAACATAACCAAGATATGTAACTGTAGCATTACCAAATTCACTTTTAGCAAAATTAACAGTAAGTTTTGCTTCTAAAAGTCTGTTAAATAATTCCTCTACTGCAAACAGATGTGCTTCCCAAGTATCATTCCCTGTGACCAAATCATCAGTATAAGCATCTGTCTGTTGTAAATTTTGAGACATTCTTTGAAATGATCCTGCAGCATTCTTCAATCCAAATAGTAAAACATTGTATTCATATAAACCTGTCGGAGTTATGTACTCTACTTCTTTCTATTAAAGGAACACACCTGTAACCTTTTAATAAGTCCATCTCTGGAAGGAATGTAGCTTTTCCAACTTTTTCCACACAATCATCCACCCTCGGGTTAGGATAAGCATCTGTCTTTGTTACCCCATTAACTTTTCTATAATCAGTGCAAAATCTAACCGTCCCATCTGATTTAGACACCAGGACACAAGGTGAACTCCAATCTGAAGTAGAATATCTAATAATATCATTGTTTAACATGTATTCAGTTTCTTGATCTACCAGCTCACACTTTTCAATATTCATTCTACATGGATGCTGTTTTATAAGTTTTGTATCTCCAACATCAACATCATGGCACATCTGGAAACAAGTCCTTACATTTTAAAATTTACTGTTTCATTTGTTCCCTTTTAAGCCAACATCCATTGTCCTTGAGTTTCAATTAATAAGCTATTTCAGCTTTATGGCTCTGTTTTTCCAGATGCATTGACTCCAAAGATGGTTGAGTACAACTATGTGTCTCTGTGTGACCCTGAATCCAGCCCACACTAACTTTACTAATATATATATATATATATATATATATATATAAACCTTAACTTTAAAGATTAATACTAACACAAATCCATTACATGGGCTGCACAATTCTTTCTTTGGCTTGGCTTCACGGACGAAGATTTATGGAGGGGGTAAAAAAGACATCAGCTGCAGGCTCGTTCGTGGCTGACAAGTCCGATGCGGGACAGGCAGACACGGTTGCAGCGGTTGCAGGGGAAAATTGGTTGGTTGGGGTTGGGTGTTGGGTTTTTCCTCCTTTGCCTTTTGTCAGTGAAATGGGCTCTGCGGTCTTCTTCAAAGGAGGTTGCTGCCCGCCAAACTGTGAGGCACCAAGATGCACGGTTTGAGGCGTTATCAGCCCACTGGCGGTGGTCAATGTGGCAGGCACCAAGAGATTTCTTTAGGCAGTCCTTGTACCTTTTCTTTGGTGCACCTCTGTCATGGTGGCCAGTGGAGAGCTCACCATATAACACGATCTTGGGAAGGCGATGGTCCTCCATTCTGGAGACGTGACCCATCCAGCGCAGCTGGATCTTCAGCAGCGTGGACTCGATGCTGTCGACCTCTGCCATCTCGAGTACTTCGACGTTAGGGATGAAAGCGCTCCAATGGATGTTGAGGATGGAGCGGAGACAACGCTGGTGGAAGCGTTCTAGGAGCCGTAGGTGATGCCGGTAGAGGACCCATGATTCGGAGCCGAACAGGAGTGTGGGTATGACAACGGCTCTGTATACGCTTATCTTTGTGAGGTTTTTCAGTTGGTTGTTTTTCCAGACTCTTTTGTGTAGTCTTCCAAAGGCGCTATTTGCCTTGGCGAGTCTGTTGTCTATCTCATTGTCGATCCTTGCATCTGATGAAATGGTGCAGCCGTGATAGGTAAACTGGTTGACCGTTTTGAGTTTTGTGTGCCCGATGGAGATGTGGGGGGGCTGGTAGTCATGGTGGGGAGCTGGCTGATGGAGGACCTCAGTTTTCTTCAGACTGACTTCCAGGCCAGACATTTTGGCAGTTTCCGCAAAGCAGGACGTCAAGCACTGAAGAGCTGGCTCTGAATGGGCAACTAAAGCGGCATCATCTGCAAAGAGTAGTTCACGGACAAGTTTCTCTGCACAATTAGTGTAGCAGTTAATACAATGCTGTTACAGCACCAGTGCAAATCCCACTGTAAGGAGTTTGTACATTTTCCCTGTGTCTGTGTGGGCTCTGGTTTCCTCCCACCATTCAAGATGAACTGGGGGGGGGGGTAGGTCAATTGTATGTTATTGGGTGGGATGGGCTCGTAGGCCTGTTACCGTGCTGTATGTCAAAAACATTTTAACTTGCATAACACCGTACATTTTTGAAAGGCAAGAAGAAACCTCAGCACTCAGAAAAAAACACACACAAACATGGAATGTACAAACTCCTTCCAGACAGCGCCAGATTTGGACCTGTGTTGGTGGTACTACACCATTGCACAATCTGCTAAATAACTGTGCTGTCATTGGGGGTGGTATCTTTCACACGAATCTTTAAGCATGAACCCCGGACACTGGTGCTTTTCAGAATTGTGGTCAACATACAACCTCAATCCAATGGGCAATTCACGAGCCACTTCTTCCCTCAGAGAGTAGTGACAATGTGAACACCATTCTCACAAAATTTGGCTTTGGAGATGGTGCCAAGAAAGTTAACTGGGATGATTCCAGTGAGAAGGGGGCTTGATTTGTGGCCTCAGTCTGTATACATTGGAGTTTCTGGATGATAATGAGGTAAATTGGATCAGCAAGTTTATTGATGACACCAAGATTGGGGGTGTTGTGCAAGGAAGGCTTTCAAAGCTTGCAGAGGGATCTGGGCCAACTGAAAAATGGTAGATGGAATTTAATGCAGACAAATGTGAGGTGTAGCATTTTGGAAGGACAAATGAAGGGAGCACATACACAGTAAATGGTAGGGCACAGAGGAGTGCAGAGAAACAAAGGGATCTGGGAATAAGATCCATAATTCCCTAAAACAGGTGTCACAGGGTTGTAAAACTAACTTTTGGCATCTTGGCCATCAAAAATCAAAGTATTGAGTACAGGAGTTGGGATGTTATGGTGAGGTTGCGTAAGATATTGGTGAGCCGAAATATGGAGAATTGTGTGCAGTTCTGGTCACCAAACTATAGGAAGGATATCATTAAGACTGAATGATTTCAGAGATTTACTAGGATGTTCCCAGGTCTTCAGCTGAGTTACAATGAAAGATTAAACAGGTTAGGACTTTATTCCTTGGACCGTAGGAGAATGAGGGGAGATTTAATAGAGGTTTACAAAATTAAGAGAGGTTTTGACAGAGTATATTTGAGTAGGCTCTTTTCACTTAGATTAGGAGAGATAAATACAAGAGGATGTGGCTTTAGGGTGAAAGGGTTGGGGGAACTTCTTCACAGAGAGTGGTGGGAGTGTGGAGCGAGTTGTCTTCTGACATACAAAATGTGAGCTCACCCTTACAGTTCAAGAATTAATTGAATAGATACATGGATGGAAGAGGTCTGGAGGATAATGGAATGGGTGCAGGTCAGTGGGACTAGTGGAATGTTTTATCACAGACTTGAAGGGCCAAAGGGCATTTCTGTGCTGTAGTGTTCTATGGCTGAGGAGGGGTCTTATGCGGACAATATGGAATTTTTTCCAAATTCTACTTTACTCACAATAGATTATTTACAAGACAAGAAAACCATCCAGACTTTTTACATTCATAATGTCAATCATATTGATATATTCTCATCGTTGTGCATTTTACATTCTTTTCTCTGTGGCCCCTTGTGGCTCCCCCCTCCATATTGATTTAGGGGCTTTCTTCAGTCTCATCCCCTCGGTGCCAGGTAATGGGAAGACTCAAGACTGTGGTCCTTCCCCACAGACCCCTTATATTGGCTTCACCAAGCCTCAATGTGTCCCTCAGCACGTACTCCTGCAGCCTGGAATGAGGCGGTCAGCCGACATCTCCACATGCTGACAGATCAACAGGTTTCAGGCAGAACAAAAGAGGTATTTCACCAAGTGATAGTCTTCCAGCAGTTCTGGATGTTGGACTCAGAATGTGTCTCTGGGAACAGCTTGTAGATCAGATTCCTCTGTCATGCAGCTGCTGGGGATGAACCATAACAAGAACCCTTGCATCCTTTTCCACTCACTCTTGGCGCATTTGCATTCAGCAAAGACATGGGGCGACAATCTCCACTTCATCTCGGTTCTTCCCAGGACAATGTGTGTGGAGGGTAATATTGTAGTTGTACAAGGATTTCACTGGGTGAAATCTCACCACCAGCCAGGCCGTCCTGGTTCTAGTTTGTGAGCCCTGATGATGAAGCATTTCACCAGATGACCTGGATGGTCGGCTCAGGGAACCACCCCACCGGATCCGGATCCAACAAGTCTTCATCTCTCAGTATCTACAGGACGTTCCATGTTGTTCACAGCCTGATGGCCTTGTGGTCGAAGGTGTTGTCAGGAAAATAATTTCCATGAAAGGAATAAAGATAGAAGCAGGGAGGTTGTTTCCACTGGCAACTGGTGCCGGAACTGGGGACAGAGCCTCAAGACACAGGGGAGTAGATTTAAGGCAGGGATAATAAGGACAAGGCAAATAGTGCTTTTGGAAGACTACACAAAAAAGTCTGGAAAAACAACCACCTGAAGAAACATACAAAGATCAGTGTGTACAAAGCCGTTGTCATACCCACACTCCAGTTTGGCTCCGAATCATGGGTCCTATACCAGCATCACCTACGGCTCCTAGAACGCTTCCATCGGCGCTGTCTCTGCTCCATCCTCAACATTCATTGGAATGTCTTCATCACCAACATCGAAGTACTCGAGCTGGCAGAGTCCGCAAGCATCGAATCCATGCTGCTGAAGACCCAACTGCGCTGGGTGGGTCATGTCTCCAGAATGGAGGACCATCACCTTCCCAAGATCGTGTTCTATGGCGAGCTCTCCACTGGCCACCGAGACAGAGGTGCACCAAAGAGGTACAAGGACTGCTTAAAGAAATCTCTTGGTGCCTGCCACATTGACCACTGCCAGTGGGCTGATACCACCTCCAACTGTGTATCTTGGCGCCTCACAGTTCGGCAGGCAGCAACCTCCTTTGAAGAGGACCACAGAGCCCACCTCACTGACAAAAGAGAAAGGAGGAAAAACCCAACACCCAACCCCAACCAACCAATTTTCCCTTGCAACCGCTGCAACCGTGCTTGCTTGTCCTGCATTGGACTTGTCAGACACCAACAAGCCTGCAGCAGACGTGGAGATGCCCCTCCATAAATCTTCATTCATGAAGCCAAGCCAAAGAAGAAAGTATAGAAGTACTGGAGGAACCCAGCAGGTCCTGTCGTGTCCATGGAAAGCGATCAGCTGTTTGAGCCCAAAAACCAGGCAAATATGCAAAGAATATAGGGGCTGGGGGATAGGGAAAAGATCAGCAAATGGATACAGGTGCAAGGAGCTGAGAGGTGATAGGGGAGGGGGTCAGAGTCTGAAAAAGCTGCTCTCTGATACAGAAAAGGAATGAGGGTGGGAATGAGAAGAAGGAAATTAGAGGGAAGGGGAAACCAGAAATTGGAGGTTGATATTGACACCATCTGCCTGGAGTTAAACACGAAGATCTGCAGATCCGGGGTCAAGTACAAAACACAAACTTTCTGGAGAAACTCAGCAGGTCGCGTAGCATCCGCAGGAAATAAAGGACCATTCTAGGCCCAAAACCTTGGTTCCCCTTTACTTCCTCCGATGCTCGATGACCTGCTGAGTTTCTCCAGCATGTTGGTGTCTCGCCATCTGGGTGGAACCAGAAATTGGCTTCTCGCAGAGGGTGAATTCGTGGAATTCTCACCCAATTCAGCAGTGGAGGCTGCCTTGTTGAATGTATGGGTAGATTTTTAACGGATTGGGGAATTAAGGGTTGTAAGGGAGCAGGTGGGTAACTGGAGCTGAGTCCACGGCCAGATTTGCAAAGACCTTATTGACTGGCAGAGCCAGATGGCCGACTCCTGCTCCTGTTTCTCACCTTGAGGTGAACAGTGCAGATGTCTAGAAGTGGAAGCTCAGTGAACACAGAAAGGAGAAAGAAACTGAAGAGTATTCCAGCACGGTGAGGTGGTTGGGGGGCTGGTCTGAAGCAAAAACACGGACAGGAGGGGAGATACCAGGATGCTCCCAGTGTGGACCCAGCTGGACTGAATGACCTTGTCTTTGTATCTACATTGAGTGTATTACAGAGATACAAGGGGATGAGACACCGTTTTCAAACAGCTGCTTTATTTGGTCCAGATCCAGGACATGATCCATTCTACCTCCACTTCCCGCTGCCTTGGGAAAACAACCAACATATTAAAAGACTCTTTCCCCCCCCCCGCCCCCCCAGACATAGTCCCTCTACCCTCCTTCCCATGGAGAAGATTCACCAGCGTGGATCACCCTCCACCATATTCATGGACAGTTCCTTTCCTGTTATTAGACTCCTGAATGATCCTCGTACCTGCTGCTTTTACCTTGTACCAACTGATCTGTCCCTGTAACTACACTCCTGCACTGTGATTTAGTCACTGGACTATGTATGGGATGTCCAGCTGGACTGTTCCAAAACAAACTTCCTCACTGCCTGTGACAATAAACCTGAACCTGAAAACAACTTGCAAATTGACAATAAGACCAAGGCCTGTTTGGATTTGTTGCCTCAATAACCACAAGACTTCAGTTCTTCCTGGTGTTTGAGTGAGTAATGTTTAAATATTCCACTCTGCAAACTTTATGTGTGAACTCGCTGATGTTTCACCAGGCTGTTCGATTGGGTGAAGCCCTTTCCGCACTGGGAGCAGACAAATGGCTTCTCCCCGGAGTGGACCCGCTGGTGGCTCAGCAGGTGGGAGGACCGGGTGAACCCCTTTCCACACTTGAGGCAGACGAACGGCCTCTCACCGGAGTGGATCCTCTGGTGGGTCAGCAGGTGGATTGACTGGTTGAAGCACCTCCCACACTCGGGGCAAATGAACGGCCTCTCCCCATTGTGGACCCGCTGGTGTCTCAGCAGGCTCGAGGTCTGGGTGAAGCCCTTCCCGCACTCAGGGCAGGCAAATGGCCTCTCCCCGGAGTGTTCTCTTTGATGGGTCAGCAAGTGGGAGGACTGAGTGAAGCCCTTGCCGCACTCGGGGCAAGTGAATGGCCTCTCTCCGGTGTGGATCCGCTGGTGGTTCAGCAGGTGGCACGATCGGGCAAACCCCTTCCCGCACTCGGGGCAGACGAAAGGCCTCTCCCCGGTGTGTTCTCGTTGGTGGGTTAGCAGGTGGGAGGACTTTGTGAAGCCCTTCCCACACTCAGTGCAGATGAAGGGCCTCTCTCCTGTGTGAAGCTGCCGGTGGGTCCTCAAGCTGGATGACTCGGTGAAGCACTTTCCGCACTCAGGGCAGATGAAAGGCCTCTCCCCGGTGTGGACCCGTTGGTGTCTCAGCAGGTTGGAGGTCTGGGTGAAACCTTTCCCGCACTCAGGGCAGATGAATGGCCTCTCCCCAGTGTGGAACCGCTGGTGTCTCAACAGGTCGGAGGTCTGGGTGAAGCCCTTGCCACACTCAGGGCAGACGAATGGCCTGTTGCTGCTATGGATCTTCTGGTGGGTAGTCAACTTTGATCGCTCGCCGAAGCCCTTGCCGCAGTCAGAGCAGGTGAAGGGCCTCTCCCCGGTGTGGACCCTCTGGTGGCTCCGCAGGTTGGAGGACTGGGTGAAGCCTTTCCCACACTCGAAGCAGGTGAATGGTCTCTCCCCAGTGTGGACCCGCTGGTGTGTCAGCAGTTGGAATGACTCGGTGAAGCCCTTGCCGCACTCAGGGCAGGTGAAGGGCCTCTCCCCGGTGTGGATCCGCCGGTGTTTCGTTAACTCACTTGAACTTTTACAGTTCTTCCAACAGATGGAGCACTGAAATGGGTTCATCGCTGTGGGGATGAGAGGGTGTGACTGGGGGAATATATCAATGCAGTCCTGCCACGTGGCGCACAGCACCTGCTCAGTCTGATGGAAGCTCCCAGAGAGCTGCGCAGAGGGTTAAATCAACATCCAGGCTGGGACTAGGGCCGGGACCTAGGGCACAACATCCTCTAGTCGGGCATTGCTAGCAGCTGAAGCACGGAAGCCCTCCGTCCCAGGACCCGATGCTGTGCTCTGCTCCTGGCACCTTACTTGGGATGAATTGCTAACACCCCCACCTTGAAAATGCAGGTGGGGAGAGTGATGGTCGGGCACTAGGAGCTGGAGTTGCCTCTGACACACAGAGACCGATTTAAAATCCTGGAGAAGAAACCTCTCCCAATGCGGCAAATTTCATGGTCTGTTGCTGTCTGTAATACATTAAGATCAAAAGCGGATTAGTTCATTTGGCCCATTGAATGGTTGATTTACTATTCTTTTCAATCCCATTCCCCCCACCCCAGCAATCCTTGATTCCCTTCCTACCATCGCCTTAAATATTCCCAATGAATTGGACTCCACAGTTGCTCGCAGCAACGAATTCACCACCATATGTGTAAAGAAACTCCTCCTCTCTGTTACAAAGGGACATTTTGTATTCTGAGGCTGTGCCCCCTGGTCACAGACTCCCCCACCACAGGAATCACCCTCTCCACGTCCACTATATCCAGGCCTTTCAGTTTTCCATGGGTTTCATTGGGGCCTCCGGCCTCATTCCCCGGCGAGTACAATCCCAGGGCCTTCGCATTCTCCTTGTTTGAAAATCCATCACTCCAGAGATCCTTGGAAACCTCCTCTGGGCCTCTCCAATGGAACACACCCTTCCTTTGATATGGAGCCCAAATCTGTGCTCTCACCAATGCTTCATAAAGCCTCATTACATTCCTGCTTTTATTTAGACATACAGCACGGTTACTGGCCCTTTCAGCCCACGAGTCCATGCTGCCCAATTATATCCCTTTAACCTATAACCCCTGATACATTTCAAACAGTGGGAGGAAACCATAACATTAGGAGGAAAACCCATCCATGCAGACACAGGAAGAACGTACAAACTCCTTACTGACAACACGGGATTGGAACCCCAGTCCTGATCACTGGCGCTGTTACAGAATATTGGGGCCGGATGACATTCTACTGAGAAATTATATTCTATCCCTCTCAAAAGAAATGCTGCATTCCATTTGCCTTGAATGGAGGAAGAAGCTGATTGGAGGAAGTGGTCAGGTGACCTGAGAAACAGCAAGAAGCTGATTGGAGGAAGCAGTCGAGTATCCCTATAAAAGTGAGGGACTGAGTAGTGAAGCAGTCATCGTCAGAGTGGACTAAGTCAGAGTGGTAAGGGTTTGGCTCAACAGGTTAGAGGCAAGGGATAGTAGGGTTTGAACAAAGAAAGGGCCATCCTATATAAGGAACCAAGAGTATTCAGCAGGTAGAGTATTTTTTTCCTCCAGTCATAAACAGTGAGAATTTCAGCCTGGGCAAGTGAATGCTCCTCTTACAGAATGTGGGTCTTTAGGGAAACCAGCAGTATCCCTAACGACTTCATCTGTGAGAAGTGCATCCAGCTCCAGATCCTGTTAAACTGAGTTAGGGAACTGGAGCTGGAATTAGATGAACTCTGGATTATTTGGGAGTCAGAGGGGGTGATAGACAGGAGTAACAGGGACACTATCACCTAGGAGGTAGGAGATGGATGACAGTCACGAGAGAGAAAGGGAACAGTCAGACATTGCAGGGCATTGTGGCTGTTCCCCTCAATAACGTATAGCATTTTGAATACTGTTGGGTGGGACCTACCAAGGACAAGCATGGCGATCAGGTCTCTGGCATGGAGTCTAGTCCTGTGGCTAAGAAGGGAAGGGAGGAGAAAAGACAACCTGTAGTGATAGGGGATTCCATAGTTAGGTGAACAGATAAGAGGTTCTGTGGAAGAGATGGAATATCCCGACATTATGTTGCCTCTCTGGAGTCCAAGATATCTCAGATTGAGTCCATGGCATTTTCAGGAGGGAGGGTGAGCAGCCAGATGTCGTGGTCCATGTAGGAAGGAAGAATAAGGAGGTAATGAAAAGAGAGTTCAGGGAGTTTGGTGCTAGGCTGCAGGACAGGACCTCTGGGGTAGTGATCTCAAGATTGTGGCCATGTCCCGTGCTAGTGAGGTTAGAACTAGGAGGATAACGTGGCGAAAGACATGTGCAGGAGGGAGGGCGACAGGTTTCCAGATCATTGAGCTCTCTTCCAGGGAAGGTGGGACCTGCTCCAAAAGGACAGTTTGCATCTAAACTGGAAGGGGACTAATATCCTTGTGGAAAGGTTTGCGAGTGCTGCTCTGGTGGGTTTAATCTAGATTTATAGGGGAATGGGAACCAGAGTGCAAGAGCACATAGAGGAGAGATGGGAAAAGATGACTTGAAAATTGCATGCACCTTTAGAAGTCAATGGGTTGAATGTGGTGGAAAAGTTATCAGTTGCACCTATTTCAATGCAAGAAGTATTGGAGGCAGACGAGCTGAGAGCGTGCATTGGCACATGGAATTATGACATTGTGGCCATTAGTGAAATTTGGTTGCAAGATGGACAGGACTGGCAGTTCAATGTTCTGGATTTCTGTTGCTTTAGACGTGTTAAAACAGAGGGGATGAAAGAGGGAAGAGTGGCTTTGCTCATCAGGGGAAATATTACCGCTGTGGTCAGGAAGGCCAGACCAGAGGGCTCATCTACTGAGGCTAGATGTTGAACTGAGGAATGGGAAAGCTGTGAACACACTCACGGGGTTGTATTATAGACTGCCCAACTGTCAGCGAGAATTGAAACGTAAGGATGTGATAGAAGGAGATTTTAACTTTTGACATATTGACTGGGACTCCCATACTGTAAAAGGGCTGGACGGCTTGGAGTTTGTCAAATGTGTTCAGGAAAGTTTTTTATAAATCAATATATAGAGATACCAACTAGAGTGAGTGCAATACTGGATCTCCTATTGGGGAACAAAACAGGAAGGGCAAGTAACAGAAGTAGGTACAGGGGAACATTTTTGGTCCAGTGATCATAATGCCATTAGTTTCAAGTTTATTATGGAGAAGGGTCAGGGTGAGACTCTAAATTGGAGAAAGACCAATTTTGAAGAATTGAGAAAGGATCTAGAATGCGTGGATTCTAAATTATTTTCGGGCAAGGAAAGTGGAGGACCTTCAAAGGTGAAATTTTGAGAGTACTGAGTTTGTATATTTCTGTTAGTATTAAAGGCAAGGTTAGAAGGCACAGCGAACCTTAGTTTTCGAGGGATATTGGGGATCTGGTTCGGAAGAAGAGATAGGTGTATAGGTAACATGGAGCAAATGACGCATTTGAGGAGCATAAAAAATGCAAGAAAAACCTCAAGAAAGAAATCAGGAAGCTCAAAGAAGACATGAGGTTGTTTTGGCTGACAATGTGAAGGGAAATCCTGAGGGTAATATTAAGAGCAAAAGGATAGTAAGGGTCAAAATTGGTCCCCTTGAAGATCAGCCAGCTTCGTATGGAGCCAAAAAAGGTCTTAATTATTTTTTCACTAGTAATCACTCAGGAAAAGGGCAGAGTTGTGCAAGTAAGGAAAACAAGCAGTGAGATCATTGATCCTATTCAGATTAAAGAGGAGGAGGTGTTTGCTGTCTTAAAGCAAATAAGGGTGATAAATCCCCAGGGCCCAACAAGATATTCCCTCAGGCCTTGAGGGAGACTAGTGTAGAAATTGCAGGGGCTCTGGCAGAAATATTTAAAATGTCCTTAGTCATGGGTGTGGTGCTGAAGGATTGGCGGTTCCGTTGCTTAAAAAAGGCTCCAAAAGTAACCCTGAAATTATAGACTGGTGAGCCTGACGTCAGTAGTAGATAAATTACTGGAAGGTCTTCTAAGAGATCAGATGTACAATTATGGATAAATTAGGCATAGTTGGTCGTGTTTAACCAATCTGATAAGTTTTTCGGGGAGGTTACCAGGAAAGTTGACAAAGGAAAGTCAGTGGATGTTACATGGACTTTGACAAGGTCCTGCATAGGAGGTTAGTCAGGAAGGTTCAGACGCTAGGTATTCTTGGTGAAGTTGTGAACTAGATTCAACAATGGATGGACAGGAAAGGCCAGACAGTAGTGGTGGGTGATGCTTCTCAACCTGGAGGCCTGTGACTAGTGATGTCTCAGGGATCAGTGCTGGGACCATTGTTTTTTGTCATCTATATCAAAGATCTTCAATAATGTTGGTTTTAGAAATATGTGGAAAATCAGAGAGTTTAGAATGAACAAAATATTAAACTGGAGATATCTGAAAAAATTATTAGGTAATTTAAATTTTGCCTTCAATTGTTCAAAAGAAGCAACATTGTCTCAAATAAATAGATCTTTAATTTTTTTTAAGAATCAGTCTTCACCACTCCCTAAAACCAATATCTGATAAAGAAGGTCAAAAAAGATGGTTGGCTGTAATGGGACTGGGAAATTCCAAACCTATGCTATATTATCAGATTATTTGTTAATTTAGAAAAAAAAAGATAAAAAGGAGCACAGGACTGCGAATATAGATGTATTTTTCAATAAAATAAATCCCATTTCCACCCAAGTCGGGTGGTCAACTAATTTATCAAATTTTAACGAAAAAAGTAATCACATATATTGACTGCCCAATAGTAGAATCGGAAATTTGGAAGTGACAGTCCTCTGCTCCTTTTATCTTTTTGAAAATATGCTTTGTTTCAACAAAATTGTTTTCCTTGTCATATATACAAAGAAATAAGCGAATTCAATGATTCAAAAAAGGATTTAGGGAGAAAGATTGGTAGAGATATACCAATTTCCACAGATTTCTGAAACATTCTTGATTTACTTTTGACTTTCAACTTTGTCTAGAGGCTCAATATCATTATAGTAATTTGATGGATTTGAGAAGAGTTTCATTAGTTAAGATTAAGCGTGATTGGGAGCATGACTTGGATTTGTCACTCAGAGACAAGGACTGGAATACAGTTCTAAATTTGATTAATGAATCCTCTTTCTGTACATGACATTGTTTATTGCATTTTTAAAGTGGATCATAGAGCACATATTTCAAAAGTTAAACTATTTCACTTTTATTTTGATATTGATCCATTAAATGTAAAATTTCGGAGGCTTCATTGATACATACTTTCTGGATACTTTCTGGATTTAGAAGATTTTTTCTCAAAAAATTATTGACAATCTCTGAAGAGAATTTTAGCTTTAACCTCATTGATAGTTAGACAGACAATTCTGATTGAAGGGAAAGTCAGCTCTCCATCTACTCTTACTCAATGGTTACGGGGAGGTGTCATGTCCTTCCTAAGTTTAGAAAAAAATAGCTACAACATGAAAGATGTAAAGGAGAATTTTTACAAGATCATCTTGGAGTATTCTCATAATTTAACGAATGAGAGTGTTTGGAGCAGCGCTCTCTGGTTTCCTATATTACATATATAAGTAAACCTTGTTCAGAGAGAGGGGTGACATGAATGAGTGGGGAATTCCCATTCCCTCCCCAATTCCCCCTCCCCTCCCCACCTCCTCCTCGCCCCTTCCCTGCTCTCACCGGCCCGACTGTGGGGGGGGGGGGGGGGGGGGGAAGGAGGCCCCGGCCGGAAACCGGTGCCCCTCGCCCCTCCTCCACAAGGCCGCATTCACTCACTCACCCACCGCCACCGCCCACCCGGAACATGTGCTCACCTCCACCCCCCCCCCCGGGCTCAGGCCGCGGCCTCCCCGGTGGACCGGCCCGTTGCTGAGGAAACGATGCTCAGGGGCGCTTGCGGGCCCTGTGTCGTCAGCGCGCACACGCATCGGTCGCGGAACGCCATCACGTGACGGGGCGGCCGCAGTCCAGAAGGAGGGGCGGAGGGAGCTGTCAAAAGAGCAGCGGTCCCTGGATTGAAAGGAAGTGTCCCGGTAAAGGGGTGGGCGTAGGGAAGGGCAAGTGCCGGTTCCAACCTGATATGGGGGATATGTTGCGCCTCTTCCCGAACTGTGCTGTAAGGCAGAAGCCTTAATCTTAGTTGAAAAGCGGGCGCCGCAGCTCTGCCCTGCAGTCTCCTTGCGCCGCACCCTGTTGGATGGGCGATGAGCTGCGGGGACACAAGGTGCGAACCAATTCCATGTTCATTCAATCAGAGAGGGAGAGCCCGAGCTGCAAGTCAGATAGGCCGAGGGGAGGATACGGTGTCGGGTGTCCAAAACTCCCCTCACTGGAGCACCCGGCGCCCTATTCTGATTCCTCTCCTCGGACGTCACCGGAGTTGCCGAGGCCCACTCCAAAGCCTCCCCTTGGTCGAGCACCCGACTTCATCCCCTTCTCTCGGTGTACACCAGAGTTTCCGAGGCCCGATTCCAAACCCTCCCTTCGGTCGACATCAGAGCCTCCGACGCCCAACTCCAAACATTCCCCTTGGTCTAAACCGGAGTTCCCGACGCCTGACTCCAAATCCTCCCCTCGATCTACAACCAGAGTTTCTGAGGCCCGACTCCAAATCCTTCCTTCCTATGCCAGAGGCCCCGACGCCCAGCACCGAACCCTCTCTTCGGTCTGCACCTGAGTTCCCGAAGCCCTACTTCAAACCCTCCCCTTGGTCAACACCAAAACCCCTGACGTACGACTCCGAACCCTCTTTTCGGTCTAAAACGATGCTTCTGATGCCCGACTCCAAACCTTCATCTTGGTTTACACCATAGCTCCAAACGCCCAACTCCAAACCCTCCATTCAGTCTTCACCAGAGCTCCACATGCTCAACTCTGAATCCTCTCCTCAGTCTACACCGGAGTTCCTGAGGCCCGACTCCAAAATATCCCTTTGGTCTATAAATAACACCCAATTCAAAACCCACCCCGTGGGAGCTCCTGACACTCAACTCCAAATCCGACCCTCTGTCTACACCAGAGCTTCTGACGTCCGATTCCAAACCCTCTCCTCGGTCTACACTGGAGTTCCCAATGCCTGATTCCAAACTCTCCCCTCCATCGACACCAGAGCTTCTGATGCCCATTCACCCGATGCCCGACTCCAAACCTTCTGTAACCTTCAGTACCTGGTGGCGCTGCTCGGCTCCTGTTGGGAGGACACACTACTTGCCGGTCAAGGTCAAAGACTCACCCCAGGCCATCAAGGTGACCCTTACGATTAACCCACCTAAATCACCAGGTGCTGCAGTCCAGGCAGCCCATTCAGACTCAGCCCTGGCTTCACCCAATTGAATCAACTCAGTTCACCCTTGCTGAGCCCCTGCACTTGGCTTCAAAAGCCCACCAGCTTTTCCCCCAGAACTATAAAGGACCATGTACCCGTTTGTTCTGCTTCTTTGGACTCCTCGTGGAATGTAAGTATCACCTTCCACACTGGGTTGGGTGAGTCTCGAGATTAGGTAGCAAGAGCTGTGTCCTTGGGGGCACGTAATATTATCTTGATCCTGACTGTGTATGCTCTTGTAACTTCCCCAGTTTCTGTTGGTTTCCCCCTCGTCATCCGAAAGTGAATATTTACCCCCTGCGTATTGTGTATATATAGAAGTTTGCTTGATATATCGACCCTGTGGTCCCATTTCCTTCCCTGAAATAAATGTGTGCTTTGTACCTGCACTTTGGTCTGGTTCTTAACCTGTGGGATCCACACAAACCCAAACAACAGGTCAACAGAAAGATGGGAATCAGACTTGGGCATTGCAATTGATGAGAGATGCTGGTCCGACTTGTGCCGGGACAAAGCATGACCACAGTCATCAACGCAAGGTTCAGTCTGGTCCAGTATAACTTTTTGCACCAGTTGTATCTAATGCTGCAGAAAATAAAGAGGTCAAAACCGGAACTCTCACCAATGTTTCAGATGTGGTGTTGCAATTGGGACGTCCGTGCATGCAACTTGGTCATGTTCCAAGGTGAGACCCTTTTGGGTTGATCCAGGCCAAGTCCTGGAGAAAATTATAGGCAAGCGATTCCCACAGGACCCAGAATTGATCCTGTTGGGAAATATAATGCACATAAGGCTTACAATGACACTGTCCAAATTTCAAATCCAACTTGTGTTAATCGCATTGGCAGTGGCCAGGAAGTGCATTGCGGAGACTTGGAAGTCAGACTCTATTCTTAGTATCGCATGAGGGAACAAGGAAATGCAGAGCTGCGTTACCCTGGAGAAAATAACTAATAACCTGAGAAACAAATACGGTACCCTTCTTAAGATTTGGCAGCCATACATGCACTACATAGGTGCATGACGGTGATTGGTTTCTCCGTTCCCTTCTGCGGTTTCCTCAGCCCCGCACTGATCCCGATCAGGGCAAGTCAGGAATGGATATCGGCCCAGAAGCCGCCCATTGAGCTGTGACAATCTCTGCCTCTCATTTTTAAATTTATTTTCCTGCTGTTATTGTTGTTGGTTGAAGTTTGAACGAGTCATCTTGTTTTATGTGTCGGGGAGGGGGGTTTGTAAAGACACAGGCTTGTATATATAGTCATAAAAAAAATTAATATATGTATATTTGAATGTGAACTCCAGTTGTTGGCAGGTCACTGGATATGGCTGTGCAGGTATATGAAAATATAAATAAAATATTCAACAAAAAAGGCAGAGGAGTGGCATTGCTCATCCGGGGAAATATCATAGCTGTGATAAGCCAGGACAAGTCAGAAGGCTCATCTACTGAAGCTATATGGGTGGAGCTAAGGAACAGGAAAGATCTGACCACACATGAAATTGAATTATAGACTGCCCAACGAAAATTGGAGGAGCACATCTGTAGAGACAGTTGCAGGAAACAGAAGGTTGTGATCATAGGAGATTTTAACTTTCCACATTTTGACTGGGACTCCCATACTGTAAAAGGGCTGGACAGCTTGGAGTTTGTCAAATGTGTTCAGGAAAGTTGCCTAAATCAATATATAGAGGTACCAATGAGAGAGAAAATGCAATCATGGATCTCGTATTGGGGAACGAGACCGGAGAGGTGACAGAAGTATGTATGGGGGAACATTTTGGGTCCAGTGATCATAACGCCATTAGTTTCAAGTTTATTATGGAGAAGGATAGGTCTGGGCCTTGAAATTAGAAAGGATTTAGAATGCGTGGATTGGGATTTTTTTTTCAGGGAAGGACATATAAGGTACATGGGGATCTTCAAAGATGACATTTCGTGAGTACAGAGTTTGCATGTTTCTGTCAGGCACAGTGGGGATCTGGTTTAGAAGTAGAGAGCGGTGTATAACAGGTATAGACAATATAGAGCAAATTAGGTACTTAAGCATAGAAAAATACAAAAAAAAACAAGAAAGAAATCAGGAATCTCAAAGAAGACACAGGATTGCTTTGGCAGACAATGTGAAGGGAAAGAAACCTTGAGGGGTTCTACAGGTATATCAAGAGCAAAAGGATAAGGGACAGAATTGATTCCCCTTGAAGATCGAAGTGGGCAGCTTTGGATGGAGCCCAAAGAGATGGGGGAGATCCTAAATGTTTTTGCATTCATCACTGTTCCCTCAGGAAAAGGGCTCAGAGCTGTGGGAAGTGAGGAAAGCAAGCAGGAGGAAGTGTTTGCTGTCTTAAAGCAAATAAGGGTGGGTAAATCCCTTGGGCCTTGAGGGCTAGTGTAGAATTTTCAGGGGTTCTGGCAAAAATATTTAAAATGTCCTTAGTCATGGGTGTGGTGATGGAGGACTGATGGGTAGCTTGTGTTCTGTTGTTTAAAAAGGCTCCAAAAGAAACCCTGGAAATTATAGACCGGTGAGCCTGATATCAGTAGTAGGTAAATTATTCGAAGGTGTTCCAAGAGATGGGATGTACAATTATTTGGATACCTATGGACAGATTAGGGATAGTCAATGTGACTTTATGTGTGGTGAGTCGTGTTTACCCCATCTTAAGAGTTTATTGAGGAGGATAACAGGAAAGCTGATGAAGGTAAGGCTGTGGATGTTGTCTACATGGACGTTAGTAATGCCTTTGGCAAGGTCCCACAAGGGAGATTAGTCAGAAAGGTTCAGACGTGAGGTATTCATGCTGAAGTAGTGAACTGGATTTGACAACGGCTGGACGGGAAAGGCCAGACAGTAGTGGTGGGTAATGCTTCTCAACCTGTGATGCCTCAGGGATCAGTGCTGGAACCATTGTTATTTGTCATCTATATCAATAATCTCAATGATAATGTGTAAATTGGATCATCAAGTTTTCAGATGACACTAAGATTGGAGGCGTAATGGACAATGAAATAAGTTTTCAAAGCTTGCGGAGGGATATTGTCCAGCTGGGATAATGGCAGATGGAATTTAATGCAGACAAGTGTGGTGTCTTGCATTTGGAAGGACAAACCAAGGTTGGACAGACACTGTAAATGGTCAGGCACTGAGGAATGCGGTAGAAGAGAGTGATCTGGGAATACAAATACTTAATTCCCTGAATGTAGCGTAACAAGTGGATTGGGTGGTAAAGAGAGCTTTTGGCACATTGGCCTTCATAAATCAAGGTATTGAGTACAGGAGCTGGGATGTTATGTTGAAATTGTAGAAGACATCGGTGAGGTCTAATTTGGACTATTGTGTGCAGTTTCGGTTACCGAACTATAGGAAAGATATCAATCAGGTAGAAAGAGTGCAGAAATGTTTTACTGGGATGTTGCCCGGACTTCTGGAACTGAGTTACAGAGAAAGGTAAAACAGGTTAGGACCTTATTCACTGCAGCATAGAAGAAAGAGTGGAGATTTGATAAAAGTATTTAAAATTACGAGCGGGACAGACGAGTAAATGTAGATAGGCTTTTTCCACTGAGGGCAGGTGAGATACAAACCAGAGAACTTGGGTTAAAAGTGAAAGGGGAAAGGTTGACAGGGAACATGAGGGGACTTCTTCACACAGAGAGTGGTGGGATGTGGAATGAGCTGCCAGATGAAGTGGTGATTGTGGGCTCAATTTTAACATTTAAGAGGAATTTGGACTAGCCCATGGATGGGAGAAGGTACAGGTCAATGGGACTTGGCCCCTTCGGCACAGATGAGAAGGGCCAAAGGGGCCTGTTAATGTGCTGTAATGTTCTCTGGAGG
Organism: Narcine bancroftii; assembly: GCF_036971445.1. Taxonomy (NCBI): domain Eukaryota; kingdom Metazoa; phylum Chordata; class Chondrichthyes; order Torpediniformes; family Narcinidae; genus Narcine; species Narcine bancroftii. The sequence goes on from NC_091472.1 coordinate 211,182,624, forward strand.
CTGGGAGGAAACCGGAGCACCCAGAGGAAGCCCACGCAGACACGGGGAGAAAGTGCAAGAACATTTAATATCCAGCCTGGACTCAGTGCCCATGAATGTTGTCCAATCAGACATAGAATTACCTTCAGCAACAAGAGCCCTATTCAGAACCTGCCCTCACTTGCAGACTCATTAATGACACCAAACTGGTTGATCTTCATTATAGCACCAATGTGCTGGGTCCCCATCATGCCCAGCGAGTCCCTCTCCGTGCCCAGACCCAGCTCCCTTGAATGTATTCACAAGTGCAATCCTAGCTTGACAGACTGAGACAATCCCTTCCCACGCAGAGAGCCGGCGAATGGCTTTGCCTCCGAGTGAACTCGCTGGTGCAATGTTAGGCCGTGTGACTGCAAGAATCCTTTCCCACAATGGGGACAGATGAAGGGCCCCACCTGTAATGGAGGATTAAAACCATGTACCCAGATGCTTTTTGCTTATGTGGAACTGACGACACTGGGTCCACACACAGGTCACCTTACTTTCAGAACTAGCAGATGTAATTAAACTCAGCCATGTATCTGAAGATACACTTTGAAATTGAATTCCACTGTGAGGCCCAGGGAAAGCAGTTGTCAAATGCAACATTCTGAAATTGACGAATTGGTCACAACCTGTCTTGCTCAAGAAGTTTTAATAAGTCTTTGTATCTACGAGATAAACCAGGAAATCATAACATCCTGGTTCCATAATAATTAATCTTCTAAATTGTAGAATATAATGATCAGTTTTGATTTTGACTGACAAATGTTAGAAGGAGTAGGTGCATGATTAATTGTTTTTGGGGTATATAAGCCTGTGGTCCTGCTGCTGAAGTTTAGACTCTCCGAGGGGTGGGAACACCCCTTGTCAAGAAGGAAGAACAGCCAGAGTCCGAGCAACGTCCCGGTCGGGGGAGGTGGAGAAGCTGCTACCGGCGCCCTGACAACCTACTACAAGTGTGCAGTCATTGCCTCGCTTCGGCAGTTGGGACCAGTTCAAGCGTTGATAAGTATAGTTGGGAAGGGCTTGCATATTGTAGTGTGAAATCAGCTTTTGAATTAGTAATAAACATTTGTATAAACTGAACTGCTCTCGGTGTGTGTGTCTATTTTCTTTCGGTAGCTCAAACATTGTGACCAATCTAAAATGAACAAAATGAGAGGTATAAGTTTACCCAAGACACCACCCGACCATGAATTCGCTCGTGCCTAATCAATGCTGATGAATGGACACACACACAAGAGGTATATGGCCTCTCCCCAGTATGACTTCAGTGGTGGATTTCCAGGTGTGATGGGTAACAGAAGCTCTTTCTGCACTCCCCACATTCCCATCGTTTCTCACTGCTGTGCCTGTGCTTCAACCGTCTGGATGCTCCTCTGAAGTCTTGCCCGCACATGGAACCCACAAGGTCCTTCTCCTCGCTTTTCACTTCCACGTCCAGCGGCCGATTTTCCGATCCCCGTGGGTTGAGATATTCTGGTTGATCTTGGCTGTTTGTTTGGTTCGAGCTCCCTCATGCTGCCAATTCCCTGTGAAATGAGGTGAATGAACAGAAAATTAAGGATACGTGAGAGAGAAAGGCCTGAGAGCTACATTTTATGTACATATTATTTTATATACACATTTTATATACAAATTTATATACACTTTTTATGTACAAATTTTATATATAGATTTTATTTAATGTGTACATAAAATGTGTACAAAAATGTGTATATGATAATTGTACATAAAATTTGTATATAAAATTCGTATATGAATCTGTATAACAAAAGTGTATTATAAATGTGTATATAAAACATTTGTATTGAAATTTTTATTAAAATTTGTATATAAAAAATGTATATAAAAATTTGTATATGAAATGTGTATATTAAAAATGTGTATATGAAATATGTATATAAAAGATGTATATAAAATTTGTATTAGAAATTTGTGTATAAAATTCGTACATAAATTTCTATAAAAATTGTATATAAAATGTGTATATAAAAAATTTGTATTAAAAATTTGTAAATAAAAAATGACTATAAAAATTTGTATATGAAAGTAAGTATAAAACTGTATATAAAAATGTTTATATAAAATGTGTATATAATATTTGTACATAAAATTTGTATAAAAATTTGTATATAAAACTCGTATAAGTTTGTATAACAAAATTGTATTATAAATGTGTATATAAAAAAATTGTATATGAAATGTGTATATAAAAATGTGTATACAAAATGTGTATATAAAAAGTGTGTATAAATTTGTATACAAAATGTGTATATAAAATGTGTACATAGAAATGTGTATATAAATGTGTATATTAAAAATGTGTATTTTAAAATATGTGTATATAAAAGAATGTATAAAAAATGTGTATATAAAAAATGTGTATATAAAATGTGTATATGAAATGTGTATATAAATGTGTATATAAAATGAGTATGTAAAATATGTAAAAAAAAATTTGGATGTAAAATAATTGTATATAAAAATGAGTATATAACAAAATTTGTATATAAAAATTGTATATAAAATAAATTCTTATACAAAATTTGTATATAAAATGTGTATATGAATAAATGTATATAAAATATGTATATAAAATGTGTATTAAAAATTTGTATATAAAAAGTATATAATCAATCTGTATATAAAATGTGTATATAAAAAGATTGTTTATAAAATGTGCATACGAAAAATTATGCATATAAATTGTGTATATAAACAATGTATATAAAATGTGTACATAAAATGTGTATATTAAATGTGTATATAAATGTGTATACAAAAAGTGTATATAAAATTGTTTATGAAATATTATGTATATAAATTGTGTATATAAAAATGTGTATATAAAATGTGTATTAAATGTGTATATAAAAAATATATAAAATGTATGTTAAAAATGTGTAAATAAAATCTATATATAAAATTTGTATATAAAAGAATGTGTATGTAAAATGTGTATATAAAATGTGTATATAAAAGATTGAGTATATAACAATGTGTATATAAATGTGTATATAAAATGTGTATATAAAAAAGGTATATAACAAAATTTGTATATCAAAAAATTGTATATAAACAAATTGTATATTAAAATATGTATATAAAACATTTGTGTTTAAAATTTGTATATAAAAAAGTATATAAAATGTGTATGTAAAAAAGTGTATATAAAATCTATATATATAAAATTTGTACATAAAATTTGTATATAAATTTGCATATGTGTATATAAAATGTGCATATGAAATGTGCATATAAAAGGTGTATATAAAATTTGTATAAGAAATTTGTATATAAAATTCATATATAAATTTCTATAAAAACTTTGTATATAAAATGTGTATATAAAACATTTGTATTAAAAATTTGTATATAAAATTTGTATATGAAATGTGTATATAAAAGTATGTATAAAACTGTATATAAAATGTGTATATAAAAATGTGTATATAAAAGACTGAGTATATAAAAAATGTGTATATAAAAAGTGTATTGTAAATGTGTATATAAAATGTGTATAAAATATAAAATGTGTATATAAAATAATGTGTATAAAAATGTATATATAAGATTTGTACATAATATTTGTACATAAAATTTGTATAAGAAATGTGTATATAAAATGTGTACAAAATATGTATTGTAAATGTGTATATAAAAATGTGCATATAAATGTGTATATAAAAAATGCATATAAAATGTGTATATAAAATGCTTATTTATAATTATGTGTATATAAAAGAATGTGTGTAAAAATGTGTATATAACCTCACAAAGATAAGCGTATACAGAGCCGTTGTCATACCCACACTCCTGTTCGGCTCCGAATCATGGGTCCTCTACCGGCACCACCTACGGCTCCTAGAACGCTTCCACCAGCGTTGTCTCCGCTCCATCCTCAACATCCATTGGAGCGCTCACACCCCTAACGTCGAGGTACTCGAGATGGCAGAGGTCGACAGCATCGAGTCCACGCTGCTGAAGATCCAGCTGAGCTGGATGGGTCACGTCTCCAGAATGGAGGACCATCGCCTTCCCAAGATCGTATTATATGGCGAGCTCTCCACTGGCCACCGTGACAGAGGTGCACCAAAGAAAAGGTACAAGGACTGCCTAAAGAAATCTCTTGGTGCCTGCCACATTGACCACCGCCAGTGGGCTGATAACGCCTCAAACCGTGCATCTTGGCGCCTCACAGTTTGGCGGGCAGCAGCCTCCTTTGAAGAAGACCGCAGAGCCCACCTCACTGACAAAAGGCAAAGGAGGAAAAACCCAACACCCAACCCCAACCAACCAATTTTCCCTTGCAACCGCTGCAATCGTGTCTGCCTGTCCCGCATCGGACTGGTCAGCCACAAACGAGCCTGCAGCTGACGTGGACTTTTTACCCCCTCCATAAATCTTCGTCCGCGAAGCCAAGCCAAAGAATATAAAATGTGTATATAAAAATGTGTTTGTAAAAATGTGTGTATAAATGTGTATATAAAAATGTGTGTTTAAATAAATGTGTATATGAAATTTATATATAAAAATTATTTCTTAATAAAGTATATAATTTTTTAATATAAAAATATTGTACATAAAATGTGTATATTAAAATATGTATATTAAAAGTTATAAACTTTATTTATTCATTCAAAAAACAAATAGTACATAACATATACAACAATTAACCCTAAACATGAACGTTATTTTTTATATATTAGCCAACTCTCCAAAGGAAAGCCATAAAGTATGAGAAAAGAAAAAATATTAAAGAAAAATTAAACATACATATTAAAATCTAATCAACATTAATTGAAATGTAAATATTCTGTATTTATTAACAAATAAATACTTATTAATAAAAAAAACTATATCATGTGTAATGGAGGATTAAAACCATGTACTCAGATGCTTTTTGCTTATGTGGAACTGACGACACTGGGTCCACACACAGGTCACCTTACTTTCAGAACTAGCAGCTGTAATTAAACTCAGCCATGGGGACTTATCTGAAGATACACTTTGAAATGGAATTCCACCGTGAGGCCCAGGGAAAGCAGTTGTCAAATACGACACTCTGAAATTGACGTATTGGTCACAACCTGTCTTGCTCAAGAAGTTTTAATGAGTCCTTGTATCTACGAGATAAACCAGGATATCATAGCATCCTGCTCCATAATAATTAATCTTCTAAATTGTAGAATAGTATGCTCAGCTTTAATTTTGACTGACAAATGTTAGAGGGAGTGGGTGCATGATTAATTGTTTTTGGGGTATAAAAGTCTGTGGTCCTGCTGCTGAAGTTTAGATTCTCCGAGGGGTGGGAACACCCCTTGTCAAGAAGGAAGAACAGCCAGAGTCCAAGCAACGTCCCGGTCGGGGGAGGTGGAGAAGCTGCTACCAGCGCCCTGACAACCTACTACAAGTGTGCAGTCGTTGCCTCGCTTCGGCAGTTGGGACCAGTCCAAGCGTTGATAAGTATAGTTGGGAAGGGCTTGCATATTGTAGTGTGAAATCAGCTTTTGAATTAGTAATAAACATTTGTATAAACTGAACTGCTCTCGGTGTGTGTGTCTATTTTCTTTCGGTAGCTCAAACACTGTGACCAATCTAAAATGAACAAAATGAGAGGTATAAGTTTACCCAAGACAATTGGCGCTGCGAGCAGGATTGGTCTCAAGATGTTTCGCCGAAAGAAAGAGGTGAGCCCTGAGCAGTTCTTGATTCCTGGATGGACTTCCAAAGACGATGGGTTTGGCATGTTGGCCAATACCCTGTCTTTGTTGGGACCACCCATTAGTTGGGATGAGAAGTTAGACTCATCAAGTGCACCTCTGGGAGAGCGGGTTGCCACTCTCCTTCGAGAAAGTAAATTTCCTGATAAAAAGGGAATGCTGACGAATGGTTTTTGGTTGCTGGCCACAGCATTACGCCACTCCGTTCAGCGTGAAGCAGAATTAATTCAAAGAGAAGTAGAATCTCAGTGCAAAAGAAAGCAATTAGAGGAGGAGCTAGAAGTCCTGCGACAATGCTGTTCCATGATGAGCGACATTGTTCGTACCAGTCAGGACAGAGCCAAAGAATGGGAAGATAAGCATGTCCAAATGATTTGCCGTAATATTAAACTCCGGCAGCAGCTCTGTGCAGATAAGGAAAGGCATGGAGTAGAACCCGATCCATATCGTATTCATGCCATGATAAGGAATGGTGACGATCCTGATGTAATTGAGGATTGGGATGGGAATATCTGGAATGACAATGGTAATAATGCAGATACTCCTCAGCATGTGTCTAACATACTACCCTCTCCATCTGCTGTTCATGCCCACCCTATAAGGCAGCAGATTTCCCAAACAGACAGAAGGGGGGATGATGTAAGGGTAGAGATGGAAGGGATAGATACCCCGGTTTCCCATGTGGACCCAGGGGAAAATACCCAAACCCCTGCTTATGCTCTATGGCCTACTCCCTCTGTTGGATGGCCTCCACCTCCTCCCCTAGACTGGGTGGAGGACCCTGTGAGCCAAAGTGGGAACAGGGGTCGGAAGGAGTCAATGATCAGTGATTTCTCTGTAAAAGAGCTGGCTGCCATTGGAGATCGATTTAGGCAAAAAGCAGGGGAACATCATCCCCAGCTGCTGAGTCCTCCTGGCCCAGCTGTGCTTTCTGCTCCCACTGCTGCTTCTATCGAGCTGGCTTCTCCTGCTCCAGTTACTCATGATGAGGTAAAACAATGGGTTAAACAGGCTCTTAAAGATAACAATAGCATGTGGTCCTGGAAGCCCCCGAACCCTTCTGAAGCCTGAAGGTGTGGGCAGGATTCCCGTGTCTACTCCATCGAGACACGGCGCACACACGGGGATCCGCGGCCCTACATACCGTTAACAATCCACTGGGGTGGGGGTAATGATCGCCAATACTTGGCTTTGGTCGACACCGGTGCAGAGCACTCGGTGATTCCTGGTAATCCAGACCTCTGGACTGGACCGGCCTTTCGAATAGAGGGGTTGGGAGGAGCGGTCACCCTGGCAAAGGAAATAAAAGTCTGTGCCATGGTGGGTGATACCCCTTCCCCTCTCTGGTTACATGCCCTGGTGGCTGCTACTGACGAGTGTATCCTGGGTATTAATATGTTGGCCGGTATGGCCCTTAATACTAGCCAAGGGGGATTTGAATTTGGAATTCGAACTATTACAAAAAAGCTAGTAGTGGGTCAGGCTAAGTGGGATCCTGTGATGGTGCCAGCCCCCATGAAACCAGTGTGCATTCTACAATATCATCTCCCTGGGGGGCAGGAAGAGATTACTGCCACCATCGATGCTCTGCAAGAAGAAGGGGTAGTGAGGCCCGCAACGTCGCCCTTTAATAGCCCTGTTTGGCCGGTCCAGAAGCCGGACGGCTCCTGGAGAATGACAGTTGATTATCGTTTTTTGAACAAACATGCCCCACCACTTGCTTCAGCAGTTCCGGACATTGTCACCCTTATTGAAAACATTGCTACTGGGAACTCAGGAACATGGTATGCTGTCATTGATCTCGCTAACGCCTTCTTCAGTATTCTTATAGCTGAGGACTCACAGGATCAGTTCGCCTTTACCTGGAAGGGGCGCCAGTATACCTTCACCCACCTTCCAGTATCGCCTTCCCTCTCAATTCACCATTATATTGATGATGTGGCCTCCTGGAGCCTCTGGCAGAAACAAGAGGGTCGCCGAGTCCCACTGGGATTCTGGTCACGTACCATGCCTGAGGCTGCCACTCGTTATTCTGTTTTTGAACAACAGTTACTAGCCTGTTACTGGGCCCTGCTAGAGACTGAAAGAATGACAGGTGATGCAGATGTTCAATTGCGACCTGCACTTCCTATAATGAATTGGGTCCTGGCTAATGATGCTAATCTAAAGATCCGGCGGGCTCAGCAGTCTTCTATTGTTAAATGGAAGTGGTATATTCAGAGTCGTGCGACCAGAGGGCCTGAAGGGGTGGGCCGCATACACGAACAGGTGGCTTACCATCCTAGGTCAGGAACTCAGTTATCGGAGGAGGGGGATGGTGGCTCCAGTCAGTATGCTGAGTTGAAGGCAGTCACTTTACCACTAGATCCCCATGATCACCCTCTTCGCCTGTTTACTGATTCCTGGGCTTTGGCTAATGGACGTGTGGTATGGATGCCTGATTTGCAAAAGAACAACTGGATGATACATGACCGCCCAGTATGGGGCAAAGAGTTGTGGCAGCTGTTGTGGGATGCTTCCCACCATCGTGAGATAACCGTTTATCACGTTGATGCCCATACCAATATGGCGACTAACATGGCTCAACATAATGCAGTAGCAGATCAGCTTGCCACTATCAGCTGTGCTGATACCGTCCCCCTGGCTCGATGGGCACATGAACAGAGTGGTCACTTGGGGGAGAAGGGATCAGCTATGTGGTCCCGTACACATGCTTATCCGTCCATCAGGATGATGTCCGCATGGTCGTACGTACATGCCCAGAATGTCAGCTTGTGAAGTTCCATACCATTCCACCTGGTCCACATGGCCGAATAAAACGGGGTGCTCACTCAGCTGCGGTCTGGCAAATTGATTACATAGGCCCCATGCTAGACTGTATGGGTAAATATTACATCCTAGTAATGGTTGACACCTTTTCGGGCCTGGTTTTTACTCTTCCCACCAAGACGGCTGACCAAGTTAGCACTATCCAAGGACTAAACCATTTGATTTATCGTTATGATATTCCAGAGGAGATTCACTCTGATAATGGCTCGCACTTCTCCGGGAAAGCAATCTGTGATTGGGCAAATGACAACGGTATTTTATGGGTCCACCATATTCCTTATTACCCGCAGGCTGCCGGGTTAGTTGAACAAATGAACGGCTTACTGAAGGAACAAATGCGTTTGTTAACACCACTGGGGACCCTGAAGGGATGGTACCATGTGCTGCAGCAGGCAGTCGATAATTTGAATCATCGCCCTTTAAAGGGAGGTACACCTTTCCATCGACTTCTTCACGCTCCTGAATTACAGCCTATTCCAGAGGAATAACAGTCATTGCCCCCCATCCCCGAACTAGAGAATGTTGGACAAAAGGTATGGGTGGCACCACCAGGTAGTGGCCCTCCTGTAAAAGGGGAAATAGTGACACCTGCCCAGGGTAACACTCAGTGGGTAGCTATTGAGGGACAGGATGATTTAGTCTGTTTAAACACTGAACGCTTATGGTATCGTGAGTGACATGTGTCAGGCTTCTTTGTTCCAGGTTCTCCATTTTACACTCCTGGTGATCTGGCTTAACAGCTGCTTTGATGCCAGCAATTGGATTTGTAATGTCGAGGACGTTCCAAGGGAGTTCCCCGTGGGAAACACGGTCCGATGCATTACACCAAGGAAGTCCTCGATCACCAGCCTCAAGTGCAGCTTATATAAATATGTTATTGTTCAGCATGTTTCAAAATCTGTTCGTGAGCTCCAGTACCTGGGTATTGTGGCCAACAAGGATAATTTGAGCCTTGGTTGGAATCCTTTCTCATGGCTAACTGCTACATTTGGGGGAGTGGTATCCTCCGTTGGTTGCTCGCGTCATTGCTTATCTTTGTAATTGTTGTTTTGATTTCTCTTTTTTCGCTCCCTCTGTACTCAAATACTGGTTAGGCCTCGCAAATGACAGATTGTGACCAAGGGGTGGAATGTAATGGAGGATTAAAACCATGTACTCAGATGCTTTTTGCTTATGTGGAACTGACGACACTGGGTCCACACACAGGTCACCTTACTTTCAGAACTAGCAGATATAATTAAACTCAGCCATGGGGACTTATCTGAAGATACACTTTGAAATGGAATTCCACCGTGAGGCCCAGGGAAAGCAGTTGTCAAATACAACACTCTGAAATTGACGTATTGGTCACAACCTGTCTTGCTCAAGAAGTTTTAATGAGTCCTTGTATCTACGAGATAAACCAGGATATCATAGCATCCTGCTCCATAATAATTAATCTTCTAAATTGTAGAATAGTATGCTCAGCTTTAATTTTGACTGACAAATGTTAGAGGGAGTGGGTGCATGATTAATTGTTTTTGGGGTATAAAAGTCTGTGGTCCTGCTGCTGAAGTTTAGATTCTCCGAGGGGTGGGAACACCCCTTGTCAAGAAGGAAGAACAGCCAGAGTCCAAGCAACGTCCCGGTCGGGGGAGGTGGAGAAGCTGCTACCAGCGCCCTGACAACCTACTACAAGTGTGCAGTCGTTGCCTCGCTTCGGCAGTTGGGACCAGTCCAAGCGTTGATAAGTATAGTTGGGAAGGGCTTGCATATTGTAGTGTGAAATCAGCTTTTGAATTAGTAATAAACATTTGTATAAACTGAACTGCTCTCGGTGTGTGTGTCTATTTTCTTTCGGTAGCTCAAACACTGTGACCAATCTAAAATGAACAAAATGAGAGGTATAAGTTTACCCAAGACATCATGTGAAACATATGTAATTTTTTCCATTATTAAACAATATTTCATCTCATTATGCCATCTATTAATATCAATCATATTTGTATCTTTCCACATATGAGCAATACATATTTTCGCTACAGATAAAGCTAAATATACAAAAGCAAGTTGAAATTTATCTAATCCTAAACCTTTCAGATGTTGCAAACTACCCAATAAAAATACTGTCGGATCTAAAAGTATTTTAATCTTATACAGGTATTCTAAAAACAATTGAATTTTCTTCCAAAAAGATCGTATATATACATGACCAAACAGCATGAAAAAAAGTTCCAACAGAATTACCACATCTAAAACACAAATCTGATTCATGAAAACCATACTTTTTTAATTTTTCAGGTGTTAAGTATAATTAATGTAGAAAATTATAGTTAATCATTGCATAACATGCATTTATCAATCTAGTTACACTATCATAACAGATATCTAACCAATCCTCAGAAAAAATAAAACCAATATCCGATTCCCATTTACTTTTAGATCTATCCCAACCCTTTTTATCCATACCATCCTGTAATATTTGATACATAGATGAAATATAACCCTTCTCTGGTACCTTCATAAGAAAAGACTCAAATTTAGTAATTTCAGGTAAAATCAAATCTCTATGAAATGTATGTTTTACCAAAGATTGAATTTGATTATAAAGAAACAAAGAGTTCTTATCAATACCAAAACTGTCCCTCATTTGATTAAAAGATAAAAATTTACCCTCTTTAAAACAATCTCCCAAGTTTTCCACACCTTTAAATCTCCAATGCAATAAACTTTGATTGTGTATTGAAAAAGAAATAAGTTGATTATTATACAATGGAGCCAAAGCTGATAATTCACCCCTAGAGCCTATCATTTTATTTTTCTTTATCCATAACTTCATTAAATGTTTTAGTATAGGCACATTATGTAGCTGTAACAAATTTATATTCCATCTAAACAAAAATTGATGTGTTTCAAATTCAGAAATATTTGCCATCCCAATTTTGGCCCAACTAGGAGGCCATTCCAAATCCATCAATGAACTAATAAATTTAAAATGGGCTGCTTCATAATAATTTTGAAAATGTGGTAAACGTAATCCCCCTAACTCATATTTCCAAGTTAATTTATTCAAAGCTACTCTCAAAAATTTACCCCTCCATAAAAACTCCCTAACCATTTTATTCAAATCTCAAAATAAAAATTATCAAGTAAATACGGAATAGATTGAAACAAATATTGCATACGTGGAAAAACATTCATCATAATTCTATTTATCCTACCCAATAAATTAATAGGTAAATCTTTCCATTTAATCAAATCAGTTTTAATATTTTTAATTAACGGAACATAATTTAATTTATATAAAGATTGATAATTAACATTCAAAATTATACCCAAATATTTAATTTGATCAGTCCATTTCAAATTAATAATATTCTTACAAACTGAATAATCTCCTTCACTTATCGGTAATATTTCACTTTTTCCCCAATTAACTTTATATCCAGAAAGACATCCATATTGTATTAAACACTCCTTCAAATGCAAGAGTGACTGAGATGGGTTTGTTAAATACACCAATACATCATCAGCAAATAAATAAATTTTATACTCCTCATCTAAGACTTTCATACCTTGTATCTGTGTATTTTGTCTTATCAGCTGTGCTAAAGGTTCGATCACAAACGCAAACAAAGCTGGTGATAAAGGATAACCTTGACAAGTTAATCGAGTCAATTTAAAAGGTTCAGAAATCAAACCATATAAAATGTGTATCTGAAAAAATATGTATATAAAAAAGTGTATATAAAATGTGTTTATAAAAAAGTATATGAAATGTGTATATAAAATTGGAATATAAAATTTGTATTAAAAATTTGTATATGAATTTGTACGTAAAATTCATACCTAAAATATTTATAAAAAATCTGTATGTAAATTTTGTAAATAAAAATAAATTGTATATAATTTTTAAATATAAAATAGTATATGAAAAAAACTTGTATATAAAAAAATGTATATAAAATGTGTATATAAAAGTGTGTATAAAATTGTGTATATAAAAATATGTGTATATTAAATGTGTATTTAAAAAATTGTGTATAAAAATGTGTATATAAAATGTGTATATAAATTGTGCATATAAAATTTGTATTAAAAATTTGTGGGAGAAGGAGTTTGGTGGTTGAAATGTGGAGGGAGGACGTGTGGCGGCAGAATGTGTGGTGCGAGGATGTGTGGAAGGAGTGTGATGAAGGGAGTGTGGTGGGAGGGTGTGTGGTGTGAGGGAGTGTGTGAGTAGGAGTGTGTTAAAGGGTGTGTGGTGGGAAAGCATGTGGTGGGAGGGCGTGTGGTGGGAGGGAGTTTGGGAGAAGTAGTGTGGTGATGTGAGTGTGGTGAAGGGAGTGTGGTGTGAGGGCGTGTGTGGGAGAAAAAGTTTGGTGGTGGAAATGTGGTGGGAGTGCGTGTGGTGGGAGGATGCGTGATGCGAGGGAGAGTGGGAGAAGGAGTGTGGTGTAAGTTAGTGTGGGGAGGAGTGTGGGACATGGAGTGGAGTGAAGGATGTGTGGTGCGAGGGACTGTAGTGGGAAAGCGTGAGGTGTGAGGGAGTTGGAGAAGACGTTTGGTGAAGGCAGTGTAAAGGAGGGCGTGTGGTGGGAAAAAGTGTGATGCGAGGTAGTGTGGGAGAAGGAGTGTAGTGAAGGGAGTGTGGTTGGAGAGCATGTGGTTGTAGGGTGTGTGGTGCGAGATAGTGTTGGAGAAGAAATGTGATGAAGGGAGTGTGGTGGGAGTGTGAGTGTTGTGAGGCCATGTGGTGCGAGGGAATGTGGTGAAAGTTAATGTGGTTCAGAGTGTCGGAGAAGGAGTGCGGTGAAGGATGTGTGGTGGGAGGGACTGTAGTGGGAGTTTGTGAGGTGTGAGGGAGATGGGTGAAGGAGTTTTGTGGAGGCAGTGTGGTGGAGGGCGTGTGATGGGAAAAAATGTGGTGCAAGGAAGTGTTGGAGAAGGAGTGTAGTGAAGGGAGTGTGGTGCGAGGAAGTCTGGGAGAAGGAATGTGGTGAAGGGAGTTTGGAGTGAGTGAGTGTGGGAGAAGTAGTGTAGTGAAGTGAGTGTGGTGGGAGTATGTGTGGTGGGAGTGCGTGTGGTGTGAGGGAGTGTGGGAGAAGTAGTGTGGTGAAGTGAGTGTGGTGGGTGTGCGAGTGGTGTAAGGGCATGTGGTGCGATAGAGTCTGGTGAAAGTTAGTGTGGTTTGGACAGTGGGAGAAGGAGTGTGGTGAAGGATGTGTGGTGGTAGGGACTGTAGTGGGAGTGCGTTAGGTGTGAGGGAGGTTGGAGAAGGAGTTTGGTGGAGGCAGTGTGGTGGGAGGATGTGTGTTGGGAAAAAGTGTGAGCAAGGGAATGTGGGAGAAGGAGTGTAGTGAAGGGAATGTGCTTGGAGGGCATGTGGTGGGTGTGTGTGTGGTGCGAGGGAGTGTGGGAGAAGGAGTGTCACGAAGGGTGTGTGGTGCGAGCGAGTGTGGTGTAAGTTAGTGTGGGGAGGAGTGTGGGAGAAGGAGAGCGGTGAAGGCTGTGTGGTGGGAGGGACTGCAGTGGGAGTTCGTGAGGTGTGAGGGAGATGGGTGAAGAAGTTTGGTGGAGGCAGTGTGCTGCAGGGCATGTGGTGGGAAAAAGTGTGGTGCGAGGAAGTGTGGGAGAAGGAGTGTGGTGAAGGGAGTGTGGTGCGAGGAAAAGTGGGAGAAGGAATGAGATGAGGGGAGTTTGGTGCGAGGGAGTGTGGGAGAAGTAGTGTTGTGAAGTGAGTGTAGTAAGAGTGTGTGTGGTGGGAGTGCATGTTGTGTGAGGGAGTGTCTGAGAAGTAGTGTGGTGAAGTGAGTGTGGTGGGAGTGCGAGTGGTGTGAGGGCATGTGGTGCGATAGAGTCTGGTGAAAGTTAGTGTGGTTCATAGAGTGGGAGAAGGAGTGCGGTGAAGAGTGTGTGGTGGGAGGGACTGTAGTGGAGGTGCGTTAGGTGTGAGAGAGTTGGGAGAAGTAGTTTGGTGGAGGCAGTGTGGTTTGAGTGCGTGTGCTGAGAAAAAGGGTGATGCGAGGGAATGTGGGAGAAGGAGTGTGGCGAAGTGATTGTGGTGGGACAGCGTGTTGAGGGAGGGCGTGTGGTGCGAGGAAGGGTGGGAGAAGGAGTGTGATGAATGGTGTGTGGTGGCAGGGCGTGTGGTGCGAGGAAGTGTGTGAGAAGGAGGGTAATAAAGGGCGTGTAGTGTGAGGGAGTGTGGTGGGAGTGACTGTGGTGGGATGGCGTGTTGTGCAAGTGAGTGTCGGAGAAGTGTTGTGGTGAAGTGAGCGTGGTGGGAGGGCGTGTGGTGGGAGTGTGTGTGGTGTGAGGGTGTATCGGAGAACTAGTGTGGTGAAGTGAGTGTGGAGGGAGTGAATGTGGTGGGAGTGCGTGTGATGTGAGGGAGTGTGGGAGAAGTATTTTGGTGAAATGAGTGGTGGAAATGCGTGTGGTATGAGGGCATGTGGTGCGAGGGAGTGTGGTGAAAGTTAGTGTGGTTTGGAGTGTGGGACATGGATTGCAATGAAGGGTGTGTGGTGGGAGGGACTGTAGTGGGAGTGCGTGAGGTGTGAGGGAGTTGGGAGAAGGAGTTTGGTGGAGGCAGTTTGGTGGGAGGATGTGTGCTTGAAAAAAGTGTGATGCGTGGGAATGTGGGAGAAGGAGTGTAGTGAAGGGAGTGTGGTTGGAGGGCGTGTGGGGGGAGGGTTTGTGGTGCAAGGAAGTGTGGTGTAAATTAGTATGCGAAGGAGTATGGGAGAATGAGAGCGTTGAAGGCTGTTTGGTGGAAGGAACAGTGATGGGAGTGCGTGTTGGTGTGAGGGAGTGTGGGATCTGTAGTGTGGTGAAATGATTGTGGTGGGACGGCATGTTGTTGGAGGGCGTGTTTTGCGAGGAAGTGTGGGAGAAGGAGTGTGGTGATGGAGTGTGGAGGGAGGGCGTTTGGTGTGAGGAAGTGTTGGAGAAGGAGTGTGGTGAAGGGTGTGTGGTGTGAGGGAGTGTGGTGGGAGGGACTGTGGTGGGATGGCGTGTTGTGCAAGTGAGTTTTGTTGTAGAATAAAGTACATTTATAACCTCTGACAAACTTTTTACATGTGCTGTTTCATAGATGTGATACCATGTTTAAACATTTCTCAAAAAAGCATTTATTTTTATGTTTGTAATTTCATTTGACCAATTCTTTCCAAAATTGAAATCTGGATGTCAGTTTCCAGTCTACATTTTATTTGCTTATAGAAAAGTACTTTACAACCTCTGAAAAACGTCTTACATGTACTGTTATTATATTAATAATGAAGTTCATAGATGAGAAAACTATGTTTAATCTTTTACTAAAATCAATTTATTTAAATGTGTGGACATTCATTTTAGCATTTATTTATACTTTTGAAATTGAAATTTAAACGCGTGTTTCTTTATCAACATTTTCCTTTCTGGTTGTAAACTATATTTATAAACTTTGTTAATAGTTTTACAAAGACAATTGATATTAAAACATGAAAATTCATACTTGTGAAACGAAGTTTAAAAAATTCTAAAAAAATCATGTATTTTAATGTTTGTAGTTTCATTTTAACATTTATGATAATCTTTTTAAAATTGAAATGTAGAAGTGAATGTACGGATCTACATTTTATTTTGTTGTAGTAAAAGTAAATTTATAAGCTCTGACAAACTTTTTACATGTGCTGTTTCATAGATGTGATACCATGTTTAAACATTTCTCAAAAAAGTATTTATTTTTATGTTTGTAATTTTATTTGACCATTTTTTTCAAATTGAAATCTGGACGTGAATTTCCAGATGTACATTTTATTTGCTTGTAGAAAAGTACTTTACCACCTTTGACAAAAGTTTTACATGTACTGTAAATATATTAACAAAGTAGTTCATAGATGAGAAAACTATGTTTAATTTTTTCCTAAAATGCATTTATTTCAATGTGTCGACATTCATTTTAGCATTTATTTATACTTTTGAAATTGAAATTTAAACAGGTGTTCCTTTATCAACATTTTCCTTTCTGGTTGTAAACTATATTTATACACTTTGTTAAAAGTTTTACAAAGAATATTAATACTAAAATATGAAAATTCGTAGATGTGAAACAAAGTTTAAACATTTCTTAAAACAGCATGTATTTTAATGTTTGTAGTATCATTTTAACATTAATGATAATCATTATAAAATTGAAATGTAGAAGTGACTTTAGCGATCTACATTTTATTTTCTGGTAGAAAAAGTACGTTTATAACCTCTGACAAACTTTTTACATGTGCTGTTTCATAGATGTGATACCATGTTTAACTTTTCTCAAAAAAGCATTTATTTTTATGTTTGTAATTTCATTTGAACATTTCTTTTCAAAATTGAAATCTGGACGTGAATATCCAGATCTACATTTTGTTTGCTTGTAGAAAAGTACTTTACCACCTTTGACAAAAGTTTTACATGTACTGTCAATATATTAACAAAGTAGTTCATAGATGAGAAAACTATGTTTAATATTATCCTAAAATGCATTTATTTCAATGTGTAGACATTCATTTTAGCATTTATTTATACTTTTTGAAATTGAAATTTAAATGCCTATTTCTTTATCTACATTTTCTTTTCTGGTTGTAAACTATTATTATAAACTTTGTTAAAAGTTTTACAAAGAATATTAATACTAAAATATGAAAATTCATAGATGTGAAACAAGTTTAAACATTTCTCAAAAAAGCATTTATTTTATTGTTTGTAATTAACATTTCATCATTTATATTATTCGTTTTCAAATTGAAATCTAGATGTGTATTTCCAGATCTACATTTTATTTGCTTGTAGAAAAGTACTTTACCACCTTTGACAAAAGTTTTACATGTACTGTAAATATATTAACAACGTAGTTCATGGATGAGAAAACTATGTTTAATATTTTTCTAAAATGCATTTATTTCAATGTGTAGACCTTCATTTTAGCATTTATTTATACTTTTTGAAATTGAAATTTAAACCCTTATTTCTTTCTCTACATTTTCTTTTCAGGTTGTAAACTATATTTTTAAACTTTGTTAAAAGGTTTACAAAGACTATTAATACTGAAACATGAAAATTCGTAGATGTGAAACAAGTTTAAACATTTCTCAAAAAAGCATTTATTTTATTGTTTGTAGTTTCATTTTAATATTTATGTTATTATTTTTAAAATTGAAATGTAAAAGTGATTTACAGATCTACATTTGCTTTCTTGTAGAAATTTACTTTTAAAACCTATGACAAACTTTTTACATGTGCTGTTCAACTATATACAATGTACATCATAGCTGCGAAAACTATGTTTAATCTTTTGCTAAAAACATTCATTTCAATGTTTGCCGCTTCATATTAGCATTTATTTATACGTTTTGAGATTGAAATTTAAAAGCGAATTTCATTGTCAACATTTTGCTTTCTGTTTGTAAAGAACATTTTTCACCTTCTTTAAACTTTTTACAAGTGGTCTTAATATTTAAAAATGAAAATTCATAGATGTGAAATTCTGTTTAAACATTTCTCAAAAATGCATTTAGATTTGTGTTTGTAATTACATTTCATCATTTATATTATTATTTTTCAAATTGAAATCTGGACGTGAATTTCAAGATCTACATTTTATTTTCTTGTAGAAAAGTACTTTTAAAACCTCTGACAAACTTTTTACATGTGCTGTTTCATAGATGTGAAGCCATGTTTTAACATTTCTCAAACAAACGTTTATTTTTATGTTTGTAATTTCATTTGACCATTTCTTTTGAAAATTGAAATCTGGACGTGAATTTCCAGATCTACATTTTATTTGCTTGTAGAAAAGTACTTTACCACCTCTGATAAAAGTTTTACATGTTCTTTCTTCTTTGGCTTGGCTTCGCGGACGAAGATTTATGGAGGGGGGTAAAAGTCCACGTCAGCTGCAGGCTCGTTTGTGGCTGACAAGTCTGATGCGGACTTTACCACCTCTGATAAAAGTTTTACATGTACTGTCAATATATTAACAACGTAGTTCATAGATGAGAAAACTATGTTTAATCTTTTCCTAAAATGCATTTATTTCAATGTGTAGACCTTCATTTTAGCATTTATTGATACTTTTTGAAATTGAAATTTAAACACGTATTTCTTTATCTACATTTTCTTTTCTGGTTGTAAACTATATTTTTAAACATTGTTATGAGTTTTACAAAGACTATTATTGCTAAAACATGAAAATTCATAGATGTGAAACAAAGTTTAAACATTTCTTTAAAAAGCATGTATTTTAATGTTTGTAGTTTAATTTTAACATTAATGATAATCTTTTTAAAATTGAAATGTAGAAGTGAATTTAGCGATCTACATTTTACTTTGTTGTAGAAAAAGTAAGTTTATAACCGCTGACAAACTTTTTACATGTGCTGTTTCATAGATGTGATACCATTTTTAAACATTTCTCAAAAAAGCATTTATTTTATTGTTTGTTGTTTCATATTAACATTTATGTTATTCTTTTTAAAATTGAAATGTAGAAGTGATTTACAGATCTACATTTTGCTTTATAGTAGAAAAGTACATTTAAAACCACTGATAAAATTTTTACGTGTGCTGTTTCATACATGTGATACCACATACATTTTTCAAAAAAATATTTATTTATATGTTTGTAATTTCATTGGACCATTTCTTTTCAAAATTGACATCTGGACGTGAATTTCCAGATCAACATTTTATTTGAATGTAGAAAAGTACTTTACCACCTTTGACAAAAGTTTTACATGTGCTGTCAATATATTAACAACGTAGTTCATAGATGAGAAAACTATGTTTAATCTTTTACTAAAATGCATTTATTTCAATGTGTGGACATTCATTTTAGCAGTTATTTATACTTTTGAAATTGAAATTTAAAGGCGTGTTTCTTTATCAACATTTTCCTATCTGGTAGTAAACTATATATATATACTTTGTTAAAAGTTTAACAAAACTATTAATACTAAAACATGAAAGTTCATAGTTGTGAAACAAGTTTAAACATTTCTCAATAAGCATTTATTTTATTCTTTCTAATTACATTTCATCATTTATATTATTCATTTTCAAATTGAAATCTAGACGTGAATTTCCAGATGTACATTTTATTTTCTTGTAGAAAAGTACTATTAAAACCTGTGACAAACTTTTTACATGTGCTGTTACATCGATGTGAAACCATGTTTAAACATTTCTCAAAAAAGCATGTATTTTAATGTTTGTAGTTTCATTTTAACATTTATGATAATCTTTTTAAAATTGAAATGTAGATGTGAATTTACGGAGCTACATTTTATTTTCTTGTAGAAAAAGTACGTTTATTACCTCTGACAAACTTTTTACATGTGCTGTTTGATCGATGTGAAACCATGTTCAAGTATTTCGCAAAAAAAGCATTTATTTTTATGTTTGTAATTTCATTTGACCAATTCTTTTCAAAATTGACATCTGGACGTGAATTTCCAGATCTACATTTTATTTGCTTGTAGAAAATTACTTTACAACCTTTGACAAAAGTTTTACATGTACTGTCAATATATTAACCACGTAGTTCATAGATGAGAAAACTTTGTTTAATCTTTTACTAAAATGCATTTATTTCAATGTGTGGACATTCATTTTAGCAGTTATTTATACTTTTGAAATTGAAATTTAAAGGCGTGTTTCTTTATCAACATTTTCCTTTCTGGTAGTAAACCATATTTATAAACTTTGTTAAAAGTTTTACAAAACTATTAATACTAAAACATGAAAGTTCATAGTTGTGAAACAAGTTTAAACATTTCTCAAAAAAGCATTTATTTTATTGTTTGTTGTTTCATATTAACATTTATGTTATTCTTTTTAAAATTGAAATGTAGAAGTGATTTACAGATCTACATTTTGCTTTATTGTAGAAAAAGTACGTTTATAACCTTTGACAAACTTTTTACATGTGCTGTTTCATAGATGTGATACCATGTTCAAACATTTCTCAAAAAAGCATTTATTTTTATGTTTGTAATTTCATTTGACCAATTCTTTTCAAAATTGACATCTGGACGTGAATTTCCAGATCTACATTTTATTTGCTTGTAGAAAAGTACTTTACCACCTCTGATAAAAGTTTGACATGTACTGTTATTATATTAACAAGCAAGTTCTAAGATGAGAACACTATGTTTAATATTTTCCTAAAATGCATTTATTTCAATGTGTAGACATTCATTTTAGCATTTATTTATACTTTTTGAAATTGAAATTTAAATGCCTATTTCTTTGTCTACATTTTCTTTTCTGGTTGTAAACTATATTTATAAACTTTGTTAAAAATTATACAAAGAATATTAATACTAAAATATGAAAATTCGTAGATGTGAAACAAGTTTAAACATTTCTCAAAAAAGCATTTATTTTATTTTTGTAATTACATTTCATCATTTATATTATTCATATTCAAATTGAAATCTAGACGTGAATTTCCAGATGTACATTTTATTTTCTTGTAGAAAAGTACTATTAAAACCTGTGACAAACTTTTTACATGTGCTGTTACATCGATGTGAAACCATGTTTAAACATTTCTCAAAAAAGCATGTATTTTAATGTTTGTAGTTCCATTTTAACATTTATGATAATCTTTTTAAAATTGAAATGTAGAAGTGAATTTACGGAGCTACATTTTATTTTCTTGTAGAAAAAGTACGTTTATAACCTCTGACAAACTTTTTACATGTGCCGTTTGATCGATGTGAAACCATGTTTAAGAATTTCACAAAAAAAGCATTTATTTTTATGTTTGTAATTTCATTTGACCATTTCTTTTCAAATTGAAATCTGGACGTGAATTTCCAGATCTACATTTTATTTGCTTGTAGAAAAGTACTTTTCAACCTCTGAAAAACGTTTTACATGTACTGTTATTATATTAACAAGGAAGTTCATAGATGAGAAAACTATGTTTAATCTTTTACTAAAATGCATTTATTTCGATGTGTAGACCTTCATTTTAGCATTTATTGAAACTTTTTGCAATTGAAATTTAAACGCATGTTTCTTTATCAACATTTTCCTTTCTGGCTGTAAACTATATTTATAAACTTTGTTAAATAATTTTACAAAGACTATTAATACTAAAACATGAAAATTCATAGTGGTGAAACGAAGTTTAAACATTTCTACAAAAATCATGTATTTTAATGTTTGTAGTTTCATTTTAACATTTATGATAATCTTTTTTAAAATTGAAATGTAGAAGTGAATTTACGGATCTACATTTTATTTTCTTGTAGAAAAAGTATGTTTATAACCTCTGACAAACATTTTACATGTGCTGTTTCATAGATGTGATACCATGTTCAAACATTTCTCCAAAAAGCATTAATTTTTATGTTTGTAATTTCATTTGACCAATTCTTTTCAAAATTGACATCTAGACGTGAATTTCCAGATCTACATTTTATTTGCTTGTAGAAAACTACTTTACAACCTCTGATAAAATTTGACATGTACAGTTATTATATTAACAAGGACGTTCAAAGATGAGAAAACTATGTTTAATATTTTCCTAAAATGCATTTATTTCAATGTGTAGACATTCATTTTTGCATTTATTTATACTTTTTGAAATTGAAATTTAAACGCGTATTTCTTTGTCTACATTTTCTTTTCTGGTTGTAAACTATATTTATAAACTTTGTTAAAAGTTTTACAAAGAATATTAATACTAAAATATGAAAATTCGTAGATGTGAAACAAGTTTAAACATTTCTCAAAAAAGCATTTATTTTATTGTTTGTAATTACATTTCATCATTTATATTATTCATTTTCAAATTGAAATCTAGACATGAATTTCCAGATGTACATTTTATTTTCTTGTAGAAAAGTACTATTAAAACCTGTGACAAACTTTTTACATGTGCTGTTACATCGATGTGAAACCATGTTTAAACATTTCTCAAAAAAGCATGTATTTTAATGTTTGTAGTTTCATTTTAACATTTATGATAATCTTTTTAAAATTGAAATGTAGAAGTGAATTTACGGAGCTACATTTTATTTTCTTGTAGAAAAAGTACGTTTATAACCTCTGACAAACTTTTTACATGTGCTGTTTGATCGATGTGAAACCATGTTCAAGCATTTCACACAAAAAGCATTTATTTTTATGTTTGTAATTTCATTTGACCAATTCTTTTCAAAATTCACATCTGGACGTGAATTTCCAGATCTACATTTTATTTTCTTGCAGAAAAGTACTATTAAATCCTCTGACAAACTTTTTACATGTGCTGTTTCATAGATGTGATAACATGTTCAAACATTTCTCAAAAAAGCATTAATTTTTATGTTTGTAATTTCATTTGACCAATTCTTTTCTAATTGACATCTGGACGTGAATTTCCAGATCTACATTTTATTTGCTTGTAGAAAAGTACTTTACCACCTTTGACAAAAGTTTTACATGTACTGTCAATATATTAAAAACGTAGTTCATAGATGAAAAAACTATGTTAAATATTTTACTAAAATGCATTTATTTCAATGTGTGGACATTCATTTTAGCATTTATTTATACTTTTGAAATTGAAATTTAAAGGCGTGTTTCTTTATCAACATTTTCCTTTCTGGTAGTAAACTATATTTATAAACGTTGTTAAAAGTTTTACAAAGACTATTAATACTAAAACATGAAAGTTCATAGTTGTGAAACAAGTTTAAACATTTCTCAAAAAAGCATTTATTTTATTGTTTGTTGTTTCACATTAGCATTTATGTTATTCTTTTTAAAATTGAAATGTAGAAGTGATTTACAGATCTACATTTTGCTTTATTGTAGAAAAGTACATTTAAAACCTCTGACAAAATTTTTACATGTGCTGTTTCATACATGTGATACCACATACATTTCTCAAAAAAACATTTATTTATATGTTTGTAATTTCATTTGACCATTTCTTTTCAAAATTGTCATCTGGACGTGAATTTCCAGATCAACATTTTACTTGAATGTAGAAAAGTACTTTACCACCTTTGACAAAAGTTTTACATGTGCTGTCAATATATTAACAACGTAGTTCATAGATGAGAAAACTATGTTTAATCTTTTACTAAAATGCATTTATTTCAATGTGTGGACATTCATTTTAGCAGTTATTTATACTTTTGAAATTGAAATTTAAAGGCGTGTTTTTTATCAACATTTTCCTTTCTGGTAGTAAACTATATTTATATACTTTGTTAAAGGTTTTAAAAAACTATTAATACTAAAACATGAAAGTTCATAGTTGTGAAACAAGTTTAATCATTTCTCAAAAAGCATTTATTTTATTGTTTCTAATTACATTTCATCATTTATATTATTCATTTTCAAATTAAAATCTAGACGTGAATTTCCAGATGTACATTTTATTTTCTTGTAGAAAAGTACTATTAAAACCTGTGACAAACTTTTTACATGTGCTGTTACATCGATGTGAAACCATGTTTAAACATTTCTCAAAAAAGCATGTATTTTAATGTTTGTAGTTTCATTTTAACATTTATGATAATCTTTTTAAAATTGAAATGTAGAAGTGAATTTACGGAGCTACATTTTATTTTCTTGTAGAAAAAGTACGTTCATAAACTCTGACAAACTTTTTACATGTGCTGTTTAATCGATGTGAAACCATGTTCAATTATTTCACAAAAAAACATTTATTTTTATGTTTGTAATTTCATTTGACCAATTCTTTTCAAAATTGACATCTGGACGTGAATTTCCAGATCTACATTTTATTTGCTTGTAGAAAAGTACTTTACCACCTTTGACAAAAGTGTTACATGTACTGTCAATATATTAAACACGTAGTTCATAGATGAGAAAACTATGTTTAATCTTTTACTAAAATGCATTGATTTCAATGTGTGGACATTCATTTTAGCAGTTATTTATACTTTTGAAATTGAAATTTAAAGGCGTGTTTCTTTATCAACATTTTCCTTTCTGGTAGTAAAGCATATTTATAAACTTTGTTAAAAATTTTACAAAACTATTAATACTAAAACATGAAAGTTCATAGTTGTGAAACAAGTTTAAACATTTCTCAAAAAAGCATTTATTTTATTGTTTGTTGTTTCATATTAACATTTATGTTATTCTTTTTAAAATGGAAATGTAGAAGTGATTTACAGATCTACAGTTTGCTTTATTGTAGAAAAAGTACTATTAAATCCTCTGACAAACTTTTTACATGTGCTGCTTCATAGATGTGATACCATGTTCAAACATTTCTCAAAAAAGCATTTATTTTTATGTTTGTAATTTCATTTGACCAATTCTTTTCAAAATTGACATCTGGACGTGAATTTCCAGATCTACATTTTATTTGCTTGTAGAAAAGTACTTTACCACCTCTGATAAAAGTTTTACATGTTCTTTCTTCTTTGGCTTGGCTTCGCGGACGAAGATTTATGGAGGGGGGTAAAAGTCCACGTCAGCTGCAGGCTCGTTTGTGGCTGACAAGTCTGATGCGGACTTTACCACCTCTGATAAAAGTTTTACATGTACTGTCAATATATTAACAACGTAGTTCATAGATGAGAAAACTATGTTTAATCTTTTCCTAAAATGCATTTATTTCAATGTGTAGACCTTCATTTTAGCATTTATTGATACTTTTTGAAATTGAAATTTAAACACGTATTTCTTTATCTACATTTTCTTTTCTGGTTGTAAACTATATTTTTAAACATTGTTATGAGTTTTACAAAGACTATTATTGCTAAAACATGAAAATTCATAGATGTGAAACAAAGTTTAAACATTTCTTTAAAAAGCATGTATTTTAATGTTTGTAGTTTAATTTTAACATTAATGATAATCTTTTTAAAATTGAAATGTAGAAGTGAATTTAGCGATCTACATTTTACTTTGTTGTAGAAAAAGTAAGTTTATAACCGCTGACAAACTTTTTACATGTGCTGTTTCATAGATGTGATACCATTTTTAAACATTTCTCAAAAAAGCATTTATTTTATTGTTTGTTGTTTCATATTAACATTTATGTTATTCTTTTTAAAATTGAAATGTAGAAGTGATTTACAGATCTACATTTTGCTTTATAGTAGAAAAGTACATTTAAAACCACTGACAAAATTTTTACGTGTGCTGTTTCATACATGTGATACCACATACATTTTTCAAAAAAATATTTATTTATATGTTTGTAATTTCATTGGACCATTTCTTTTCAAAATTGACATCTGGACGTGAATTTCCAGATCAACATTTTATTTGAATGTAGAAAAGTACTTTACCACCTTTGACAAAAGTTTTACATGTGCTGTCAATATATTAACAACGTAGTTCATAGATGAGAAAACTATGTTTAATCTTTTACTAAAATGCATTTATTTCAATGTGTGGACATTCATTTTAGCAGTTATTTATACTTTTGAAATTGAAATTTAAAGGTGTGTTTCTTTATCAACATTTTCCTATCTGGTAGTAAACTATATATATATACTTTGTTAAAAGTTTAACAAAACTATTAATACTAAAACATGAAAGTTCATAGTTGTGAAACAAGTTTAAACATTTCTCAATAAGCATTTATTTTATTCTTTCTAATTACATTTCATCATTTATATTATTCATTTTCAAATTGAAATCTAGACGTGAATTTCCAGATGTACATTTTATTTTCTTGTAGAAAAGTACTATTAAAACCTGTGACAAACTTTTTACATGTGCTGTTACATCGATGTGAAACCATGTTTAAACATTTCTCAAAAAAGCATGTATTTTAATGTTTGTAGTTTCATTTTAACATTTATGATAATCTTTTTAAAATTGAAATGTAGATGTGAATTTACGGAGCTACATTTTATTTTCTTGTAGAAAAAGTACGTTTATTACCTCTGACAAACTTTTTACATGTGCTGTTTGATCGATGTGAAACCATGTTCAAGTATTTCGCAAAAAAAGCATTTATTTTTATGTTTGTAATTTCATTTGACCAATTCTTTTCAAAATTGACATCTGGACGTGAATTTCCAGATCTACATTTTATTTGCTTGTAGAAAAGTACTTTACCACCTTTGACAAAAGTTTTACATGTACTGTCAATATATTAACCACGTAGTTCATAGATGAGAAAACTTTGTTTAATCTTTTACTAAAATGCATTTATTTCAATGTGTGGACATTCATTTTAGCAGTTATTTATACTTTTGAAATTGAAATTTAAAGGCGTGTTTCTTTATCAACATTTTCCTTTCTGGTAGTAAACCATATTTATAAACTTTGTTAAAAGTTTTACAAAACTATTAATACTAAAACATGAAAGTTCATAGTTGTGAAACAAGTTTAAACATTTCTCAAAAAAGCATTTATTTTATTGTTTGTTGTTTCATATTAACATTTATGTTATTCTTTTTAAAATTGAAATGTAGAAGTGATTTACAGATCTACATTTTGCTTTATTGTAGAAAAAGTACGTTTATAACCTTTGACAAACTTTTTACATGTGCTGTTTCATAGATGTGATACCATGTTCAAACATTTCTCAAAAAAGCATTTATTTTTATGTTTGTAATTTCATTTGACCAATTCTTTTCAAAATTGACATCTGGACGTGAATTTCCAGATCTACATTTTATTTGCTTGTAGAAAAGTACTTTACCACCTCTGATAAAAGTTTGACATGTACTGTTATTATATTAACAAGCAAGTTCTAAGATGAGAACACTATGTTTAATATTTTCCTAAAATGCATTTATTTCAATGTGTAGACATTCATTTTAGCATTTATTTATACTTTTTGAAATTGAAATTTAAATGCCTATTTCTTTGTCTACATTTTCTTTTCTGGTTGTAAACTATATTTATAAACTTTGTTAAAAATTATACAA
The DNA here is from genome assembly GCF_036971445.1 of Narcine bancroftii. Classification (NCBI taxonomy): domain Eukaryota; kingdom Metazoa; phylum Chordata; class Chondrichthyes; order Torpediniformes; family Narcinidae; genus Narcine; species Narcine bancroftii. Next base: position 211,210,072 of record NC_091472.1, read on the forward strand.
AGAATATTAATACTAAAATATGAAAATTCGTAGATGTGAAACAAGTTTAAACATTTCTCAAAAAAGCATTTATTTTATTTTTGTAATTACATTTCATCATTTATATTATTCATATTCAAATTGAAATCTAGACGTGAATTTCCAGATGTACATTTTATTTTCTTGTAGAAAAGTACTATTAAAACCTGTGACAAACTTTTTACATGTGCTGTTACATCGATGTGAAACCATGTTTAAACATTTCTCAAAAAAGCATGTATTTTAATGTTTGTAGTTTCATTTTAACATTTATGATAATCTTTTTAAAATTGAAATGTAGAAGTGAATTTACGGAGCTACATTTTATTTTCTTGTAGAAAAAGTACGTTTATAACCTCTGACAAAGTTTTTACATGTGCCGTTTGATCGATGTGAAACCATGTTTAAGAATTTCACAAAAAAAGCATTTATTTTTATGTTTGTAATTTCATTTGACCATTTCTTTTCAAATTGAAATCTGGACGTGAATTTCCAGATCTACATTTTATTTGCTTGTAGAAAAGTACTTTTCAACCTCTGAAAAACGTTTTACATGTACTGTTATTATATTAACAAGGAAGTTCATAGATGAGAAAACTATGTTTAATCTTTTACTAAAATGCATTTATTTCGATGTGTAGACCTTCATTTTAGCATTTATTGAAACTTTTTGCAATTGAAATTTAAACGCATGTTTCTTTATCAACATTTTCCTTTCTGGCTGTAAACTATATTTATAAACTTTGTTAAATAATTTTACAAAGACTATTAATACTAAAACATGAAAATTCATAGTGGTGAAACGAAGTTTAAACATTTCTACAAAAATCATGTATTTTAATGTTTGTAGTTTCATTTTAACATTTATGATAATCTTTTTAAAATTGAAATGTAGAAGTGAATTTACGGATCTACATTTTATTTTCTTGTAGAAAAAGTACGTTTATAACCTCTGACAAACATTTTACATGTGCTGTTTCATAGATGTGATACCATGTTCAAACATTTCTCCAAAAAGCATTAATTTTTATGTTTGTAATTTCATTGGACCATTTCTTTTCAAAATTGACATCTGGACGTGAATTTCCAGATCAACATTTTATTTGAATGTAGAAAAGTACTTTACCACCTTTGACAAAAGTTTTACATGTGCTGTCAATATATTAACAACGTAGTTCATAGATGAGAAAACTATGTTTAATCTTTTACTAAAATGCATTTATTTGAATGTGTGGACATTCATTTTAGCAGTTATTTATACTTTTGAAATTGAAATTTAAAGGTGTGTTTCTTTATCAACATTTTCCTATCTGGTAGTAAACTATATATATATACTTTGTTAAAAGTTTAACAAAACTATTAATACTAAAACATGAAAGTTCATAGTTGTGAAACAAGTTTAAACATTTCTCAATAAGCATTTATTTTATTCTTTCTAATTACATTTCATCATTTATATTATTCATTTTCAAATTGAAATCTAGACGTGAATTTCCAGATGTACATTTTATTTTCTTGTAGAAAAGTACTATTAAAACCTGTGACAAACTTTTTACATGTGCTGTTACATCGATGTGAAACCATGTTTAAACATTTCTCAAAAAAGCATGTATTTTAATGTTTGTAGTTTCATTTTAACATTTATGATAATCTTTTTAAAATTGAAATGTAGAAGTGAATTTACGGAGCTACATTTTATTTTCTTGTAGAAAAAGTACGTTTATAACCTCTGACAAACTTTTTACATGTGCCGTTTGATCGATGTGAAACCATGTTTAAGAATTTCACAAAAAAAGCATTTATTTTTATGTTTGTAATTTCATTTGACCATTTCTTTTCAAATTGAAATCTGGACGTGAATTTCCAGATCTACATTTTATTTGCTTGTAGAAAAGTACTTTTCAACCTCTGAAAAACGTTTTACATGTACTGTTATTATATTAACAAGGAAGTTCATAGATGAGAAAACTATGTTTAATCTTTTACTAAAATGCATTTATTTCGATGTGTAGACCTTCATTTTAGCATTTATTGAAACTTTTTGCAATTGAAATTTAAACGCATGTTTCTTTATCAACATTTTCCTTTCTGGCTGTAAACTATATTTATAAACTTTGTTAAATAATTTTACAAAGACTATTAATACTAAAACATGAAAATTCATAGTGGTGAAACGAAGTTTAAACATTTCTACAAAAATCATGTATTTTAATGTTTGTAGTTTCATTTTAACATTTATGATAATCTTTTTAAAATTGAAATGTAGAAGTGAATTTACGGATCTACATTTTATTTTCTTGTAGAAAAAGTACGTTTATAACCTCTGACAAACATTTTACATGTGCTGTTTCATAGATGTGATACCATGTTCAAACATTTCTCCAAAAAGCATTAATTTTTATGTTTGTAATTTCATTTGACCAATTCTTTTCAAAATTGACATCTAGACGTGAATTTCCAGATCTACATTTTATTTGCTTGTAGAAAACTACTTTACAACCTCTGATAAAATTTGACATGTACTGTTATTATATTAACAAGGACGTTCAAAGATGAGAAAACTATGTTTAATATTTTCCTAAAATGCATTTATTTCAATGTGTAGACATTCATTTTTGCATTTATTTATACATTTTGAAATTGAAATTTAAACGCGTATTTCTTTGTCTACATTTTCTTTTCTGGTTGTAAACTATATTTATAAACTTTGTTAAAAGTTTTGCAAAGAATATTAATACTAAAATATGAAAATTCGTAGATGTGAAACAAGTTTAAACATTTCTCAAAAAAGCATTTATTTTATTGTTTGTAATTACATTTCATCATTTATATTATTCATTTTCAAATTGAAATCTAGACGTGAATTTCCAGATGTACATTTTATTTTCTTGTAGAAAAGTACTATTAAAACCTGTGACAAACTTTTTACATGTGCTGTTACATCGATGTGAAACCATGTTTAAACATTTCTCAAAAAAGCATGTATTTTAATGTTTGTAGTTTCATTTTAACATTTATGATAATCTTTTTAAAATTGAAATGTAGAAGTGAATTTACGGAGCTACATTTTATTTTCTTGTAGAAAAAGTACGTTTATAACCTCTGACAAACTTTTTACATGTGCTGTTTGATCGATGTGAAACCATGTTCAAGCATTTCACACAAAAAGCATTTATTTTTATGTTTGTAATTTCATTTGACCAATTCTTTTCAAAATTGACATCTGGACGTGAATTTCCAGATCTACATTTTATTTTCTTGCAGAAAAGTACTATTAAATCCTCTGACAAACTTTTTACATGTGCTGTTTCATAGATGTGATAACATGTTCAAACATTTCTCAAAAAAGCATTAATTTTTATGTTTGTAATTTCATTTGACCAATTCTTTTCTAATTGACATCTGGACGTGAATTTCCAGATCTACATTTTATTTGCTTGTAGAAAAGTACTTTACCACCTTTGACAAAAGTTTTACATGTACTGTCAATATATTAAAAACGTAGTTCATAGATGAAAAAACTATGTTAAATATTTTACTAAAATGCATTTATTTCAATGTGTGGACATTCATTTTAGCATTTATTTATACTTTTGAAATTGAAATTTAAAGGCGTGTTTCTTTATCAACATTTTCCTTTCTGGTAGTAAACTATATTTATAAACGTTGTTAAAAGTTTTACAAAGACTATTAATACTAAAACATGAAAGTTCATAGTTGTGAAACAAGTTTAAACATTTCTCAAAAAAGCATTTATTTTATTGTTTGTTGTTTCACATTAGCATTTATGTTATTCTTTTTAAAATTGAAATGTAGAAGTGATTTACAGATCTACATTTTGCTTTATTGTAGAAAAGTACATTTAAAACCTCTGACAAAATTTTTACATGTGCTGTTTCATACATGTGATACCACATACATTTCTCAAAAAAACATTTATTTATATGTTTGTAATTTCATTTGACCATTTCTTTTCAAAATTGTCATCTGGACGTGAATTTCCAGATCAACATTTTACTTGAATGTAGAAAAGTACTTTACCACCTTTGACAAAAGTTTTACATGTGCTGTCAATATATTAACAACGTAGTTCATAGATGAGAAAACTATGTTTAATCTTTTACTAAAATGCATTTATTTCAATGTGTGGACATTCATTTTAGCAGTTATTTATACTTTTGAAATTGAAATTTAAAGGCGTGTTTTTTATCAACATTTTACTTTCTGGTAGTAAACTATATTTATATACTTTGTTAAAGGTTTTAAAAAACTATTAATACTAAAACATGAAAGTTCATAGTTGTGAAACAAGTTTAATCATTTCTCAAAAAGCATTTATTTTATTGTTTCTAATTACATTTCATCATTTATATTATTCATTTTCAAATTAAAATCTAGACGTGAATTTCCAGATGTACATTTTATTTTCTTGTAGAAAAGTACTATTAAAACCTGTGACAAACTTTTTACATGTGCTGTTACATCGATGTGAAACCATGTTTAAACATTTCTCAAAAAAGCATGTATTTTAATGTTTGTAGTTTCATTTTAACATTTATGATAATCTTTTTAAAATTGAAATGTAGAAGTGAATTTACGGAGCTACATTTTATTTTCTTGTAGAAAAAGTACGTTCATAAACTCTGACAAACTTTTTACATGTGCTGTTTGATCGATGTGAAACCATGTTCAATTATTTCACAAAAAAACATTTATTTTTATGTTTGTAATTTCATTTGACCAATTCTTTTCAAAATTGACATCTGGACGTGAATTTCCAGATCTACATTTTATTTGCTTGTAGAAAAGTACTTTACCACCTTTGACAAAAGTGTTACATGTACTGTCAATATATTAAACACGTAGTTCATAGATGAGAAAACTATGTTTAATCTTTTACTAAAATGCATTGATTTCAATGTGTGGACATTCATTTTAGCAGTTATTTATACTTTTGAAATTGAAATTTAAAGGCGTGTTTCTTTATCAACATTTTCCTTTCTGGTAGTAAAGCATATTTATAAACTTTGTTAAAAATTTTACAAAACTATTAATACTAAAACATGAAAGTTCATAGTTGTGAAACAAGTTTAAACATTTCTCAAAAAAGCATTTATTTTATTGTTTGTTGTTTCATATTAACATTTATGTTATTCTTTTTAAAATGGAAATGTAGAAGTGATTTACAGATCTACAGTTTGCTTTATTGTAGAAAAAGTACTATTAAATCCTCTGACAAACTTTTTACATGTGCTGCTTCATAGATGTGATACCATGTTCAAACATTTCTCAAACAAGCATTTATTTTTATGTTTGTAATTTCATTTGACCAATTCTTTTCAAAATTGACATCTGGACGTGAATTTCCAGATCTACATTTTATTTGCTTGTAGAAAAGTACTTTACCACCTCTGATAAAAGTTTTACATGTTCTTTCTTCTTTGGCTTGGCTTCGCGGACGAAGATTTATGGAGGGGGGTAAAAGTCCACGTCAGCTGCAGGCTCGTTTGTGGCTGACAAGTCTGATGCGGACTTTACCACCTCTGATAAAAGTTTTACATGTACTGTCAATATATTAACAACGTAGTTCATAGATGAGAAAACTATGTTTAATCTTTTCCTAAAATGCATTTATTTCAATGTGTAGACCTTCATTTTAGCATTTATTGATACTTTTTGAAATTGAAATTTAAACACGTATTTCTTTATCTACATTTTCTTTTCTGGTTGTAAACTATATTTTTAAACATTGTTATGAGTTTTACAAAGACTATTATTGCTAAAACATGAAAATTCATAGATGTGAAACAAAGTTTAAACATTTCTTTAAAAAGCATGTATTTTAATGTTTGTAGTTTAATTTTAACATTAATGATAATCTTTTTAAAATTGAAATGTAGAAGTGAATTTAGCGATCTACATTTTACTTTGTTGTAGAAAAAGTAAGTTTATAACCGCTGACAAACTTTTTACATGTGCTGTTTCATAGATGTGATACCATTTTTAAACATTTCTCAAAAAAGCATTTATTTTATTGTTTGTTGTTTCATATTAACATTTATGTTATTCTTTTTAAAATTGAAATGTAGAAGTGATTTACAGATCTACATTTTGCTTTATAGTAGAAAAGTACATTTAAAACCACTGACAAAATTTTTACGTGTGCTGTTTCATACATGTGATACCACATACATTTTTCAAAAAAATATTTATTTATATGTTTGTAATTTCATTGGACCATTTCTTTTCAAAATTGACATCTGGACGTGAATTTCCAGATCAACATTTTATTTGAATGTAGAAAAGTACTTTACCACCTTTGACAAAAGTTTTACATGTGCTGTCAATATATTAACAACGTAGTTCATAGATGAGAAAACTATGTTTAATCTTTTACTAAAATGCATTTATTTCAATGTGTGGACATTCATTTTAGCAGTTATTTATACTTTTGAAATTGAAATTTAAAGGCGTGTTTCTTTATCAACATTTTCCTATCTGGTAGTAAACTATATATATATACTTTGTTAAAAGTTTAACAAAACTATTAATACTAAAACATGAAAGTTCATAGTTGTGAAACAAGTTTAAACATTTCTCAATAAGCATTTATTTTATTCTTTCTAATTACATTTCATCATTTATATTATTCATTTTCAAATTGAAATCTAGACGTGAATTTCCAGATGTACATTTTATTTTCTTGTAGAAAAGTACTATTAAAACCTGTGACAAACTTTTTACATGTGCTGTTACATCGATGTGAAACCATGTTTAAACATTTCTCAAAAAAGCATGTATTTTAATGTTTGTAGTTTCATTTTAATGTTTATGATAATCTTTTTAAAATTGAAATGTAGATGTGAATTTACGGAGCTACATTTTATTTTCTTGTAGAAAAAGTACGTTTATTACCTCTGACAAACTTTTTACATGTGCTGTTTGATCGATGTGAAACCATGTTCAAGTATTTCGCAAAAAAAGCATTTACTTTTATGTTTGTAATTTCATTTGACCAATTCTTTTCAAAATTGACATCTGGACGTGAATTTCCAGATCTACATTTTATTTGCTTGTAGAAAAGTACTTTACCACCTTTGACAAAAGTTTTACATGTACTGTCAATATATTAACCACGTAGTTCATAGATGAGAAAACTTTGTTTAATCTTTTACTAAAATGCATTTATTTCAATGTGTGGACATTCATTTTAGCAGTTATTTATACTTTTGAAATTGAAATTTAAAGGCGTGTTTCTTTATCAACATTTTCCTTTCTGGTAGTAAACCATATTTATAAACTTTGTTAAAAGTTTTACAAAACTATTAATACTAAAACATGAAAGTTCATAGTTGTGAAACAAGTTTAAACATTTCTCAAAAAAGCATTTATTTTATTGTTTGTTGTTTCATATTAACATTTATGTTATTCTTTTTAAAATTGAAATGTAGAAGTGATTTACAGATCTACATTTTGCTTTATTGTAGAAAAAGTACGTTTATAACCTTTGACAAACTTTTTACATGTGCTGTTTCATAGATGTGATACCATGTTCAAACATTTCTCAAAAAAGCATTTATTTTTATGTTTGTAATTTCATTTGACCAATTCTTTTCAAAATTGACATCTGGACGTGAATTTCCAGATCTACATTTTATTTGCTTGTAGAAAAGTACTTTACCACCTCTGATAAAAGTTTGACATGTACTGTTATTATATTAACAAGCAAGTTCTAAGATGAGAACACTATGTTTAATATTTTCCTAAAATGCATTTATTTCAATGTGTAGACATTCATTTTAGCATTTATTTATACTTTTTGAAATTGAAATTTAAATGCCTATTTCTTTGTCTACATTTTCTTTTCTGGTTGTAAACTATATTTATAAACTTTGTTAAAAATTATACAAAGAATATTAATACTAAAATATGAAAATTCGTAGATGTGAAACAAGTTTAAACATTTCTCAAAAAAGCATTTATTTTATTTTTGTAATTACATTTCATCATTTATATTATTCATATTCAAATTGAAATCTAGACGTGAATTTCCAGATGTACATTTTATTTTCTTGTAGAAAAGTACTATTAAAACCTGTGACAAACTTTTTACATGTGCTGTTACATCGATGTGAAACCATGTTTAAACATTTCTCAAAAAAGCATGTATTTTAATGTTTGTAGTTTCATTTTAACATTTATGATAATCTTTTTAAAATTGAAATGTAGAAGTGAATTTACGGAGCTACATTTTATTTTCTTGTAGAAAAAGTACGTTTATAACCTCTGACAAACTTTTTACATGTGCCGTTTGATCGATGTGAAACCATGTTTAAGAATTTCACAAAAAAAGCATTTATTTTTATGTTTGTAATTTCATTTGACCATTTCTTTTCAAATTGAAATCTGGACGTGAATTTCCAGATCTACATTTTATTTGCTTGTAGAAAAGTACTTTTCAACCTCTGAAAAACGTTTTACATGTACTGTTATTATATTAACAAGGAAGTTCATAGATGAGAAAACTATGTTTAATCTTTTACTAAAATGCATTTATTTCGATGTGTAGACCTTCATTTTAGCATTTATTGAAACTTTTTGCAATTGAAATTTAAACGCATGTTTCTTTATCAACATTTTCCTTTCTGGCTGTAAACTATATTTATAAACTTTGTTAAATAATTTTACAAAGACTATTAATACTAAAACATGAAAATTCATAGTGGTGAAACGAAGTTTAAACATTTCTACAAAAATCATGTATTTTAATGTTTGTAGTTTCATTTTAACATTTATGATAATCTTTTTAAAATTGAAATGTAGAAGTGAATTTACGGATCTACATTTTATTTTCTTGTAGAAAAAGTACGTTTATAACCTCTGACAAACATTTTACATGTGCTGTTTCATAGATGTGATACCATGTTCAAACATTTCTCCAAAAAGCATTAATTTTTATGTTTGTAATTTCATTTGACCAATTCTTTTCAAAATTGACATCTAGACGTGAATTTCCAGATCTACATTTTATTTGCTTGTAGAAAACTACTTTACAACCTCTGATAAAATTTGACATGTACTGTTATTATATTAACAAGGACGTTCAAAGATGAGAAAACTATGTTTAATATTTTCCTAAAATGCATTTATTTCAATGTGTAGACATTCATTTTTGCATTTATTTATACTTTTTGAAATTGAAATTTAAACGCGTATTTCTTTGTCTACATTTTCTTTTCTGGTTGTAAACTATATTTATAAACTTTGTTAAAAGTTTTACAAAGAATATTAATACTAAAATATGAAAATTCGTAGATGTGAAACAAGTTTAAACATTTCTCAAAAAAGCATTTATTTTATTGTTTGTAATTACATTTCATCATTTATATTATTCATTTTCAAATTGAAATCTAGACGTGAATTTCCAGATGTACATTTTATTTTCTTGTAGAAAAGTACTATTAAAACCTGTGACAAACTTTTTACATGTGCTGTTACATCGATGTGAAACCATGTTTAAACATTTCTCAAAAAAGCATGTATTTTAATGTTTGTAGTTTCATTTTAACATTTATGATAATCTTTTTAAAATTGAAATGTAGAAGTGAATTTACGGAGCTACATTTTATTTTCTTGTAGAAAAAGTACGTTTATAACCTCTGACAAACTTTTTACATGTGCTGTTTGATCGATGTGAAACCATGTTCAAGCATTTCACACAAAAAGCATTTATTTTTATGTTTGTAATTTCATTTGACCAATTCTTTTCAAAATTGACATCTGGACGTGAATTTCCAGATCTACATTTTATTTTCTTGCAGAAAAGTACTATTAAATCCTCTGACAAACTTTTTACATGTGCTGTTTCATAGATGTGATAACATGTTCAAACATTTCTCAAAAAAGCATTAATTTTTATGTTTGTAATTTCATTTGACCAATTCTTTTCTAATTGACATCTGGACGTGAATTTCCAGATCTACATTTTATTTGCTTGTAGAAAAGTACTTTACCACCTTTGACAAAAGTTTTACATGTACTGTCAATATATTAAAAACGTAGTTCATAGATGAAAAAACTATGTTAAATATTTTACTAAAATGCATTTATTTCAATGTGTGGACATTCATTTTAGCATTTATTTATACTTTTGAAATTGAAATTTAAAGGCGTGTTTCTTTATCAACATTTTCCTTTCTGGTAGTAAACTATATTTATAAACGTTGTTAAAAGTTTTACAAAGACTATTAATACTAAAACATGAAAGTTCATAGTTGTGAAACAAGTTTAAACATTTCTCAAAAAAGCATTTATTTTATTGTTTGTTGTTTCACATTAGCATTTATGTTATTCTTTTTAAAATTGAAATGTAGAAGTGATTTACAGATCTACATTTTGCTTTATTGTAGAAAAGTACATTTAAAACCTCTGACAAAATTTTTACATGTGCTGTTTCATACATGTGATACCACATACATTTCTCAAAAAAACATTTATTTATATGTTTGTAATTTCATTTGACCATTTCTTTTCAAAATTGTCATCTGGACGTGAATTTCCAGATCAACATTTTACTTGAATGTAGAAAAGTACTTTACCACCTTTGACAAAAGTTTTACATGTGCTGTCAATATATTAACAACGTAGTTCATAGATGAGAAAACTATGTTTAATCTTTTACTAAAATGCATTTATTTCAATGTGTGGACATTCATTTTAGCAGTTATTTATACTTTTGAAATTGAAATTTAAAGGCGTGTTTTTTATCAACATTTTACTTTCTGGTAGTAAACTATATTTATATACTTTGTTAAAGGTTTTAAAAAACTATTAATACTAAAACATGAAAGTTCATAGTTGTGAAACAAGTTTAATCATTTCTCAAAAAGCATTTATTTTATTGTTTGTAATTACATTTCATCATTTATATTATTCATTTTCAAATTAAAATCTAGACGTGAATTTCCAGATGTACATTTTATTTTCTTGTAGAAAAGTACTATTAAAACCTGTGACAAACTTTTTACATGTGCTGTTACATCGATGTGAAACCATGTTTAAACATTTCTCAAAAAAGCATGTATTTTAATGTTTGTAGTTTCATTTTAACATTTATGATAATCTTTTTAAAATTGAAATGTAGAAGTGAATTTACGGAGCTACATTTTATTTTCTTGTAGAAAAAGTACGTTCATAAACTCTGACAAACTTTTTACATGTGCTGTTTGATCGATGTGAAACCATGTTCAATTATTTCACAAAAAAACATTTATTTTTATGTTTGTAATTTCATTTGACCAATTCTTTTCAAAATTGACATCTGGACGTGAATTTCCAGATCTACATTTTATTTGCTTGTAGAAAAGTACTTTACCACCTTTGACAAAAGTGTTACATGTACTGTCAATATATTAAACACGTAGTTCATAGATGAGAAAACTATGTTTAATCTTTTACTAAAATGCATTGATTTCAATGTGTGGACATTCATTTTAGCAGTTATTTATACTTTTGAAATTGAAATTTAAAGGCGTGTTTCTTTATCAACATTTTCCTTTCTGGTAGTAAAGCATATTTATAAACTTTGTTAAAAATTTTACAAAACTATTAATACTAAAACATGAAAGTTCATAGTTGTGAAACAAGTTTAAACATTTCTCAAAAAAGCATTTATTTTATTGTTTGTTGTTTCATATTAACATTTATGTTATTCTTTTTAAAATGGAAATGTAGAAGTGATTTACAGATCTACAGTTTGCTTTATTGTAGAAAAAGTACTATTAAATCCTCTGACAAACTTTTTACATGTGCTGCTTCATAGATGTGATACCATGTTCAAACATTTCTCAAACAAGCATTTATTTTTATGTTTGTAATTTCATTTGACCAATTCTTTTCAAAATTGACATCTGGACGTGAATTTCCAGATCTACATTTTATTTGCTTGTAGAAAAGTACTTTACCACCTCTGATAAAAGTTTGACATGTACTGTTATTATATTAACAAGCAAGTTCAAAGATGAGAAAACTATGTTTAATATTTTCCTAAAATGCATTTATTTCAATGTGTAGTCATTCATTTTAGCATTTATTTATACTTTTTGAATTTGAAATTTAAATGCGTATTTCTTTGTCTACATTTACTTTTCTGGTTGTAAACTATATTTATAAACTTTGTTAAACGTTTTACAAAGAATATTAATACTAAAATATGAAAATTCGTAGATGTGAAACAAGTTTAAACATTTCTCAAAAGAGCATTTATTTTATTGTTTGTAATTAACATTTTATCATTTATATTATTCATTTTCAAATTGAAATCAAGACGTGAATTTCCAGATGTACATTTTATTTTCTTGTAGGAAAGTACTATTAAAACCTCTGACAAACTTTATACATGTGCTGTTTCATCGATGTGAAACGAAGTTTAAACATTTCTAAAGAAAGCATGTATTTTAATGTTTGTAGTTTCATTTTAACATTAATGATAATCTTTTTAAAATTGAAATGTAGAAGTGAACTTACTGAACTACATTTTATTTTTTTTTAGGAAAACTACGTTTCTAACTTCTGACAAACTTTTTACATGTGCTCTTTCAAAGATGTGATACCATGTTTAAACATTTCTCAAAAAAGCATGTATTTTAATGTTTGTAGTTTCATTTTAACATTTATGATAATCTTTTTAAAATTGAAAGGTAGAAGTGAAGTTACGGAGCTACATTTTATTTTCTTGTAGAAAAAGTACGTTTATAACCTCTGACAAACTTTTTACATGTGGTGTTTGATCGATGTGAAACCATGTTTAAGAATTTCAAAAAAAAAGCATTTATTTTTATGTTTGTAATTTCATTTGACCATTTCTTTTCAAATTGAAATCTGGACGTGAATTTCCAGATCTACATTTTATTTGCTTGTAGAAAAGTACTTTACAACCTCTGAAAAATGTTTTACATGTACTGTTATTATATTAACAAGGAAGTTCATAGATGAGAAAACTATGTTTAATCTTTTACTAAAATGCATTTATTTCGATGTATAGACCTTTATTTTAGCATTTATTGAAACTTTTTGAAATTGAAATTTAAACGCATGTTTCTTTATCAACATTTTCCTTTCTGGCTGTAAACTATATTTATAAACTTTGTTAAATAATTTTACAAAGACTATTAATACTAAAACATGAAAATTCATAGTGGTGAAACAAAGTTTAAACATTTCTACAAAAATCATGTATTTTAATGTTTGTAGTTTCATTTTAACATTTATGATAATCTTTTTAAAATTGAAATGTAGAAGTGAATTTCCAGATTTACTTTTATTTTCTTGAAGAAAAAGTACATTTATAACCACTGACAAACTTTTAACATGTGATGTTTCATAGATGTGATACCTTGTTCAAACATTTCTCCAAAAAGCTTTAATTTTTATGTTTGTAATTTCATTTGACCAATTCTTTTCAAAATTGACATCTGGACGTGAATTTCCAGATCTACATTTTATTTGCTTGTAGAAAAGTACTTTACCACCTCTGATAAAAGTTTGACATGTACTGTTATTATATTAAGAAGCAAGTTCAAAGATGAGAAAACTATGTTTAATATTTTCCTAAAATGCATTTATTTCAATGTGTAGACATTCATTTTAGCATTTATTTATAATTTTTGAAATTGAAATTTAAACGCGTATTTCTTTGTCTACATTTTCTTTTCTGATTGTAAACTAAATTTATAAACATTGTTAAAAGTTTTACAAAGAATATTAATATCAAAATATGAAAATTCGTAGATGTGAATCAAGTTTAAACATTTCTCAAAAAAGCATTTATTTTATTGTTTGTAATTACATTTCATCATTTATATAATTTATTTTCAAATTGAAATCTAGACGTGAATTTCCAGATGTACATTTTATTTTCTTGTAGAAAAGTACTATTAAAACCTGTGACAAACTTTTTACATGTTCTGTTTCATCGATGTGAAACCATGTTTAAACATTTCTCAAAAAAGCATGTATTTTAATGTTTGTAGTTTCATTTTAACATTTATGATAATCTTTTTAAAATTGAAAGGTAGAAGTGAAGTTACGGAGCTACATTTTATTTTCTTGTAGAAAAAGTACGTTTATAACCTCTGACAAACTTTTTACATGTGGTGTTTGATCGATGTGAAACCATGTTTAAACATTTCTCAAAAAAGCATGTATTTTAATGTTTGTAGTTTCATTTTAACATTTATGATAATCTTTTTAAAATTGAAATGTAGAAGTGAATTTACGGATCTACATTTTATTTTCTTGTAGAAAAAGTACGTTTATAACCTCTGACAAACATTTTACATGTGCTGTTTCATAGATGTGATACCATGTTCAAACATTTCTCCAAAAAGCATTAATTTTTATGTTTGTAATTTCATTGGACCATTTCTTTTCAAAATTGACATCTGGACGTGAATTTCCAGATCAACATTTTATTTGAATGTAGAAAAGTACTTTACCACCTTTGACAAAAGTTTTACATGTGCTGTCAATATATTAACAACGTAGTTCATAGATGAGAAAACTATGTTTAATCTTTTACTAAAATGCATTTATTTCAATGTGTGGACATTCATTTTAGCAGTTATTTATACTTTTGAAATTGAAATTTAAAGGTGTGTTTCTTTATCAACATTTTCCTATCTGGTAGTAAACTATATATATATACTTTGTTAAAAGTTTAACAAAACTATTAATACTAAAACATGAAAGTTCATAGTTGTGAAACAAGTTTAAACATTTCTCAATAAGCATTTATTTTATTCTTTCTAATTACATTTCATCATTTATATTATTCATTTTCAAATTGAAATCTAGACGTGAATTTCCAGATGTACATTTTATTTTCTTGTAGAAAAGTACTATTAAAACCTGTGACAAACTTTTTACATGTGCTGTTACATCGATGTGAAACCATGTTTAAACATTTCTCAAAAAAGCATGTATTTTAATGTTTGTAGTTTCATTTTAACATTTATGATAATCTTTTTAAAATTGAAATGTAGAAGTGAATTTACGGAGCTACATTTTATTTTCTTGTAGAAAAAGTACGTTTATAACCTCTGACAAACTTTTTACATGTGCCGTTTGATCGATGTGAAACCATGTTTAAGAATTTCACAAAAAAAGCATTTATTTTTATGTTTGTAATTTCATTTGACCATTTCTTTTCAAATTGAAATCTGGACGTGAATTTCCAGATCTACATTTTATTTGCTTGTAGAAAAGTACTTTTCAACCTCTGAAAAACGTTTTACATGTACTGTTATTATATTAACAAGGAAGTTCATAGATGAGAAAACTATGTTTAATCTTTTACTAAAATGCATTTATTTCGATGTGTAGACCTTCATTTTAGCATTTATTGAAACTTTTTGCAATTGAAATTTAAACGCATGTTTCTTTATCAACATTTTCCTTTCTGGCTGTAAACTATATTTATAAACTTTGTTAAATAATTTTACAAAGACTATTAATACTAAAACATGAAAATTCATAGTGGTGAAACGAAGTTTAAACATTTCTACAAAAATCATGTATTTTAATGTTTGTAGTTTCATTTTAACATTTATGATAATCTTTTTAAAATTGAAATGTAGAAGTGAATTTACGGATCTACATTTTATTTTCTTGTAGAAAAAGTATGTTTATAACCTCTGACAAACATTTTACATGTGCTGTTTCATAGATGTGATACCATGTTCAAACATTTCTCCAAAAAGCATTAATTTTTATGTTTGTAATTTCATTTGACCAATTCTTTTCAAAATTGACATCTAGACGTGAATTTCCAGATCTACATTTTATTTGCTTGTAGAAAACTACTTTACAACCTCTGATAAAATTTGACATGTACTGTTATTATATTAACAAGGACGTTCAAAGATGAGAAAACTATGTTTAATATTTTCCTAAAATGCATTTATTTCAATGTGTAGACATTCATTTTTGCATTTATTTATACATTTTGAAATTGAAATTTAAACGCGTATTTCTTTGTCTACATTTTCTTTTCTGGTTGTAAACTATATTTATAAACTTTGTTAAAAGTTTTACAAAGAATATTAATACTAAAATATGAAAATTCGTAGATGTGAAACAAGTTTAAACATTTCTCAAAAAAGCATTTATTTTATTGTTTGTAATTACATTTCATCATTTATATTATTCATTTTCAAATTGAAATCTAGACGTGAATTTCCAGATGTACATTTTATTTTCTTGTAGAAAAGTACTATTAAAACCTGTGACAAACTTTTTACATGTGCTGTTACATCGATGTGAAACCATGTTTAAACATTTCTCAAAAAAGCATGTATTTTAATGTTTGTAGTTTCATTTTAACATTTATGATAATCTTTTTAAAATTGAAATGTAGAAGTGAATTTACGGAGCTACATTTTATTTTCTTGTAGAAAAAGTACGTTTATAACCTCTGACAAACTTTTTACATGTGCTGTTTGATCGATGTGAAACCAT
This sequence comes from Narcine bancroftii, assembly GCF_036971445.1. Taxonomy (NCBI): domain Eukaryota; kingdom Metazoa; phylum Chordata; class Chondrichthyes; order Torpediniformes; family Narcinidae; genus Narcine; species Narcine bancroftii. The sequence continues at coordinate 211,226,605 of NC_091472.1, forward strand.
GTTCAAGCATTTCACACAAAAAGCATTTATTTTTATGTTTGTAATTTCATTTGACCAATTCTTTTCAAAATTGACATCTGGACGTGAATTTCCAGATCTACATTTTATTTTCTTGCAGAAAAGTACTATTAAATCCTCTGACAAACTTTTTACATGTGCTGTTTCATAGATGTGATAACATGTTCAAACATTTCTCAAAAAAGCATTAATTTTTATGTTTGTAATTTCATTTGACCAATTCTTTTCTAATTGACATCTGGACGTGAATTTCCAGATCTACATTTTATTTGCTTGTAGAAAAGTACTTTACCACCTTTGACAAAAGTTTTACATGTACTGTCAATATATTAAAAACGTAGTTCATAGATGAAAAAACTATGTTAAATATTTTACTAAAATGCATTTATTTCAATGTGTGGACATTCATTTTAGCATTTATTTATACTTTTGAAATTGAAATTTAAAGGCGTGTTTCTTTATCAACATTTTCCTTTCTGGTAGTAAACTATATTTATAAACGTTGTTAAAAGTTTTACAAAGACTATTAATACTAAAACATGAAAGTTCATAGTTGTGAAACAAGTTTAAACATTTCTCAAAAAAGCATTTATTTTATTGTTTGTTGTTTCACATTAGCATTTATGTTATTCTTTTTAAAATTGAAATGTAGAAGTGATTTACAGATCTACATTTTGCTTTATTGTAGAAAAGTACATTTAAAACCTCTGACAAAATTTTTACATGTGCTGTTTCATACATGTGATACCACATACATTTCTCAAAAAAACATTTATTTATATGTTTGTAATTTCATTTGACCATTTCTTTTCAAAATTGTCATCTGGACGTGAATTTCCAGATCAACATTTTACTTGAATGTAGAAAAGTACTTTACCACCTTTGACAAAAGTTTTACATGTGCTGTCAATATATTAACAACGTAGTTCATAGATGAGAAAACTATGTTTAATCTTTTACTAAAATGCATTTATTTCAATGTGTGGACATTCATTTTAGCAGTTATTTATACTTTTGAAATTGAAATTTAAAGGCGTGTTTTTTATCAACATTTTCCTTTCTGGTAGTAAACTATATTTATATACTTTGTTAAAGGTTTTAAAAAACTATTAATACTAAAACATGAAAGTTCATAGTTGTGAAACAAGTTTAATCATTTCTCAAAAAGCATTTATTTTATTGTTTCTAATTACATTTCATCATTTATATTATTCATTTTCAAATTAAAATCTAGACGTGAATTTCCAGATGTACATTTTATTTTCTTGTAGAAAAGTACTATTAAAACCTGTGACAAACTTTTTACATGTGCTGTTACATCGATGTGAAACCATGTTTAAACATTTCTCAAAAAAGCATGTATTTTAATGTTTGTAGTTTCATTTTAACATTTATGATAATCTTTTTAAAATTGAAATGTAGAAGTGAATTTACGGAGCTACATTTTATTTTCTTGTAGAAAAAGTACGTTCATAAACTCTGACAAACTTTTTACATGTGCTGTTTGATCGATGTGAAACCATGTTCAATTATTTCACAAAAAAACATTTATTTTTATGTTTGTAATTTCATTTGACCAATACTTTTCAAAATTGACATCTGGACGTGAATTTCCAGATCTACATTTTATTTGCTTGTAGAAAAGTACTTTACCACCTTTGACAAAAGTGTTACATGTACTGTCAATATATTAAACACGTAGTTCATAGATGAGAAAACTATGTTTAATCTTTTACTAAAATGCATTGATTTCAATGTGTGGACATTCATTTTAGCAGTTATTTATACTTTTGAAATTGAAATTTAAAGGCGTGTTTCTTTATCAACATTTTCCTTTCTGGTAGTAAAGCATATTTATAAACTTTGTTAAAAATTTTACAAAACTATTAATACTAAAACATGAAAGTTCATAGTTGTGAAACAAGTTTAAACATTTCTCAAAAAAGCATTTATTTTATTGTTTGTTGTTTCATATTAACATTTATGTTATTCTTTTTAAAATGGAAATGTAGAAGTGATTTACAGATCTACAGTTTGCTTTATTGTAGAAAAAGTACTATTAAATCCTCTGACAAACTTTTTACATGTGCTGCTTCATAGATGTGATACCATGTTCAAACATTTCTCAAAAAAGCATTTATTTTTATGTTTGTAATTTCATTTGACCAATTCTTTTCAAAATTGACATCTGGACGTGAATTTCCAGATCTACATTTTATTTGCTTGTAGAAAAGTACTTTACCACCTCTGATAAAAGTTTTACATGTTCTTTCTTCTTTGGCTTGGCTTCGCGGACGAAGATTTATGGAGGGGGGTAAAAGTCCACGTCAGCTGCAGGCTCGTTTGTGGCTGACAAGTCTGATGCGGACTTTACCACCTCTGATAAAAGTTTTACATGTACTGTCAATATATTAACAACGTAGTTCATAGATGAGAAAACTATGTTTAATCTTTTCCTAAAATGCATTTATTTCAATGTGTAGACCTTCATTTTAGCATTTATTGATACTTTTTGAAATTGAAATTTAAACACGTATTTCTTTATCTACATTTTCTTTTCTGGTTGTAAACTATATTTTTAAACATTGTTATGAGTTTTACAAAGACTATTATTGCTAAAACATGAAAATTCATAGATGTGAAACAAAGTTTAAACATTTCTTTAAAAAGCATGTATTTTAATGTTTGTAGTTTAATTTTAACATTAATGATAATCTTTTTAAAATTGAAATGTAGAAGTGAATTTAGCGATCTACATTTTACTTTGTTGTAGAAAAAGTAAGTTTATAACCGCTGACAAACTTTTTACATGTGCTGTTTCATAGATGTGATACCATTTTTAAACATTTCTCAAAAAAGCATTTATTTTATTGTTTGTTGTTTCATATTAACATTTATGTTATTCTTTTTAAAATTGAAATGTAGAAGTGATTTACAGATCTACATTTTGCTTTATAGTAGAAAAGTACATTTAAAACCACTGACAAAATTTTTACGTGTGCTGTTTCATACATGTGATACCACATACATTTTTCAAAAAAATATTTATTTATATGTTTGTAATTTCATTGGACCATTTCTTTTCAAAATTGACATCTGGACGTGAATTTCCAGATCAACATTTTATTTGAATGTAGAAAAGTACTTTACCACCTTTGACAAAAGTTTTACATGTGCTGTCAATATATTAACAACGTAGTTCATAGATGAGAAAACTATGTTTAATCTTTTACTAAAATGCATTTATTTCAATGTGTGGACATTCATTTTAGCAGTTATTTATACTTTTGAAATTGAAATTTAAAGGCGTGTTTCTTTATCAACATTTTCCTATCTGGTAGTAAACTATATATATATACTTTGTTAAAAGTTTAACAAAACTATTAATACTAAAACATGAAAGTTCATAGTTGTGAAACAAGTTTAAACATTTCTCAATAAGCATTTATTTTATTCTTTCTAATTACATTTCATCATTTATATTATTCATTTTCAAATTGAAATCTAGACGTGAATTTCCAGATGTACATTTTATTTTCTTGTAGAAAAGTACTATTAAAACCTGTGACAAACTTTTTACATGTGCTGTTACATCGATGTGAAACCATGTTTAAACATTTCTCAAAAAAGCATGTATTTTAATGTTTGTAGTTTCATTTTAACATTTATGATAATCTTTTTAAAATTGAAATGTAGATGTGAATTTACGGAGCTACATTTTATTTTCTTGTAGAAAAAGTACGTTTATTACCTCTGACAAACTTTTTACATGTGCCGTTTGATCGATGTGAAACCATGTTTAAGAATTTCGCAAAAAAAGCATTTACTTTTATGTTTGTAATTTCATTTGACCAATTCTTTTCAAAATTGACATCTGGACGTGAATTTCCAGATCTACATTTTATTTGCTTGTAGAAAAGTACTTTACCACCTTTGACAAAAGTTTTACATGTACTGTCAATATATTAACCACGTAGTTCATAGATGAGAAAACTTTGTTTAATCTTTTACTAAAATGCATTTATTTCAATGTGTGGACATTCATTTTAGCAGTTATTTATACTTTTGAAATTGAAATTTAAAGGCGTGTTTCTTTATCAACATTTTCCTTTCTGGTAGTAAACCATATTTATAAACTTTGTTAAAAGTTTTACAAAACTATTAATACTAAAACATGAAAGTTCATAGTTGTGAAACAAGTTTAAACATTTCTCAAAAAAGCATTTATTTTATTGTTTGTTGTTTCATATTAACATTTATGTTATTCTTTTTAAAATTGAAATGTAGAAGTGATTTACAGATCTACATTTTCCTTTATTGTAGAAAAAGTACGTTTATAACCTTTGACAAACTTTTTACATGTGCTGTTTCATAGATGTGATACCATGTTCAAACATTTCTCAAAAAAGCATTTATTTTTATGTTTGTAATTTCATTTGACCAATTCTTTTCAAAATTGACATCTGGACGTGAATTTCCAGATCTACATTTTATTTGCTTGTAGAAAAGTACTTTACCACCTCTGATAAAATTTGACATGTACTGTTATTATATTAACAAGCAAGTTCTAAGATGAGAACACTATGTTTAATATTTTCCTAAAATGCATTTATTTCAATGTGTAGACATTCATTTTAGCATTTATTTATACTTTTTGAAATTGAAATTTAAATGCCTATTTCTTTGTCTACATTTTCTTTTCTGGTTGTAAACTATATTTATAAACTTTGTTAAAAATTATACAAAGAATATTAATACTAAAATATGAAAATTCGTAGATGTGAAACAAGTTTAAACATTTCTCAAAAAAGCATTTATTTTATTTTTGTAATTACATTTCATCATTTATATTATTCATATTCAAATTGAAATCTAGACGTGAATTTCCAGATGTACATTTTATTTTCTTGTAGAAAAGTACTATTAAAACCTGTGACAAACTTTTTACATGTGCTGTTACATCGATGTGAAACCATGTTTAAACATTTCTCAAAAAAGCATGTATTTTAATGTTTGTAGTTTCATTTTAACATTTATGATAATCTTTTTAAAATTGAAATGTAGAAGTGAATTTACGGAGCTACATTTTATTTTCTTGTAGAAAAAGTACGTTTATAACCTCTGACAAACTTTTTACATGTGCCGTTTGATCGATGTGAAACCATGTTTAAGAATTTCACAAAAAAAGCATTTATTTTTATGTTTGTAATTTCATTTGACCATTTCTTTTCAAATTGAAATCTGGACGTGAATTTCCAGATCTACATTTTATTTGCTTGTAGAAAAGTACTTTTCAACCTCTGAAAAACGTTTTACATGTACTGTTATTATATTAACAAGGAAGTTCATAGATGAGAAAACTATGTTTAATCTTTTACTAAAATGCATTTATTTCGATGTGTAGACCTTCATTTTAGCATTTATTGAAACTTTTTGCAATTGAAATTTAAACGCATGTTTCTTTATCAACATTTTCCTTTCTGGCTGTAAACTATATTTATAAACTTTGTTAAATAATTTTACAAAGACTATTAATACTAAAACATGAAAATTCATAGTGGTGAAACGAAGTTTAAACATTTCTACAAAAATCATGTATTTTAATGTTTGTAGTTTCATTTTAACATTTATGATAATCTTTTTAAAATTGAAATGTAGAAGTGAATTTACGGATCTACATTTTATTTTCTTGTAGAAAAAGTACGTTTATAACCTCTGACAAACATTTTACATGTGCTGTTTCATAGATGTGATACCATGTTCAAACATTTCTCCAAAAAGCATTAATTTTTATGTTTGTAATTTCATTTGACCAATTCTTTTCAAAATTGACATCCAGACGTGAATTTCCAGATCTACATTTTATTTGCTTGTAGAAAACTACTTTACAACCTCTGATAAAATTTGACATGTACTGTTATTATATTAACAAGGACGTTCAAAGATGAGAAAACTATGTTTAATATTTTCCTAAAATGCATTTATTTCAATGTGTAGACATTCATTTTTGCATTTATTTATACTTTTTGAAATTGAAATTTAAACGCGTATTTCTTTGTCTACATTTTCTTTTCTGGTTGTAAACTATATTTATAAACTTTGTTAAAAGTTTTACAAAGAATATTAATACTAAAATATGAAAATTCGTAGATGTGAAACAAGTTTAAACATTTCTCAAAAAAGCATTTATTTTATTGTTTGTAATTACATTTCATCATTTATATTATTCATTTTCAAATTGAAATCTAGACGTGAATTTCCAGATGTACATTTTATTTTCTTGTAGAAAAGTACTATTAAAACCTGTGACAAACTTTTTACATGTGCTGTTACATCGATGTGAAACCATGTTTAAACATTTCTCAAAAAAGCATGTATTTTAATGTTTGTAGTTTCATTTTAACATTTATGATAATCTTTTTAAAATTGAAATGTAGAAGTGAATTTACGGAGCTACATTTTATTTTCTTGTAGAAAAAGTACGTTTATAACCTCTGACAAACTTTTTACATGTGCTGTTTGATCGATGTGAAACCATGTTCAAGCATTTCACACAAAAAGCATTTATTTTTATGTTTGTAATTTCATTTGACCAATTCTTTTCAAAATTGACATCTGGACGTGAATTTCCAGATCTACATTTTATTTTCTTGCAGAAAAGTACTATTAAATCCTCTGACAAACTTTTTACATGTGCTGTTTCATAGATGTGATAACATGTTCAAACATTTCTCAAAAAAGCATTAATTTTTATGTTTGTAATTTCATTTGACCAATTCTTTTCTAATTGACATCTGGACGTGAATTTCCAGATCTACATTTTATTTGCTTGTAGAAAAGTACTTTACCACCTTTGACAAAAGTTTTACATGTACTGTCAATATATTAAAAACGTAGTTCATAGATGAAAAAACTATGTTAAATATTTTACTAAAATGCATTTATTTCAATGTGTGGACATTCATTTTAGCATTTATTTATACTTTTTAAATTGAAATTTAAAGGCGTGTTTCTTTACCAACATTTTCCTTTCTGGTAGTAAACTATATTTATAAACGTTGTTAAAAGTTTTACAAAGACTATTAATACTAAAACATGAAAGTTCATAGTTGTGAAACAAGTTTAAACATTTCTCAAAAAAGCATTTATTTTATTGTTTGTTGTTTCACATTAGCATTTATGTTATTCTTTTTAAAATTGAAATGTAGAAGTGATTTACAGATCTACATTTTGCTTTATTGTAGAAAAGTACATTTAAAACCTCTGACAAAATTTTTACATGTGCTGTTTCATACATGTGATACCACATACATTTCTCAAAAAAACATTTATTTATATGTTTGTAATTTCATTTGACCATTTCTTTTCAAAATTGTCATCTGGACGTGAATTTCCAGATCAACATTTTACTTGAATGTAGAAAAGTACTTTACCACCTTTGACAAAAGTTTTACATGTGCTGTCAATATATTAACAACGTAGTTCATAGATGAGAAAACTATGTTTAATCTTTTACTAAAATGCATTTATTTCAATGTGTGGACATTCATTTTAGCAGTTATTTATACTTTTGAAATTGAAATTTAAAGGCGTGTTTTTTATCAACATTTTACTTTCTGGTAGTAAACTATATTTATATACTTTGTTAAAGGTTTTAAAAAACTATTAATACTAAAACATGAAAGTTCATAGTTGTGAAACAAGTTTAATCATTTCTCAAAAAGCATTTATTTTATTGTTTCTAATTACATTTCATCACTTATATTATTCATTTTCAAATTAAAATCTAGACGTGAATTTCCAGATGTACATTTTATTTTCTTGTAGAAAAGTACTATTAAAACCTGTGACAAACTTTTTACATGTGCTGTTACATCGATGTGAAACCATGTTTAAACATTTCTCAAAAAAGCATGTATTTTAATGTTTGTAGTTTCATTTTAACATTTATGATAATCTTTTTAAAATTGAAATGTAGAAGTGAATTTACGGAGCTACATTTTATTTTCTTGTAGAAAAAGTACGTTCATAAACTCTGACAAACTTTTTACATGTGCTGTTTGATCGATGTGAAACCATGTTCAATTATTTCACAAAAAAACATTTATTTTTATGTTTGTAATTTCATTTGACCAATTCTTTTCAAAATTGACATCTGGACGTGAATTTCCAGATCTACATTTTATTTGCTTGTAGAAAAGTACTTTACCACCTTTGACAAAAGTGTTACATGTACTGTCAATATATTAAACACGTAGTTCATAGATGAGAAAACTATGTTTAATCTTTTACTAAAATGCATTGATTTCAATGTGTGGACATTCATTTTAGCAGTTATTTATACTTTTGAAATTGAAATTTAAAGGCGTGTTTCTTTATCAACATTTTCCTTTCTGGTAGTAAAGCATATTTATAAACTTTGTTAAAAATTTTACAAAACTATTAATACTAAAACATGAAAGTTCATAGTTGTGAAACAAGTTTAAACATTTCTCAAAAAAGCATTTATTTTATTGTTTGTTGTTTCATATTAACATTTATGTTATTCTTTTTAAAATGGAAATGTAGAAGTGATTTACAGATCTACAGTTTGCTTTATTGTAGAAAAAGTACTATTAAATCCTCTGACAAACTTTTTACATGTGCTGCTTCATAGATGTGATACCATGTTCAAACATTTCTCAAACAAGCATTTATTTTTATGTTTGTAATTTCATTTGACCAATTCTTTTCAAAATTGACATCTGGACGTGAATTTCCAGATCTACATTTTATTTGCTTGTAGAAAAGTACTTTACCACCTCTGATAAAAGTTTGACATGTACTGTTATTATATTAACAAGCAAGTTCAAAGATGAGAAAACTATGTTTAATATTTTCCTAAAATGCATTTATTTCAATGTGTAGACATTCATTTTAGCATTTATTTATACTTTTTGAATTTGAAATTTAAATGCGTATTTCTTTGTCTACATTTACTTTTCTGGTTGTAAACTATATTTATAAACTTTGTTAAACGTTTTACAAAGAATATTAATACTAAAATATGAAAATTCGTAGATGTGAAACAAGTTTAAACATTTCTCAAAAGAGCATTTATTTTATTGTTTGTAATTAACATTTTATCATTTATATTATTCATTTTCAAATTGAAATCAAGACGTGAATTTCCAGATGTACATTTTATTTTCTTGTAGGAAAGTACTATTAAAACCTCTGACAAACTTTATACATGTGCTGTTTCATCGATGTGAAACGAAGTTTAAACATTTCTAAAGAAAGCATGTATTTTAATGTTTGTAGTTTCATTTTAACATTAATGATAATCTTTTTAAAATTGAAATGTAGAAGTGAACTTACTGAACTACATTTTATTTTTTTTTAGGAAAACTACGTTTCTAACTTCTGACAAACTTTTTACATGTGCTCTTTCAAAGATGTGATACCATGTTTAAACATTTCTCAAAAAAGCATGTATTTTAATGTTTGTAGTTTCATTTTAACATTTATGATAATCTTTTTAAAATTGAAAGGTAGAAGTGAAGTTACGGAGCTACATTTTATTTTCTTGTAGAAAAAGTACGTTTATAACCTCTGACAAACTTTTTACATGTGGTGTTTGATCGATGTGAAACCATGTTTAAGAATTTCAAAAAAAAAGCATTTATTTTTATGTTTGTAATTTCATTTGACCATTTCTTTTCAAATTGAAATCTGGACGTGAATTTCCAGATCTACATTTTATTTGCTTGTAGAAAAGTACTTTACAACCTCTGAAAAATGTTTTACATGTACTGTTATTATATTAACAAGGAAGTTCATAGATGAGAAAACTATGTTTAATCTTTTACTAAAATGCATTTATTTCGATGTATAGACCTTTATTTTAGCATTTATTGAAACTTTTTGAAATTGAAATTTAAACGCTTGTTTCTTTATCAACATTTTCCTTTCTGGCTGTAAACTATATTTATAAACTTTGTTAAATAATTTTACAAAGACTATTAATACTAAAACATGAAAATTCATAGTGGTGAAACAAAGTTTAAACATTTCTACAAAAATCATGTATTTTAATGTTTGTAGTTTCATTTTAACATTTATGATAATCTTTTTAAAATTGAAATGTAGAAGTGAATTTACGGATCTACATTTTATTTTCTTGGTGAAAAAGTACGTTTATAACCTCTGACAAACTTTTTACATGTGCTGTTTCATAGATGTGATACCATGTTCAAACATTTCTCCAAAAAGCATTAATTTTTATGTTTGTAATTTCATTTGACCAATTCTTTTCAAAATTGACATCTGGACATGAATTTCCAGATTTACTTTTATTTTCTTGAAGAAAAAGTACATTTATAACCACTGACAAACTTTTAACATGTGATGTTTCATAGATGTGATACCTTGTTCAAACATTTCTCACAAAAGCATTTATTTTTATGTTTGTAATTTCATTTGACCAATTCTTTTCAAAATTGACATCTGGACGTGAATTTCCAGATCTACATTTTATTTGCTTGTAGAAAAGTACTTTACCACCTCTGATAAAAGTTTGACATGTACTGTTATTATATTAAGAAGCAAGTTCAAAGATGAGAAAACTATGTTTAATATTTTCCTAAAATGCATTTATTTCAATGTGTAGACATTCATTTTAGCATTTATTTATAATTTTTGAAATTGAAATTTAAACGCGTATTTCTTTGTCTACATTTTCTTTTCTGATTGTAAACTATATTTATAAACTTTGTTAAAAGTTTTACAAAGAATATTAATATCAAAATATGAAAATTCGTAGATGTGAATCAAGTTTAAACATTTCTCAAAAAAGCATTTATTTTATTGTTTGTAATTACATTTCATCATTTATATAATTTATTTTCAAATTGAAATCTAGACGTGAATTTCCAGATGTACATTTTATTTTCTTGTAGAAAAGTACTATTAAAACCTGTGACAAACTTTTTACATGTTCTGTTTCATCGATGTGAAACCATGTTTAAACATTTCTCAAAAAAGCATGTATTTTAATGTTTGTAGTTTCATTTTAACATTTAAGATAATCTTTTTAAAATTGAAATGTAGAAGTGAATTTACGGAGCTTCATTTTATTTTCTTGTAGAAAAAGTACGTTTATAACCTCTGACAAACTTTTTACATGTGCTGTTTGATCGATGTGAAACCATGTTCAAGCATTTCACACAAAAAGCATTTATTTTTATGTTTGTAATTTCATTTGACCAATTCTTTTCAAAATTGACATCTGGACGTGAATTTCCAGATCTACATTTTATTTGCTTGTAGAAAAGTACTTTACCACCTTTGACAAAAGTTTTACATGTACTGTCAATATATTAACAAGGTAGTTCATAGATGAGAAAACTATGTTTAATCTTTTACTAAAATGCATTTATTTCAATGTGTGGACATTCATTTTAGCAGTTATTTATACTTTTGAAATTGAAATTTAAAGGCGTGTTTCTTTATCAACATTTTCCTTTCTGGTAGTAAACCATATTTATAAACTTTGTTAAAAGTTTTACAAAACTATTAATACTAAAACATGAAAGTTCATAGTTGTGAAACAAGTTTAAACATTTCTCAAAAAAGCATTTATTTTATTGTTTGTTGTTTCAAATTAACATTTATGTTATTCTTTTTAAAATTGAAATGTAGAAGTGATTTACAGATCAACAGTTTGCTTTATTGTAGAAAAAGTACATTTATAACCTCTGACAAACTTTTTACATGCGCTGTTTCATAGATGTGATACCATGTTCAAACATTTCTCAAAAAAGCATTTATTTTTATGTTTGTAATTTCATTTGACCATTTCTTTTCTTGTGGAAAAGTACTTTACAACCTCTGAAAAACGTTTGACATGTACTGTTTATCTATTAATAAAGAAGTTCATAGATGAGAAAACTATGTTTAATCTTTTACTAAAATGCATTTATTTCAATGGGTAGACATTCATTTTAGCATTTAATTATACTTTTGAAATTGAAATTTAAAGGCGTGTTTCTTTATCAACATTTTCCTTTCTGGTAGTAAACTATATTTATATAGTTTGTTAAAAGTTTTACAAAACTATTAATACTAAAACATGAAAGTTCATAGTTGTGAAACAAGTTTAAACATATATCAAAAAAGCATTTATTTTATTGTTTGTTGTTTCATATTAACATTTATGTTATTCTTTTTAAAATTGAAATGTAGAAGTGATTTACAGATCTACATTTTGCTTTATTGTAGAAAAGTACGTTTAAAACCTCTGACAAACTTTTTACATGTGCTCTTTCATAGATGTGATACCATGTTCAAACATTTCTCACAAAAGCATTAATTTTAATGTTTGTAATTTCATTTGACCAATTCTTTTCAAAATTGACATCTGGACGTGAATTTGCAGATCTACATTATATTTGCTTGTCGAAAACTACTTTACCACCTCTGATAAATGTTTGAAATGTACTGTTATTATATTAACAAGGACGTTCAAAGATGAGAAAACTATGTTTAATATTTTCCTAAAATGCATTAATTTCAATGTGTAGACATTCATTTTAGCATTTATTTATACTTTTTGAAATTGAAATTTAAACACGTATTTCTTTGTCTACATTTTCTTTTCCGGTTGTAAACTATATTTATAAACTTTGTTAAAAGTTTTACAAAGAATATTAATACTAAAATATGAAAATTCGTAGATGTGAAACAAGTTTAAACATTTCTCAAAAAAGCATTTATTTTATTGTTTGTAATTAACATTTCATCATTTTTATTATTCGTTTTCAAATTGAAATCTGGACGTGAATTTCCAGATCTACATTTTATTTTCTTGTAGAAAAGTACTATTAAATCCTCTGACAAACTTTTTACATATGCTGTTTCATAGATGTGATAACACGTTCAAACATTTCTCAAAAAAGCATTAATTTTTATGTTTGTAATTTCATTTGACCAATTCTTTTCAAAATTGACATCTGGACGTGAATTTCCAGATCTACATTTTATTTGCTTTAAAAAAGTACTTTACCACCTTTGACAAAAGTTTTACATGTACTGTCAATATATTAACAACGTAGTTCATAGATGAAAAAACTATGTTTAATCTTTTACTAAAATGCATTTATTTCAATGTGTGGACATTCATTTTAGCATTTATTTATATTTTTGAAATTGAAATTTAAAGACGTGTTTCTTTATCAACATTTTCCTTTCTGGTAGTAAACTATATTTATAAACTTTGTTAAAAGGTTTACAAAGACTATTAATACTAAAACATGAAAGTTCATAGTTGTGAAAGAAGTTTAAACATTTCTCAAAAAAGCATTTATTTTATTGTTTGTTGTTTCACATTAACATTTATGTTATTCTTTTTAAAATTGAAATGTAGAAGTGATTTACAGATCTACATTTTGCTTTATTGTAGAAAAGTACATTTAAAACCTCTGACAAAATTTTTACATGTGCTGTTTCATACATGTGATACCACATACATTTCTCAAAAAAACATTTATTTATATGTTTGTAATTTCATTGGACCAATTCTTTTCAAAATTGACATCTGGACGTGAATTTCCAGATCAACATTATATTTGAATGTAGAAAAGTACTTTACCACCTTTGACAAAAGTTTTACATGTGCTGTCAATATTTTAACAACGTAGTTCATAGATGAGAAAACTATGTTTAATCTTTTACTAAAATGCATTTATTTCAATGTGTGGACATTCATTTTAGCAGTTATTTATACTTTTGAAATTGAAATTTAAAGGCGTGTTTCTTTATCAACATTTTCCTTTCTGGTAGTAAACCATATTTATAAACTTTGTTAAAAGTTTTACAAAACTATTAATACTAAAACATGAAAGTTCATAGTTGTGAAACAAGTTTAAACATTTCTCAAAAAAGCATTTATTTTATTGTTTGTTGTTTCATATTAACATTTATGTTATTCTTTTTAAAATTGAAATGTAGAAGTGATTTACAGATCTACATTTTGCTTTATTGTAGAAAAAGTACGTTTATAACCTTTGACAAACTTTTTACATGTGCTGTTTCATAGATGTGATACCATGTTCAAACATTTCTCAAAAAAGCATTTATTTTTATGTTTGTAATTTCATTTGACCAATTCTTTTCAAAATTGACATCTGGACGTGAATTTCCAGATCTACATTTTATTTGCTTGTAGAAAAGTACTTTACCACCTCTGATAAAAGTTTGACATGTACTGTTATTATATTAACAAGCAAGTTCTAAGATGAGAACACTATGTTTAATATTTTCCTAAAATGCATTTATTTCAATGTGTAGACATTCATTTTAGCATTTATTTATACTTTTTGAAATTGAAATTTAAATGCCTATTTCTTTGTCTACATTTTCTTTTCTGGTTGTAAACTATATTTATAAACTTTGTTAAAAATTATACAAAGAATATTAATACTAAAATATGAAAATTCGTAGATGTGAAACAAGTTTAAACATTTCTCAAAAAAGCATTTATTTTATTTTTGTAATTACATTTCATCATTTATATTATTCATATTCAAATTGAAATCTAGACGTGAATTTCCAGATGTACATTTTATTTTCTTGTAGAAAAGTGCTATTAAAACCTGTGACAAACTTTTTACATGTGCTGTTACATCGATGTGAAACCATGTTTAAACATTTCTCAAAAAAGCATGTATTTTAATGTTTGTAGTTTCATTTTAACATTTATGATAATCTTTTTAAAATTGAAATGTAGAAGTGAATTTACGGAGCTACATTTTATTTTCTTGTAGAAAAAGTACGTTTATAACCTCTGACAAACTTTTTACATGTGCCGTTTGATCGATGTGAAACCATGTTTAAGAATGTCACAAAAAAAGCATTTATTTTTATGTTTGTAATTTCATTTGACCATTTCTTTTCAAAATTGTCATCTGGACGTGAATTTCCAGATCAACATTTTACTTGAATGTAGAAAAGTACTTTACCACCTTTGACAAAAGTTTTACATGTGCTGTCAATATATTAACAACGTAGTTCATAGATGAGAAAACTATGTTTAATCTTTTACTAAAATGCATTTATTTCAATGTGTGGACATTCATTTTAGCAGTTATTTATACTTTTGAAATTGAAATTTAAAGGCGTGTTTTTTATCAACATTTTCCTTTCTGGTAGTAAACTATATTTATATACTTTGTTAAAGGTTTTAAAAAACTATTAATACTAAAACATGAAAGTTCATAGTTGTGAAACAAGTTTAATCATTTCTCAAAAAGCATTTATTTTATTGTTTCTAATTACATTTCATCATTTATATTATTCATTTTCAAATTAAAATCTAGACGTGAATTTCCAGATGTACATTTTATTTTCTTGTAGAAAAGTACTATTAAAACCTGTGACAAACTTTTTACATGTGCTGTTACATCGATGTGAAACCATGTTTAAACATTTCTCAAAAAAGCATGTATTTTAATGTTTGTAGTTTCATTTTAACATTTATGATAATCTTTTTAAAATTGAAATGTAGAAGTGAATTTACGGAGCTACATTTTATCTTCTTGTAGAAAAAGTACGTTTATAACCTCTGACAAACTTTTTACATGTGCTGTTTGATCGATGTGAAACCATGTTTAAGAATTTCACAAAAAAAGCATTTATTTTTATGTTTGTAATTTCATTTGACCATTTCTTTTCAAATTGAAATCTGGACGTGAATTTCCAGATCTACATTTTATTTGCTTGTAGAAAAGTACTTTTCAACCTCTGAAAAACGTTTTACATGTACTGTTATTATATTAACAAGGAAGTTCATAGATGAGAAAACTATGTTTAATCTTTTACTAAAATGCATTTATTTCGATGTGTAGACCTTCATTTTAGCATTTATTGAAACTTTTTGCAATTGAAATTTAAACGCATGTTTCTTTATCAACATTTTCCTTTCTGGCTGTAAACTATATTTATAAACTTTGTTAAATAATTTTACAAAGACTATTAATACTAAAACATGAAAATTCATAGTGGTGAAACGAAGTTTAAACATTTCTACAAAAATCATGTATTTTAATGTTTGTAGTTTCATTTTAACATTTATGATAATCTTTTTAAAATTGAAATGTAGAAGTGAATTTACGGATCTACATTTTATTTTCTTGTAGAAAAAGTACGTTTATAACCTCTGACAAACATTTTACATGTGCTGTTTCATAGATGTGATACCATGTTCAAATATTTCTCCAAAAAGCATTAATTTTTATGTTTGTAATTTCATTTGACCAATTCTTTTCAAAATTGACATCTAGACGTGAATTTCCAGATCTACATTTTATTTGCTTGTAGAAAACTACTTTACAACCTCTGATAAAATTTGACATGTACTGTTATTATATTAACAAGGACGTTCAAAGATGAGAAAACTATGTTTAATATTTTCCTAAAATGCATTTATTTCAATGTGTAGACATTCATTTTTGCATTTATTTATACTTTTTGAAATTGAAATTTAAACGCGTATTTCTTTGTCTACATTTTCTTTTCTGGTTGTAAACTATATTTATAAACTTTGTTAAAAGTTTTACAAAGAATATTAATACTAAAATATGAAAATTCGTAGATGTGAAACAAGTTTAAACATTTCTCAAAAAAGCATTTATTTTATTGTTTGTAATTACATTTCATCATTTATATTATTCATTTTCAAATTGAAATCTAGACGTGAATTTCCAGATGTACATTTTATTTTCTTGTAGAAAAGCACTATTAAAACCTGTGACAAACTTTTTACATGTGCTGTTACATCGATGTGAAACCATGTTTAAACATTTCTCAAAAAAGCATGTATTTTAATGTTTGTAGTTTCATTTTAACATTTATGATAATCTTTTTAAAATTGAAATGTAGAAGTGAATTTACGGAGCTACATTTTATTTTCTTGTAGAAAAAGTACGTTTATAACCTCTGACAAACTTTTTACATGTGCTGTTTGATCGATGTGAAACCATGTTCAAGCATTTCACACAAAAAGCATTTATTTTTATGTTTGTAATTTCATTTGACCAATTCTTTTCAAAATTGACATCTGGACGTGAATTTCCAGATCTACATTTTATTTTCTTGCAGAAAAGTACTATTAAATCCTCTGACAAACTTTTTACATGTGCTGTTTCATAGATGTGATAACATGTTCAAACATTTCTCAAAAAAGCATTAATTTTTATGTTTGTAATTTCATTTGACCAATTCTTTTCTAATTGACATCTGGACGTGAATTTCCAGATCTACATTTTATTTGCTTGTAGAAAAGTACTTTACCACCTTTGACAAAAGTTTTACATGTACTGTCAATATATTAAAAACGTAGTTCATAGATGAAAAAACTATGTTAAATATTTTACTAAAATGCATTTATTTCAATGTGTGGACATTCATTTTAGCATTTATTTATACTTTTGAAATTGAAATTTAAAGGCGTGTTTCTTTATCAACATTTTCCTTTCTGGTAGTAAACTATATTTATAAACGTTGTTAAAAGTTTTACAAAGACTATTAATACTAAAACATGAAAGTTCATAGTTGTGAAACAAGTTTAAACATTTCTCAAAAAAGCATTTATTTTATTGTTTGTTGTTTCACATTAGCATTTATGTTATTCTTTTTAAAATTGAAATGTAGAAGTGATTTACAGATCTACATTTTGCTTTATTGTAGAAAAGTACATTTAAAACCTCTGACAAAATTTTTACATGTGCTGTTTCATACATGTGATACCACATACATTTCTCAAAAAAACATTTATTTATATGTTTGTAATTTCATTTGACCATTTCTTTTCAAAATTGTCATCTGGACGTGAATTTCCAGATCAACATTTTACTTGAATGTAGAAAAGTACTTTACCACCTTTGACAAAAGTTTTACATGTGCTGTCAATATATTAACAACGTAGTTCATAGATGAGAAAACTATGTTTAATCTTTTACTAAAATGCATTTATTTCAATGTGTGGACATTCATTTTAGCAGTTATTTATACTTTTGAAATTGAAATTTAAAGGCGTGTTTTTTATCAACATTTTCCTTTCTGGTAGTAAACTATATTTATATACTTTGTTAAAGGTTTTAAAAAACTATTAATACTAAAACATGAAAGTTCATAGTTGTGAAACAAGTTTAATCATTTCTCAAAAAGCATTTATTTTATTGTTTCTAATTACATTTCATCATTTATATTATTCATTTTCAAATTAAAATCTAGACGTAAATTTCCAGATGTACATTTTATTTTCTTGTAGAAAAGTACTATTAAAACCTGTGACAAACTTTTTACATGTGCTGTTACATCGATGTGAAACCATGTTTAAACATTTCTCAAAAAAGCATGTATTTTAATGTTTGTAGTTTCATTTTAACATTTATGATAATCTTTTTAAAATTGAAATGTAGAAGTGAATTTACGGAGCTACATTTTATTTTCTTGTAGAAAAAGTACGTTCATAAACTCTGACAAACTTTTTACATGTGCTGTTTGATCGATGTGAAACCATGTTCAATTATTTCACAAAAAAACATTTATTTTTATGTTTGTAATTTCATTTGACCAATTCTTTTCAAAATTGACATCTGGACGTGAATTTCCAGATCTACATTTTATTTGCTTGTAGAAAAGTACTTTACCACCTTTGACAAAAGTGTTACATGTACTGTCAATATATTAAACACGTAGTTCATAGATGAGAAAACTATGTTTAATCTTTTACTAAAATGCATTGATTTCAATGTGTGGACATTCATTTTAGCAGTTATTTATACTTTTGAAATTGAAATTTAAAGGCGTGTTTCTTTATCAACATTTTCCTTTCTGGTAGTAAAGCATATTTATAAACTTTGTTAAAAATTTTACAAAACTATTAATACTAAAACATGAAAGTTCATAGTTGTGAAACAAGTTTAAACATTTCTCAAAAAAGCATTTATTTTATTGTTTGTTGTTTCATATTAACATTTATGTTATTCTTTTTAAAATGGAAATGTAGAAGTGATTTACAGATCTACAGTTTGCTTTATTGTAGAAAAAGTACTATTAAATCCTCTGACAAACTTTTTACATGTGCTGCTTCATAGATGTGATACCATGTTCAAACATTTCTCAAAAAAGCATTTATTTTTATGTTTGTAATTTCATTTGACCAATTCTTTTCAAAATTGACATCTGGATGTGAATTTCCAGATCTACATTTTATTTGCTTGTAGAAAAGTACTTTACCACCTCTGATAAAAGTTTTACATGTTCTTTCTTCTTTGGCTTGGCTTCGCGGACGAAGATTTATGGAGGGGGGTAAAAGTCCACGTCAGCTGCAGGCTTGTTTGTGGCTGACAAGTCTGATGCGGACTTTACCACCTCTGATAAAAGTTTTACATGTACTGTCAATATATTAACAACGTAGTTCATAGATGAGAAAACTATGTTTAATCTTTTCCTAAAATGCATTTATTTCAATGTGTAGACCTTCATTTTAGCATTTATTGATACTTTTTGAAATTGAAATTTAAACACGTATTTCTTTATCTACATTTTCTTTTCTGGTTGTAAACTATATTTTTAAACATTGTTATGAGTTTTACAAAGACTATTATTGCTAAAACATGAAAATTCATAGATGTGAAACAAAGTTTAAACATTTCTTTAAAAAGCATGTATTTTAATGTTTGTAGTTTAATTTTAACATTAATGATAATCTTTTTAAAATTGAAATGTAGAAGTGAATTTAGCGATCTACATTTTACTTTGTTGTAGAAAAAGTAAGTTTATAACCGCTGACAAACTTTTTACATATGCTGTTTCATAGATGTGATACCATTTTTAAACATTTCTCAAAAAAGCATTTATTTTATTGTTTGTTGTTTCATATTAACATTTATGTTAATCTTTTTAAAATTGAAATGTAGAAGTGATTTACAGATCTACATTTTGCTTTATAGTAGAAAAGTACATTTAAAACCACTGACAAAATTTTTACGTGTGCTGTTTCATACATGTGATACCACATACATTTTTCAAAAAAATATTTATTTATATGTTTGTAATTTCATTGGACCATTTCTTTTCAAAATTGACATCTGGACGTGAATTTCCAGATCAACATTTTATTTGAATGTAGAAAAGTACTTTACCACCTTTGACAAAAGTTTTACATGTGCTGTCAATATATTAACAACGTAGTTCATAGATGAGAAAACTATGTTTAATCTTTTACTAAAATGCATTTATTTCAATGTGTGGACATTCATTTTAGCAGTTATTTATACTTTTGAAATTGAAATTTAAAGGCGTGTTTCTTTATCAACATTTTCCTATCTGGTAGTAAACTATATATATATACTTTGTTAAAAGTTTAAAAAAACTATTAATACTAAAACATGAAAGTTCATAGTTGTGAAACAAGTTTAAACATTTCTCAATAAGCATTTATTTTATTCTTTCTAATTACATTTCATCATTTATATTATTCATTTTCAAATTGAAATCTAGACGTGAATTTCCAGATGTACATTTTATTTTCTTGTAGAAAAGTACTATTAAAACCTGTGACAAACTTTTTACATGTGCTGTTACATCGATGTGAAACCATGTTTAAACATTTCTCAAAAAAACATGTATTTTAATGTTTGTAGTTTCATTTTAACATTTATGATAATCTTTTTAAAATTGAAATGTAGATGTGAATTTACGGAGCTACATTTTATTTTCTTGTAGAAAAATTACGTTTATTACCTCTGACAAACTTTTTACATGTGCTGTTTGATCGATGTGAAACCATGTTCAAGTATTTCGCAAAAAAAGCATTTATTTTTATGTTTGTAATTTCATTTGACCAATTCTTTTCAAAATTGACATCTGGACGTGAATTTCCAGATCTACATTTTATTTGCTTGTAGAAAAGTACTTTACCACCTTTGACAAAAGTTTTACATGTACTGTCAATATATTAACCACGTAGTTCATAGATGAGAAAACTTTGTTTAATCTTTTACTAAAATGCATTTATTTCAATGTGTGGACATTCATTTTAGCAGTTATTTATACTTTTGAAATTGAAATTTAAAGGCGTGTTTCTTTATCAACATTTTCCTTTCTGGTAGTAAACCATATTTATAAACTTTGTTAAAAGTTTTACAAAACTATTAATACTAAAACATGAAAGTTCATAGTTGTGAAACAAGTTTAAACATTTCTCAAAAAAGCATTTATTTTATTGTTTGTTGTTTCATATTAACATTTATGTTATTCTTTTTAAAATTGAAATGTAGAAGTGATTTACAGATCTACATTTTGCTTTATTGTAGAAAAAGTACGTTTATAACCTTTGACAAACTTTTTACATGTGCTGTTTCATAGATGTGATACCATGTTCAAACATTTCTCAAAAAAGCATTTATTTTTATGTTTGTAATTTCATTTGACCAATTCTTTTCAAAATTGACATCTGGACGTGAATTTCCAGATCTACATTTTATTTGCTTGTAGAAAAGTACTTTACCACCTCTGATAAAAGTTTGACATGTACTGTTATTATATTAACAAGCAAGTTCTAAGATGAGAACACTATGTTTAATATTTTCCTAAAATGCATTTATTTCAATGTGTAGACATTCATTTTAGCATTTATTTATACTTTTTGAAATTGAAATTTAAATGCCTATTTCTTTGTCTACATTTTCTTTTCTGGTTGTAAACTATATTTATAAACTTTGTTAAAAATTATACAAAGAATATTAATACTAAAATATGAAAATTCGTAGATGTGAAACAAGTTTAAACATTTCTCAAAAAAGCATTTATTTTATTTTTGTAATTACATTTCATCATTTATATTATTCATATTCAAATTGAAATCTAGACGTGAATTTCCAGATGTACATTTTATTTTCTTGTAGAAAAGTGCTATTAAAACCTGTGACAAACTTTTTACATGTGCTGTTACATCGATGTGAAACCATGTTTAAACATTTCTCAAAAAAGCATGTATTTTAATGTTTGTAGTTTCATTTTAACATTTATGATAATCTTTTTAAAATTGAAATGTAGAAGTGAATTTACGGAGCTACATTTTATTTTCTTGTAGAAAAAGTACGTTTATAACCTCTGACAAACTTTTTACATGTGCCGTTTGATCGATGTGAAACCATGTTTAAGAATGTCACAAAAAAAGCATTTATTTTTATGTTTGTAATTTCATTTGACCATTTCTTTTCAAAATTGTCATCTGGACGTGAATTTCCAGATCAACATTTTACTTGAATGTAGAAAAGTACTTTACCACCTTTGACAAAAGTTTTACATGTGCTGTCAATATATTAACAACGTAGTTCATAGATGAGAAAACTATGTTTAATCTTTTACTAAAATGCATTTATTTCAATGTGTGGACATTCATTTTAGCAGTTATTTATACTTTTGAAATTGAAATTTAAAGGCGTGTTTTTTATCAACATTTTCCTTTCTGGTAGTAAACTATATTTATATACTTTGTTAAAGGTTTTAAAAAACTATTAATACTAAAACATGAAAGTTCATAGTTGTGAAACAAGTTTAATCATTTCTCAAAAAGCATTTATTTTATTGTTTCTAATTACATTTCATCATTTATATTATTCATTTTCAAATTAAAATCTAGACGTGAATTTCCAGATGTACATTTTATTTTCTTGTAGAAAAGTACTATTAAAACCTGTGACAAACTTTTTACATGTGCTGTTACATCGATGTGAAACCATGTTTAAACATTTCTCAAAAAAGCATGTATTTTAATGTTTGTAGTTTCATTTTAACATTTATGATAATCTTTTTAAAATTGAAATGTAGAAGTGAATTTACGGAGCTACATTTTATCTTCTTGTAGAAAAAGTACGTTTATAACCTCTGACAAACTTTTTACATGTGCTGTTTGATCGATGTGAAACCATGTTTAAGAATTTCACAAAAAAAGCATTTATTTTTATGTTTGTAATTTCATTTGACCATTTCTTTTCAAATTGAAATCTGGACGTGAATTTCCAGATCTACATTTTATTTGCTTGTAGAAAAGTACTTTTCAACCTCTGAAAAACGTTTTACATGTACTGTTATTATATTAACAAGGAAGTTCATAGATGAGAAAACTATGTTTAATCTTTTACTAAAATGCATTTATTTCGATGTGTAGACCTTCATTTTAGCATTTATTGAAACTTTTTGCAATTGAAATTTAAACGCATGTTTCTTTATCAACATTTTCCTTTCTGGCTGTAAACTATATTTATAAACTTTGTTAAATAATTTTACAAAGACTATTAATACTAAAACATGAAAATTCATAGTGGTGAAACGAAGTTTAAACATTTCTACAAAAATCATGTATTTTAATGTTTGTAGTTTCATTTTAACATTTATGATAATCTTTTTAAAATTGAAATGTAGAAGTGAATTTACGGATCTACATTTTATTTTCTTGTAGAAAAAGTACGTTTATAACCTCTGACAAACATTTTACATGTGCTGTTTCATAGATGTGATACCATGTTCAAATATTTCTCCAAAAAGCATTAATTTTTATGTTTGTAATTTCATTTGACCAATTCTTTTCAAAATTGACATCTAGACGTGAATTTCCAGATCTACATTTTATTTGCTTGTAGAAAACTACTTTACAACCTCTGATAAAATTTGACATGTACTGTTATTATATTAACAAGGACGTTCAAAGATGAGAAAACTATGTTTAATATTTTCCTAAAATGCATTTATTTCAATGTGTAGACATTCATTTTTGCATTTATTTATACTTTTTGAAATTGAAATTTAAACGCGTATTTCTTTGTCTACATTTTCTTTTCTGGTTGTAAACTATATTTATAAACTTTGTTAAAAGTTTTACAAAGAATATTAATACTAAAATATGAAAATTCGTAGATGTGAAACAAGTTTAAACATTTCTCAAAAAAGCATTTATTTTATTGTTTGTAATTACATTTCATCATTTATATTATTCATTTTCAAATTGAAATCTAGACGTGAATTTCCAGATGTACATTTTATTTTCTTGTAGAAAAGCACTATTAAAACCTGTGACAAACTTTTTACATGTGCTGTTACATCGATGTGAAACCATGTTTAAACATTTCTCAAAAAAGCATGTATTTTAATGTTTGTAGTTTCATTTTAACATTTATGATAATCTTTTTAAAATTGAAATGTAGAAGTGAATTTACGGAGCTACATTTTATTTTCTTGTAGAAAAAGTACGTTTATAACCTCTGACAAACTTTTTACATGTGCTGTTTGATCGATGTGAAACCATGTTCAAGCATTTCACACAAAAAGCATTTATTTTTATGTTTGTAATTTCATTTGACCAATTCTTTTCAAAATTGACATCTGGACGTGAATTTCCAGATCTACATTTTATTTTCTTGCAGAAAAGTACTATTAAATCCTCTGACAAACTTTTTACATGTGCTGTTTCATAGATGTGATAACATGTTCAAACATTTCTCAAAAAAGCATTAATTTTTATGTTTGTAATTTCATTTGACCAATTCTTTTCTAATTGACATCTGGACGTGAATTTCCAGATCTACATTTTATTTGCTTGTAGAAAAGTACTTTACCACCTTTGAC
This sequence comes from Narcine bancroftii, assembly GCF_036971445.1. NCBI lineage: Eukaryota > Metazoa > Chordata > Chondrichthyes > Torpediniformes > Narcinidae > Narcine > Narcine bancroftii. The sequence continues at coordinate 211,251,295 of NC_091472.1, forward strand.
AAAAGTTTTACATGTACTGTCAATATATTAAAAACGTAGTTCATAGATGAAAAAACTATGTTAAATATTTTACTAAAATGCATTTATTTCAATGTGTGGACATTCATTTTAGCATTTATTTATACTTTTGAAATTGAAATTTAAAGGCGTGTTTCTTTATCAACATTTTCCTTTCTGGTAGTAAACTATATTTATAAACGTTGTTAAAAGTTTTACAAAGACTATTAATACTAAAACATGAAAGTTCATAGTTGTGAAACAAGTTTAAACATTTCTCAAAAAAGCATTTATTTTATTGTTTGTTGTTTCACATTAGCATTTATGTTATTCTTTTTAAAATTGAAATGTAGAAGTGATTTACAGATCTACATTTTGCTTTATTGTAGAAAAGTACATTTAAAACCTCTGACAAAATTTTTACATGTGCTGTTTCATACATGTGATACCACATACATTTCTCAAAAAAACATTTATTTATATGTTTGTAATTTCATTTGACCATTTCTTTTCAAAATTGTCATCTGGACGTGAATTTCCAGATCAACATTTTACTTGAATGTAGAAAAGTACTTTACCACCTTTGACAAAAGTTTTACATGTGCTGTCAATATATTAACAACGTAGTTCATAGATGAGAAAACTATGTTTAATCTTTTACTAAAATGCATTTATTTCAATGTGTGGACATTCATTTTAGCAGTTATTTATACTTTTGAAATTGAAATTTAAAGGCGTGTTTTTTATCAACATTTTCCTTTCTGGTAGTAAACTATATTTATATACTTTGTTAAAGGTTTTAAAAAACTATTAATACTAAAACATGAAAGTTCATAGTTGTGAAACAAGTTTAATCATTTCTCAAAAAGCATTTATTTTATTGTTTCTAATTACATTTCATCATTTATATTATTCATTTTCAAATTAAAATCTAGACGTAAATTTCCAGATGTACATTTTATTTTCTTGTAGAAAAGTACTATTAAAACCTGTGACAAACTTTTTACATGTGCTGTTACATCGATGTGAAACCATGTTTAAACATTTCTCAAAAAAGCATGTATTTTAATGTTTGTAGTTTCATTTTAACATTTATGATAATCTTTTTAAAATTGAAATGTAGAAGTGAATTTACGGAGCTACATTTTATTTTCTTGTAGAAAAAGTACGTTCATAAACTCTGACAAACTTTTTACATGTGCTGTTTGATCGATGTGAAACCATGTTCAATTATTTCACAAAAAAACATTTATTTTTATGTTTGTAATTTCATTTGACCAATTCTTTTCAAAATTGACATCTGGACGTGAATTTCCAGATCTACATTTTATTTGCTTGTAGAAAAGTACTTTACCACCTTTGACAAAAGTGTTACATGTACTGTCAATATATTAAACACGTAGTTCATAGATGAGAAAACTATGTTTAATCTTTTACTAAAATGCATTGATTTCAATGTGTGGACATTCATTTTAGCAGTTATTTATACTTTTGAAATTGAAATTTAAAGGCGTGTTTCTTTATCAACATTTTCCTTTCTGGTAGTAAAGCATATTTATAAACTTTGTTAAAAATTTTACAAAACTATTAATACTAAAACATGAAAGTTCATAGTTGTGAAACAAGTTTAAACATTTCTCAAAAAAGCATTTATTTTATTGTTTGTTGTTTCATATTAACATTTATGTTATTCTTTTTAAAATGGAAATGTAGAAGTGATTTACAGATCTACAGTTTGCTTTATTGTAGAAAAAGTACTATTAAATCCTCTGACAAACTTTTTACATGTGCTGCTTCATAGATGTGATACCATGTTCAAACATTTCTCAAAAAAGCATTTATTTTTATGTTTGTAATTTCATTTGACCAATTCTTTTCAAAATTGACATCTGGATGTGAATTTCCAGATCTACATTTTATTTGCTTGTAGAAAAGTACTTTACCACCTCTGATAAAAGTTTTACATGTTCTTTCTTCTTTGGCTTGACTTCGCGGACGAAGATTTATGGAGGGGGGTAAAAGTCCACGTCAGCTGCAGGCTTGTTTGTGGCTGACAAGTCTGATGCGGACTTTACCACCTCTGATAAAAGTTTTACATGTACTGTCAATATATTAACAACGTAGTTCATAGATGAGAAAACTATGTTTAATCTTTTCCTAAAATGCATTTATTTCAATGTGTAGACCTTCATTTTAGCATTTATTGATACTTTTTGAAATTGAAATTTAAACACGTATTTCTTTATCTACATTTTCTTTTCTGGTTGTAAACTATATTTTTAAACATTGTTATGAGTTTTACAAAGACTATTATTGCTAAAACATGAAAATTCATAGATGTGAAACAAAGTTTAAACATTTCTTTAAAAAGCATGTATTTTAATGTTTGTAGTTTAATTTTAACATTAATGATAATCTTTTTAAAATTGAAATGTAGAAGTGAATTTAGCGATCTACATTTTACTTTGTTGTAGAAAAAGTAAGTTTATAACCGCTGACAAACTTTTTACATATGCTGTTTCATAGATGTGATACCATTTTTAAACATTTCTCAAAAAAGCATTTATTTTATTGTTTGTTGTTTCATATTAACATTTATGTTATTCTTTTTAAAATTGAAATGTAGAAGTGATTTACAGATCTACATTTTGCTTTATAGTAGAAAAGTACATTTAAAACCACTGACAAAATTTTTACGTGTGCTGTTTCATACATGTGATACCACATACATTTTTCAAAAAAATATTTATTTATATGTTTGTAATTTCATTGGACCATTTCTTTTCAAAATTGACATCTGGACGTGAATTTCCAGATCAACATTTTATTTGAATGTAGAAAAGTACTTTACCACCTTTGACAAAAGTTTTACATGTGCTGTCAATATATTAACAACGTAGTTCATAGATGAGAAAACTATGTTTAATCTTTTACTAAAATGCATTTATTTCAATGTGTGGACATTCATTTTAGCAGTTATTTATACTTTTGAAATTGAAATTTAAAGGCGTGTTTCTTTATCAACATTTTCCTATCTGGTAGTAAACTATATATATATACTTTGTTAAAAGTTTAACAAAACTATTAATACTAAAACATGAAAGTTCATAGTTGTGAAACAAGTTTAAACATTTCTCAATAAGCATTTATTTTATTCTTTCTAATTACATTTCATCATTTATATTATTCATTTTCAAATTGAAATCTAGACGTGAATTTCCAGATGTACATTTTATTTTCTTGTAGAAAAGTACTATTAAAACCTGTGACAAACTTTTTACATGTGCTGTTACATCGATGTGAAACCATGTTTAAACATTTCTCAAAAAAACATGTATTTTAATGTTTGTAGTTTCATTTTAACATTTATGATAATCTTTTTAAAATTGAAATGTAGATGTGAATTTACGGAGCTACATTTTATTTTCTTGTAGAAAAATTACGTTTATTACCTCTGACAAACTTTTTACATGTGCTGTTTGATCGATGTGAAACCATGTTCAAGTATTTCGCAAAAAAAGCATTTATTTTTATGTTTGTAATTTCATTTGACCAATTCTTTTCAAAATTGACATCTGGACGTGAATTTCCAGATCTACATTTTATTTGCTTGTAGAAAAGTACTTTACCACCTTTGACAAAAGTTTTACATGTACTGTCAATATATTAACCACGTAGTTCATAGATGAGAAAACTTTGTTTAATCTTTTACTAAAATGCATTTATTTCAATGTGTGGACATTCATTTTAGCAGTTATTTATACTTTTGAAATTGAAATTTAAAGGCGTGTTTCTTTATCAACATTTTCCTTTCTGGTAGTAAACCATATTTATAAACTTTGTTAAAAGTTTTACAAAACTATTAATACTAAAACATGAAAGTTCATAGTTGTGAAACAAGTTTAAACATTTCTCAAAAAAGCATTTATTTTATTGTTTGTTGTTTCATATTAACATTTATGTTATTCTTTTTAAAATTGAAATGTAGAAGTGATTTACAGATCTACATTTTGCTTTATTGTAGAAAAAGTACGTTTATAACCTTTGACAAACTTTTTACATGTGCTGTTTCATAGATGTGATACCATGTTCAAACATTTCTCAAAAAAGCATTTATTTTTATGTTTGTAATTTCATTTGACCAATTCTTTTCAAAATTGACATCTGGACGTGAATTTCCAGATCTACATTTTATTTGCTTGTAGAAAAGTACTTTACCACCTCTGATAAAAGTTTGACATGTACTGTTATTATATTAACAAGCAAGTTCTAAGATGAGAACACTATGTTTAATATTTTCCTAAAATGCATTTATTTCAATGTGTAGACATTCATTTTAGCATTTATTTATACTTTTTGAAATTGAAATTTAAATGCCTATTTCTTTGTCTACATTTTCTTTTCTGGTTGTAAACTATATTTATAAACTTTGTTAAAAATTATACAAAGAATATTAATACTAAAATATGAAAATTCGTAGATGTGAAACAAGTTTAAACATTTCTCAAAAAAGCATTTATTTTATTTTTGTAATTACATTTCATCATTTATATTATTCATATTCAAATTGAAATCTAGACGTGAATTTCCAGATGTACATTTTATTTTCTTGTAGAAAAGTACTATTAAAACCTGTGACAAACTTTTTACATGTGCTGTTACATCGATGTGAAACCATGTTTAAACATTTCTCAAAAAAGCATGTATTTTAATGTTTGTAGTTTCATTTTAACATTTATGATAATCTTTTTAAAATTGAAATGTAGAAGTGAATTTACGGAGCTACATTTTATTTTCTTGTAGGAAAAGTACGTTTATAACCTCTGACAAACTTTTTACATGTGCCGTTTGATCGATGTGAAACCATGTTTAAGAATTTCACAAAAAAAGCATTTATTTTTATGTTTGTAATTTCATTTGACCATTTCTTTTCAAATTGAATTCTGGACGTGAATTTCCAGATCTACATTTTATTTGCTTGTAGAAAAGTACTTTTCAACCTCTGAAAAACGTTTTACATGTACTGTTATTATATTAACAAGGAAGTTCATAGATGAGAAAACTATGTTTAATCTTTTACTAAAATGCATTTATTTCGATGTGTAGACCTTCATTTTAGCATTTATTGAAACTTTTTGCAATTGAAATTTAAACGCATGTTTCTTTATCAACATTTTCCTTTCTGGCTGTAAACTATATTTATAAACTTTGTTAAATAATTTTACAAAGACTATTAATACTAAAACATGAAAATTCATAGTGGTGAAACGAAGTTTAAACATTTCTACAAAAATCATGTATTTTAATGTTTGTAGTTTCATTTTAACATTTATGATAATCTTTTTAAAATTGAAATGTAGAAGTGAATTTACGGATCTACATTTTATTTTCTTGTAGAAAAAGTACGTTTATAACCTCTGACAAACATTTTACATGTGCTGTTTCATAGATGTGATACCATGTTCAAACATTTCTCCAAAAAGCATTAATTTTTATGTTTGTAATTTCATTTGACCAATTCTTTTCAAAATTGACATCTAGACGTGAATTTCCAGATCTACATTTTATTTGCTTGTAGAAAACTACTTTACAACCTCTGATAAAATTTGACATGTACTGTTATTATATTAACAAGGACGTTCAAAGATGAGAAAACTATGTTTAATATTTTCCTAAAATGCATTTATTTCAATGTGTAGACATTCATTTTTGCATTTATTTATACTTTTTGAAATTGAAATTTAAACGCGTATTTCTTTGTCTACATTTTCTTTTCTGGTTGTAAACTATATTTATAAACTTTGTTAAAAGATTTACAAAGAATATTAATACTAAAATATGAAAATTCGTAGATGTGAAACAAGTTTAAACATTTCTCCAAAAAGCATTTATTTTATTGTTTGTAATTACATTTCATCATTTATATTATTCATTTTCAAATTGAAATCTAGACGTGAATTTCCAGATGTACATTTTATTTTCTTGTAGAAAAGTACTATTAAAACCTGTGACAAACTTTTTACATGTGCTGTTACATCGATGTGAAACCATGTTTAAACATTTCTCAAAAAAGCATGTATTTTAATGTTTGTAGTTTCATTTTAACATTTATGATAATCTTTTTAAAATTGAAATGTAGAAGTGAATTTACGGAGCTACATTTTATTTTCTTGTAGAAAAAGTACGTTTATAACCTCTGACAAACTTTTTACATGTGCTGTTTGATCGATGTGAAACCATGTTCAAGCATTTCACACAAAAAGCATTTATTTTTATGTTTGTAATTTCATTTGACCAATTCTTTTCAAAATTGACATCTGGACGTGAATTTCCAGATCTACATTTTATTTTCTTGCAGAAAAGTACTATTAAATCCTCTGACAAACTTTTTACATGTGCTGTTTCATAGATGTGATAACATGTTCAAACATTTCTCAAAAAAGCATTAATTTTTATGTTTGTAATTTCATTTGACCAATTCTTTTCTAATTGACATCTGGACGTGAATTTCCAGATCTACATTTTATTTGCTTGTAGAAAAGTACTTTACCACCTTTGACAAAAGTTTTACATGTACTGTCAATATATTAAAAACGTAGTTCATAGATGAAAAAACTATGTTAAATATTTTACTAAAATGCATTTATTTCAATGTGTGGACATTCATTTTAGCATTTATTTATACTTTTGAAATTGAAATTTAAAGGCGTGTTTCTTTATCAACATTTTCCTTTCTGGTAGTAAACTATATTTATAAACGTTGTTAAAAGTTTTACAAAGACTATTAATACTAAAACATGAAAGTTCATAGTTGTGAAACAAGTTTAAACATTTCTCAAAAAAGCATTTATTTTATTGTTTGTTGTTTCACATTAGCATTTATGTTATTCTTTTTAAAATTGAAATGTAGAAGTGATTTACAGATCTACATTTTGCTTTATTGTAGAAAAGTACATTTAAAACCTCTGACAAAATTTTTACATGTGCTGTTTCATACATGTGATACCACATACATTTCTCAAAAAAACATTTATTTATATGTTTGTAATTTCATTTGACCATTTCTTTTCAAAATTGTCATCTGGACGTGAATTTCCAGATCAACATTTTACTTGAATGTAGAAAAGTACTTTACCACCTTTGACAAAAGTTTTACATGTGCTGTCAATATATTAACAACGTAGTTCATAGATGAGAAAACTATGTTTAATCTTTCACTAAAATGCATTTATTTCAATGTGTGGACATTCATTTTAGCAGTTATTTATACTTTTGAAATTGAAATTTAAAGGCGTGTTTTTTATCAACATTTTCCTTTCTGGTAGTAAACTATATTTATATACTTTGTTAAAGGTTTTAAAAAACTATTAATACTAAAACATGAAAGTTCATAGTTGTGAAACAAGTTTAATCATTTCTCAAAAAGCATTTATTTTATTGTTTCTAATTACATTTCATCATTTATATTATTCATTTTCAAATTAAAATCTAGACGTGAATTTCCAGATGTACATTTTATTTTCTTGTAGAAAAGTACTATTAAAACCTGTGACAAACTTTTTACATGTGCTGTTACATCGATGTGAAACCATGTTTAAACATTTCTCAAAAAAGCATGTATTTTAATGTTTGTAGTTTCATTTTAACATTTATGATAATCTTTTTAAAATTGAAATGTAGAAGTGAATTTACGGAGCTACATTTTATTTTCTTGTAGAAAAAGTACGTTCATAAACTCTGACAAACTTTTTACATGTGCTGTTTGATCGATGTGAAACCATGTTCAATTATTTCACAAAAAAACATTTATTTTTATGTTTGTAATTTCATTTGACCAATTCTTTTCAAAATTGACATCTGGACGTGAATTTCCAGATCTACATTTTATTTGCTTGTAGAAAAGTACTTTACCACCTTTGACAAAAGTGTTACATGTACTGTCAATATATTAAACACGTAGTTCATAGATGAGAAAACTATGTTTAATCTTTTACTAAAATGCATTGATTTCAATGTGTGGACATTCATTTTAGCAGTTATTTATACTTTTGAAATTGAAATTTAAAGGCGTGTTTCTTTATCAACATTTTCCTTTCTGGTAGTAAAGCATATTTATAAACTTTGTTAAAAATTTTACAAAACTATTAATACTAAAACATGAAAGTTCATAGTTGTGAAACAAGTTTAAACATTTCTCAAAAAAGCATTTATTTTATTGTTTGTTGTTTCATATTAACATTTATGTTATTCTTTTTAAAATGGAAATGTAGAAGTGATTTACAGATCTACAGTTTGCTTTATTGTAGAAAAAGTACTATTAAATCCTCTGACAAACTTTTTACATGTGCTGCTTCATAGATGTGATACCATGTTCAAACATTTCTCAAACAAGCATTTATTTTTATGTTTGTAATTTCATTTGACCAATTCTTTTCAAAATTGACATCTGGACGTGAATTTCCAGATCTACATTTTATTTGCTTGTAGAAAAGTACTTTACCACCTCTGATAAAAGTTTGACATGTACTGTTATTATATTAACAAGCAAGTTCAAAGATGAGAAAACTATGTTTAATATTTTCCTAAAATGCATTTATTTCAATGTGTAGACATTCATTTTAGCATTTATTTATACTTTTTGAATTTGAAATTTAAATGCGTATTTCTTTGTCTACATTTACTTTTCTGGTTGTAAACTATATTTATAAACTTTGTTAAACGTTTTACAAAGAATATTAATACTAAAATATGAAAATTCGTAGATGTGAAACAAGTTTAAACATTTCTCAAAAGAGCATTTATTTTATTGTTTGTAATTAACATTTTATCATTTATATTATTCATTTTCAAATTGAAATCAAGACGTGAATTTCCAGATGTACATTTTATTTTCTTGTAGGAAAGTACTATTAAAACCTCTGACAAACTTTATACATGTGCTGTTTCATCGATGTGAAACGAAGTTTAAACATTTCTAAAGAAAGCATGTATTTTAATGTTTGTAGTTTCATTTTAACATTAATGATAATCTTTTTAAAATTGAAATGTAGAAGTGAACTTACTGAACTACATTTTATTTTTTTTTAGGAAAACTACGTTTCTAACTTCTGACAAACTTTTTACATGTGCTCTTTCAAAGATGTGATACCATGTTTAAACATTTCTCAAAAAAGCATGTATTTTAATGTTTGTAGTTTCATTTTAACATTTATGATAATCTTTTTAAAATTGAAAGGTAGAAGTGAAGTTACGGAGCTACATTTTATTTTCTTGTAGAAAAAGTACGTTTATAACCTCTGACAAACTTTTTACATGTGGTGTTTGATCGATGTGAAACCATGTTTAAGAATTTCAAAAAAAAAGAATTTATTTTTATGTTTGTAATTTCATTTGACCATTTCTTTTCAAATTGAAATCTGGACGTGAATTTCCAGATCTACATTTTATTTGCTTGTAGAAAAGTACTTTACAACCTCTGAAAAATGTTTTACATGTACTGTTATTATATTAACAAGGAAGTTCATAGATGAGAAAACTATGTTTAATCTTTTACTAAAATGCATTTATTTCGATGTATAGACCTTTATTTTAGCATTTATTGAAACTTTTTGAAATTGAAATTTAAACGCATGTTTCTTTATCAACATTTTCCTTTCTGGCTGTAAACTATATTTATAAACTTTGTTAAATAATTTTACAAAGACTATTAATACTAAAACATGAAAATTCATAGTGGTGAAACAAAGTTTAAACATTTCTACAAAAATCATGTATTTTAATGTTTGTAGTTTCATTTTAACATTTATGATAATCTTTTTAAAATTGAAATGTAGAAGTGAATTTACGGATCTACATTTTATTTTCTTGTAGAAAAAGTACGTTTATAACCTCTGACAAACTTTTTACATGTGCTGTTTCATAGATGTGATACCATGTTCAAACATTTCTCCAAAAAGCATTAATTTTTATGTTTGTAATTTCATTTGACCAATTCTTTTCAAAATTGACATCTGGACATGAATTTCCAGATTTACTTTTATTTTCTTGAAGAAAAAGTACATTTATAACCACTGACAAACTTTTAACATGTGATGTTTCATAGATGTGATACCTTGTTCAAACATTTCTCACAAAAGCATTTATTTTTATGTTTGTAATTTCATTTGACCAATTCTTTTCAAAATTGACATCTGGACGTGAATTTCCAGATCTACATTTTATTTGCTTGTAGAAAAGTACTTTACCACCTCTGATAAAAGTTTGACATGTACTGTTATTATATTAAGAAGCAAGTTCAAAGATGAGAAAACTATGTTTAATATTTTCCTAAAATGCATTTATTTCAATGTGTAGACATTCATTTTAGCATTTATTTATAATTTTTGAAATTGAAATTTAAACGCGTATTTCTTTGTCTACATTTTCTTTTCTGATTGTAAACTATATTAAGAAACATTGTTAAAAGTTTTACAAAGAATATTAATATCAAAATATGAAAATTCGTAGATGTGAATCAAGTTTAAACATTTCTCAAAAAAGCATTTATTTTATTGTTTGTAATTACATTTCATCATTTATATAATTTATTTTCAAATTGAAATCTAGACGTGAATTTCCAGATGTACATTTTATTTTCTTGTAGAAAAGTACTATTAAAACCTGTGACAAACTTTTTACATGTTCTGTTTCATCGATGTGAAACCATGTTTAAACATTTCTCAAAAAAGCATGTATTTTAATGTTTGTAGTTTCATTTTAACATTTATGATAATCTTTTTAAAATTGAAAGGTAGAAGTGAAGTTACGGAGCTACATTTTATTTTCTTGTAGAAAAAGTACGTTTATAACCTCTGACAAACTTTTTACATGTGGTGTTTGATCGATGTGAAACCATGTTTAAGAATTTCAAAAAAAAAGCATTTATTTTTATGTTTGTAATTTCATTTGACCATTTCTTTTCAAATTGAAATCTGGACGTGAATTTCCAGATCTACATTTTATTTGCTTGTAGAAAAGTACTTTACAACCTCTGAAAAATGTTTTACATGTACTGTTATTATATTAACAAGGAAGTTCATAGATGAGAAAACTATGTTTAATCTTTTACTAAAATGCATTTATTTCGATGTATAGACCTTTATTTTAGCATTTATTGAAACTTTTTGAAATTGAAATTTAAACGCATGTTTCTTTATCAACATTTTCCTTTCTGGCTGTAAACTATATTTATAAACTTTGTTAAATAATTTTACAAAGACTATTAATACTAAAACATGAAAATTCATAGTGGTGAAACAAAGTTTAAACATTTCTACAAAAATCATGTATTTTAATGTTTGTAGTTTCATTTTAACATTTATGATAATCTTTTTAAAATTGAAATGTAGAAGTGAATTTACGGATCTACATTTTATTTTCTTGTAGAAAAAGTACGTTTATAACCTCTGACAAACTTTTTACATGTGCTGTTTCATAGATGTGATACCATGTTCAAACATTTCTCCAAAAAGCATTAATTTTTATGTTTGTAATTTCATTTGACCAATTCTTTTCAAAATTGACATCTGGACATGAATTTCCAGATTTACTTTTATTTTCTTGAAGAAAAAGTACATTTATAACCACCGACAAACTTTTAACATGTGATGTTTCATAGATGTGATACCTTGTTCAAACATTTCTCACAAAAGCATTTATTTTTATGTTTGTAATTTCATTTGACCAATTCTTTTCAAAATTGACATCTGGACGTGAATTTCCAGATCTACATTTTATTTGCTTGTAGAAAAGTACTTTACCACCTCTGATAAAAGTTTGACATGTACTGTTATTATATTAAGAAGCAAGTTCAAAGATGAGAAAACTATGTTTAATATTTTCCTAAAATGCATTTATTTCAATGTGTAGACATTCATTTTAGCATTTATTTATAATTTTTGAAATTGAAATTTAAACGCTTATTTCTTTGTCTACATTTTCTTTTCTGATTGTAAACTATATTTATAAACATTGTTAAAAGTTTTACAAAGAATATTAATATCAAAATATGAAAATTCGTAGATGTGAATCAAGTTTAAACATTTCTCAAAAAAGCATTTATTTTATTGTTTGTAATTACATTTCATCATTTATATAATTTATTTTCAAATTGAAATCTAGACGTGAATTTCCAGATGTACATTTTATTTTCTTGTAGAAAAGTACTATTAAAACCTGTGACAAACTTTTTACATGTTCTGTTTCATCGATGTGAAACCATGTTTAAACATTTCTCAAAAAAGCATGTATTTTAATGTTTGTAGTTTCATTTTAACATTTAAGATAATCTTTTTAAAATTGAAATGTAGAAGTGAATTTACGGAGCTTCATTTTATTTTCTTGTAGAAAAAGTACGTTTATAACCTCTGACAAACTTCTTACATGTGCTGTTTGATCGATGTGAAACCATGTTCAAGCATTTCACACAAAAAGCATTTATTTTTATGTTTGTAATTTCATTTGACCAATTCTTTTCAAAATTGACATCTGGACGTGAATTTCCAGATCTACATTTTATTTGCTTGTAGAAAAGTACTTTACCACCTTTGACAAAAGTTTTACATGTACTGTCAATATATTAACAAGGTAGTTCATAGATGAGAAAACTATGTTTAATCTTTTACTAAAATGCATTTATTTCAATGTGTGGACATTCATTTTAGCAGTTATTTATACTTTTGAAATTGAAATTTAAAGGCGTGTTTCTTTATCAACATTTTCCTTTCTGGTAGTAAACCATATTTATAAACTTTGTTAAAAGTTTTACAAAACTATTAATACTAAAACATGAAAGTTCATAGTTGTGAAACAAGTTTAAACATTTCTCAAAAAAGCATTTATTTTATTGTTTGTTGTTTCAAATTAACATTTATGTTATTCTTTTTAAAATTGAAATGTAGAAGTGATTTACAGATCAACAGTTTGCTTTATTGTAGAAAAAGTACATTTATAACCTCTGACAAACTTTTTACATGCGCTGTTTCATAGATGTGATACCATGTTCAAGCATTTCTCAAAAAAGCATTTATTTTTATGTTTGTAATTTCATTTGACCATTTCTTTTCTTGTGGAAAAGTACTTTACAACCTCTGAAAAACGTTTGACATGTACTGTTTATCTATTAATAAAGAAGTTCATAGATGAGAAAACTATGTTTAATCTTTTACTAAAATGCATTTATTTCAATGGGTAGACATTCATTTTAGCATTTAATTATACTTTTGAAATTGAAATTTAAAGGCGTGTTTCTTTATCAACATTTTCCTTTCTGGTAGTAAACTATATTTATATAGTTTGTTAAAAGTTTTACAAAACTATTAATACTAAAACATGAAAGTTCATAGTTGTGAAACAAGTTTAAACATATATCAAAAAAGCATTTATTTTATTGTTTGTTGTTTCATATTAACATTTATGTTATTCTTTTTAAAATTGAAATGTAGAAGTGATTTACAGATCTACATTTTGCTTTATTGTAGAAAAGTACGTTTAAAACCTCTGACAAACTTTTTACATGTGCTCTTTCATAGATGTGATACCATGTTCAAACATTTCTCACAAAAGCATTAATTTTAATGTTTGTAATTTCATTTGACCAATTCTTTTCAAAATTGACATCTGGACGTGAATTTGCAGATCTACATTATATTTGCTTGTCGAAAACTACTTTACCACCTCTGATAAAAGTTTGAAATGTACTGTTATTATATTAACAAGGACGTTCAAAGATGAGAAAACTATGTTTAATATTTTCCTAAAATGCATTAATTTCAATGTGTAGACATTCATTTTAGCATTTATTTATACTTTTTGAAATTGAAATTTAAACACGTATTTCTTTGTCTACATTTTCTTTTCTGGTTGTAAACTATATTTATAAACTTTGTTAAAAGTTTTACAAAGAATATTAATACTAAAATATGAAAATTCGTAGATGTGAAACAAGTTTAAACATTTCTCAAAAAAGCATTTATTTTATTGTTTGTAATTAACATTTCATCATTTTTATTATTCATTTTCAAATTGAAATCTGGACGTGAATTTCCAGATCTACATTTTATTTTCTTGTAGAAAAGTACTATTAAATCCTCTGACAAACTTTTTACATATGCTGTTTCATAGATGTGATAACACGTTCAAACATTTCTCAAAAAAGCATTAATTTTTATGTTTGTAATTTCATTTGACCAATTCTTTTCAAAATTGACATCTGGACGTGAATTTCCAGATCTACATTTTATTTGCTTTAAAAAAGTACTTTACCACCTTTGACAAAAGTTTTACATGTACTGTCAATATATTAACAACGTAGTTCATAGATGAAAAAACTATGTTTAATCTTTTACTAAAATGCATTTATTTCAATGTGTGGACATTCATTTTAGCATTTATTTATACTTTTGAAATTGAAATTTAAAGACGTGTTTCTTTATCAACATTTTCCTTTCTGGTAGTAAACTATATTTATAAACTTTGTTAAAAGGTTTACAAAGACTATTAATACTAAAACATGAAAGTTCATAGTTGTGAAAGAAGTTTAAACATTTCTCAAAAAAGCATTTATTTTATTGTTTGTTGTTTCACATTAACATTTATGTTATTCTTTTTAAAATTGAAATGTAGAAGTGATTTACAGATCTACATTTTGCTTTATTGTAGAAAAGTACATTTAAAACCTCTGACAAAATTTTTACATGTGCTGTTTCATACATGTGATACCACATACATTTCTCAAAAAAACATTTATTTATATGTTTGTAATTTCATTGGACCAATTCTTTTCAAAATTGACATCTGGACATGAATTTCCAGATCAACATTATATTTGAATGTAGAAAAGTACTTTACCACCTTTGACAAAAGTTTTACATGTGCTGTCAATATTTTAACAACGTAGTTCATAGATGAGAAAACTATGTTTAATCTTTTACTAAAATGCATTTATTTCAATGTGTGGACATTCATTTGAGCAGTTATTTATACTTTTGAAATTGAAATTTAAAGGCGTGTTTCTTTATCAACATTTTCCTTTCTGGTAGTAAACGATATTTATATACTTTGTTAAAGGTTTTACAAAACTATTAATACTAAAACATGAAAGTTCATAGTTGTGAAACAAGTTTAATCATTTCTCAAAAAGCATTTATTTTATCGTTTGTAATTACATTTCATCATTTATATTATTCATTTTCAAATTCAAATCTAGACGTGAATTTCCAGATGTACATTTTATTTTCTTGTAGAAAAGTACTATTAATACCTGTGACAAACCTTTTACATGTGCTGTTACATCGATGTGAAACCATGTTTAAACATTTCTCAAAAAAGCATGTATTTTAATGTTTGTAGTTTCATTTTAACATTTATAATAATCTTTATAAAATTGAAATGTAGAAGTGAATTTACGGAGCTACATTTTATTTTCTTGTAGAAAAAGTACGTTTATAAACTCTGACAAACTTTTTACATGTGCTGTTTGATCGATGTGAAACCATGTTCAATTATTTCACAAAAAACATTTATTTTTATGTTTGTAAATTCATTTGACCAATTCTTTTCAAAATTGTCATCTGGACGTGAATTTCCAGATCTACATTTTATTTGCTTGTAGAAAAGTACTTTACCACCTTTGACAAAAGTGTTACATGTACTGTCAATATATTAACCACGTAGCTCATAGATGAGAAAACTATGTTTAATCTTTTACTAAAATGCATTTATTTCAATGTGTGGACATTCATTTTAGCAGTTATTTATACTTTTGAAATTGAAATTTAAAGGCGTGTTTCTTTATCAACATTTTCCTTTCTGGTAGTAAACTATATTTATAAACTTTGTTAAAAGTTTTACAAAGACTATTAATACTAAAACATGAAAGTTCATAGTTGTGAAACAAGTTTAAACATTTCTCAAAAAAGCATTTATTTTATTGTTTGTTGTTTCATATTAACATTTATGTTATTCTTTTTAAAATTGAAATGTAGAAGTGATTTACAGATCTACATTTTGCTTTATTGTAGAAAAGTACGTTTAAAACCTCTGACAAACTTTTTACATGTGCTCTTTCATAGATGTGATACCATGTTCAAACATTTCTCACAAAAGCATTAATTTTTATGTTTGTAATTTCATTTGACCAATTCTTTTCAAAATTGACATCTGGACGTGAATTTGCAGATCTACATTATATTTGCTTGTCGAAAACTACTTTACCACGTCTGATAAAAGTTTGAAATGTACTGTTATTATATTAACAAGGACGTTCAAAGATGAGAAAATTATGTTTAATATTTTCCTAAAATGCATTTATTTCAATGTGTAGACATTCATTTTAGCATTTATTTATACTTTTTGAAATTGAAATTTAAACACGTATTTCTTTGTCTGCATTTTCTTTTCTGGTTGTAAACTATATTTATAAACTTTGTTAAAAGTTTTACAAAGAATATTAATATCAAAATATGAAAATTCGTAGATGTGAAACAAGTTTAAACATTTCTCAAAAAAGCATTTATTTTATTGTTTGTAATTAACATTTCATCATTTATATTATTCGTTTTCAAATTGAAATCTGGACGTGTATTTCCAGATCTACATTTTATTTTCTTGTAGAAAAGTACTATTAAATCCTCTGACAAACTTTTTACATATGCTGTTTCATAGATGTGATAACACGTTCAAACATTTCTCAAAAAAGCATTAATTTTTATGTTTGTAATTTCATTTGACCAATTCTTTTCAAAATTGTCATCTGGACGTGAATTTCCAGATCTACATTTTATTTGCTTGTAGAAAAGTACTTTACCACCTTTGACAAAAGTGTTTCATGTACTGTCAATATATTAACCACGTAGTTCATAGATGAGAAAACTATGTTTAATCTTTTACTAAAATGCATTTATTTCAATGTGTGGACATTCATTTTAGCAGTTATTTATACTTTTGAAATTGAAATTTAAAGGCGTGTTTCTTTATCAACATTTTCCTTTCTGGTAGTAAACTATATTTATAAACTTTGTTAAAAGTTTTACAAAGACTATTAATACAAAAACATGAAAGTTCATAGTTGTGAAACAAGTTTAAACATTTCTCAAAAAAGCATTTATTTTATTGTTTGTTGTTTCATATTAACATTTATGTTATTCTTTTTAAAATTGAAATGTAGAAGTGATTTACAGATCTACATTTTGCTTTATTGTAGAAAAGTACGTTTAAAACCTCTGACAAACTTTTTACATGTGCTCTTTCATAGATGTGATACCATGTTCAAACATTTCTCACAAAAGCATTAATTTTTATGTTTGTAATTTCATTTGACCAATTCTTTTCAAAATTGACATCTGGACGTGAATTTGCAGATTTACATTATATTTGCTTGTCGAAAACTACTTTACCACCTCTGATAAAAGTTTGAAATGTACTGTTATTATATTAACAAGGACGTTCAAAGATGAGAAAACTATGTTTAATATTTTCCTAAAATGCATTTATTTCAATGTGTAGACATTCATTTTAGCATTTATTTATACTTTTTGAAATTGAAATTTAAACACGTATTTCTTTGTCTACATTTTCTTTTCTGGTTGTAAACTATATTTATAAACTTTGTTAAAAGTTTTACAAAGAATATTAATATCAAAATATGAAAATTCGTAGATGTGAAACAAGTTTAAACATTTCTCAAAAAAGCATTTATTTTATTGTTTGTAATTAACATTTCATCATTTATATTATTCGTTTTCAAATTGAAATCTGGACGTGAATTTCCAGATGTACATTTTATTTTCTTGTAGAAAAGTACTATTAAATCCTCTGACAAACTTTTTACATATGCTGTTTCATAGATGTGATAACACGTTCAAACATTTCTCAAAAAAGCATTAATTTTTATGTTTGTAATTTCATTTGACCAATTCTTTTCAAAATTGTCATCTGGATGTGAATTTCCAGATCTACATTTTATTTGCTTGTAGAAAAGTACTTTACCACCTTTGACAAAAGTGTTACATGTACTGTCAATATATTAACCACGTAGTTCATAGATGAGAAAACTATGTTTAATCTTTTACTAAAATGCATTTATTTCAATGTGTGGACATTCATTTTAGCAGTTATTTATACTTTTGAAATTGAAATTTAAAGGCGTGTTTCTTTATCAACATTTTCCTTTCTGGTAGTAAACTATATTTATAAACTTTGTTAAAAGTTTTACAAAGACTATTAATACTAAAACATGAAAGTTCATAGTTGTGAAACAAGTTTAAACATTTCTCAAAAAAGCATTTATTTTATTGTTTGTTGTTTCATATTAACATTTATGTTATTCTTTTTAAAATTGAAATGTAGAAGTGATTTACAGATCTACATTTTGCTTTATTGTAGAAAAGTACGTTTAAAACCTCTGACAAACTTTTTACATGTGCTCTTTCATAGATGTGATACCATGTTCAAACATTTCTCACAAAAGCATTAATTTTTATGTTTGTAATTTCATTTGACCAATTCTTTTCAAAATTGACATCTGGACGTGAATTTGCAAATCTACATTATATTTGCTTGTCGAAAACTACTTTACCACCTCTGATAAAAGTTTGAAATGTACTGTTATTATATTAACAAGGACGTTCAAAGATGAGAAAACTATGTTTAATATTTTCCTAAAATGCATTTATTTCAATGTGTAGACATTCATTTTAGCATTTATTTATATTTTTTGAAATTGAAATTTAAACACGTATTTCTTTGTCTACATTTTCTTTTCTGGTTGTAAACTATATTTATAAACTTTGTTAAAAGTTTTTCAAAGAATATTAATATCAAAATATGAAAATTCGTAGATGTGAAACAAGTTTAAACATTTCTCAAAAAAGCATTTATTTTATTGTTTGTAATTAACATTTCATCATTTATATTATTCGTTTTCAAATTGAAATCTGGACGTGAATTTCCAGATCTACATTTTATTTTCTTGTAGAAAAGTACTATTAAATCCTCTGACAAACTTTTTACATATGCTGTTTCATAGATGTGATAACACGTTCAAACATTTCTCAAAAAAGCATTAATTTTTATGTTTGTAATTTCATTTGACCAATTCTTTTCAAAATTGACATCTGGACGTGAATTTCCAGATCTACATTTTATTTGCTTTAGAAAAGTACTTTACCACCTTTGACAAAAGTTTTACATGTACTGTCAATATATTAACAACGTAGTTCATAGATGAAAAAACTATGTTTAATCTTTTACTAAAATGCATTTATTTCAATGTGTGGACATTCATTTTAGCATATATTTATACTTTTGAAATTGAAATTTAAAGACGTGTTTCTTTATCAACATTTTCCTTTCTGGTAGTAAACTATATTTATAAACTATGTTAAAAGTTTTACAAAGACTATTAATACAAAACATGAAAGTTCATAGTTGTGAAACAAGTTTAAACATTTCTCAAAAAAGCATTTATTTTATTGTTTGTTGTTTCACATTAACATTTATGTTATTCTTTTTAAAATTGAAATGTAGAAGTGATTTACAGATCTACATTTTGCTTTATTGTAGAAAAGTATATTTAAAACCTCTGACAAAATTTTTACATGTGCTGTTTCATACATGTGATACCACATACATTTCTCAAAAAAACATTTATTTATATGTTTGTAATTTCATTGGACCAATTCTTTTCAAAATTGACATCTGGACGTGAATTTCCAGATCAACATTATATTTGAATGTAGAAAAGTACTTTACCACCTTTGACAAAAGTTTTACATGTGCTGTCAATATTTTAACAACGTAGTTCATAGATGAGAAAACTATGTTTAATCTTTTACTAAAATGCATTTATTTCAATGTGTGGACATTCATTTTAGCAGTTATTTATACTTTTGAAATTGAAATTTAAAGGCGTGTTTCTTTATCAACATTTTCCTTTCTGGTAGTAAACTATATTTATATACTTTGTTAAAGGTTTTACAAAACTATTAATACTAAAACATGAAAGTTCATAGTTGTGAAACAAGTTTAATCATTTCTCAAAAAGCATTTATTTTATCGTTTGTAATTACATTTCATCATCTATATTATTCATTTTCAAATTCAAATCTAGACGTGAATTTCCAGATGTACATTTTATTTTCTTGTAGAAAAGTACTATTAAAACCTGTGACAAACTTTTTACATGTGCTGTTACATCGATGTGAAACCATGTTTAAACATTTCTCAAAAAAGCATGTATTTTAATGTTTGTAGTTTCATTTTAACATTTATGATAATCTTTATAAAATTGAAATGTAGAAGTGAATTTACGGAGCTACATTTTATTTTCTTGTAGAAAAAGTACGTTTATAACCTCTAACAAACTTTTTACATGTGCTGTTTGATCGATGTGAAACCATGTTCAATTATTTCACAAAAAAACATTTATTTTTATGTTTGTAATTTCATTTGACCAATTCTTTTCAAAATTGTCATCTGGACGTGAATTTCCAGATCTACATTTTATTTGCTTGTAGAAAAGTACTTTACCACCTTTGACAAAAGTGTTACATGTACTGTCAATATATTAACCACGTAGTTCATAGATGAGAAAACTATGTTTAATCTTTTACTAAAATGCATTGATTTCAATGTGTGGACATTCATTTTAGCAGTTATTTATACTTTTGAAATTGAAATTTAAAGGCGTGTTTCTTTATCAACATTTTCCTTTCTGGTAGTAAACCATATTTATAAACTTTGTTAAAAATTTTACAAAACTATTAATACTAAAACATGAAAGTTCATAGTTGTGAAACAAGTTTAAACATTTCTCAAAAAAGCATTTATTTTATTGTTTGTTGTTTCATATTAACATTTATGTTATTCTTTTTAAAATGGAAATGTAGAAGTGATTTACAGATCTACTGTTTGCTTTATTGTAGAAAAAGTACGTTTATAACCTCTGACAAACTTTTTACATGTGCTGTTTCATAGATGTGATACCATGTTCAAACATTTCTCAAAAAAGCATTTATTTTTATGTTTGTAATTTCATTTGACCAATTCTTTTCAAAATTGACATCTGGACGTGAATTTCCAGATCTACATTTTATTTGCTTGTAGAAAAGTACTTTACCACCTCTGATAAAAGTTTGACATTAACTGTTATTATATTAACAAGCAAGTTCAAAGATGAGAAAACTATGTTTAATATTTTCCTAAAATGCATTTATTTCAATGTGTAGACATTCATTTTAGCATTTATTTATACTTTTTGAATTTGAAATTTAAACGCGTATTTCTTTGTCTACATTTTCTTTTCTGGTTGTAAACTATATTTATAAACTTTGTTAAATGTTTTACAAAGAATATTAATACTAAAATATGAAAATTCGTAGATGTGAAACAAGTTTAAACATTTCTCAAAAGAGCATTTATTTTATTGTTTGTAATTAACATTTCATCATTTATATTATTCGTTTTCAAATTGAAATCTGGACGTGAATTTCCAGATCTACATTTTATTTTCTCTTAGAAAAGTACTATAAAAACCTCTGACAAACTTTATATATGTGCTGTTATATCGATGTGAAAAGAAATTTAAACATTTCTAAAAAAAGCATGTATTTTAATGTTTGTAGTTTCATTTTAACATTAATGATAATCTTTTTAAAATTGAAATGTAGAAGTGAACTTACTGAACTACATTTTGTTTTTTTTTAGGAAAACGACGTTTCTAACTTCTGACAAACTTTTTACATGTGCTCTTCCAAAGATGTGATACCATGTTTAAACATTTCTTAAAAAAGCATTTATTTTTATGTTTGTAATTTCATTTGACAATTTCTTTTCAAAATTGAAATCTGTACGTGAATTTCCAGATCTACATACTATTTTCTTGTAGGAAAGTACTTTACAACCTCTGAAAAACGTTTGACATGTACTGTTTATCTATTAACAAAGAAGTTCATAGATGAGAAAACTATGTTTAATCTTTTACTAAAATGCATTTATTTCAATGTGTAGACATTCATTTTAGCATTTAATTATTCTTTTGAAATTGAAATTTAAAGGCTTGTTTCTTTATCAACATTTTCCTTTCTGGTAGTAAACTATATTTATAAACTTTGTTAAAAGTTTTACAAAGACTATTAATACTAAAACATGAAAGTTCATAGTTGTGAAACAAGTTTAAATATTTCTCAAAAGAGCATTTATTTTATTATTTGTAATTAACATTTCATCATTTATATTATTCGTTTTCAAATTGAAATCTGGACGTGAATTTCAAGATCTAAATTTTATTTTCTTGTAGAAAAGTGCTATTAAATCCACTGACAAACTTTTTACATGTGCTGTTTCATAGATGTGATAAAATGTTCAAACATTTCTCAAAAAAGCATTAATTTTTATGTTTGTAATTTCATTTGACCAATTCTTTTCAAAATTGACATCTGGACGTGAATTGCCAGATCTACATTTTATTTGCTTGTAGAAAAGTACTTTACCACCTTTGACAAAAGTTTTACATGTACTGTCAATATATTAACATGGTAGTTCATAGATGAGAAAACTATGTTTAATCTTTTACTAAAATGCATTTATTTCAATGTGTGGACATTCATTTTAGCAGTTATTTATACTTTTGAAATTGAAATTTAAAGGCGTGTTTCTTTATCAACATTTTCCTTTCTGGTAGTAAACTATATTTATAAACTTTGTTAAAAGTTTTACAAAGACTATTAATACTAAAACATGAAAGTTCATAGTTGTGAAACAAGTTTAAACATTTCTCAAAAAAGCATTTATTTTATTGTTTGTTGTTTCATATTAACATTTATGTTATTCTTTTTAAAATTGAAATGTAGAAGTGATTTACAGATCTACATTTTGCTTTATTGTAGAAAAGTACGTTTAAAACCTCTGACAAACTTTTTACATGTGCTCTTTCATAGATGTGATACCATGTTCAAACATTTCTCACAAAAGCATTAATTTTTATGTTTGTAATTTCATTTGACCAATTCTTTTCAATATTGACATCTGGACGTGAATTTGCAAATCTACATTATATTTGCTTGTCCAAAACTACTTTACCACCTCTGATAAAAGTTTGAAATGTACTGTTATTATATTAACAAGGACGTTCAAAGATGAGAAAACTATGTTTAATATTTTCCTAAAATGCATTTATTTCAATGTGTAGACATTCATTTTAGCATTTATTTATATTTTTTGAAATTGAAATTTAAACACGTATTTCTTTGTCTACATTTTCTTTTCTGGTTGTAAACTATATTTATAAACTTTGTTAAAAGTTTTACAAAGAATATTAATATCAAAATATGAAAATTCGTAGATGTGAAACAAGTTTAAACATTTCTCAAAAAAGCATTTATTTTATTGTTTGTAATTAACATTTCATCATTTATATTATTCGTTTTCAAATTGAAATATGGACGTGAATTTCCAGATCTACATTTTATTTTCTTGTAGAAAAGTACTATTAAATCCTCTGACAAACTTTTTACATATGCTGTTTCATAGATGTGATAACACGTTCAAACATTTCTCAAAAAAGCATTAATTTTTATGTTTGTAATTTCATTTGACCAATTCTTTTCAAAATTGACATCTGGACGTGAATTTCCAGATCTACATTTTATTTGCTTTAGAAAAGTACTTTACCACCTTTGACAAAAGTTTTACATGTACTGTCAATATATTAACAACGTAGTTCATAGATGAAAAAACTATGTTTAATCTTTTACTAAAATGCATTTATTTCAATGTGTGGACATTCATTTTAGCATTTATTTATACTTTTGAAATTGAAATTTAAAGACGTGTTTCTTTATCAACATTTTCCTTTCTGGTAGTAAACTATATTTATAAACTTTGTTAAAAGTTTTACAAAGACTATTAATACAAAACATGAAAGTTCATAGTTGTGAAACAAGTTTAAACATTTCTCAAAAAAGCATTTATTTTATTGTTTGTTGTTTCACATTAACATTTATGTTATTCTTTTTAAAATTGAAATGTAGAAGTGATTTACAGATCTACATTTTGCTTTATTGTAGAAAAGTATATTTAAAACCTCTGACAAAATTTTTACATGTGCTGTTTCATACATGTGATACCACATACATTTCTCAAAAAAACATTTATTTATATGTTTGTAATTTCATTGGACCAATTCTTTTCAAAATTGACATCTGGACGTGAATTTCCAGATCAACATTATATTTGAATGTAGAAAAGTACTTTACCACCTTTGACAAAAGTTTTACATGTGCTGTCAATATTTTAACAACGTAGTTCATAGATGAGAAAACTATGTTTAATCTTTTACTAAAATGCATTTATTTCAATGTGTGGACATTCATTTTAGCAGTTATTTATACTTTTGAAATTGAAATTTAAAGGCGTGTTTCTTTATCAACATTTTCCTTTCTGGTAGTAAACTATATTTATATACTTTGTTAAAGGTTTTACAAAACTATTAATACTAAAACATGAAAGTTCATAGTTGTGAAACAAGTTTAATCATTTCTCAAAAAGCATTTATTTTATCGTTTGTAATTACATTTCATCATTTATATTATTCATTTTCAAATTCAAATCTAGACGTGAATTTCCAGATGTACATTTTATTTTCTTGTAGAAAAGTACTATTAAAACCTGTGACAAACTTTTTACATGTGCTGTTATATCGATGTGAAACCATGTTTAAACATTTCTCAAAAAAGCATGTATTTTAATGTTTGTAGTTTCATTTTAACATTTATGATAATCTTTATAAAATTGAAATGTAGAAGTGAATTTACGGAGCTACATTTTATTTTCTTGTAGAAAAAGTACGTTTATAACCTCTAACAAACTTTTTACATGTGCTGTTTGATCGATGTGAAACCATGTTCAATTATTTCACAAAAAAACATTTATTTTTATGTTTGTAATTTCATTTGACCAATTCTTTTCAAAATTGTCATCTGGACGTGAATTTCCAGATCTACATTTTATTTGCTTGTAGAAAAGTACTTTACCACCTTTGACAAAAGTGTTACATGTACTGTCAATATATTAACCACGTAGTTCATAGATGAGAAAACTATGTTTAATCTTTTACTAAAATGCATTGATTTCAATGTGTGGACATTCATTTTAGCAGTTATTTATACTTTTGAAATTGAAATTTAAAGGCGTGTTTCTTTATCAACATTTTCCTTTCTGGTAGTAAACCATATTTACAAACTTTGTTAAAAATTTCACAAAACTATTAATACTAAAACATGAAAGTTCATAGTTGTGAAACAAGTTTAAACATTTCTCAAAAAAGCATTTATTTTATTGTTTGTTGTTTCATATTAACATTTATGTTATTCTTTTTAAAATGGAAATGTAGAAGTGATTTACAGATCTACAGTTTGCTTTATTGTAGAAAAAGTACGTTTAAAACCTCTGACAAACTTTTTACATGTGCTGTTTCATAGATGTGATACGATGTTCAAACATTTCTCAAAAAAGCATTTATTTTTATGTTTGTAATTTCATTTGACCAATTCTTTTCAAAATTGACATCTGGACGTGAATTTCCAGATCTACATTTTATTTGCTTGTAGAAAAGTACTTTACCACCTCTGATAAAAGTTTGACATGTACTGTTATTATATTAACAAGCAAGTTCAAAGATGAGAAAACTATGTTTAATATTTTCCTAAAATGCATTTATTTCAATGTGTAGACATTCATTTTAGCATTTATTTATACTTTTTGAATTTGAAATTTAAACGCGTATTTCTTTGTCTACATTTTCTTTTCTGGTTGTAAACTATATTTATAAACTTTGTTAAACGTTTTACAAAGAATATTAATACTAAAATATGAAAATTCGTAGATGTGAAACAAGTTTAAACATTTCTCAAAAGAGCATTTATTTTATTGTTTGTAATTAACATTTCATCATTTATATTATTCGTTTTAAAATTGAAATCTGGACGTGAATTTCCAGATCTACATTTTATTTTCTCTTAGAAAAGTACTATTAAAACCTCTGACAAACTTTATATATGTGCTGTTATATCGATGTGAAAAGAAATTTAAACATTTCTAAAAAAAGCATGAATTTTAATGTTTGTAGTTTCATTTTAACATTAATGATAATCTTTTTAAAATTGAAATGTAGAAGTGAACTTACTGAACTACATTTTATTTTTTTTTAGGAAAACGACGTTTCTAACTTCTGACAAACTTTTTACATGTGCTCTTCCAAAGATGTGATACCATGTTTAAACATTTCTTAAAAAAGCATTTATTTTTATGTTTGTAATTTCATTTGACAATTTCTTTTCAAAATTGAAATCTGTACGTGAATTTCCAGATCTACATGCTATTTTCTTGTAGGAAAGTACTTTACAACCTCTGAAAAACGTTTGACATGTACTGTTTATATATTAACAAAGAAGTTCATAGATGAGAAAACTATGTTTAATCTTTTACTAAAATGCATTTATTTCAATGTGTAGACATTCATTTTAGCATTTAATTATTCTTTTGAAATTGAAATTTAAAGGCGTGTTTCTTTATCAACCTATTCCTTTCTGGTCGTAAACTATATTTATAAACTTTGTTAAAAGTTTTACAAAGACTATTAATACTAAAACATGAAAGTTCATAGTTGTGAAACAAGTTTAAATATTTCTCAAAAGAGCATTTATTTTATTGTTCGTAATTAACATTTCATCATTTATATTATTCGTTTTCAAATTGAAATCTGGACGTGAATTTCCAGATCTAAATTTTATTTTCTTGTAGAAAAGTACTATTAAATCCACTGACAAACTTTTTACATGTGCTGTTTCATAGATGTAATAAAATGTTCAAACATTTCTCAAAAAAGCATTAATTTTTATGTTTGTAATTTCATTTGACCAATTCTTTTCAAAATTGACATCTGGACGTGAATTGCCAGATCTACATTTTATTTGCTTGTAGAAAAGTACTTTACCACCTTTGACAAGGTAGTTCATAGATGAGAAAACTATGTTTAATCTTTTACTAAAATGCATTTATTTCAATGTGTGGACATTCATTTTAGCAGTTATTTATACTTTTGAAATTGAAATTTAAAGGCGTGTTTCTTTATCAACATTTTCCTTTCTGGTAGTAAACTATATTTATAAACTTTGTTAAAAGTTTTACAAAGACTATTAATACTAAAACATGAAAGTTCATAGTTGTGAAACAAGTTTAAATATTTCTCAAAAGAGCATTTATTTTATTATTTGTAATTAACATTTCATCATTTATATTATTCGTTTTCAAATTGAAATCTGGACGTGAATTTCAAGATCTAAATTTTATTTTCTTGTAGAAAAGTACTATTAAATCCACTGACAAACTTTTTACATGTGCTGTTTCATAGATGTGATAAACTGTTCAAACATTTCTCAAAAAAGCATTAATTTTTATGTTTGTAATTTCATTTGACCAATTCTTTTCAAAATTGACATCTGGACGTGAATTGCCAGATCTACATTTTATTTGCTTGTAGAAAAGTACTTTACCACCTTTGACAAAAGTTTTACATGTACTGTCAATATATTAACATGGTAGTTCATAGATGAGAAAACTATGTTTAATCTTTTACTAAAATGCATTTATTTCAATGTGTGGACATTCATTTTAGCAGTTATTTATACTTTTGAAATTGAAATTTAAAGGCGTGTTTCTTTATCAACATTTTCCTTTCTGGTAGTAAACCATGTTTATAAACTTTGTTAAAAGTTTTACAAAACTATTAATACTAAAACATGAAAGTTCATAGTTGTGAAACAAGTTTAAACATTTCTCAAAAAAGCATTTATTTTATTGTTTGTTGTTTCATATTAACATTTATGTTATTCTTTTTAAAATTGAAATGTAGAAGTGATTTACAGATCTACATTTTGCTTTATTGTAGAAAAGTACGTTTAAAACCTCTGACAAACTTTTTACATGTGCTCTTTCATAGATGTGATACCATGTTCAAACATTTCTCACAAAAGCATTAATTTTTATGTTTGTAATTTCATTTGACCAATTCTTTTCAAAATTGACATCTGGACGTGAATTTGCAGATTTACATTATATTTGCTTGTCGAAAACTACATTACCACCTCTGATAAAAGTTTGAAATGTACTGTTATTATATTAACAAGGACGTTCAAAGATGAGAAAACTATGTTTAATATTTTCCTAAAATGCATTTATTTCAATGTGTAGACATTCATTTTAGCATTTATTTATACTTTTTGAAATTGAAATTTAAACACGAATTTCTTTGTCTACATTTTCTTTTCTGGTTGTAAACTATATTTATAAACTTTGTTAAAAGTTTTACAAAGAATATTAATATCAAAATATGAAAATTCGTAGATGTGAAACAAGTTTAAACATTTCTCAAAAAAGCATTTATTTTATTGTTTGTAATTAACATTTCATCATTTATATTATTCGTTTTCAAATTGAAATCTGGACGTGAATTTCCAGATCTACATTTTATTTTCTTGTAGAAAAGTACTATTAAATCCTCTGACAAACTTTTTACATATGCTGTTTCATAGATGTGATAACACGTTCAAACATTTCTCAAAAAAGCATTAATTTTTATGTTTGTAATTTCATTTGACCAATTCTTTTCAAAATTGTCATCTGGACGTGAATTTCCAGATCTACATTTTATTTGCTTGTAGAAAAGTACTTTACCACCTTTGACAAAAGTGTTACATGTACTGTCAATATATTAACCACGTAGTTCATAGATGAGAAAACTATGTTTAATCTTTTACTAAAATGCATTTATTTCAATGTGTGGACATTCATTTTAGCAGCTATTTATACTTTTGAAATTGAAATTTAAAGGCGTGTTTCTTTATCAACATTTTCCTTTCTGGTAGTAAACAATATTTATAAACTTTGTTAAAAGTTTTACAAAGACTATTAATACTAAAACATGAAAGTTCATAGTTGTGAAACAAGTTTAAACATTTCTCAAAAAAGCATTTATTTTATTGTTTGTTGTTTCATATTAACATTTATGTTATTCTTTTTAAAATTGAAATGTAGAAGTGATTTACAGATCTACATTTTGCTTTATTGTAGAAAAGTACGTTTAAAACCTCTGACAAACTTTTTACATGTGCTCTTTCATAGATGTGATACCATGTTCAAACATTTCTCACAAAAGCATTAATTTTTATGTTTGTAATTTCATTTGACCAATTCTTTTCAATATTGACATCTGGACGTGAATTTGCAAATCTACATTATATTTGCTTGTCCAAAACTACTTTACCACCTCTGATAAAAGTTTGAAATGTACTGTTATTATATTAACAAGGACGTTCAAAGATGAGAAAACTATGTTTAATATTTTCCTAAAATGCATTTATTTCAATGTGTAGACATTCATTTTAGCATTTATTTATATTTTTTGAAATTGAAATTTAAACACGTATTTCTTTGTCTACATTTTCTTTTCTGGTTGTAAACTATATTTATAAACTTTGTTAAAAGTTTTACAAAGAATATTAATATCAAAATATGAAAATTCGTAGATGTGAAACAAGTTTAAACATTTCTCAAAAAAGCATTTATTTTATTGTTTGTAATTAACATTTCATCATTTATATTATTCGTTTTCAAATTGAAATCTGGACGTGAATTTCCAGATCTACATTTTATTTTCTTGTAGAAAAGTACTATTAAATCCTCTGACAAACTTTTTACATATGCTGTTTCATAGATGTGATAACATTTCTCAAAAAAGCATTAATTTTTATGTTTGTAATTTCATTTGACCAATTCTTTTCAAAATTGACATCTGGACGTGAATTTCCAGATCTACATTTTATTTGCTTTAGAAAAGTACTTTACCACCTTTGACAAAAGTTTTACATGTACTGTCAATATATTAACAACGTAGTTCATAGATGAAAAAACTATGTTTAATCTTTTACTAAAATGCATTTATTTCAATGTGTGGACATTCATTTTAGCATTTATTTATACTTTTGAAATTGAAATTTAAAGACGTGTTTCTTTATCAACATTTTCCTTTCTGGTAGTAAACTATATTTATAAACTTTGTTAAAAGTTTTACAAAGACTATTAATACAAAACATGAAAGTTCATAGTTGTGAAACAAGTTTAAACATTTCTCAAAAAAGCATTTATTTTATTGTTTGTTGTTTCACATTAACATTTATGTTATTCTTTTTAAAATTGAAATGTAGAAGTGATTTACAGATCTACATTTTGCTTTATTGTAGAAAAGTATATTTAAAACCTCTGACAAAATTTTTACATGTGCTGTTTCATACATGTGATACCACATTAATTTCTCAAAAAAACATTTATTTATATGTTTGTAATTTCATTGGACCAATTCTTTTCAAAATTGACATTTGGACGTGAATTTCCAGATCAACATTATATTTGAATGTAGAAAAGTACTTTACCACCTTTGACAAAAGTTTTACATGTGCTGTCAATATTTTAACAACGTAGTTCATAGATGAGAAAACTATGTTTAATCTTTTACTAAAATGCATTTATTTCAATGTGTGGACATTCATTTTAGCAGTTATTTATACTTTTGAAATTGAAATTTAAAGGCGTGTTTCTTTATCAACATTTTCCTTTCTGGTAGTAAACTATATTTATATACTTTGTTAAAGGTTTTACAAAACTATTAATACTAAAACATGAAAGTTCATAGTTGTGAAACAAGTTTAATCATTTCTCAAAAAGCATTTATTTTATCGTTTGTAATTACATTTCATCATTTATATTATTCATTTTCAAATTCAAATCTAGACGTGAATTTCCAGATGTACATTTTATTTTCTTGCAGAAAAGTACTATTAAAACCTGTGACAAACTTTTTACATGTGCTGTTATATCGATGTGAAACCATGTTTAAACATTTCTCAAAAAAGCATGTATTTTAATGTTTGTAGTTTCATTTTAACATTTATGATAATCTTTATAAAATTGAAATGTAGAAGTGAATTTACGGAGCTATATTTTATTTTCTTGTAGAAAAAGTACGTTTATAACCTCTAACAAACTTTTTACATGTGCTGTTTGATCGATGTGAAACCATGTTCAATTATTTCACAAAAAAACATTTATTTTTATGTTTGTAATTTCATTTGACCAATTCTTTTCAAAATTGTCATCTGGACGTGAATTTCCAGATCTACATTTTATTTGCTTGTAGAAAAGTACTTTACCACCTTTGACAAAAGTGTTACATGTACTGTCAATATATTAACCACGTAGTTCATAGATGAGAAAATTATGTTTAATCTTTTACTAAAATGCATTGATTTCAATGTGTGGACATTCATTTTAGCAGTTATTTATACTTTTGAAATTGAAATTTAAAGGCGTGTTTCTTTATCAACATTTTCCTTTCTGGTAGTAAACCATATTTATAAACTTTGTTAAAAATTTTACAAAACTATTAATACTAAAACATGAAAGTTCATAGTTGTGAAACAAGTTTAAACATTTCTCAAAAAAGCATTTATTTTATTGTTTGTTGTTTCATATTAACATTTATGTTATTCTTTTTAAAATGGAAATGTAGAAGTGATTTACAGATCTACAGTTTGCTTTATTGTAGAAAAAGTACGTTTAAAACCTCTGACAAACTTTTTACATGTGCTGTTTCATAGATGTGATACCATGTTCAAACATTTCTCAAAAAAGCATTTATTTTTATGTTTGTAATTTCATTTGACCAATTCTTTTCAAAATTGACATCTGGACGTGAATTTCCAGATCTACATTTTATTTGCTTGTAGAAAAGTACTTTACCACCTCTGATAAAAGTTTGACATGTACTGTTATTATATTAACAAGCAAGTTCAAAGATGAGAAAACTATGTTTAATATTTTCCTAAAATGCATTTATTTCAATGTGTAGACATTCATTTTAGCATTTATTTATACTTTTTGAATTTGAAATTTAAACGCGTATTTCTTTGTCTACATTTTCTTTTCTGGTTGTAAACACTATTTATAAACTTTGTTAAACGTTTTACAAAGCATATTAATACTAAAATATGAAAATTCGTAGATGTGAAACAAGTTTAAACATTTCTCAAAAGAGCATTTATTTTATTGTTTGTAATTAACATTTCATCATTTATATTATTCGTTTTCAAATTGAAATCTGGACGTGAATTTCCAGATCTACATTTTATTTTCTCTTAGAAAAGTACTATTAAAACCTCTGACAAACTTTATATATGTGCTGTTATATCGATGTGAAAAGAAATTTAAACATTTCTAAAAAAAGCATGTATTTTAATGTTTGTAGTTTCATTTTAACATTAATGATAATCTTTTTAAAATTGAAATGTAGAAGTGAACTTACTGAACTACATTTTATTTTTTTTTAGGAAAACGACGTTTCTAACTTCTGACAAACTTTTTACATGTGCTCTTCCAAAGATGTGATACCATGTTTAAACATTTCTTAAAAAAGCATTTATTTTTATGTTTGTAATTTCATTTGACAATTTCTTTTCAAAATTGAAATCTGTACGTGAATTTCCAGATCTACATGCTATTTTCTTGTAGGAAAGTACTTTACAACCTCTGAAAAACGTTTGACATGTACTGTTTATATATTAACAAAGAAGTTCATAGATGAGAAAACTATGTTTAATCTTTTACTAAAATGCATTTATTTCAATGTGTAGACATTCATTTTAGCATTTAATTATTCTTTTGAAATTGAAATTTAAAGGCGTGTTTCTTTATCAACCTATTCCTTTCTGGTAGTAAACTATATTTATAAACTTTGTTAAAAGTTTTACAAAGACTATTAATACTAAAACATGAAAGTTCATAGTTGTGAAACAAGTTTAAATATTTCTCAAAAGAGCATTTATTTTATTGTTTGTAATTAACATTTCATCATTTATATTATTCGTTTTCAAATTGAAATCTGGACGTGAATTTCCAGATCTAAATTTTATTTTCTTGTAGAAAAGTACTATTAAATCCACTGACAAACTTTTTACATGTGCTGTTTCATAGATGTGATAAAATGTTCAAACATTTCTCAAAAAAGCATTAATTTTTATGTTTGTAATTTCATTTGACCAATTCTTTTCAAAATTGACATCTGGACGTGAATTGCCAGATCTACATTTTATTTGCTTGTAGAAAAGTACTTTACCACCTTTGACAAGGTAATTCATAGATGAGAAAACTATGTTTAATCTTTTACTAAAATGCATTTATTTCAATGTGTGGACATTCATTTTAGCAGTTATTTATACTTTTGAAATTGAAATTTAAAGGCGTGTTTCTTTATCAACATTTTCCTTTCTGGTAGTAAACCATATTTATAAACTTTGTTAAAAGTTTTACAAAACTATTAATACTAAAACATGAAAGTTCATAGTTGTGAAACAAGTTTAAACATTTCTCAAAAAAGCATTTATTTTATTGTTTGTTGTTTCATATTAACATTTATGTTATTCTTTTTAAAATTGAAATGTAGAAGTGATTTACAGATCTACAGTTTGCTTTATTGTAGAAAAAGTACATTTATAACCTCTGACAAACTTTTTACATGTGCTGTTTCATAGAAGTGATACCATGTTCAAACATTTCTCAAAAAAGCATTTATTTTATTGTTTGTAATTAACATTTCATCATTTATATTATTTGTTTTCAAATTGAAATCTGGACGTGAATTTCCAGATCTACATTTTATTTTCTTGTAGAAAAGTACTATTAAATCCTCTGACAAACTTTTTACATATGCTGTTTCATAGATGTGATAACACGTTCAAACATTTCTCAAAAAAGCATTAATTTTTATGTTTGTAATTTCATTTGACCAATTCTTTTCAAAATTGACATCTGGACGTGAATTTCCAGATCTACATTTTATTTGCTTTAGAAAAGTACTTTACCACCTTTGACAAAAGTTTTACATGTACTGTCAATATATTAACAACGTAGTTCATAGATGAAAAAACTATGTTTAATCTTTTACTAAAATGCATTTATTTCAATGTGTGGACATTCATTTTAGCATTTATTTATACTTTTGAAATTGAAATTTAAAGACGTGTTTCTTTATCAACATTTTCCTTTCTGGTAGTAAACTATATTTATAAACTTTGTTAAAAGTTTTACAAAGAATATTAATACTAAAACATGAAAGTTCATAGTTGTGAAACAAGTTTAAACATTTCTCAAAAAAGCATTTATTTTATTGTTTGTTGTTTCACATTAACATTTATGTTATTCTTTTTAAAATTGAAATGTAGAAGTGATTTACAGATCTACATTTTGCTTTATTGTAGAAAAGTACATTTAAAACCTCTGACAAAATTTTTACATGTGCTGTTTCATACATGTGATACCACATACATTTCTCAAAAAAACATTTATTTATATGTTTGTAATTTCATTGGACCAATTCTTTTCAAAATTGACATCTGGACGTGAATTTCCAGATCAACATTATATTTGAATGTAGAAAAGTACTTTACCACCTTTGACAAAAGTTTTACATGTGCTGTCAATATTTTTACAACGTAGTTCATAGATGAGAAAACTATGTTTAATCTTTTACTAAAATGCATTTATTTCAATGTGTGGACATTCATTTTAGCAGTTATTTATACTTTTGAAATTGAAATTTAAAGGCGTGTTTCTTTATCAACATTTTCCTTTCTGGTAGTAAACTATATTTATATACTTTGTTAAAGGTTTTACAAAACTATTAATACTAAAACATGAAAGTTCATAGTTGTGAAACAAGTTTAATCATTTCTCAAAAAGCATTTATTTTATCGTTTGTAATTACATTTCATCATTTATATTATTCATTTTCAAATTCAAATCTAGACGTGAATTTCCAGATGTACATTTTATTTTCTTGTAGAAAAGAACTATTAAAACCTGTGACAAACTTTTTACATGTGCTGTTACATCGATGTGAAACCATGTTTAAACATTTCTCAAAATAGCATGTATTTTAATGTTTGTAGTTTCATTTTAACATTTATGATAATCTTTATAAAATTGAAATGTAGAAGTGAATTTACGGAGCTACATTTTATTTTCTTGTAGAAAAAGTACGTTTATAACCTCTAACAAACTTTTTACATGTGCTGTTTGATCGATGTGAAACCATGTTCAATTATTTCACAAAAAAACATTTATTTTTATGTTTGTAATTTCATTTGACCAATTCTTTTCAAAATTGTCATCTGGACGTGAATTTCCAGATCTACATTTTATTTGCTTGTAGAAAAGTACTTTACCACCTTTGACAAAAGTGTTACATGTACCGTCAATATATTAACCACGTAGTTCATAGATGAGAAAACTATGTTTAATCTTTTACTAAAATGCATTTATTTCAATGTGTGGACATTCATTTTAGCAGTTATTTATACTTTTGAAATTGAAATTTAAAGGCGTGTTTCTTTATCAACATTTTCCTTTCTGGTAGTAAACCATATTTATAAACTTTGTTAAAAGTTTTACAAAACAATTAATACTAAAACATGAAAGTTCATAGTTGTGAAACAAGTTTAAACATTTCTCAAAAAAGCATTTATTTTATTGTTTGTTGTTTCATATTAACATTTATGTTATTCTTTTTAAAATTGAAATGTAGTAGTGATTTACAGATCTACATTTTGCTTTATTGTAGAAAAAGTACGTTTATAACCTCTGACAAACTTTTTACATGTGCTGTTTCATAGATGTGATACCATGTTCAAACATTTCTCAAAAAAGCATTTATTTTTATGTTTGTAATTTCATTTGACCAATTCTTTTCAAAATTGACATCTGGACGTGAATTTCCAGATCTACATTTTATTTGCTTGTAGAAAAGTACTTTACCACCTCTGATAAAAGTTTGACATGTACTGTTATTATATTAACAAGCAAGTTCAAAGATGAGAAAACTATGTTTAATATTTTCCTAAAATGCATTTATTTCAATGTGTAGACATTCATTTTAGCATTTATTTATACTTTTTGAATTTGAAATTTAAACGCGTATTTCTTTGTCTACATTTTCTTTTCTGGTTGTAAACTATATTTATAAACTTTGTTAAACGTTTTACAAAGAATATTAATACTAAAATATGAAAATTCGTAGATGTGAAACAAGTTTAAACATTTCTCAAAAGAGCATTTATTTTATTGTTTGTAATTAACATTTCATCATTTATATTATTCGTTTTCAAATTGAAATCTGGACGTGAATTTCCAGATCTACATTTTATTTTCTCTTAGAAAAGTACTATTAAAACCTCTGACAAACTTTATATATGTGCTGTTATATCGATGTGAAAAGAAATTTAAACATTTAAAAAAAAAGCATGTATTTTAATGTTTGTAGTTTCATTTTAACATTAATGATAATCTTTTTAAAATTGAAATGTAGAAGTGAACTTACTGAACTACATTTTATTTTTTTTTAGGAAAACTACGTTTCTAACTTCTGACAAACTTTTTACATGTGCTCTTCCAAAGATGTGATACCATGTTTAAACATTTCTTAAAAAAGCATTTATTTTTATGTTTGTAATTTCATTTGACAATTTCTTTTCAAAATTGAAATCTGTACGTGAATTTCCAGATCTACATACTATTTTCTTGTAGAAAAGTACTTTACAACCTCTGAAAAACGTTTGACATATACTGTTTATCTATTAACAAAGAAGTTCATAGATGAGAAAACTATGTTTAATCTTTTACTAAAATGCATTTATTTCAATGTGTAGACATTCATTTTAGCATTTAGTTATTCTTTTGAAATTGAAATTTAAAGGCGTGTTTCTTTATCAACATTTTCCTTTCTGGTAGTAAACTATATTTATAAACTTTGTTAAAAGTTTTACAAAACTATTAATACTAAAACATGAAAGTTCATAGTTGTGAAACAAGTTTAAATATTTCTCAAAAGAGCATTTATTTTATTATTTGTAATTAACATTTCATCATTTATATTATTCGTTTTCAAATTGAAATCTGGACGTGAATTTCCAGATCTAAATTTTATTTTCTTGTAGAAAAGTACTATTAAATCCTCTGACAAACTTTTTACATGTGCTGTTTCATAGATGTGATAAAATGTTCAAACATTTCTCAAAAAAGCATTTATTTTATTGTTTGTTGTTTCATATTAACATTTATGTTATTCTTTTTAAAATTGAAATGTAGAAGTGATTTACAGATCTACAGTTTGCTTTATTGTAGAAAAAGTACATTTATAACCTCTGACAAACTTTTTACATGTGCTGTTTCATAGATGTGATACCATGTTCAAACATTTCTCAAAAAAGCATTTATTTTTATGTTTGTAATTTCATTTGACCATTTCTTTTCTTGTGGAAAAGTACTTGACAACCTCTGAAAAACGTTTGACATGTACTGTTTATCTATTAATAAAGAAGTTCATAGATGAGAAAACTATGTTTAATCTTTTACTAAAATGCATTTATTTCAATGGGTAGACATTCATTTTAGCATTTAATTATACTTTTGAAATTGAAATTTAAAGGCGTGTTTCTTTATCAACATTTTCCTTTCTGGTAGTAAACTATATTTATATAGTTTGTTAAAAGTTTTACAACACTATTAATACTAAAACATGAAAGTTCATAGTTGTGAAACAATTTTAAACATATATCAAAAAAGCATTTATTTTATTGTTTGTTGTTTCATATTAACATTTATGTTATTCTTTTTAAAATTGAAATGTAGAAGTGATTTACAGATCTACATTTTGCTTTATTGTAGAAAAGTACGTTTAAAACCTCTGACAAACTTTTTACATGTGCTCTTTCATAGATGTGATACCATGTTCAAACATTTCTCACAAAAGCATTAATTTTTATGTTTGTAATTTCATTTGACCAATTCTTTTCAATATTGACATCTGGACGTGAATTTGCAAATCTACATTATATTTGCTTGTCCAAAACTACTTTACCACCTCTGATAAAAGTTTGAAATGTACTGTTATTATATTAACAAGGACGTTCAAAGATGAGAAAACTATGTTTAATATTTTCCTAAAATGCATTTATTTCAATGTGTAGACATTCATTTTAGCATTTATTCATATTTTTTGAAATTGAAATTTAAACACGTATTTCTTTGTCTACATTTTCTTTTCTGGTTGTAAACTATATTTATAAACTTTGTTAAAAGTTTTACAAAGAATATTAATATCAAAATATGAAAATTCGTAGATGTGAAACAAGTTTAAACATTTCTCAAAAAAGCATTTATTTTATTGTTTGTAATTAACATTTCATCATTTATATTATTCGTTTTCAAATTGAAATCTGGACGTGAATTTCCAGATCTACATTTTATTTTCTTGTAGAAAAGTACTATTAAATCCTCTGACAAACTTTTTACATATGCTGTTTCATAGATGTGATAACATGTTCAAACATTTCTCAAAAAAGCATTAATTTTTATGTTTGTAATTTCATTTGACCAATTCTTTTCAAAATTGACATCTGGACGTGAATTTCCAGATCTACATTTTATTTGCTTTAGAAAAGTACTTTACCACCCTTGACAAAAGTTTTACATGTACTGTCAATATATTAACAACGTAGTTCATAGATGAAAAAACTATGTTTAATCTTTTACTAAAATGCATTTATTTCAATGTGTGGACATTCATTTTAGCATTTATTTATACTTTTGAAATTGAAATTTAAAGACGTGTTTCTTTATCAACATTTTCCTTTCTGGTAGTAAACTATATTTATAAACTTTGTTAAAAGTTTTACAAAGACTATTAATACAAAACATGAAAGTTCATAGTTGTGAAACAAGTTTAAACATTTCTCAAAAAAGCATTTATTTTATTGTTTGTTGTTTCACATTAACATTTATGTTATTCTTTTTAAAATTGAAATGTAGAAGTGATTTACAGATCTACATTTTGCTTTATTGTAGAAAAGTATATTTAAAACCTCTGACAAAATTTTTACATGTGCTGTTTCATACATGTGATACCACATACATTTCTCAAAAAAACATTTATTTATATGTTTGTAATTTCATTGGACCAATTCTTTTCAAAATTGACATCTGGACGTGAATTTCCAGATCAACATTATATTTGAATGTAGAAAAGTACTTTACCACCTTTGACAAAAGTTTTACATGTGCTGTCAATATTTTAACAACGTAGTTCATAGATGAGAAAACTATGTTTAATCTTTTACTAAAATGCATTTATTTCAATGTGTGGACATTCATTTTAGCAGTTATTTATACTTTTGAAATTGAAATTTAAAGGCGTGTTTCTTTATCAACATTTTCCTTTCTGGTAGTAAACTATATTTATATACTTTGTTAAAGGTTTTACAAAACTATTAATACTAAAACATGAAAGTTCATAGTTGTGAAACAAGTTTAATCATTTCTCAAAAAGCATTTATTTTATCGTTTGTAATTACATTTCATCATTTATATTATTCATTTTCAAATTCAAATCTAGACGTGAATTTCCAGATGTACATTTTATTTTCTTGTAGAAAAGTACTATTAAAACCTGTGACAAACTTTTTACATGTGCTGTTATATCGATGTGAAACCATGTTTAAACATTTCTCAAAAAAGCATGTATTTTAATGTTTGTAGTTTCATTTTAAAATTTATGATAATCTTTATAAAATTGAAATGTAGAAGTGAATTTACGGAGCTATATTTTATTTTCTTGTAGAAAAAGTACGTTTATAACCTCTAACAAACTTTTTACATGTGCTGTTTGATCGATGTGAAACCATGTTCAATTATTTCACAAAAAAACATTTATTTTTATGTTTGTAATTTCATTTGACCAATTCTTTTCAAAATTGTCATCTGGACGTGAATTTCCAGATCTACATTTTATTTGCTTGTAGAAAAGTACTTTACCACCTTTGACAAAAGTGTTACATGTACTGTCAATATATTAACAAGGTAGTTCATAGATGAGAAAACTATGTTTAATCTTTTACTAAAATGCATTGATTTCAATGTGTGGACATTCATTTTAGCAGTTATTTATACTTTTGAAATTGAAATTTAAAGGCGTGTTTCTTTATCAACATTTTCCTTTCTGGTAGTAAACCATATTTATAAACTTTGTTAAAAATTTTACAAAACTATTAATACTAAAACATGAAAGTTCATAGTTGTGAAACAAGTTTAAACATTTCTCAAAAAAGCATTTATTTTATTGTTTGTTGTTTCATATTAACATTTATGTTATTCTTTTTAAAATGGAAATGTAGAAGTGATTTACAGATCTACAGTTTGCTTTATTGTAGAAAAAGTACGTTTAAAACCTCTGACAAACTTTTTACATGTGCTGTTTCATAGATGTGATACCATGTTCAAACATTTCTCAAAAAAGCATTTATTTTTATGTTTGTAATTTCATTTGACCAATTCTTTTCAAAATTGACATCTGGACGTGAATTTCCAGATCTACATTTTATTTGCTTGTAGAAAAGTACTTTACCACCTCTGATAAAAGTTTGACATGTACTGTTATTATATTAACAAGCAAGTTCAAAGATGAGAAAACTATGTTTAATATTTTCCTAAAATGCATTTATTTCAATGTGTAGACATTCATTTTAGCATTTATTTATACTTTTTGAATTTGAAATTTAAACGCGTATTTCTTTGTCTACATTTTCTTTTCTGGTTGTAAACACTATTTATAAACTTTGTTAAACGTTTTACAAAGCATATTAATACTAAAATATGAAAATTCGTAGATGTGAAACAAGTTTAAACATTTCTCAAAAGAGCATTTATTTTATTGTTTGTAATTAACATTTCATCATTTATATTATTCGTTTTCAAATTGAAATCTGGACGTGAATTTCCAGATCTACATTTTATTTTCTCTTAGAAAAGTACTATTAAAACCTCTGACAAACTTTATATATGTGCTGTTATATCGATGTGAAAAGAAATTTAAACATTTCTAAAAAAAGCATGTATTTTAATGTTTGTAGTTTCATTTTAACATTAATGATAATCTTTTTAAAATTGAAATGTAGAAGTGAACTTACTGAACTACATTTTATTTTTTTTTAGGAAAACGACGTTTCTAACTTCTGACAAACTTTTTACATGTGCTCTTCCAAAGATGTGATACCATGTTTAAACATTTCTTAAAAAAGCATTTATTTTTATGTTTGTAATTTCATTTGACAATTTCTTTTCAAAATTGAAATCTGTACGTGAATTTCCAGATCTACATGCTATTTTCTTGTAGGAAAGTACTTTACAACCTCTGAAAAACGTTTGACATGTACTGTTTATATATTAACAAAGAAGTTCATAGATGAGAAAACTATGGTTAATCTTTTATTAAAATGCATTTATTTCAATGTGTAGACATTCATTTTAGCATTTAATTATTCTTTTGAAATTGAAATTTAAAGGCGTGTTTCTTTATCAACCTATTCCTTTCTGGTAGTAAACTATATTTATAAACTTTGTTAAAAGTTTTACAAAGACTATTAATACTAAAACATGAAAGTTCATAGTTGTGAAACAAGTTTAAATATTTCTCAAAAGAGCATTTATTTTATTGTTTGTAATTAACATTTCATCATTTATATTATTCGTTTTCAAATTGAAATCTGGACGTGAATTTCCAGATCTAAATTTTATTTTCTTGTAGAAAAGTACTATTAAATCCACTGACAAACTTTTTACATGTGCTGTTTCATAGATGTGATAAAATGTTCAAACATTTCTCAAAAAAGCATTAATTTTTATGTTTGTAATTTCATTTGACCAATTCTTTTCAAAATTGACATCTGGACGTGAATTGCCAGATCTACATTTTATTTGCTTGTAGAAAAGTACTTTACCACCTTTGACAAGGTAGTTCATAGATGAGAAAACTATGTTTAATCTTTCACTAAAATGCATTTATTTCAATGTGTGGACATTCATTTTAGCAGTTATTTATACTTTTGAAATTGAAATTTAAAGGCGTGTTTCTTTATCAACATTTTCCTTTCTGGTAGTAAACCATATTTATAAACTTTGTTAAAAGTTTTACAAAACTATTAATACTAAAACATGAAAGTTCATAGTTGTGAAACAAGTTTAAACATTTCTCAAAAAAGCATTTATTTTATTGTTTGTTGTTTCATATTAACATTTATGTTATTCTTTTTAAAATTGAAATGTAGAAGTGATTTACAGATCTACATTTTGCTTTATTGTAGAAAAGTATATTTAAAACCTCTGACAAAATTTTTACATGTGCTGTTTCATACATGTGATACCACATACATTTCTCAAAAAAACATTTATTTATATGTTTGTAATTTCATTGGACCAATTCTTTTCAAAATTGACATCTGGACGTGAATTTCCAGATCAACATTATATTTGAATGTAGAAAAGTACTTTACCACCTTTGACAAAAGTTTTACATGTGCTGTCAATATTTTAACAACGTAGTTCATAGATGAGAAAACTATGTTTAATCTTTTACTAAAATGCATTTATTTCAATGTGTGGACATTCATTTTAGCAGTTATTTATACTTTTGAAATTGAAATTTAAAGGCGTGTTTCTTTATCAACATTTTCCTTTCTGGTAGTAAACTATATTTATATACTTTGTTAAAGGTTTTACAAAACTATTAATACTAAAACATGAAAGTTCATAGTTGTGAAACAAGTTTAATCATTTCTCAAAAAGCATTTATTTTATCGTTTGTAATTACATTTCATCATTTATATTATTCATTTTCAAATTCAAATCTAGACGTGAATTTCCAGATGTACATTTTATTTACTTGTAGAAAAGTACTATTAAAACCTGTGACAAACTTTTTACATGTGCTGTTATATCGATGTGAAACCATGTTTAAACATTTCTCAAAAAAGCATGTATTTTAATGTTTGTTGTTTCATTTTAACATTTATGATAATCTTTATAAAATTGAAATGTAGAAGTGAATTTACGGAGCTACATTTTATTTTCTTGTAGAAAAAGTACGTTTATAACCTCTAACAAACTTTTTACATGTGCTGTTTGATCGATGTGAAACCATGTTCAATTATTTCACAAAAAAACATTTATTTTTATGTTTGTAATTTCATTTGACCAATTCTTTTCAAAATTGTCATCTGGACGTGAATTTCCAGATCTACATTTTATTTGCTTGTAGAAAAGTACTTTACCACCTTTGACAAAAGTGTTACATGTACTGTCAATATATTAACCACGTAGTTCATAGATGAGAAAACTATGTTTAATCTTTTACTAAAATGCATTGATTTCAATGTGTGGACATTCATTTTAGCAGTTATTTATACTTTTGAAATTGAAATTTAAAGGCGTGTTTCTTTATCAACATTTTCCTTTCTGGTAGTAAACCATATTTATAAACTTTGTTAAAAATTTTACAAAACTATTAATACTAAAACATGAAAGTTCATAGTTGTGAAACAAGTTTAAACATTTCTCAAAAAAGCATTTATTTTATTGTTTGTTGTTTCATATTAACATTTATGTTATTCTTTTTAAAATGGAAATGTAGAAGTGATTTACAGATCTACAGTTTGCTTTATTGTAGAAAAAGTACGTTTAAAACCTCTGACAAACTTTTTACATGTGCTGTTTCATAGATGTGATACCATGTTCAAACATTTCTCAAAAAAGCATTTATTTTTATGTTTGTAATTTCATTTGACCAATTCTTTTCAAAATTGACATCTGGACGTGAATTTCCAGATCTACATTTTATTTGCTTGTAGAAAAGTACTTTACCACCTCTGATAAAAGTTTGACATGTACTGTTATTATATTAACAAGCAAGTTCAAAGATGAGAAAACTATGTTTAATATTTTCCTAAAATGCATTTATTTCAATGTGTAGACATTCATTTTAGCATTTATTTATACTTTTTGAATTTGAAATTTAAACGCGTATTTCTTTGTCTACATTTTCTTTTCTGGTTGTAAACTATATTTATAAACTTTGTTAAACGTTTTACAAAGAATATTAATACTAAAATATGAAAATTCGTAGAT
Source organism: Narcine bancroftii (assembly GCF_036971445.1). Lineage (NCBI taxonomy): Eukaryota > Metazoa > Chordata > Chondrichthyes > Torpediniformes > Narcinidae > Narcine > Narcine bancroftii. The sequence goes on from NC_091472.1 coordinate 211,295,443, forward strand.
GTGAAACAAGTTTAAACATTTCTCAAAAGAGCATTTATTTTATTGTTTGTAATTAACATTTCATCATTTATATTATTCGTTTTCAAATTGAAATCTGGACGTGAATTTCCAGATCTACATTTTATTTTCTCTTAGAAAAGTACTATTAAAACCTCTGACAAACTTTATATATGTGCTGTTATATCGATGTGAAAAGAAATTTAAACATTTCTAAAAAAAGCATGAATTTTAATGTTTGTAGTTTCATTTTAACATTAATGATAATCTTTTTAAAATTGAAATGTAGAAGTGAACTTACTGAACTACATTTTATTTTTTTTTAGGAAAACGACGTTTCTAACTTCTGACAAACTTTTTACATGTGCTCTTCCAAAGATGTGATACCATGTTTAAACATTTCTTAAAAAAGCATTTATTTTTATGTTTGTAATTTCATTTGACAATTTCTTTTCAAAATTGAAATCTGTACGTGAATTTCCAGATCTACATGCTATTTTCTTGTAGGAAAGTACTTTACAACCTCTGAAAAACGTTTGACATGTACTGTTTATATATTAACAAAGAAGTTCATAGATGAGAAAACTATGTTTAATCTTTTACTAAAATGCATTTATTTCAATGTGTAGACATTCATTTTAGCATTTAATTATTCTTTTGAAATTGAAATTTAAAGGCGTGTTTCTTTATCAACCTATTCCTTTCTGGTAGTAAACTATATTTATAAACTTTGTTAAAAGTTTTACAAAGACTATTAATACTAAAACATGAAAGTTCATAGTTGTGAAACAAGTTTAAATATTTCTCAAAAGAGCATTTATTTTATTGTTTGTAATTAACATTTCATCATTTATATTATTCGTTTTCAAATTGAAATCTGGACGTGAATTTCCAGATCTAAATTTTATTTTCTTGTAGAAAAGTACTATTAAATCCACTGACAAACTTTTTACATGTGCTGTTTCATAGATGTGATAAAATGTTCAAACATTTCTCAAAAAAGCATTAATTTTTATGTTTGTAATTTCATTTGACCAATTCTTTTCAAAATTGACATCTGGACGTGAATTGCCAGATCTACATTTTATTTGCTTGTAGAAAAGTACTTTACCACCTTTGACAAGGTAGTTCATAGATGAGAAAACTATGTTTAATCTTTTACTAAAATGCATTTATTTCAATGTGTGGACATTCATTTTAGCAGTTATTTATACTTTTGAAATTGAAATTTAAAGGCGTGTTTCTTTATCAACATTTTCCTTTCTGGTAGTAAACCATATTTATAAACTTTGTTAAAAGTTTTACAAAACTATTAATACTAAAACATGAAAGTTCATAGTTGTGAAACAAGTTTAAACATTTCTCAAAAAAGCATTTATTTTATTGTTTGTTGTTTCATATTAACATTTATGTTATTCTTTTTAAAATTGAAATGTAGAAGTGATTTACAGATCTACAGTTTGCTTTATTGTAGAAAAAGTACATTTATAACCTCTGACAAACTTTTTACATGTGCTGTTTCATAGAAGTGATACCATGTTCAAACATTTCTCAAAAAAGCATTTATTTTATTGTTTGTAATTAACATTTCATCATTTATATTATTTGTTTTCAAATTGAAATCTGGACGTGAATTTCCAGATCTACATTTTATTTTCTTGTAGAAAAGTACTATTAAATCCTCTGACAAACTTTTTACATATGCTGTTTCATAGATGTGATAACACGTTCAAACATTTCTCAAAAAAGCATTAATTTTTATGTTTGTAATTTCATTTGACCAATTCTTTTCAAAATTGACATCTGGACGTGAATTTCCAGATCTACATTTTATTTGCTTTAGAAAAGTACTTTACCACCTTTGACAAAAGTTTTACATGTACTGTCAATATATTAACAACGTAGTTCATAGATGAAAAAACTATGTTTAATCTTTTACTAAAATGCATTTATTTCAATGTGTGGACATTCATTTTAGCATTTATTTATACTTTTGAAATTGAAATTTAAAGACGTGTTTCTTTATCAACATTTTCCTTTCTGGTAGTAAACTATATTTATAAACTTTGTTAAAAGTTTTACAAAGAATATTAATACTAAAACATGAAAGTTCATAGTTGTGAAACAAGTTTAAACATTTCTCAAAAAAGCATTTATTTTATTGTTTGTTGTTTCACATTAACATTTATGTTATTCTTTTTATAATTGAAATGTAGAAGTGATTTACAGATCTACATTTTGCTTTATTGTAGAAAAGTACATTTAAAACCTCTGACAAAATTTTTACATGTGCTGTTTCATACATGTGATACCACATACATTTCTCAAAAAAACATTTATTTATATGTTTGTAATTTCATTGGACCAATTCTTTTCAAAATTGACATCTGGACGTGAATTTCCAGATCAACATTATATTTGAATGTAGAAAAGTACTTTACCACCTTTGACAAAAGTTTTACATGTGCTGTCAATATTTTTACAACGTAGTTCATAGATGAGAAAACTATGTTTAATCTTTTACTAAAATGCATTTATTTCAATGTGTGGACATTCATTTTAGCAGTTATTTATACTTTTGAAATTGAAATTTAAAGGCGTGTTTCTTTATCAACATTTTCCTTTCTGGTAGTAAACTATATTTATATACTTTGTTAAAGGTTTTACAAAACTATTAATACTAAAACATGAAAGTTCATAGTTGTGAAACAAGTTTAATCATTTCTCAAAAAGCATTTATTTTATCGTTTGTAATTACATTTCATCATTTATATTATTCATTTTCAAATTCAAATCTAGACGTGAATTTCCAGATGTACATTTTATTTTCTTGTAGAAAAGAACTATTAAAACCTGTGACAAACTTTTTACATGTGCTGTTACATCGATGTGAAACCATGTTTAAACATTTCTCAAAATAGCATGTATTTTAATGTTTGTAGTTTCATTTTAACATTTATGATAATCTTTATAAAATTGAAATGTAGAAGTGAATTTACGGAGCTACATTTTATTTTCTTGTAGAAAAAGTACGTTTATAACCTCTAACAAACTTTTTACATGTGCTGTTTGATCGATGTGAAACCATGTTCAATTATTTCACAAAAAAACATTTATTTTTATGTTTGTAATTTCATTTGACCAATTCTTTTCAAAATTGTCATCTGGACGTGAATTTCCAGATCTACATTTTATTTGCTTGTAGAAAAGTACTTTACCACCTTTGACAAAAGTGTTACATGTACTGTCAATATATTAACCACGTAGTTCATAGATGAGAAAACTATGTTTAATCTTTTACTAAAATGCATTTATTTCAATGTGTGGACATTCATTTTAGCAGTTATTTATACTTTTGAAATTGAAATTTAAAGGCGTGTTTCTTTATCAACATTTTCCTTTCTGGTAGTAAACCATATTTATAAACTTTGTTAAAAGTTTTACAAAACAATTAATACTAAAACATGAAAGTTCATAGTTGTGAAACAAGTTTAAACATTTCTCAAAAAAGCATTTATTTTATTGTTTGTTGTTTCATATTAACATTTATGTTATTCTTTTTAAAATTGAAATGTAGTAGTGATTTACAGATCTACATTTTGCTTTATTGTAGAAAAAGTACGTTTATAACCTCTGACAAACTTTTTACATGTGCTGTTTCATAGATGTGATACCATGTTCAAACATTTCTCAAAAAAGCATTTATTTTTATGTTTGGAATTTCATTTGACCAATTCTTTTCAAAATTGACATCTGGACGTGAATTTCCAGATCTACATTTTATTTGCTTGTAGAAAAGTACTTTACCACCTCTGATAAAAGTTTGACATGTACTGTTATTATATTAACAAGCAAGTTCAAAGATGAGAAAACTATGTTTAATATTTTCCTAAAATGCATTTATTTCAATGTGTAGACATTCATTTTAGCATTTATTTATAATTTTTGAATTTGAAATTTAAACGCGTATTTCTTTGTCTACATTTTCTTTTCTGGTTGTAAACTATATTTATAAACTTTGTTAAACGTTTTACAAAGAATATTAAGACTAAAATATGAAAATTCGTAGATGTGAAACAAGTTTAAACATTTCTCAAAAGAGCATTTATTTTATTGTTTGTAATTAACATTTCATCATTTATATTATTCGTTTTCAAATTGAAATCTGGACGTGAATTTCCAGATCTACATTTTATTTTCTCTTAGAAAAGTACTATTAAAACCTCTGACAAACTTTATATATGTGCTGTTATATCGATGTGAAAAGAAATTTAAACATTTCTAAAAAAAGCATGTATTTTAATGTTTGTAGTTTCATTTTAACATTAATGATAATCTTTTTAAAATTGAAATGTAGAAGTGAACTTACTGAACTACATTTTATTTTTTTTTTAGGAAAACTACGTTTCTAACTTCTGACAAACTTTTTACATGTGCTCTTCCAAAGATGTGATACCATGTTTAAACATTTCTTAAAAAAGCATTTATTTTTATGTTTGTAATTTCATTTGACAATTTCTTTTCAAAATTGAAATCTGTACGTGAATTTCCAGATCTACATACTATTTTCTTGTAGAAAAGTACTTTACAACCTCTGAAAAACGTTTGACATATACTGTTTATCTATTAACAAAGAAGTTCATAGATGAGAAAACTATGTTTAATCTTTTACTAAAATGCATTTATTTCAATGTGTAGACATTCATTTTAGCATTTAATTATTCTTTTGAAATTGAAATTTAAAGGCGTGTTTCTTTATCAACATTTTCCTTTCTGGTAGTAAACTATATTTATAAACTTTGTTAAAAGTTTTACAAAACTATTAATACTAAAACATGAAAGTTCATAGTTGTGAAACAAGTTTAAATATTTCTCAAAAGAGCATTTATTTTATTATTTGTAATTAACATTTCATCATTTATATTATTCGTTTTCAAATTGAAATCTGGACGTGAATTTCCAGATCTAAATTTTATTTTCTTGTAGAAAAGTACTATTAAATCCTCTGACAAACTTTTTACATGTGCTGTTTCATAGATGTGATAAAATGTTCAAACATTTCTCAAAAAAGCATTAATTTTTATGTTTGCAATTTCATTTGACCAATTCTTTTCAAAATTGACATCTGGACGTGAATTGCCAGATCTACATTTTATTTGCTTGTAGAAAAGTACTTTACCACCTTTGACAAAAGTTTTACATGTACTGTCAATATATTAACAAGGTAGTTCATAGATGAGAAAACTATGTTTAATCTTTTACTAAAATGCATTTATTTCAATGTGTGGACATTCATTTTAGCAGTTATTTATACTTTTGAAATTGAAATTTAAAGGCGTGTTTCTTTATCAACATTTTCTTTTCTGGTAGTAAACCATATTTATAAACTTTGTTAAAAGTTTTACAAAACTATTAATACTAAAACATGAAAGTTCATAGTTGTGAAACAAGTTTAAACATTTCTCAAAAAAGCATTTATTTTATTGTTTGTTGTTTCATATTAACATTTATGTTATTCTTTTTAAAATTGAAATGTAGAAGTGATTTACAGATCTACAGTTTGCTTTATTGTAGAAAAAGTACATTTATAACCTCTGACAAACTTTTTACATGTGCTGTTTCATAGATGTGATACCATGTTCAAACATTTCTCAAAAAAGCATTTATTTTTATGTTTGTAATTTCATTTGACCATTTCTTTTCTTGTGGAAAAGTACTTTACAACCTCTGAAAAACGTTTGACATGTACTGTTTATCTATTAATAAAGAAGTTCATAGATGAGAAAACTATGTTTAATCTTTTACTAAAATGCATTTATTTCAATGGGTAGACATTCATTTTAGCATTTAATTATACTTTTGAAATTGAAATTTAAAGGCGTGTTTCTTTATCAACATTTTCCTTTCTGGTAGTAAACTATATTTATATAGTTTGTTAAAAGTTTTACAACACTATTAATACTAAAACATGAAAGTTCATAGTTGTGAAACAATTTTAAACATATATCAAAAAAGCATTTATTTTATTGTTTGTTGTTTCATATTAACATTTATGTTATTCTTTTTAAAATTGAAATGTAGAAGTGATTTACAGATCTACATTTTGCTTTATTGTAGAAAAGTACGTTTAAAACCTCTGACAAACTTTTTACATGTGCTCTTTCATAGATGTGATACCATGTTCAAACATTTCTCACAAAAGCATTAATTTTTATGTTTGTAATTTCATTTGACCAATTCTTTTCAATATTGACATCTGGACGTGAATTTGCAAATCTACATTATATTTGCTTGTCCAAAACTACTTTACCACCTCTGATAAAAGTTTGAAATGTACTGTTATTATATTAACAAGGACGTTCAAAGATGAGAAAACTATGTTTAATATTTTCCTAAAATGCATTTATTTCAATGTGTAGACATTCATTTTAGCATTTATTTATATTTTTTGAAATTGAAATTTAAACACGTATTTCTTTGTCTACATTTTCTTTTCTGGTTGTAAACTATATTTATAAACTTTGTTAAAAGTTTTACAAAGAATATTAATATCAAAATATGAAAATTCGTAGATGTGAAACAAGTTTAAACATTTCTCAAAAAAGCATTTATTTTATTGTTTGTAATTAACATTTCATCATTTATATTATTCGTTTTCAAATTGAAATCTGGACGTGAATTTCCAGATCTACATTTTATTTTCTTGTAGAAAAGTACTATTAAATCCTCTGACAAACTTTTTACATATGCTGTTTCATAGATGTGATAACACGTTCAAACATTTCTCAAAAAAGCATTAATTTTTATGTTTGTAATTTCATTTGACCAATTCTTTTCAAAATTGACATCTGGACGTGAATTTCCAGATCTACATTTTATTTGCTTTAGAAAAGTACTTTACCACCTTTGACAAAAGTTTTACATGTACTGTCAATATATTAACAACGTAGTTCATAGATGAAAAAACTATGTTTAATCTTTTACTAAAATGCATTTATTTCAATGTGTGGACATTCATTTTAGCATTTATTTATACTTTTGAAATTGAAATTTAAAGACGTGTTTCTTTATCAACATTTTCCTTTCTGGTAGTAAACTATATTTATAAACTTTGTTAAAAGTTTTACAAAGACTATTAATACAAAACATGAAAGTTCATAGTTGTGAAACAAGTTTAAACATTTCTCAAAAAAGCATTTATTTTATTGTTTGTTGTTTCACATTAACATTTATGTTATTCTTTTTAAAATTGAAATGTAGAAGTGATTTACAGATCTACATTTTGCTTTATTGTAGAAAAGTATATTTAAAACCTCTGACAAAATTTTTACATGTGCTGTTTCATACATGTGATACCACATACATTTCTCAAAAAAACATTTATTTATATGTTTGTAATTTCATTGGACCAATTCTTTTCAAAATTGACATCTGGACGTGAATTTCCAGATCAACATTATATTTGAATGTAGAAAAGTACTTTACCACCTTTGACAAAAGTTTTACATGTGCTGTCAATATTTTAACAACGTAGTTCATAGATGAGAAAACTATGTTTAATCTTTTACTAAAATGCATTTATTTCAATGTGTGGACATTCATTTTAGCAGTTATTTATACTTTTGAAATTGAAATTTAAAGACGTGTTTCTTTATCAACATTTTCCTTTCTGGTAGTAAACTATATTTATAAACTTTGTTAAAAGTTTTACAAAGACTATTAATACAAAACATGAAAGTTCATAGTTGTGAAACAAGTTTAAACATTTCTCAAAAAAGCATTTATTTTATTGTTTGTTGTTTCACATTAACATTTATGTTATTCTTTTTAAAATTGAAATGTAGAAGTGATTTACAGATCTACATTTTGCTTTATTGTAGAAAAGTATATTTAAAACCTCTGACAAAATTTTTACATGTGCTGTTTCATACATGTGATACCACATACATTTCTCAAAAAAACATTTATTTATATGTTTGTAATTTCATTGGACCAATTCTTTTCAAAATTGACATCTGGACGTGAATTTCCAGATCAACATTATATTTGAATGTAGAAAAGTACTTTACCACCTTTGACAAAAGTTTTACATGTGCTGTCAATATTTTAACAACGTAGTTCATAGATGAGAAAACTATGTTTAATCTTTTACTAAAATGCATTTATTTCAATGTGTGGACATTCATTTTAGCAGTTATTTATACTTTTGAAATTGAAATTTAAAGGCGTGTTTCTTTATCAACATTTTCCTTTCTGGTAGTAAACTATATTTATATACTTTGTTAAAGGTTTTACAAAACTATTAATACTAAAACATGAAAGTTCATAGTTGTGAAACAAGTTTAATCATTTCTCAAAAAGCATTTATTTTATCGTTTGTAATTACATTTCATCATTTATATTATTCATTTTCAAATTCAAATCTAGACGTGAATTTCCAGATGTACATTTTATTTTCTTGTAGAAAAGTACTATTAAAACCTGTGACAAACTTTTTACATGTGCTGTTATATCGATGTGAAACCATGTTTAAACATTTCTCAAAAAAGCATGTATTTTAATGTTTGTAGTTTCATTTTAACATTTATGATAATCTTTATAAAATTGAAATGTAGAAGTGAATTTACAGAGCTACATTTTATTTTCTTGTAGAAAAAGTACGTTTATAACCTCTAACAAACTTTTTACATGTGCTGTTTGATTGATGTGAAACCATGTTCAATTATTTCACAAAAAAACATTTATTTTTATGTTTGTAATTTCATTTGACCTATTCTTTTCAAAATTGTCATCTGGACGTGAATTTCCAGATCTACATTTTATTTGCTTGTAGAAAAGTACTTTACCACCTTTGACAAAAGTGTTACATGTACTGTCAATATATTAACCACGTAGTTCATAGATGAGAAAACTATGTTTAATGTTTTACTAAAATGCATTTATTTCAATGTGTGGACATTCATTTTAGCAGTTATTTATACTTTTGAAATTGAAATTTAAAGGCGTGTTTCTTTATCAACATTTTCCTTTCTGGTAGTAAACCATATTTATAAACTTTGTTAAAAGTTTTACAAAACAATTAATACTAAAACATGAAAGTTCATAGTTGTGAAACAAGTTTAAACATTTCTCAAAAAAGCATTTATTTTATTGATTGTTGTTTCATATTAACATTTATGTTATTCTTTTTAAAATTGAAATGTAGTAGTGATTTACAGATCTACATTTTGCTTTATTGTAGAAAAAGTACGTTTATAACCTCTGACAAACTTTTTACATGTGCTGTTTCATAGATGTGATACCATGTTCAAACATTTCTCAAAAAAGCATTAATTTTTATGTTTGCAATTTCATTTGACCAATTCTTTTCAAAATTGACATCTGGACGTGAATTTCCAGATCTACATTTTATTTGCTTGTAGAAAAGTACTTTACCACCTCTGATAAAAGTTTGACATGTACTGTTATTATATTAACAAGCAAGTTCAAAGATGAGAAAACTATGTTTAATATTTTCCTAAAATGCATTTATTTCAATGTGTAGACATTCATTTTAGCATTTATTTATACTTTTTGAATTTGAAATTTAAACGCGTATTTCTTTGTCTACATTTTCTTTTCTGGTTGTAAACTATATTTATAAACTTTGTTAAACGTTTTACAAAGAATATTAATACTAAAATATGAAAATTCGTAGATGTGAAACAAGTTTAAACATTTCTCAAAAGAGCATTTATTTTATTGTTTGTAATTAACATTTCATCATTTATATTATTCGTTTTCAAATTGAAATCTGGACGTGAATTTCCAGATCTACATTTTATTTTCTCTTAGAAAAGTACTATTAAAACCTCTGACAAACTTTATATATGTGCTGTTATATCGATGTGAAAAGAAATTTAAACATTTCTAAAAAAAGCATGTATTTTAATGTTTGTAGTTTCATTTTAACATTAATGATAATCTTTTTAAAATTGAAATGTAGAAGTGAACTTACTGAACTACATTTTATTTTTTTTTAGGAAAACTACGTTTCTAACTTCTGACAAACTTTTTACATGTGCTCTTCCAAAGATGTGATACCATGTTTAAACATTTCTTAAAAAAGCATTTATTTTTATGTTTGTAATTTCATTTGACAATTTCTTTTCAAAATTGAAATCTGTACGTGAATTTCCAGATCTACATACTATTTTCTTGTAGAAAAGTACTTTACAACCTCTGAAAAACGTTTGACATATACTGTTTATCTATTAACAAAGAAGTTCATAGATGAGAAAACTATGTTTAATCTTTTACTAAAATGCATTTATTTCAATGTGTAGACATTCATTTTAGCATTTAATTATTCTTTTGAAATTGAAATTTAAAGGCGTGTTTCTTTATCAACATTTTCCTTTCTGGTAGTAAACTATATTTATAAACTTTGTTAAAAGTTTTACAAAACTATTAATACTAAAACATGAAAGTTCATAGTTGTGAAACAAGTTTAAATATTTCTCAAAAGAGCATTTATTTTATTATTTGTAATTAACATTTCATCATTTATATTATTCGTTTTCAAATTGAAATCTGGACGTGAATTTCCAGATCTAAATTTTATTTTCTTGTAGAAAAGTACTATTAAATCCTCTGACAAACTTTTTACATGTGCTGTTTCATAGATGTGATAAAATGTTCAAACATTTCTCAAAAAAGCATTAATTTTTATGTTTGCAATTTCATTTGACCAATTCTTTTCAAAATTGACATCTGGACGTGAATTGCCAGATCTACATTTTATTTGCTTGTAGAAAAGTACTTTACCACCTTTGACAAAAGTTTTACATGTACTGTCAATATATTAACAAGGTAGTTCATAGATGAGAAAACTATGTTTAATCTTTTACTAAAATGCATTTATTTCAATGTGTGGACATTCATTTTAGCAGTTATTTATACTTTTGAAATTGAAATTTAAAGGCGTGTTTCTTTATCAACATTTTCTTTTCTGGTAGTAAACCATATTTATAAACTTTGTTAAAAGTTTTACAAAACTATTAATACTAAAACATGAAAGTTCATAGTTGTGAAACAAGTTTAAACATTTCTCAAAAAAGCATTTATTTTATTGTTTGTTGTTTCATATTAACATTTATGTTATTCTTTTTAAAATTGAAATGTAGAAGTGATTTACAGATCTACAGTTTGCTTTATTGTAGAAAAAGTACATTTATAACCTCTGACAAACTTTTTACATGTGCTGTTTCATAGATGTGATACCATGTTCAAACATTTCTCAAAAAAGCATTTATTTTTATGTTTGTAATTTCATTTGACCATTTCTTTTCTTGTGGAAAAGTACTTTACAACCTCTGAAAAACGTTTGACATGTACTGTTTATCTATTAATAAAGAAGTTCATAGATGAGAAAACTATGTTTAATCTTTTACTAAAATGCATTTATTTCAATGGGTAGACATTCATTTTAGCATTTAATTATACTTTTGAAATTGAAATTTAAAGGCGTGTTTCTTTATCAACATTTTCCTTTCTGGTAGTAAACTATATTTATATAGTTTGTTAAAAGTTTTACAACACTATTAATACTAAAACATGAAAGTTCATAGTTGTGAAACAATTTTAAACATATATCAAAAAAGCATTTATTTTATTGTTTGTTGTTTCATATTAACATTTATGTTATTCTTTTTAAAATTGAAATGTAGAAGTGATTTACAGATCTACATTTTGCTTTATTGTAGAAAAGTACGTTTAAAACCTCTGACAAACTTTTTACATGTGCTCTTTCATAGATGTGATACCATGTTCAAACATTTCTCACAAAAGCATTAATTTTTATGTTTGTAATTTCATTTGACCAATTCTTTTCAATATTGACATCTGGACGTGAATTTGCAAATCTACATTATATTTGCTTGTCCAAAACTACTTTACCACCTCTGATAAAAGTTTGAAATGTACTGTTATTATATTAACAAGGACGTTCAAAGATGAGAAAACTATGTTTAATATTTTCCTAAAATGCATTTATTTCAATGTGTAGACATTCATTTTAGCATTTATTTATATTTTTTGAAATTGAAATTTAAACACGTATTTCTTTGTCTACATTTTCTTTTCTGGTTGTAAACTATATTTATAAACTTTGTTAAAAGTTTTACAAAGAATATTAATATCAAAATATGAAAATTCGTAGATGTGAAACAAGTTTAAACATTTCTCAAAAAAGCATTTATTTTATTGTTTGTAATTAACATTTCATCATTTATATTATTCGTTTTCAAATTGAAATCTGGACGTGAATTTCCAGATCTACATTTTATTTTCTTGTAGAAAAGTACTATTAAATCCTCTGACAAACTTTTTACATATGCTGTTTCATAGATGTGATAACACGTTCAAACATTTCTCAAAAAAGCATTAATTTTTATGTTTGTAATTTCATTTGACCAATTCTTTTCAAAATTGACATCTGGACGTGAATTTCCAGATCTACATTTTATTTGCTTTAGAAAAGTACTTTACCACCTTTGACAAAAGTTTTACATGTACTGTCAATATATTAACAACGTAGTTCATAGATGAAAAAACTATGTTTAATCTTTTACTAAAATGCATTTATTTCAATGTGTGGACATTCATTTTAGCATTTATTTATACTTTTGAAATTGAAATTTAAAGACGTGTTTCTTTATCAACATTTTCCTTTCTGGTAGTAAACTATATTTATAAACTTTGTTAAAAGTTTTACAAAGACTATTAATACAAAACATGAAAGTTCATAGTTGTGAAACAAGTTTAAACATTTCTCAAAAAAGCATTTATTTTATTGTTTGTTGTTTCACATTAACATTTATGTTATTCTTTTTAAAATTGAAATGTAGAAGTGATTTACAGATCTACATTTTGCTTTATTGTAGAAAAGTATATTTAAAACCTCTGACAAAATTTTTACATGTGCTGTTTCATACATGTGATACCACATACATTTCTCAAAAAAACATTTATTTATATGTTTGTAATTTCATTGGACCAATTCTTTTCAAAATTGACATCTGGACGTGAATTTCCAGATCAACATTATATTTGAATGTAGAAAAGTACTTTACCACCTTTGACAAAAGTTTTACATGTGCTGTCAATATTTTAACAACGTAGTTCATAGATGAGAAAACTATGTTTAATCTTTTACTAAAATGCATTTATTTCAATGTGTGGACATTCATTTTAGCAGTTATTTATACTTTTGAAATTGAAATTTAAAGGCGTGTTTCTTTATCAACATTTTCCTTTCTGGTAGTAAACTATATTTATATACTTTGTTAAAGGTTTTACAAAACTATTAATACTAAAACATGAAAGTTCATAGTTGTGAAACAAGTTTAATCATTTCTCAAAAAGCATTTATTTTATCGTTTGTAATTACATTTCATCATTTATATTATTCATTTTCAAATTCAAATCTAGACGTGAATTTCCAGATGTACATTTTATTTTCTTGTAGAAAAGTACTATTAAAACCTGTGACAAACTTTTTACATGTGCTGTTATATCGATGTGAAACCATGTTTAAACATTTCTCAAAAAAGCATGTATTTTAATGTTTGTAGTTTCATTTTAACATTTATGATAATCTTTATAAAATTGAAATGTAGAAGTGAATTTACAGAGCTACATTTTATTTTCTTGTAGAAAAAGTACGTTTATAACCTCTAACAAACTTTTTACATGTGCTGTTTGATCGATGTGAAACCATGTTCAATTATTTCACAAAAAAACATTTATTTTTATGTTTGTAATTTCATTTGACCAATTCTTTTCAAAATTGTCATCTGGACGTGAATTTCCAGATCTACATTTTATTTGCTTGTAGAAAAGTACTTTACCACCTTTGACAAAAGTGTTACATGTACTGTCAATATATTAACCACGTAGTTCATAGATGAGAAAACTATGTTTAATCTTTTACTAAAATGCATTGATTTCAATGTGTGGACATTCATTTTAGCAGTTATTTATACTTTTGAAATTGAAATTTAAAGGCGTGTTTCTTTATCAACATTTTCCTTTCTGGTAGTAAACCATATTTATAAACTTTGTTAAAAATTTTACAAAACTATTAATACTAAAACATGAAAGTTCATAGTTGTGAAACAAGTTTAAACATTTCTCAAAAAAGCATTTATTTTATTGTTTGTTGTTTCATATTAACATTTATGTTATTCTTTTTAAAATGGAAATGTAGAAGTGATTTACAGATCTACAGTTTGCTTTATTGTAGAAAAAGTACGTTTAAAACCTCTGACAAACTTTTTACATGTGCTGTTTCATAGATGTGATACCATGTTCAAACATTTCTCAAAAAAGCATTTATTTTTATGTTTGTAATTTCATTTGACCAATTCTTTTCAAAATTGACATCTGGACGTGAATTTCCAGATCTACATTTTATTTGCTTGTAGAAAAGTACTTTACCACCTCTGATAAAAGTTTGACATGTACTGTTATTTTATTAACAAGCAAGTTCAAAGATGAGAAAACTATGTTTAATATTTTCCTAAAATGCATTTATTTCAATGTGTAGACATTCATTTTAGCATTTATTTATACTTTTTGAATTTGAAATTTAAACGCGTATTTCTTTGTCTACATTTTCTTTTCTGGTTGTAAACTATATTTATAAACTTTGTTAAACGTTTTACAAAGAATATTAATACTAAAATATGAAAATTCGTAGATGTGAAACAAGTTTAAACATTTCTCAAAAGAGCATTTATTTTATTGTTTGTAATTAACATTTCATCATTTATATTATTCGTTTTCAAATTGAAATCTGGACGTGAATTTCCAGATCTACATTTTATTTTCTCTTAGAAAAGTACTATTAAAACCTCTGACAAACTTTATATATGTGCTGTTATATCGATATGAAAAGAAATTTAAACATTTCTAAAAAAAGCATGAATTTTAATGTTTGTAGTTTCATTTTAACATTAATGATAATCTTTTTAAAATTGAAATGTAGAAGTGAACTTACTGAACTACATTTTATTTTTTTTTAGGAAAACGACGTTTCTAACTTCTGACAAACTTTTTACATGTGCTCTTCCAAAGATGTGATACCATGTTTAAACATTTCTTAAAAAAGCATTTATTTTTATGTTTGTAATTTCATTTGACAATTTCTTTTCAAAATTGAAATCTGTACGTGAATTTCCAGATCTACATGCTATTTTCTTGTAGGAGAGTACTTTACAACCTCTGAAAAACGTTTGACATGTAGTGTTTATATATTAACAAAGAAGTTCATAGATGAGAAAACTATGTTTAATCTTTTACTAAAATGCATTTATTTCAATGTGTAGACATTCATTTTAGCATTTAATTATTCTTTTGAAATTGAAATTTAAAGGCGTGTTTCTTTATCAACCTATTCCTTTCTGGTAGTAAACTATATTTATAAACTTTGTTAAAAGTTTTACAAAGACTATTAATACTAAAACATGAAAGTTCATAGTTGTGAAACAAGTTTAAATATTTCTCAAAAGAGCATTTATTTTATTGTTTGTAATTAACATTTCATCATTTATATTATTCGTTTTCAAATTGAAATCTGGACGTGAATTTCCAGATCTAAATTTTATTTTCTTGTAGAAAAGTACTATTAAATCCACTGACAAACTTTTTACATGTGCTGTTTCATAGATGTGATAAAATGTTCAAACATTTCTCAAAAAAGCATTAATTTTTATGTTTGTAATTTCATTTGACCAATTCTTTTCAAAATTGACATCTGGACGTGAATTGCCAGATCTACATTTTATTTGCTTGTAGAAAAGTACTTTACCACCTTTGACAAGGTAGTTCATAGATGAGAAAACTATGTTTAATCTTTTACTAAAATGCATTTATTTCAATGTGTGGACATTCATTTTAGCAGTTATTTATACTTTTGAAATTGAAATTTAAAGGCGTGTTTCTTTATCAACATTTTCCTTTCTGGTAGTAAACCATATTTATAAACTTTGTTAAAAGTTTTACAAAACTATTAATACTAAAACATGAAAGTTCATAGTTGTGAAACAAGTTTAAACATTTCTCAAAAAAGCATTTATTTTATTGTTTGTTGTTTCATATTAACATTTATGTTATTCTTTTTAAAATTGAAATGTAGAAGTGATTTACAGATCTACAGTTTGCTTTATTGTAGAAAAAGTACATTTATAACCTCTGACAAACTTTTTACATGTGCTGTTTCATAGAAGTGATACCATGTTCAAACATTTCTCAAAAAAGCATTTATTTTATTGTTTGTAATTAACATTTCATCATTTATATTATTCGTTTTCAAATTGAAATCTGGACGTGAATTTCCAGATCTACATTTTATTTTCTTGTAGAAAAGTACTATTAAATCCTCTGACAAACTTTTTACATATGCTGTTTCATAGATGTGATAACACGTTCAAACATTTCTCAAAAAAGCATTAATTTTTATGTTTGTAATTTCATTTGACCAATTCTTTTCAAAATTGACATCTGGACGTGAATTTCCAGATCTACATTTTATTTGCTTTAGAAAAGTACTTTACCACCTTTGACAAAAGTTTTACATGTACTGTCAATATATTAACAACGTAGTTCATAGATGAAAAAACTATGTTTAATCTTTTACTAAAATGCATTTATTTCAATGTGTGGACATTCATTTTAGCATTTATTTATACTTTTGAAATTGAAATTTAAAGACGTGTTTCTTTATCAACATTTTCCTTTCTGGTAGTAAACTATATTTATAAACTTTGTTAAAAGTTTTACAAAGAATATTAATACTAAAACATGAAAGTTCATAGTTGTGAAACAAGTTTAAACATTTCTCAAAAAAGCATTTATTTTATTGTTTGTTGTTTCACATTAACATTTATGTTATTCTTTTTAAAATTGAAATGTAGAAGTGATTTACAGATCTACATTTTGCTCTATTGTAGAAAAGTACATTTAAAACCTCTGACAAAATTTTTAAATGTGCTGTTTCATACATGTGATACCACATACATTTCTCAAAAAAACATTTATTTATATGTTTGTAATTTCATTGGACCAATTCTTTTCAAAATTGACATCTGGACGTGAATTTCCAGATCAACATTATATTTGAATGTAGAAAAGTACTTTACCACCTTTGACAAAAGTTTTACATGTGCTGTCAATATTTTTACAACGTAGTTCATAGATGAGAAAACTATGTTTAATCTTTTACTAAAATGCATTTATTTCAATGTGTGGACATTCATTTTAGCAGTTATTTATACTTTTGAAATTGAAATTTAAAGGCGTGTTTCTTTATCAACATTTTCCTTTCTGGTAGTAAACTATATTTATATACTTTGTTAAAGGTTTTACAAAACTATTAATACTAAAACATGAAAGTTCATAGTTGTGAAACAAGTTTAATCATTTCTCAAAAAGCATTTATTTTATTGTTTGTAATTAACATTTCATCATTTATATTATTCGTTTTCAAATTGAAATCTGGACGTGAATTTCCAGATCTAAATTTTATTTTCTTGTAGAAAAGTACTATTAAATCCTCTGACAAACTTTTTACATGTGCTGTTTCATAGATGTGATAAAATGTTCAAACATTTCTCAAAAAAGCATTAATTTTTATGTTTGCAATTTCATTTGACCAATTCTTTTCAAAATTGACATCTGGACGTGAATTGCCAGATCTACATTTTATTTGCTTGTAGAAAAGTACTTTACCACCTTTGACAAAAGTTTTACATGTACTGTCAATATATTAACAAGGTAGTTCATAGATGAGAAAACTATGTTTAATCTTTTACTAAAATGCATTTATTTCAATGTGTGGACATTCATTTTAGCAGTTATTTATACTTTTGAAATTGAAATTTAAAGGCGTGTTTCTTTATCAACATTTTCTTTTCTGGTAGTAAACCATATTTATAAACTTTGTTAAAAGTTTTACAAAACTATTAATACTAAAACATGAAAGTTCATAGTTGTGAAACAAGTTTAAACATTTCTCAAAAAAGCATTTATTTTATTGTTTGTTGTTTCATATTAACATTTATGTTATTCTTTTTAAAATTGAAATGTAGAAGTGATTTACAGATCTACAGTTTGCTTTATTGTAGAAAAAGTACATTTATAACCTCTGACAAACTTTTTACATGTGCTGTTTCATAGATGTGATACCATGTTCAAACATTTCTCAAAAAACATTTATTTTTATGTTTGTAATTTCATTTGACCATTTCTTTTCTTGTGGAAAAGTACTTTACAACCTCTGAAAAACGTTTGACATGTACTGTTTATCTATTAATAAAGAAGTTCATAGATGAGAAAACTATGTTTAATCTTTTACTAAAATGCATTTATTTCAATGGGTAGACATTCATTTTAGCATTTAATTATACTTTTGAAATTGAAATTTAAAGGCGTGTTTCTTTATCAACATTTTCCTTTCTGGTAGTAAACTATATTTATATAGTTTGTTAAAAGTTTTACAACACTATTAATACTAAAACATGAAAGTTCATAGTTGTGAAACAATTTTAAACATATATCAAAAAAGCATTTATTTTATTGTTTGTTGTTTCATATTAACATTTATGTTATTCTTTTTAAAATTGAAATGTAGAAGTGATTTACAGATCTACATTTTGCTTTATTGTAGAAAAGTACGTTTAAAACCTCTGACAAACTTTTTACATGTGCTCTTTCATAGATGTGATACCATGTTCAAACATTTCTCACAAAAGCATTAATTTTTATGTTTGTAATTTCATTTGACCAATTCTTTTCAATATTGACATCTGGACGTGAATTTGCAAATCTACATTATATTTGCTTGTCCAAAACTACTTTACCACCTCTGATAAAAGTTTGAAATGTACTGTTATTATATTAACAAGGACGTTCAAAGATGAGAAAACTATGTTTAATATTTTCCTAAAATGCATTTATTTCAATGTGTAGACATTCATTTTAGCATTTATTTATATTTTTTGAAATTGAAATTTAAACACGTATTTCTTTGTCTACATTTTCTTTTCTGGTTGTAAACTATATTTATAAACTTTGTTAAAAGTTTTACAAAGAATATTAATATCAAAATATGAAAATTCGTAGATGTGAAACAAGTTTAAACATTTCTCAAAAAAGCATTTATTTTATTGTTTGTAATTAACATTTCATCATTTATATTATTCGTTTTCAAATTGAAATCTGGACGTGAATTTCCAGATCTACATTTTATTTTCTTGTAGAAAAGTACTATTAAATCCTCTGACAAACTTTTTACATATGCTGTTTCATAGATGTGATAACACGTTCAAACATTTCTCAAAAAAGCATTAATTTTTATGTTTGTAATTTCATTTGACCAATTCTTTTCAAAATTGACATCTGGACGTGAATTTCCAGATCTACATTTTATTTGCTTTAGAAAAGTACTTTACCACCTTTGACAAAAGTTTTACATGTACTGTCAATATATTAACAACGTAGTTCATAGATGAAAAAACTATGTTTAATCTTTTACTAAAATGCATTTATTTCAATGTGTGGACATTCATTTTAGCATTTATTTATACTTTTGAAATTGAAATTTAAAGACGTGTTTCTTTATCAACATTTTCCTTTCTGGTAGTAAACTATATTTATAAACTTTGTTAAAAGTTTTACAAAGACTATTAATACAAAACATGAAAGTTCATAGTTGTGAAACAAGTTTAAACATTTCTCAAAAAAGCATTTATTTTATTGTTTGTTGTTTCACATTAACATTTATGTTATTCTTTTTAAAATTGAAATGTAGAAGTGATTTACAGATCTACATTTTGCTTTATTGTAGAAAAGTATATTTAAAACCTCTGACAAAATTTTTACATGTGCTGTTTCATACATGTGATACCACATACATTTCTCAAAAAAACATTTATTTATATGTTTGTAATTTCATTGGACCAATTCTTTTCAAAATTGACATCTGGACGTGAATTTCCAGATCAACATTATATTTGAATGTAGAAAAGTACTTTACCACCTTTGACAAAAGTTTTACATGTGCTGTCAATATTTTAACAACGTAGTTCATAGATGAGAAAACTATGTTTAATCTTTTACTAAAATGCATTTATTTCAATGTGTGGACATTCATTTTAGCAGTTATTTATACTTTTGAAATTGAAATTTAAAGGCGTGTTTCTTTATCAACATTTTCCTTTCTGGTAGTAAACTATATTTATATACTTTGTTAAAGGTTTTACAAAACTATTAATACTAAAACATGAAAGTTCATAGTTGTGAAACAAGTTTAATCATTTCTCAAAAAGCATTTATTTTATCGTTTGTAATTACATTTCATCATTTATATTATTCATTTTCAAATTCAAATCTAGACGTGAATTTCCAGATGTACATTTTATTTTCTTGTAGAAAAGTACTATTAAAACCTGTGACAAACTTTTTACATGTGCTGTTATATCGATGTGAAACCATGTTTAAACATTTCTCAAAAAAGCATGTATTTTAATGTTTGTAGTTTCATTTTAACATTTATGATAATCTTTATAAAATTGAAATGTAGAAGTGAATTTACAGAGCTACATTTTATTTTCTTGTAGAAAAAGTACGTTTATAACCTCTAACAAACTTTTTACATGTGCTGTTTGATCGATGTGAAACCATGTTCAATTATTTCACAAAAAAACATTTATTTTTATGTTTGTAATTTCATTTGACCAATTCTTTTCAAAATTGTCATCTGGACGTGAATTTCCAGATCTACATTTTATTTGCTTGTAGAAAAGTACTTTACCACCTTTGACAAAAGTGTTACATGTACTGTCAATATATTAACCACGTAGTTCATAGATGAGAAAACTATGTTTAATCTTTTACTAAAATGCATTGATTTCAATGTGTGGACATTCATTTTAGCAGTTATTTATACTTTTGAAATTGAAATTTAAAGGCGTGTTTCTTTATCAACATTTTCCTTTCTGGTAGTAAACCATATTTATAAACTTTGTTAAAAATTTTACAAAACTATTAATACTAAAACATGAAAGTTCATAGTTGTGAAACAAGTTTAAACATTTCTCAAAAAAGCATTTATTTTATTGTTTGTTGTTTCATATTAACATTTATGTTATTCTTTTTAAAATGGAAATGTAGAAGTGATTTACAGATCTACAGTTTGCTTTATTGTAGAAAAAGTACGTTTAAAACCTCTGACAAACTTTTTACATGTGCTGTTTCATAGATGTGATACCATGTTCAAACATTTCTCAAAAAAGCATTTATTTTTATGTTTGTAATTTCATTTGACCAATTCTTTTCAAAATTGACATCTGGACGTGAATTTCCAGATCTACATTTTATTTGCTTGTAGAAAAGTACTTTACCACCTCTGATAAAAGTTTGACATGTACTGTTATTATATTAACAAGCAAGTTCAAAGATGAGAAAACTATGTTTAATATTTTCCTAAAATGCATTTATTTCAATGTGTAGACATTCATTTTAGCATTTATTTATACTTTTTGAATTTGAAATTTAAACGCGTATTTCTTTGTCTACATTTTCTTTTCTGGTTGTAAACTATATTTATAAACTTTGTTAAACGTTTTACAAAGAATATTAATACTAAAATATGAAAATTCGTAGATGTGAAACAAGTTTAAACATTTCTCAAAAGAGCATTTATTTTATTGTTTGTAATTAACATTTCATCATTTATATTATTCGTTTTCAAATTGAAATCTGGACGTGAATTTCCAGATCTACATTTTATTTTCTCTTAGAAAAGTACTATTAAAACCTCTGACAAACTTTATATATGTGCTGTTATATCGATGTGAAAAGAAATTTAAACATTTCTAAAAAAAGCATGAATTTTAATGTTTGTAGTTTCATTTTAACATTAATGATAATCTTTTTAAAATTGAAATGTAGAAGTGAACTTACTGAACTACATTTTATTTTTTTTTAGGAAAACGACGTTTCTAACTTCTGACAAACTTTTTACATGTGCTCTTCCAAAGATGTGATACCATGTTTAAACATTTCTTAAAAAAGCATTTATTTTTATGTTTGTAATTTCATTTGACAATTTCTTTTCAAAATTGAAATCTGTACGTGAATTTCCAGATCTACATGCTATTTTCTTGTAGGAAAGTACTTTACAACCTCTGAAAAACGTTTGACATGTACTGTTTATATATTAACAAAGAAGTTCATAGATGAGAAAACTATGTTTAATCTTTTACTAAAATGCATTTATTTCAATGTGTAGACATTCATTTTAGCATTTAATTATTCTTTTGAAATTGAAATTTAAAGGCGTGTTTCTTTATCAACCTATTCCTTTCTGGTAGTAAACTATATTTATAAACTTTGTTAAAAGTTTTACAAAGACTATTAATACTAAAACATGAAAGTTCATAGTTGTGAAACAAGTTTAAATATTTCTCAAAAGAGCATTTATTTTATTGTTTGTAATTAACATTTCATCATTTATATTATTCGTTTTCAAATTGAAATCTGGACGTGAATTTCCAGATCTAAATTTTATTTTCTTGTAGAAAAGTACTATTAAATCCACTGACAAACTTTTTACATGTGCTGTTTCATAGATGTGATAAAATGTTCAAACATTTCTCAAAAAAGCATTAATTTTTATGTTTGTAATTTCATTTGACCAATTCTTTTCAAAATTGACATCTGGACGTGAATTGCCAGATCTACATTTTATTTGCTTGTAGAAAAGTACTTTACCACCTTTGACAAGGTAGTTCATAGATGAGAAAACTATGTTTAATCTTTTACTAAAATGCATTTATTTCAATGTGTGGACATTCATTTTAGCAGTTATTTATACTTTTGAAATTGAAATTTAAAGGCGTGTTTCTTTATCAACATTTTCCTTTCTGGTAGTAAACCATATTTATAAACTTTGTTAAAAGTTTTACAAAACTATTAATACTAAAACATGAAAGTTCATAGTTGTGAAACAAGTTTAAACATTTCTCAAAAAAGCATTTATTTTATTGTTTGTTGTTTCATATTAACATTTATGTTATTCTTTTTAAAATTGAAATGTAGAAGTGATTTACAGATCTACAGTTTGCTTTATTGTAGAAAAAGTACATTTATAACCTCTGACAAACTTTTTACATGTGCTGTTTCATAGAAGTGATACCATGTTCAAACATTTCTCAAAAAAGCATTTATTTTATTGTTTGTAATTAACATTTCATCATTTATATTATTCGTTTTCAAATTGAAATCTGGACGTGAATTTCCAGATCTACATTTTATTTTCTTGTAGAAAAGTACTATTAAATCCTCTGACAAACTTTTTACATATGCTGTTTCATAGATGTGATAACACGTTCAAACATTTCTCAAAAAAGCATTAATTTTTATGTTTGTAATTTCATTTGACCAATTCTTTTCAAAATTGACATCTGGACGTGAATTTCCAGATCTACATTTTATTTGCTTTAGAAAAGTACTTTACCACCTTTGACAAAAGTTTTACATGTACTGTCAATATATTAACAACGTAGTTCATAGATGAAAAAACTATGTTTAATCTTTTACTAAAATGCATTTATTTCAATGTGTGGACATTCATTTTAGCATTTATTTATACTTTTGAAATTGAAATTTAAAGACGTGTTTCTTTATCAACATTTTCCTTTCTGGTAGTAAACTATATTTATAAACTTTGTTAAAAGTTTTACAAAGAATATTAATACTAAAACATGAAAGTTCATAGTTGTGAAACAAGTTTAAACATTTCTCAAAAAAGCATTTATTTTATTGTTTGTTGTTTCACATTAACATTTATGTTATTCTTTTTAAAATTGAAATGTAGAAGTGATTTACAGATCTACATTTTGCTCTATTGTAGAAAAGTACATTTAAAACCTCTGACAAAATTTTTAAATGTGCTGTTTCATACATGTGATACCACATACATTTCTCAAAAAAACATTTATTTATATGTTTGTAATTTCATTGGACCAATTCTTTTCAAAATTGACATCTGGACGTGAATTTCCAGATCAACATTATATTTGAATGTAGAAAAGTACTTTACCACCTTTGACAAAAGTTTTACATGTGCTGTCAATATTTTTACAACGTAGTTCATAGATGAGAAAACTATGTTTAATCTTTTACTAAAATGCATTTATTTCAATGTGTGGACATTCATTTTAGCAGTTATTTATACTTTTGAAATTGAAATTTAAAGGCGTGTTTCTTTATCAACATTTTCCTTTCTGGTAGTAAACTATATTTATATACTTTGTTAAAGGTTTTACAAAACTATTAATACTAAAACATGAAAGTTCATAGTTGTGAAACAAGTTTAATCATTTCTCAAAAAGCATTTATTTTATTGTTTGTAATTAACATTTCATCATTTATATTATTCGTTTTCAAATTGAAATCTGGACGTGAATTTCCAGATCTACATTTTATTTTCTCTTAGAAAAGTACTATTAAAACCTCTGACAAACTTTATATATGTGCTGTTATATCGATGTGAAAAGAAATTTAAACATTTCTAAAAAAAGCATGTATTTTAATGTTTGTAGTTTCATTTTAACATTAATGATAATCTTTTTAAAATTGAAATGTAGAAGTGAACTTACTGAACTACATTTTATTTTTTTTTAGGAAAACGACGTTTCTAACTTCTGACAAACTTTTTACATGTGCTCTTCCAAAGATGTGATACCATGTTTAAACATTTCTTAAAAAAGCATTTATTTTTATGTTTGTAATTTCATTTGACAATTTCTTTTCAAAATTGAAATCTGTACGTGAATTTCCAGATCTACATGCTATTTTCTTGTAGGAAAGTACTTTACAACCTCTGAAAAACGTTTGACATGTACTGTTTATATATTAACAAAGAAGTTCATAGATGAGAAAACTATGTTTAATCTTTTACTAAAATGCATTTATTTCAATGTGTAGACATTCATTTTAGCATTTAATTATTCTTTTGAAATTGAAATTTAAAGGCGTGTTTCTTTATCAACCTATTCCTTTCTGGTAGTAAACTATATTTATAAACTTTGTTAAAAGTTTTACAAAGACTATTAATACTAAAACATGAAAGTTCATAGTTGTGAAACAAGTTTAAATATTTCTCAAAAGAGCATTTATTTTATTGTTTGTAATTAACATTTCATCATTTATATTATTCGTTTTCAAATTGAAATCTGGACGTGAATTTCCAGATCTAAATTTTATTTTCTTGTAGAAAAGTACTATTAAATCCACTGACAAACTTTTTACATGTGCTGTTTCATAGATGTGATAAAATGTTCAAACATTTCTCAAAAAAGCATTAATTTTTATGTTTGTAATTTCATTTGACCAATTCTTTTCAAAATTGACATCTGGACGTGAATTGCCAGATCTACATTTTATTTGCTTGTAGAAAAGTACTTTACCACCTTTGACAAGGTAGTTCATAGATGAGAAAACTATGTTTAATCTTTTACTAAAATGCATTTATTTCAATGTGTGGACATTCATTTTAGCAGTTATTTATACTTTTGAAATTGAAATTTAAAGGCGTGTTTCTTTATCAACATTTTCCTTTCTGGTAGTAAACCATATTTATAAACTTTGTTAAAAGTTTTACAAAACTATTAATACTAAAACATGAAAGTTCATAGTTGTGAAACAAGTTTAAACATTTCTCAAAAAAGCATTTATTTTATTGTTTGTTGTTTCATATTAACATTTATGTTATTCTTTTTAAAATTGAAATGTAGAAGTGATTTACAGATCTACAGTTTGCTTTATTGTAGAAAAAGTACATTTATAACCTCTGACAAACTTTTTACATGTGCTGTTTCATAGAAGTGATACCATGTTCAAACATTTCTCAAAAAAGCATTTATTTTATTGTTTGTAATTAACATTTCATCATTTATATTATTCGTTTTCAAATTGAAATCTGGACGTGAATTTCCAGATCTACATTTTATTTTCTTGTAGAAAAGTACTATTAAATCCTCTGACAAACTTTTTACATATGCTGTTTCATAGATGTGATAACACGTTCAAACATTTCTCAAAAAAGCATTAATTTTTATGTTTGTAATTTCATTTGACCAATTCTTTTCAAAATTGACATCTGGACGTGAATTTCCAGATCTACATTTTATTTGCTTTAGAAAAGTACTTTACCACCTTTGACAAAAGTTTTACATGTACTGTCAATATATTAACAACGTAGTTCATAGATGAAAAAACTATGTTTAATCTTTTACTAAAATGCATTTATTTCAATGTGTGGACATTCATTTTAGCATTTATTTATACTTTTGAAATTGAAATTTAAAGACGTGTTTCTTTATCAACATTTTCCTTTCTGGTAGTAAACTATATTTATAAACTTTGTTAAAAGTTTTACAAAGAATATTAATACTAAAACATGAAAGTTCATAGTTGTGAAACAAGTTTAAACATTTCTCAAAAAAGCATTTATTTTATTGTTTGTTGTTTCACATTAACATTTATGTTATTCTCTTTAAAATTGAAATGTAGAAGTGATTTACAGATCTACATTTTGCTCTATTGTAGAAAAGTACATTTAAAACCTCTGACAAAATTTTTAAATGTGCTGTTTCATACATGTGATACCACATACATTTCTCAAAAAAACATTTATTTATATGTTTGTAATTTCATTGGACCAATTCTTTTCAAAATTGACATCTGGACGTGAATTTCCAGATCAACATTATATTTGAATGTAGAAAAGTACTTTACCACCTTTGACAAAAGTTTTACATGTGCTGTCAATATTTTTACAACGTAGTTCATAGATGAGAAAACTATGTTTAATCTTTTACTAAAATGCATTTATTTCAATGTGTGGACATTCATTTTAGCAGTTATTTATACTTTTGAAATTGAAATTTAAAGGCGTGTTTCTTTATCAACATTTTCCTTTCTGGTAGTAAACTATATTTATATACTTTGTTAAAGGTTTTACAAAACTATTAATACTAAAACATGAAAGTTCATAGTTGTGAAACAAGTTTAATCATTTCTCAAAAAGCATTTATTTTATTGTTTGTAATTAACATTTCATCATTTATATTATTCGTTTTCAAATTGAAATCTGGACGTGAATTTCCAGATCTACATTTTATTTTCTCTTAGAAAAGTACTATTAAAACCTCTGACAAACTTTATATATGTGCTGTTATATCGATGTGAAAAGAAATTTAAACATTTCTAAAAAAAGCATGTATTTTAATGTTTGTAGTTTCATTTTAACATTAATGATAATCTTTTTAAAATTGAAATGTAGAAGTGAACTTACTGAACTACATTTTATTTTTTTTTAGGAAAACGACGTTTCTAACTTCTGACAAACTTTTTACATGTGCTCTTCCAAAGATGTGATACCATGTTTAAACATTTCTTAAAAAAGCATTTATTTTTATGTTTGTAATTTCATTTGACAATTTCTTTTCAAAATTGAAATCTGTACGTGAATTTCCAGATCTACATGCTATTTTCTTGTAGGAAAGTACTTTACAACCTCTGAAAAACGTTTGACATGTACTGTTTATATATTAACAAAGAAGTTCATAGATGAGAAAACTATGTTTAATCTTTTACTAAAATGCATTTATTTCAATGTGTAGACATTCATTTTAGCATTTAATTATTCTTTTGAAATTGAAATTTAAAGGCGTGTTTCTTTATCAACCTATTCCTTTCTGGTAGTAAACTATATTTATAAACTTTGTTAAAAGTTTTACAAAGACTATTAATACTAAAACATGAAAGTTCATAGTTGTGAAACAAGTTTAAATATTTCTCAAAAGAGCATTTATTTTATTGTTTGTAATTAACATTTCATCATTTATATTATTCGTTTTCAAATTGAAATCTGGACGTGAATTTCCAGATCTAAATTTTATTTTCTTGTAGAAAAGTACTATTAAATCCACTGACAAACTTTTTACATGTGCTGTTTCATAGATGTGATAAAATGTTCAAACATTTCTCAAAAAAGCATTAATTTTTATGTTTGTAATTTCATTTGACCAATTCTTTTCAAAATTGACATCTGGACGTGAATTGCCAGATCTACATTTTATTTGCTTGTAGAAAAGTACTTTACCACCTTTGACAAGGTAGTTCATAGATGAGAAAACTATGTTTAATCTTTTACTAAAATGCATTTATTTCAATGTGTGGACATTCATTTTAGCAGTTATTTATACTTTTGAAATTGAAATTTAAAGGCGTGTTTCTTTATCAACAT
Organism: Narcine bancroftii; assembly: GCF_036971445.1. Lineage (NCBI taxonomy): Eukaryota > Metazoa > Chordata > Chondrichthyes > Torpediniformes > Narcinidae > Narcine > Narcine bancroftii. The sequence goes on from NC_091472.1 coordinate 211,323,794, forward strand.
TTTCCTTTCTGGTAGTAAACCATATTTATAAACTTTGTTAAAAGTTTTACAAAACTATTAATACTAAAACATGAAAGTTCATAGTTGTGAAACAAGTTTAAACATTTCTCAAAAAAGCATTTATTTTATTGTTTGTTGTTTCATATTAACATTTATGTTATTCTTTTTAAAATTGAAATGTAGAAGTGATTTACAGATCTACAGTTTGCTTTATTGTAGAAAAAGTACATTTATAACCTCTGACAAACTTTTTACATGTGCTGTTTCATAGAAGTGATACCATGTTCAAACATTTCTCAAAAAAGCATTTATTTTATTGTTTGTAATTAACATTTCATCATTTATATTATTCGTTTTCAAATTGAAATCTGGACGTGAATTTCCAGATCTACATTTTATTTTCTTGTAGAAAAGTACTATTAAATCCTCTGACAAACTTTTTACATATGCTGTTTCATAGATGTGATAACACGTTCAAACATTTCTCAAAAAAGCATTAATTTTTATGTTTGTAATTTCATTTGACCAATTCTTTTCAAAATTGACATCTGGACGTGAATTTCCAGATCTACATTTTATTTGCTTTAGAAAAGTACTTTACCACCTTTGACAAAAGTTTTACATGTACTGTCAATATATTAACAACGTAGTTCATAGATGAAAAAACTATGTTTAATCTTTTACTAAAATGCATTTATTTCAATGTGTGGACATTCATTTTAGCATTTATTTATACTTTTGAAATTGAAATTTAAAGACGTGTTTCTTTATCAACATTTTCCTTTCTGGTAGTAAACTATATTTATAAACTTTGTTAAAAGTTTTACAAAGAATATTAATACTAAAACATGAAAGTTCATAGTTGTGAAACAAGTTTAAACATTTCTCAAAAAAGCATTTATTTTATTGTTTGTTGTTTCACATTAACATTTATGTTATTCTCTTTAAAATTGAAATGTAGAAGTGATTTACAGATCTACATTTTGCTCTATTGTAGAAAAGTACATTTAAAACCTCTGACAAAATTTTTAAATGTGCTGTTTCATACATGTGATACCACATACATTTCTCAAAAAAACATTTATTTATATGTTTGTAATTTCATTGGACCAATTCTTTTCAAAATTGACATCTGGACGTGAATTTCCAGATCAACATTATATTTGAATGTAGAAAAGTACTTTACCACCTTTGACAAAAGTTTTACATGTGCTGTCAATATTTTTACAACGTAGTTCATAGATGAGAAAACTATGTTTAATCTTTTACTAAAATGCATTTATTTCAATGTGTGGACATTCATTTTAGCAGTTATTTATACTTTTGAAATTGAAATTTAAAGGCGTGTTTCTTTATCAACATTTTCCTTTCTGGTAGTAAACTATATTTATATACTTTGTTAAAGGTTTTACAAAACTATTAATACTAAAACATGAAAGTTCATAGTTGTGAAACAAGTTTAATCATTTCTCAAAAAGCATTTATTTTATTGTTTGTAATTAACATTTCATCATTTATATTATTCGTTTTCAAATTGAAATCTGGACGTGAATTTCCAGATCTACATTTTATTTTCTCTTAGAAAAGTACTATTAAAACCTCTGACAAACTTTATATATGTGCTGTTATATCGATGTGAAAAGAAATTTAAACATTTCTAAAAAAAGCATGTATTTTAATGTTTGTAGTTTCATTTTAACATTAATGATAATCTTTTTAAAATTGAAATGTAGAAGTGAACTTACTGAACTACATTTTATTTTTTTTTAGGAAAACGACGTTTCTAACTTCTGACAAACTTTTTACATGTGCTCTTCCAAAGATGTGATACCATGTTTAAACATTTCTTAAAAAAGCATTTATTTTTATGTTTGTAATTTCATTTGACAATTTCTTTTCAAAATTGAAATCTGTACGTGAATTTCCAGATCTACATGCTATTTTCTTGTAGGAAAGTACTTTACAACCTCTGAAAAACGTTTGACATGTACTGTTTATATATTAACAAAGAAGTTCATAGATGAGAAAACTATGTTTAATCTTTTACTAAAATGCATTTATTTCAATGTGTAGACATTCATTTTAGCATTTAATTATTCTTTTGAAATTGAAATTTAAAGGCGTGTTTCTTTATCAACCTATTCCTTTCTGGTAGTAAACTATATTTATAAACTTTGTTAAAAGTTTTACAAAGACTATTAATACTAAAACATGAAAGTTCATAGTTGTGAAACAAGTTTAAATATTTCTCAAAAGAGCATTTATTTTATTGTTTGTAATTAACATTTCATCATTTATATTATTCGTTTTCAAATTGAAATCTGGACGTGAATTTCCAGATCTAAATTTTATTTTCTTGTAGAAAAGTACTATTAAATCCACTGACAAACTTTTTACATGTGCTGTTTCATAGATGTGATAAAATGTTCAAACATTTCTCAAAAAAGCATTAATTTTTATGTTTGTAATTTCATTTGACCAATTCTTTTCAAAATTGACATCTGGACGTGAATTGCCAGATCTACATTTTATTTGCTTGTAGAAAAGTACTTTACCACCTTTGACAAGGTAGTTCATAGATGAGAAAACTATGTTTAATCTTTTACTAAAATGCATTTATTTCAATGTGTGGACATTCATTTTAGCAGTTATTTATACTTTTGAAATTGAAATTTAAAGGCGTGTTTCTTTATCAACATTTTCCTTTCTGGTAGTAAACCATATTTATAAACTTTGTTAAAAGTTTTACAAAACTATTAATACTAAAACATGAAAGTTCATAGTTGTGAAACAAGTTTAAACATTTCTCAAAAAAGCATTTATTTTATTGTTTGTTGTTTCATATTAACATTTATGTTATTCTTTTTAAAATTGAAATGTAGAAGTGATTTACAGATCTACAGTTTGCTTTATTGTAGAAAAAGTACATTTATAACCTCTGACAAACTTTTTACATGTGCTGTTTCATAGAAGTGATACCATGTTCAAACATTTCTCAAAAAAGCATTTATTTTATTGTTTGTAATTAACATTTCATCATTTATATTATTCGTTTTCAAATTGAAATCTGGACGTGAATTTCCAGATCTACATTTTATTTTCTTGTAGAAAAGTACTATTAAATCCTCTGACAAACTTTTTACATATGCTGTTTCATAGATGTGATAACACGTTCAAACATTTCTCAAAAAAGCATTAATTTTTATGTTTGTAATTTCATTTGACCAATTCTTTTCAAAATTGACATCTGGACGTGAATTTCCAGATCTACATTTTATTTGCTTTAGAAAAGTACTTTACCACCTTTGACAAAAGTTTTACATGTACTGTCAATATATTAACAACGTAGTTCATAGATGAAAAAACTATGTTTAATCTTTTACTAAAATGCATTTATTTCAATGTGTGGACATTCATTTTAGCATTTATTTATACTTTTGAAATTGAAATTTAAAGACGTGTTTCTTTATCAACATTTTCCTTTCTGGTAGTAAACTATATTTATAAACTTTGTTAAAAGTTTTACAAAGAATATTAATACTAAAACATGAAAGTTCATAGTTGTGAAACAAGTTTAAACATTTCTCAAAAAAGCATTTATTTTATTGTTTGTTGTTTCACATTAACATTTATGTTATTCTCTTTAAAATTGAAATGTAGAAGTGATTTACAGATCTACATTTTGCTCTATTGTAGAAAAGTACATTTAAAACCTCTGACAAAATTTTTAAATGTGCTGTTTCATACATGTGATACCACATACATTTCTCAAAAAAACATTTATTTATATGTTTGTAATTTCATTGGACCAATTCTTTTCAAAATTGACATCTGGACGTGAATTTCCAGATCAACATTATATTTGAATGTAGAAAAGTACTTTACCACCTTTGACAAAAGTTTTACATGTGCTGTCAATATTTTTACAACGTAGTTCATAGATGAGAAAACTATGTTTAATCTTTTACTAAAATGCATTTATTTCAATGTGTGGACATTCATTTTAGCAGTTATTTATACTTTTGAAATTGAAATTTAAAGGCGTGTTTCTTTATCAACATTTTCCTTTCTGGTAGTAAACTATATTTATATACTTTGTTAAAGGTTTTACAAAACTATTAATACTAAAACATGAAAGTTCATAGTTGTGAAACAAGTTTAATCATTTCTCAAAAAGCATTTATTTTATTGTTTGTAATTAACATTTCATCATTTATATTATTCGTTTTCAAATTGAAATCTGGACGTGAATTTCCAGATCTACATTTTATTTTCTCTTAGAAAAGTACTATTAAAACCTCTGACAAACTTTATATATGTGCTGTTATATCGATGTGAAAAGAAATTTAAACATTTCTAAAAAAAGCATGTATTTTAATGTTTGTAGTTTCATTTTAACATTAATGATAATCTTTTTAAAATTGAAATGTAGAAGTGAACTTACTGAACTACATTTTATTTTTTTTTTAGGAAAACTACGTTTCTAACTTCTGACAAACTTTTTACATGTGCTCTTCCAAAGATGTGATACCATGTTTAAACATTTCTTAAAAAAGCATTTATTTTTATGTTTGTAATTTCATTTGACAATTTCTTTTCAAAATTGAAATCTGTACGTGAATTTCCAGATCTACATACTATTTTCTTGTAGAAAAGTACTTTACAACCTCTGAAAAACGTTTGACATATACTGTTTATCTATTAACAAAGAAGTTCATAGATGAGAAAACTATGTTTAATCTTTTACTAAAATGCATTTATTTCAATGTGTAGACATTCATTTTAGCATTTAATTATTCTTTTGAAATTGAAATTTAAAGGCGTGTTTCTTTATCAACATTTTCCTTTCTGGTAGTAAACTATATTTATAAACTTTGTTAAAAGTTTTACAAAACTATTAATACTAAAACATGAAAGTTCATAGTTGTGAAACAAGTTTAAATATTTCTCAAAAGAGCATTTATTTTATTATTTGTAATTAACATTTCATCATTTATATTATTCGTTTTCAAATTGAAATCTGGACGTGAATTTCCAGATCTAAATTTTATTTTCTTGTAGAAAAGTACTATTAAATCCTCTGACAAACTTTTTACATGTGCTGTTTCATAGATGTGATAAAATGTTCAAACATTTCTCAAAAAAGCATTAATTTTTATGTTTGCAATTTCATTTGACCAATTCTTTTCAAAATTGACATCTGGACGTGAATTGCCAGATCTACATTTTATTTGCTTGTAGAAAAGTACTTTACCACCTTTGACAAAAGTTTTACATGTACTGTCAATATATTAACAAGGTAGTTCATAGATGAGAAAACTATGTTTAATCTTTTACTAAAATGCATTTATTTCAATGTGTGGACATTCATTTTAGCAGTTATTTATACTTTTGAAATTGAAATTTAAAGGCGTGTTTCTTTATCAACATTTTCTTTTCTGGTAGTAAACCATATTTATAAACTTTGTTAAAAGTTTTACAAAACTATTAATACTAAAACATGAAAGTTCATAGTTGTGAAACAAGTTTAAACATTTCTCAAAAAAGCATTTATTTTATTGTTTGTTGTTTCATATTAACATTTATGTTATTCTTTTTAAAATTGAAATGTAGAAGTGATTTACAGATCTACAGTTTGCTTTATTGTAGAAAAAGTACATTTATAACCTCTGACAAACTTTTTACATGTGCTGTTTCATAGATGTGATACCATGTTCAAACATTTCTCAAAAAAGCATTTATTTTTATGTTTGTAATTTCATTTGACCATTTCTTTTCTTGTGGAAAAGTACTTTACAACCTCTGAAAAACGTTTGACATGTACTGTTTATCTATTAATAAAGAAGTTCATAGATGAGAAAACTATGTTTAATCTTTTACTAAAATGCATTTATTTCAATGGGTAGACATTCATTTTAGCATTTAATTATACTTTTGAAATTGAAATTTAAAGGCGTGTTTCTTTATCAACATTTTCCTTTCTGGTAGTAAACTATATTTATATAGTTTGTTAAAAGTTTTACAACACTATTAATACTAAAACATGAAAGTTCATAGTTGTGAAACAATTTTAAACATATATCAAAAAAGCATTTATTTTATTGTTTGTTGTTTCATATAAACATTTATGTTATTCTTTTTAAAATTGAAATGTAGAAGTGATTTACAGATCTACAGTTTGCTTTATTGTAGAAAAAGTACATTTAAAACCTCTGACAAAATTTTTAAATGTGCTGTTTCATACATGTGATACCACATACATTTCTCAAAAAAACATTTATTTATATGTTTGTAATTTCATTGGACCAATTCTTTTCAAAATTGACATCTGGACGTGAATTTCCAGATCAACATTATATTTGAATGTAGAAAAGTACTTTACCACCTTTGACAAAAGTTTTACATGTGCTGTCAATATTTTTACAACGTAGTTCATAGATGAGAAAACTATGTTTAATCTTTTACTAAAATGCATTTATTTCAATGTGTGGACATTCATTTTAGCAGTTATTTATACTTTTGAAATTGAAATTTAAAGGCGTGTTTCTTTATCAACATTTTCCTTTCTGGTAGTAAACTATATTTATATACTTTGTTAAAGGTTTTACAAAACTATTAATACTAAAACATGAAAGTTCATAGTTGTGAAACAAGTTTAATCATTTCTCAAAAAGCATTTATTTTATTGTTTGTAATTAACATTTCATCATTTATATTATTCGTTTTCAAATTGAAATCTGGACGTGAATTTCCAGATCTACATTTTATTTTCTCTTAGAAAAGTACTATTAAAACCTCTGACAAACTTTATATATGTGCTGTTATATCGATGTGAAAAGAAATTTAAACATTTCTAAAAAAAGCATGTATTTTAATGTTTGTAGTTTCATTTTAACATTAATGATAATCTTTTTAAAATTGAAATGTAGAAGTGAACTTACTGAACTACATTTTATTTTTTTTTTAGGAAAACTACGTTTCTAACTTCTGACAAACTTTTTACATGTGCTCTTCCAAAGATGTGATACCATGTTTAAACATTTCTTAAAAAAGCATTTATTTTTATGTTTGTAATTTCATTTGACAATTTCTTTTCAAAATTGAAATCTGTACGTGAATTTCCAGATCTACATACTATTTTCTTGTAGAAAAGTACTTTACAACCTCTGAAAAACGTTTGACATATACTGTTTATCTATTAACAAAGAAGTTCATAGATGAGAAAACTATGTTTAATCTTTTACTAAAATGCATTTATTTCAATGTGTAGACATTCATTTTAGCATTTAATTATTCTTTTGAAATTGAAATTTAAAGGCGTGTTTCTTTATCAACATTTTCCTTTCTGGTAGTAAACTATATTTATAAACTTTGTTAAAAGTTTTACAAAACTATTAATACTAAAACATGAAAGTTCATAGTTGTGAAACAAGTTTAAATATTTCTCAAAAGAGCATTTATTTTATTATTTGTAATTAACATTTCATCATTTATATTATTCGTTTTCAAATTGAAATCTGGACGTGAATTTCCAGATCTAAATTTTATTTTCTTGTAGAAAAGTACTATTAAATCCTCTGACAAACTTTTTACATGTGCTGTTTCATAGATGTGATAAAATGTTCAAACATTTCTCAAAAAAGCATTAATTTTTATGTTTGCAATTTCATTTGACCAATTCTTTTCAAAATTGACATCTGGACGTGAATTGCCAGATCTACATTTTATTTGCTTGTAGAAAAGTACTTTACCACCTTTGACAAAAGTTTTACATGTACTGTCAATATATTAACAAGGTAGTTCATAGATGAGAAAACTATGTTTAATCTTTTACTAAAATGCATTTATTTCAATGTGTGGACATTCATTTTAGCAGTTATTTATACTTTTGAAATTGAAATTTAAAGGCGTGTTTCTTTATCAACATTTTCTTTTCTGGTAGTAAACCATATTTATAAACTTTGTTAAAAGTTTTACAAAACTATTAATACTAAAACATGAAAGTTCATAGTTGTGAAACAAGTTTAAACATTTCTCAAAAAAGCATTTATTTTATTGTTTGTTGTTTCATATTAACATTTATGTTATTCTTTTTAAAATTGAAATGTAGAAGTGATTTACAGATCTACAGTTTGCTTTATTGTAGAAAAAGTACATTTATAACCTCTGACAAACTTTTTACATGTGCTGTTTCATAGATGTGATACCATGTTCAAACATTTCTCAAAAAAGCATTTATTTTTATGTTTGTAATTTCATTTGACCATTTCTTTTCTTGTGGAAAAGTACTTTACAACCTCTGAAAAACGTTTGACATGTACTGTTTATCTATTAATAAAGAAGTTCATAGATGAGAAAACTATGTTTAATCTTTTACTAAAATGCATTTATTTCAATGGGTAGACATTCATTTTAGCATTTAATTATACTTTTGAAATTGAAATTTAAAGGCGTGTTTCTTTATCAACATTTTCCTTTCTGGTAGTAAACTATATTTATATAGTTTGTTAAAAGTTTTACAACACTATTAATACTAAAACATGAAAGTTCATAGTTGTGAAACAATTTTAAACATATATCAAAAAAGCATTTATTTTATTGTTTGTTGTTTCATATTAACATTTATGTTATTCTTTTTAAAATTGAAATGTAGAAGTGATTTACAGATCTACATTTTGCTTTATTGTAGAAAAGTACGTTTAAAACCTCTGACAAACTTTTTACATGTGCTCTTTCATAGATGTGATACCATGTTCAAACATTTCTCACAAAAGCATTAATTTTTATGTTTGTAATTTCATTTGACCAATTCTTTTCAATATTGACATCTGGACGTGAATTTGCAAATCTACATTATATTTGCTTGTCCAAAACTACTTTACCACCTCTGATAAAAGATTGAAATGTACTGTTATTATATTAACAAGGACGTTCAAAGATGAGAAAACTATGTTTAATATTTTCCTAAAATGCATTTATTTCAATGTGTAGACATTCATTTTAGCATTTATTTATATTTTTTGAAATTGAAATTTAAACACGTATTTCTTTGTCTACATTTTCTTTTCTGGTTGTAAACTATATTTATAAACTTTGTTAAAAGTTTTACAAAGAATATTAATATCAAAATATGAAAATTCGTAGATGTGAAACAAGTTTAAACATTTCTCAAAAAAGCATTTATTTTATTGTTTGTAATTAACATTTCATCATTTATATTATTCGTTTTCAAATTGAAATCTGGACGTGAATTTCCAGATCTACATTTTATTTTCTTGTAGAAAAGTACTATTAAATCCTCTGACAAACTTTTTACATATGCTGTTTCATAGATGTGATAACACGTTCAAACATTTCTCAAAAAAGCATTAATTTTTATGTTTGTAATTTCATTTGACCAATTCTTTTCAAAATTGACATCTGGACGTGAATTTCCAGATCTACATTTTATTTGCTTTAGAAAAGTACTTTACCACCTTTGACAAAAGTTTTACATGTACTGTCAATATATTAACAACGTAGTTCATAGATGAAAAAAACTATGTTTAATCTTTTACTAAAATGCATTTATTTCAATGTGTGGACATTCATTTTAGCATTTATTTATACTTTTGAAATTGAAATTTAAAGACGTGTTTCTTTATCAACATTTTCCTTTCTGGTAGTAAACTATATTTATAAACTTTGTTAAAAGTTTTACAAAGACTATTAATACAAAACATGAAAGTTCATAGTTGTGAAACAAGTTTAAACATTTCTCAAAAAAGCATTTATTTTATTGTTTGTTGTTTCACATTAACATTTATGTTATTCTTTTTAAAATTGAAATGTAGAAGTGATTTACAGATCTACATTTTGCTTTATTGTAGAAAAGTATATTTAAAACCTCTGACAAAATTTTTACATGTGCTGTTTCATACATGTGATACCACATACATTTCTCAAAAAAACATTTATTTATATGTTTGTAATTTCATTGGACCAATTCTTTTCAAAATTGACATCTGGACGTGAATTTCCAGATCAACATTATATTTGAATGTAGAAAAGTACTTTACCACCTTTGACAAAAGTTTTACATGTGCTGTCAATATTTTAACAACGTAGTTCATAGATGAGAAAACTATGTTTAATCTTTTACTAAAATGCATTTATTTCAATGTGTGGACATTCATTTTAGCAGTTATTTATACTTTTGAAATTGAAATTTAAAGGCGTGTTTCTTTATCAACATTTTCCTTTCTGGTAGTAAACTATATTTATATACTTTGTTAAAGGTTTTACAAAACTATTAATACTAAAACATGAAAGTTCATAGTTGTGAAACAAGTTTAATCATTTCTCAAAAAGCATTTATTTTATCGTTTGTAATTACATTTCATCATTTATATTATTCATTTTCAAATTCAAATCTAGACGTGAATTTCCAGATGTACATTTTATTTTCTTGTAGAAAAGTACTATTAAAACCTGTGACAAACTTTTTACATGTGCTGTTATATCGATGTGAAACCATGTTTAAACATTTCTCAAAAAAGCATGTATTTTAATGTTTGTAGTTTCATTTTAACATTTATGATAATCTTTATAAAATTGAAATGTAGAAGTGAATTTACAGAGCTACATTTTATTTTCTTGTAGAAAAAGTACGTTTATAACCTCTAACAAACTTTTTACATGTGCTGTTTGATCGATGTGAAACCATGTTCAATTATTTCACAAAAAAACATTTATTTTTATGTTTGTAATTTCATTTGACCAATTCTTTTCAAAATTGTCATCTGGACGTGAATTTCCAGATCTACATTTTATTTGCTTGTAGAAAAGTACTTTACCACCTTTGACAAAAGTGTTACATGTACTGTCAATATATTAACCACGTAGTTCATAGATGAGAAAACTATGTTTAATCTTTTACTAAAATGCATTGATTTCAATGTGTGGACATTCATTTTAGCAGTTATTTATACTTTTGAAATTGAAATTTAAAGGCGTGTTTCTTTATCAACATTTTCCTTTCTGGTAGTAAACCATATTTATAAACTTTGTTAAAAATTTTACAAAACTATTAATACTAAAACATGAAAGTTCATAGTTGTGAAACAAGTTTAAACATTTCTCAAAAAAGCATTTATTTTATTGTTTGTTGTTTCATATTAACATTTATGTTATTCTTTTTAAAATGGAAATGTAGAAGTGATTTACAGATCTACAGTTTGCTTTATTGTAGAAAAAGTACGTTTAAAACCTCTGACAAACTTTTTACATGTGCTGTTTCATAGATGTGATACCATGTTCAAACATTTCTCAAAAAAGCATTTATTTTTATGTTTGTAATTTCATTTGACCAATTCTTTTCAAAATTGACATCTGGACGTGAATTTCCAGATCTACATTTTATTTGCTTGTAGAAAAGTACTTTACCACCTCTGATAAAAGTTTGACATGTACTGTTATTATATTAACAAGCAAGTTCAAAGATGAGAAAACTATGTTTAATATTTTCCTAAAATGCATTTATTTCAATGTGTAGACATTCATTTTAGCATTTATTTATACTTTTTGAATTTGAAATTTAAACGCGTATTTCTTTGTCTACATTTTCTTTTCTGGTTGTAAACTATATTTATAAACTTTGTTAAACGTTTTACAAAGAATATTAATACTAAAATATGAAAATTCGTAGATGTGAAACAAGTTTAAACATTTCTCAACAGAGCATTTATTTTATTGTTTGTAATTAACATTTCATCATTTATATTATTCGTTTTCAAATTGAAATCTGGACGTGAATTTCCAGATCTACATTTTATTTTCTCTTAGAAAAGTACTATTAAAACCTCTGACAAACTTTATATATGTGCTGTTATATCGATGTGAAAAGAAATTTAAACATTTCTAAAAAAAGCATGAATTTTAATGTTTGTAGTTTCATTTTAACATTAATGATAATCTTTTTAAAATTGAAATGTAGAAGTGAACTTACTGAACTACATTTTATTTTTTTTTAGGAAAACGACGTTTCTAACTTCTGACAAACTTTTTACATGTGCTCTTCCAAAGATGTGATACCATGTTTAAACATTTCTTAAAAAAGCATTTATTTTTATGTTTGTAATTTCATTTGACAATTTCTTTTCAAAATTGAAATCTGTACGTGAATTTCCAGATCTACATGCTATTTTCTTGTAGGAAAGTACTTTACAACCTCTGAAAAACGTTTGACATGTACTGTTTATATATTAACAAAGAAGTTCATAGATGAGAAAACTATGTTTAATCTTTTACTAAAATGCATTTATTTCAATGTGTAGACATTCATTTTAGCATTTAATTATTCTTTTGAAATTGAAATTTAAAGGCGTGTTTCTTTATCAACCTATTCCTTTCTGGTAGTAAACTATATTTATAAACTTTGTTAAAAGTTTTACAAAGACTATTAATACTAAAACATGAAAGTTCATAGTTGTGAAACAAGTTTAAATATTTCTCAAAAGAGCATTTATTTTATTGTTTGTAATTAACATTTCATCATTTATATTATTCGTTTTCAAATTGAAATCTGGACGTGAATTTCCAGATCTAAATTTTATTTTCTTGTAGAAAAGTACTATTAAATCCACTGACAAACTTTTTACATGTGCTGTTTCATAGATGTGATAAAATGTTCAAACATTTCTCAAAAAAGCATTAATTTTTATGTTTGTAATTTCATTTGACCAATTCTTTTCAAAATTGACATCTGGACGTGAATTGCCAGATCTACATTTTATTTGCTTGTAGAAAAGTACTTTACCACCTTTGACAAGGTAGTTCATAGATGAGAAAACTATGTTTAATCTTTTACTAAAATGCATTTATTTCAATGTGTGGACATTCATTTTAGCAGTTATTTATACTTTTGAAATTGAAATTTAAAGGCATGTTTCTTTATCAACATTTTCCTTTCTGGTAGTAAACCATATTTATAAACTTTGTTAAAAGTTTTACAAAACTATTAATACTAAAACATGAAAGTTCATAGTTGTGAAACAAGTTTAAACATTTCTCAAAAAAGCATTTATTTTATTGTTTGTTGTTTCATATTAACATTTATGTTATTATTTTTAAAATTGAAATGTAGAAGTGATTTACAGATCTACAGTTTGCTTTATTGTAGAAAAAGTACATTTATAACCTCTGACAAACTTTTTACATGTGCTGTTTCATAGAAGTGATACCATGTTCAAACATTTCTCAAAAAAGCATTTATTTTATTGTTTGTAATTAACATTTCATCATTTATATTATTCGTTTTCAAATTGAAATCTGGACGTGAATTTCCAGATCTACATTTTATTTTCTTGTAGAAAAGTACTATTAAATCCTCTGACAAACTTTTTACATATGCTGTTTCATAGATGTGATAACACGTTCAAACATTTCTCAAAAAAGCATTAATTTTTATGTTTGTAATTTCATTTGACCAATTCTTTTCAAAATTGACATCTGGACGTGAATTTCCAGATCTACATTTTATTTGCTTTAGAAAAGTACTTTACCACCTTTGACAAAAGTTTTACATGTACTGTCAATATATTAACAACGTAGTTCATAGATGAAAAAACTATGTTTAATCTTTTACTAAAATGCATTTATTTCAATGTGTGGACATTCATTTTAGCATTTATTTATACTTTTGAAATTGAAATTTAAAGACGTGTTTCTTTATCAACATTTTCCTTTCTGGTAGTAAACTATATTTATAAACTTTGTTAAAAGTTTTACAAAGAATATTAATACTAAAACATGAAAGTTCATAGTTGTGAAACAAGTTTAAACATTTCTCAAAAAAGCATTTATTTTATTGTTTGTTGTTTCACATTAACATTTATGTTATTCTTTTTAAAATTGAAATGTAGAAGTGATTTACAGATCTACATTTTGCTCTATTGTAGAAAAGTACATTTAAAACCTCTGACAAAATTTTTAAATGTGCTGTTTCGTACATGTGATACCACATACATTTCTCAAAAAAACATTTATTTATATGTTTGTAATTTCATTGGACCAATTCTTTTCAAAATTGACATCTGGACGTGAATTTCCAGATCAACATTATATTTGAATGTAGAAAAGTACTTTACCACCTTTGACAAAAGTTTTACATGTGCTGTCAATATTTTTACAACGTAGTTCATAGATGAGAAAACTATGTTTAATCTTTTACTAAAATGCATTTATTTCAATGTGTGGACATTCATTTTAGCAGTTATTTATACTTTTGAAATTGAAATTTAAAGGCGTGTTTCTTTATCAACATTTTCCTTTCTGGTAGTAAACTATATTTATATACTTTGTTAAAGGTTTTACAAAACTATTAATACTAAAACATGAAAGTTCATAGTTGTGAAACAAGTTTAATCATTTCTCAAAAAGCATTTATTTTATTGTTTGTAATTAACATTTCATCATTTATATTATTCGTTTTCAAATTGAAATCTGGACGTGAATTTCCAGATCTACATTTTATTTTCTCTTAGAAAAGTACTATTAAAACCTCTGACAAACTTTATATATGTGCTGTTATATCGATGTGAAAAGAAATTTAAACATTTCTAAAAAAAGCATGTATTTTAATGTTTGTAGTTTCATTTTAACATTAATGATAATCTTTTTAAAATTGAAATGTAGAAGTGAACTTACTGAACTACATTTTATTTTTTTTTAGGAAAACGACGTTTCTAACTTCTGACAAACTTTTTACATGTGCTCTTCCAAAGATGTGATACCATGTTTAAACATTTCTTAAAAAAGCATTTATTTTTATGTTTGTAATTTCATTTGACAATTTCTTTTCAAAATTGAAATCTGTACGTGAATTTCCAGATCTACATGCTATTTTCTTGTAGGAAAGTACTTTACAACCTCTGAAAAACGTTTGACATGTACTGTTTATATATTAACAAAGAAGTTCATAGATGAGAAAACTATGTTTAATCTTTTACTAAAATGCATTTATTTCAATGTGTAGACATTCATTTTAGCATTTAATTATTCTTTTGAAATTGAAATTTAAAGGCGTGTTTCTTTATCAACCTATTCCTTTCTGGTAGTAAACTATATTTATAAACTTTGTTAAAAGTTTTACAAAGACTATTAATACTAAAACATGAAAGTTCATAGTTGTGAAACAAGTTTAAATATTTCTCAAAAGAGCATTTATTTTATTGTTTGTAATTAACATTTCATCATTTATATTATTCGTTTTCAAATTGAAATCTGGACGTGAATTTCCAGATCTAAATTTTATTTTCTTGTAGAAAAGTACTATTAAATCCACTGACAAACTTTTTACATGTGCTGTTTCATAGATGTGATAAAATGTTCAAACATTTCTCAAAAAAGCATTAATTTTTATGTTTGTAATTTCATTTGACCAATTCTTTTCAAAATTGACATCTGGACGTGAATTGCCAGATCTACATTTTATTTGCTTGTAGAAAAGTACTTTACCACCTTTGACAAGGTAGTTCATAGATGAGAAAACTATGTTTAATCTTTTACTAAAATGCATTTATTTCAATGTGTGGACATTCATTTTAGCAGTTATTTATACTTTTGAAATTGAAATTTAAAGGCGTGTTTCTTTATCAACATTTTCCTTTCTGGTAGTAAACCATATTTATAAACTTTGTTAAAAGTTTTACAAAACTATTAATACTAAAACATGAAAGTTCATAGTTGTGAAACAAGTTTAAACATTTCTCAAAAAAGCATTTATTTTATTGTTTGTTGTTTCATATTAACATTTATGTTATTCTTTTTAAAATTGAAATGTAGAAGTGATTTACAGATCTACAGTTTGCTTTATTGTAGAAAAAGTACATTTATAACCTCTGACAAACTTTTTACATGTGCTGTTTCATAGAAGTGATACCATGTTCAAACATTTCTCAAAAAAGCATTTATTTTATTGTTTGTAATTAACATTTCATCATTTATATTATTCGTTTTCAAATTGAAATCTGGACGTGAATTTCCAGATCTACATTTTATTTTCTTGTAGAAAAGTACTATTAAATCCTCTGACAAACTTTTTACATATGCTGTTTCATAGATGTGATAACACGTTCAAACATTTCTCAAAAAAGCATTAATTTTTATGTTTGTAATTTCATTTGACCAATTCTTTTCAAAATTGACATCTGGACGTGAATTTCCAGATCTACATTTTATTTGCTTTAGAAAAGTACTTTACCACCTTTGACAAAAGTTTTACATGTACTGTCAATATATTAACAACGTAGTTCATAGATGAAAAAACTATGTTTAATCTTTTACTAAAATGCATTTATTTCAATGTGTGGACATTCATTTTAGCATTTATTTATACTTTTGAAATTGAAATTTAAAGACGTGTTTCTTTATCAACATTTTCCTTTCTGGTAGTAAACTATATTTATAAACTTTGTTAAAAGTTTTACAAAGAATATTAATACTAAAACATGAAAGTTCATAGTTGTGAAACAAGTTTAAACATTTCTCAAAAAAGCATTTATTTTATTGTTTGTTGTTTCACATTAACATTTATGTTATTCTTTTTAAAATTGAAATGTAGAAGTGATTTACAGATCTACATTTTGCTCTATTGTAGAAAAGTACATTTAAAACCTCTGACAAAATTTTTAAATGTGCTGTTTCATACATGTGATACCACATACATTTCTCAAAAAAACATTTATTTATATGTTTGTAATTTCATTGGACCAATTCTTTTCAAAATTGACATCTGGACGTGAATTTCCAGATCAACATTATATTTGAATGTAGAAAAGTACTTTACCACCTTTGACAAAAGTTTTACATGTGCTGTCAATATTTTTACAACGTAGTTCATAGATGAGAAAACTATGTTTAATCTTTTACTAAAATGCATTTATTTCAATGTGTGGACATTCATTTTAGCAGTTATTTATACTTTTGAAATTGAAATTTAAAGGCGTGTTTCTTTATCAACATTTTCCTTTCTGGTAGTAAACTATATTTATATACTTTGTTAAAGGTTTTACAAAACTATTAATACTAAAACATGAAAGTTCATAGTTGTGAAACAAGTTTAATCATTTCTCAAAAAGCATTTATTTTATTGTTTGTAATTAACATTTCATCATTTATATTATTCGTTTTCAAATTGAAATCTGGACGTGAATTTCCAGATCTACATTTTATTTTCTCTTAGAAAAGTACTATTAAAACCTCTGACAAACTTTATATATGTGCTGTTATATCGATGTGAAAAGAAATTTAAACATTTCTAAAAAAAGCATATATTTTAATGTTTGTAGTTTCATTTTAACATTAATGATAATCTTTTTAAAATTGAAATGTAGAAGTGAACTTACTGAACTACATTTTATTTTTTTTTTAGGAAAACTACGTTTCTAACTTCTGACAAACTTTTTACATGTGCTCTTCCAAAGATGTGATACCATGTTTAAACATTTCTTAAAAAAGCATTTATTTTTATGTTTGTAATTTCATTTGACAATTTCTTTTCAAAATTGAAATCTGTACGTGAATTTCCAGATCTACATACTATTTTCTTGTAGAAAAGTACTTTACAACCTCTGAAAAACGTTTGACATATACCGTTTATCTATTAACAAAGAAGTTCATAGATGAGAAAACTATGTTTAATCTTTTACTAAAATGCATTTATTTCAATGTGTAGACATTCATTTTAGCATTTAATTATTCTTTTGAAATTGAAATTTAAAGGCGTGTTTCTTTATCAACATTTTCCTTTCTGGTAGTAAACTATATTTATAAACTTTGTTAAAAGTTTTACAAAACTATTAATACTAAAACATGAAAGTTCATAGTTGTGAAACAAGTTTAAATATTTCTCAAAAGAGCATTTATTTTATTATTTGTAATTAACATTTCATCATTTATATTATTCGTTTTCAAATTGAAATCTGGACGTGAATTTCCAGATCTAAATTTTATTTTCTTGTAGAAAAGTACTATTAAATCCTCTGACAAACTTTTTACATGTGCTGTTTCATAGATGTGATAAAATGTTCAAACATTTCTCAAAAAAGCATTAATTTTTATGTTTGCAATTTCATTTGACCAATTCTTTTCAAAATTGACATCTGGACGTGAATTGCCAGATCTACATTTTATTTGCTTGTAGAAAAGTACTTTACCACCTTTGACAAAAGTTTTACATGTACTGTCAATATATTAACAAGGTAGTTCATAGATGAGAAAACTATGTTTAATCTTTTACTAAAATGCATTTATTTCAATGTGTGGACATTCATTTTAGCAGTTATTTATACTTTTGAAATTGAAATTTAAAGGCGTGTTTCTTTATCAACATTTTCTTTTCTGGTAGTAAACCATATTTATAAACTTTGTTAAAAGTTTTACAAAACTATTAATACTAAAACATGAAAGTTCATAGTTGTGAAACAAGTTTAAACATTTCTCAAAAAAGCATTTATTTTATTGTTTGTTGTTTCATATTAACATTTATGTTATTCTTTTTAAAATTGAAATGTAGAAGTGATTTACAGATCTACAGTTTGCTTTATTGTAGAAAAAGTACATTTATAACCTCTGACAAACTTTTTACATGTGCTGTTTCATAGATGTGATACCATGTTCAAACATTTCTCAAAAAAGCATTTATTTTTATGTTTGTAATTTCATTTGACCATTTCTTTTCTTGTGGAAAAGTACTTTACAACCTCTGAAAAACGTTTGACATGTACTGTTTATCTATTAATAAAGAAGTTCATAGATGAGAAAACTATGTTTAATCTTTTACTAAAATGCATTTATTTCAATGGGTAGACATTCATTTTAGCATTTAATTATACTTTTGAAATTGAAATTTAAAGGCGTGTTTCTTTATCAACATTTTCCTTTCTGGTAGTAAACTATATTTATATAGTTTGTTAAAAGTTTTACAACACTATTAATACTAAAACATGAAAGTTCATAGTTGTGAAACAATTTTAAACATATATCAAAAAAGCATTTATTTTATTGTTTGTTGTTTCATATTAACATTTATGTTATTCTTTTTAAAATTGAAATGTAGAAGTGATTTACAGATCTACATTTTGCTTTATTGTAGAAAAGTACGTTTAAAACCTCTGACAAACTTTTTACATGTGCTCTTTCATAGATGTGATACCATGTTCAAACATTTCTCACAAAAGCATTAATTTTTATGTTTGTAATTTCATTTGACCAATTCTTTTCAATATTGACATCTGGACGTGAATTTGCAAATCTACATTATATTTGCTTGTCCAAAACTACTTTACCACCTCTGATAAAAGTTTGAAATGTACTGTTATTATATTAACAAGGACGTTCAAAGATGAGAAAACTATGTTTAATATTTTCCTAAAATGCATTTATTTCAATGTGTAGACATTCATTTTAGCATTTATTTATATTTTTTGAAATTGAAATTTAAACACGTATTTCTTTGTCTACATTTTCTTTTCTGGTTGTAAACTATATTTATAAACTTTGTTAAAAGTTTTACAAAGAATATTAATATCAAAATATGAAAATTCGTAGATGTGAAACAAGTTTAAACATTTCTCAAAAAAGCATTTATTTTATTGTTTGTAATTAACATTTCATCATTTATATTATTCGTTTTCAAATTGAAATCTGGACGTGAATTTCCAGATCTACATTTTATTTTCTTGTAGAAAAGTACTATTAAATCCTCTGACAAACTTTTTACATATGCTGTTTCATAGATGTGATAACACGTTCAAACATTTCTCAAAAAAGCATTAATTTTTATGTTTGTAATTTCATTTGACCAATTCTTTTCAAAATTGACATCTGGACGTGAATTTCCAGATCTACATTTTATTTGCTTTAGAAAAGTACTTTACCACCTTTGACAAAAGTTTTACATGTACTGTCAATATATTAACAACGTAGTTCATAGATGAAAAAACTATGTTTAATCTTTTACTAAAATGCATTTATTTCAATGTGTGGACATTAATTTTAGCAGTTATTTATACTTTTGAAATTGAAATTTAAAGACGTGTTTCTTTATCAACATTTTCCTTTCTGGTAGTAAACTATATTTATAAACTTTGTTAAAAGTTTTACAAAGACTATTAATACAAAACATGAAAGTTCATAGTTGTGAAACAAGTTTAAACATTTCTCAAAAAAGCATTTATTTTATTGTTTGTTGTTTCACATTAACATTTATGTTATTCTTTTTAAAATTGAAATGTAGAAGTGATTTACAGATCTACATTTTGCTTTATTGTAGAAAAGTATATTTAAAACCTCTGACAAAATTTTTACATGTGCTGTTTCATACATGTGATACCACATACATTTCTCAAAAAAACATTTATTTATATGTTTGTAATTTCATTGGACCAATTCTTTTCAAAATTGACATCTGGACGTGAATTTCCAGATCAACATTATATTTGAATGTAGAAAAGTACTTTACCACCTTTGACAAAAGTTTTACATGTGCTGTCAATATTTTAACAACGTAGTTCATAGATGAGAAAACTATGTTTAATCTTTTACTAAAATGCATTTATTTCAATGTGTGGACATTCATTTTAGCAGTTATTTATACTTTTGAAATTGAAATTTAAAGGCGTGTTTCTTTATCAACATTTTCCTTTCTGGTAGTAAACTATATTTATATACTTTGTTAAAGGTTTTACAAAACTATTAATACTAAAACATGAAAGTTCATAGTTGTGAAACAAGTTTAATCATTTCTCAAAAAGCATTTATTTTATCGTTTGTAATTACATTTCATCATTTATATTATTCATTTTCAAATTCAAATCTAGACGTGAATTTCCAGATGTACATTTTATTTTCTTGTAGAAAAGTACTATTAAAACCTGTGACAAACTTTTTACATGTGCTGTTATATCGATGTGAAACCATGTTTAAACATTTCTCAAAAAAGCATGTATTTTAATGTTTGTAGTTTCATTTTAACATTTATGATAATCTTTATAAAATTGAAATGTAGAAGTGAATTTACAGAGCTACATTTTATTTTCTTGTAGAAAAAGTACGTTTATAACCTCTAACAAACTTTTTACATGTGCTGTTTGATCGATGTGAAACCATGTTCAATTATTTCACAAAAAAACATTTATTTTTATGTTTGTAATTTCATTTGACCAATTCTTTTCAAAATTGTCATCTGGACGTGAATTTCCAGATCTACATTTTATTTGCTTGTAGAAAAGTACTTTACCACCTTTGACAAAAGTGTTACATGTACTGTCAATATATTAACCACGTAGTTCATAGATGAGAAAACTATGTTTAATCTTTTACTAAAATGCATTGATTTCAATGTGTGGACATTCATTTTAGCAGTTATTTATACTTTTGAAATTGAAATTTAAAGGCGTGTTTCTTTATCAACATTTTCCTTTCTGGTAGTAAACCATATTTATAAACTTTGTTAAAAATTTTACAAAACTATTAATACTAAAACATGAAAGTTCATAGTTGTGAAACAAGTTTAAACATTTCTCAAAAAAGCATTTATTTTATTGTTTGTTGTTTCATATTAACATTTATGTTATTCTTTTTAAAATGGAAATGTAGAAGTGATTTACAGATCTACAGTTTGCTTTATTGTAGAAAAAGTACGTTTAAAACCTCTGACAAACTTTTTACATGTGCTGTTTCATAGATGTGATACCATGTTCAAACATTTCTCAAAAAAGCATTTATTTTTATGTTTGTAATTTCATTTGACCAATTCTTTTCAAAATTGACATCTGGACGTGAATTTCCAGATCTACATTTTATTTGCTTGTAGAAAAGTACTTTACCACCTCTGATAAAAGTTTGACATGTACTGTTATTATATTAACAAGCAAGTTCAAAGATGAGAAAACTATGTTTAATATTTTCCTAAAATGCATTTATTTCAATGTGTAGACATTCATTTTAGCATTTATTTATACTTTTTGAATTTGAAATTTAAACGCGTATTTCTTTGTCTACATTTTCTTTTCTGGTTGTAAACTATATTTATAAACTTTGTTAAACGTTTTACAAAGAATATTAATACTAAAATATGAAAATTCGTAGATGTGAAACAAGTTTAAACATTTCTCAAAAGAGCATTTATTTTATTGTTTGTAATTAACATTTCATCATTTATATTATTCGTTTTCAAATTGAAATCTGGACGTGAATTTCCAGATCTACATTTTATTTTCTCTTAGAAAAGTACTATTAAAACCTCTGACAAACTTTATATATGTGCTGTTATATCGATGTGAAAAGAAATTTAAACATTTCTAAAAAAAGCATGAATTTTAATGTTTGTAGTTTCATTTTAACATTAATGATAATCTTTTTAAAATTGAAATGTAGAAGTGAACTTACTGAACTACATTTTATTTTTTTTTAGGAAAACGACGTTTCTAACTTCTGACAAACTTTTTACATGTGCTCTTCCAAAGATGTGATACCATGTTTAAACATTTCTTAAAAAAGCATTTATTTTTATGTTTGTAATTTCATTTGACAATTTCTTTTCAAAATTGAAATCTGTACGTGAATTTCCAGATCTACATGCTATTTTCTTGTAGGAAAGTACTTTACAACCTCTGAAAAACGTTTGACATGTACTGTTTATATATTAACAAAGAAGTTCATAGATGAGAAAACTATGTTTAATCTTTTACTAAAATGCATTTATTTCAATGTGTAGACATTCATTTTAGCATTTAATTATTCTTTTGAAATTGAAATTTAAAGGCGTGTTTCTTTATCAACCTATTCCTTTCTGGTAGTAAACTATATTTATAAACTTTGTTAAAAGTTTTACAAAGACTATTAATACTAAAACATGAAAGTTCATAGTTGTGAAACAAGTTTAAATATTTCTCAAAAGAGCATTTATTTTATTGTTTGTAATTAACATTTCATCATTTATATTATTCGTTTTCAAATTGAAATCTGGACGTGAATTTCCAGATCTAAATTTTATTTTCTTGTAGAAAAGTACTATTAAATCCACTGACAAACTTTTTACATGTGCTGTTTCATAGATGTGATAAAATGTTCAAACATTTCTCAAAAAAGCATTAATTTTTATGTTTGTAATTTCATTTGACCAATTCTTTTCAAAATTGACATCTGGACGTGAATTGCCAGATCTACATTTTATTTGCTTGTAGAAAAGTACTTTACCACCTTTGACAAGGTAGTTCATAGATGAGAAAACTATGTTTAATCTTTTACTAAAATGCATTTATTTCAATGTGTGGACATTCATTTTAGCAGTTATTTATACTTTTGAAATTGAAATTTAAAGGCGTGTTTCTTTATCAACATTTTCCTTTCTGGTAGTAAACCATATTTATAAACTTTGTTAAAAGTTTTACAAAACTATTAATACTAAAACATGAAAGTTCATAGTTGTGAAACAAGTTTAAACATTTCTCAAAAAAGCATTTATTTTATTGTTTGTTGTTTCATATTAACATTTATGTTATTCTTTTTAAAATTGAAATGTAGAAGTGATTTACAGATCTACAGTTTGCTTTATTGTAGAAAAAGTACATTTATAACCTCTGACAAACTTTTTACATGTGCTGTTTCATAGAAGTGATACCATGTTCAAACATTTCTCAAAAAAGCATTTATTTTATTGTTTGTAATTAACATTTCATCATTTATATTATTCGTTTTCAAATTGAAATCTGGACGTGAATTTCCAGATCTACATTTTATTTTCTTGTAGAAAAGTACTATTAAATCCTCTGACAAACTTTTTACATATGCTGTTTCATAGATGTGATAACACGTTCAAACATTTCTCAAAAAAGCATTAATTTTTATGTTTGTAATTTCATTTGACCAATTCTTTTCAAAATTGACATCTGGACGTGAATTTCCAGATCTACATTTTATTTGCTTTAGAAAAGTACTTTACCACCTTTGACAAAAGTTTTACATGTACTGTCAATATATTAACAACGTAGTTCATAGATGAAAAAACTATGTTTAATCTTTTACTAAAATGCATTTATTTCAATGTGTGGACATTCATTTTAGCATTTATTTATACTTTTGAAATTGAAATTTAAAGACGTGTTTCTTTATCAACATTTTCCTTTCTGGTAGTAAACTATATTTATAAACTTTGTTAAAAGTTTTACAAAGAATATTAATACTAAAACATGAAAGTTCATAGTTGTGAAACAAGTTTAAACATTTCTCAAAAAAGCATTTATTTTATTGTTTGTTGTTTCACATTAACATTTATGTTATTCTTTTTAAAATTGAAATGTAGAAGTGATTTACAGATCTACATTTTGCTCTATTGTAGAAAAGTACATTTAAAACCTCTGACAAAATTTTTAAATGTGCTGTTTCATACATGTGATACCACATACATTTCTCAAAAAAACATTTATTTATATGTTTGTAATTTCATTGGACCAATTCTTTTCAAAATTGACATCTGGACGTGAATTTCCAGATCAACATTATATTTGAATGTAGAAAAGTACTTTACCACCTTTGACAAAAGTTTTACATGTGCTGTCAATATTTTTACAACGTAGTTCATAGATGAGAAAACTATGTTTAATCTTTTACTAAAATGCATTTATTTCAATGTGTGGACATTCATTTTAGCAGTTATTTATACTTTTGAAATTGAAATTTAAAGGCGTGTTTCTTTATCAACATTTTCCTTTCTGGTAGTAAACTATATTTATATACTTTGTTAAAGGTTTTACAAAACTATTAATACTAAAACATGAAAGTTCATAGTTGTGAAACAAGTTTAATCATTTCTCAAAAAGCATTTATTTTATTGTTTGTAATTAACATTTCATCATTTATATTATTCGTTTTCAAATTGAAATCTGGACGTGAATTTCCAGATCTACATTTTATTTTCTCTTAGAAAAGTACTATTAAAACCTCTGACAAACTTTATATATGTGCTGTTATATCGATGTGAAAAGAAATTTAAACATTTCTAAAAAAAGCATGTATTTTAATGTTTGTAGTTTCATTTTAACATTAATGATAATCTTTTTAAAATTGAAATGTAGAAGTGAACTTACTGAACTACATTTTATTTTTTTTTAGGAAAACTACGTTTCTAACTTCTGACAAACTTTTTACATGTGCTCTTCCAAAGATGTGATACCATGTTTAAACATTTCTTAAAAAAGCATTTATTTTTATGTTTGTAATTTCATTTGACAATTTCTTTTCAAAATTGAAATCTGTACGTGAATTTCCAGATCTACATACTATTTTCTTGTAGAAAAGTACTTTACAACCTCTGAAAAACGTTTGACATATACTGTTTATCTATTAACAAAGAAGTTCATAGATGAGAAAACTATGTTTAATCTTTTACTAAAATGCATTTATTTCAATGTGTAGACATTCATTTTAGCATTTAATTATTCTTTTGAAATTGAAATTTAAAGGCGTGTTTCTTTATCAACATTTTCCTTTCTGGTAGTAAACTATATTTATAAACTTTGTTAAAAGTTTTACAAAACTATTAATACTAAAACATGAAAGTTCATAGTTGTGAAACAAGTTTAAATATTTCTCAAAAGAGCATTTATTTTATTATTTGTAATTAACATTTCATCATTTATATTATTCGTTTTCAAATTGAAATCTGGACGTGAATTTCCAGATCTAAATTTTATTTTCTTGTAGAAAAGTACTATTAAATCCTCTGACAAACTTTTTACATGTGCTGTTTCATAGATGTGATAAAATGTTCAAACATTTCTCAAAAAAGCATTAATTTTTATGTTTGCAATTTCATTTGACCAATTCTTTTCAAAATTGACATCTGGACGTGAATTGCCAGATCTACATTTTATTTGCTTGTAGAAAAGTACTTTACCACCTTTGACAAAAGTTTTACATGTACTGTCAATATATTAACAAGGTAGTTCATAGATGAGAAAACTATGTTTAATCTTTTACTAAAATGCATTTATTTCAATGTGTGGACATTCATTTTAGCAGTTATTTATACTTTTGAAATTGAAATTTAAAGGCGTGTTTCTTTATCAACATTTTCTTTTCTGGTAGTAAACCATATTTATAAACTTTGTTAAAAGTTTTACAAAACTATTAATACTAAAACATGAAAGTTCATAGTTGTGAAACAAGTTTAAACATTTCTCAAAAAAGCATTTATTTTATTGTTTGTTGTTTCATATTAACATTTATGTTATTCTTTTTAAAATTGAAATGTAGAAGTGATTTACAGATCTACAGTTTGCTTTATTGTAGAAAAAGTACATTTATAACCTCTGACAAACTTTTTACATGTGCTGTTTCATAGATGTGATACCATGTTCAAACATTTCTCAAAAAAGCATTTATTTTTATGTTTGTAATTTCATTTGACCATTTCTTTTCTTGTGGAAAAGTACTTTACAACCTCTGAAAAACGTTTGACATGTACTGTTTATCTATTAATAAAGAAGTTCATAGATGAGAAAACTATGTTTAATCTTTTACTAAAATGCATTTATTTCAATGGGTAGACATTCATTTTAGCATTTAATTATACTTTTGAAATTGAAATTTAAAGGCGTGTTTCTTTATCAACATTTTCCTTTCTGGTAGTAAACTATATTTATATAGTTTGTTAAAAGTTTTACAACACTATTAATACTAAAACATGAAAGTTCATAGTTGTGAAACAATTTTAAACATATATCAAAAAAGCATTTATTTTATTGTTTGTTGTTTCATATTAACATTTATGTTATTCTTTTTAAAATTGAAATGTAGAAGTGATTTACAGATCTACATTTTGCTTTATTGTAGAAAAGTACGTTTAAAACCTCTGACAAACTTTTTACATGTGCTCTTTCATAGATGTGATACCATGTTCAAACATTTCTCACAAAAGCATTAATTTTTATGTTTGTAATTTCATTTGACCAATTCTTTTCAATATTGACATCTGGACGTGAATTTGCAAATCTACATTATATTTGCTTGTCCAAAACTACTTTACCACCTCTGATAAAAGTTTGAAATGTACTGTTATTATATTAACAAGGACGTTCAAAGATGAGAAAACTATGTTTAATATTTTCCTAAAATGCATTTATTTCAATGTGTAGACATTCATTTTAGCATTTATTTATATTTTTTGAAATTGAAATTTAAACACGTATTTCTTTGTCTACATTTTCTTTTCTGGTTGTAAACTATATTTATAAACTTTGTTAAAAGTTTTACAAAGAATATTAATATCAAAATATGAAAATTCGTAGATGTGAAACAAGTTTAAACATTTCTCAAAAAAGCATTTATTTTATTGTTTGTAATTAACATTTCATCATTTATATTATTCGTTTTCAAATTGAAATCTGGACGTGAATTTCCAGATCTACATTTTATTTTCTTGTAGAAAAGTACTATTAAATCCTCTGACAAACTTTTTACATATGCTGTTTCATAGATGTGATAACACGTTCAAACATTTCTCAAAAAAGCATTAATTTTTATGTTTGTAATTTCATTTGACCAATTCTTTTCAAAATTGACATCTGGACGTGAATTTCCAGATCTACATTTTATTTGCTTTAGAAAAGTACTTTACCACCTTTGACAAAAGTTTTACATGTACTGTCAATATATTAACAACGTAGTTCATAGATGAAAAAACTATGTTTAATCTTTTACTAAAATGCATTTATTTCAATGTGTGGACATTCATTTTAGCATTTATTTATACTTTTGAAATTGAAATTTAAAGACGTGTTTCTTTATCAACATTTTCCTTTCTGGTAGTAAACTATATTTATAAACTTTGTTAAAAGTTTTACAAAGACTATTAATACAAAACATGAAAGTTCATAGTTGTGAAACAAGTTTAAACATTTCTCAAAAAAGCATTTATTTTATTGTTTGTTGTTTCACATTAACATTTATGTTATTCTTTTTAAAATTGAAATGTAGAAGTGATTTACAGATCTACATTTTGCTTTATTGTAGAAAAGTATATTTAAAACCTCTGACAAAATTTTTACATGTGCTGTTTCATACATGTGATACCACATACATTTCTCAAAAAAACATTTATTTATATGTTTGTAATTTCATTGGACCAATTCTTTTCAAAATTGACATCTGGACGTGAATTTCCAGATCAACATTATATTTGAATGTAGAAAAGTACTTTACCACCTTTGACAAAAGTTTTACATGTGCTGTCAATATTTTAACAACGTAGTTCATAGATGAGAAAACTATGTTTAATCTTTTACTAAAATGCATTTATTTCAATGTGTGGACATTCATTTTAGCAGTTATTTATACTTTTGAAATTGAAATTTAAAGGCGTGTTTCTTTATCAACATTTTCCTTTCTGGTAGTAAACTATATTTATATACTTTGTTAAAGGTTTTACAAAACTATTAATACTAAAACATGAAAGTTCATAGTTGTGAAACAAGTTTAATCATTTCTCAAAAAGCATTTATTTTATCGTTTGTAATTACATTTCATCATTTATATTATTCATTTTCAAATTCAAATCTAGACGTGAATTTCCAGATGTACATTTTATTTTCTTGTAGAAAAGTACTATTAAAACCTGTGACAAACTTTTTACATGTGCTGTTATATCGATGTGAAACCATGTTTAAACATTTCTCAAAAAAGCATGTATTTTAATGTTTGTAGTTTCATTTTAACATTTATGATAATCTTTATAAAATTGAAATGTAGAAGTGAATTTACAGAGCTACATTTTATTTTCTTGTAGAAAAAGTACGTTTATAACCTCTAACAAACTTTTTACATGTGCTGTTTGATCGATGTGAAACCATGTTCAATTATTTCACAAAAAAACATTTATTTTTATGTTTGTAATTTCATTTGACCAATTCTTTTCAAAATTGTCATCTGGACGTGAATTTCCAGATCTACATTTTATTTGCTTGTAGAAAAGTACTTTACCACCTTTGACAAAAGTGTTACATGTACTGTCAATATATTAACCACGTAGTTCATAGATGAGAAAACTATGTTTAATCTTTTACTAAAATGCATTGATTTCAATGTGTGGACATTCATTTTAGCAGTTATTTATACTTTTGAAATTGAAATTTAAAGGCGTGTTTCTTTATCAACATTTTCCTTTCTGGTAGTAAACCATATTTATAAACTTTGTTAAAAATTTTACAAAACTATTAATACTAAAACATGAAAGTTCATAGTTGTGAAACAAGTTTAAACATTTCTCAAAAAAGCATTTATTTTATTGTTTGTTGTTTCATATTAACATTTATGTTATTCTTTTTAAAATGGAAATGTAGAAGTGATTTACAGATCTACAGTTTGCTTTATTGTAGAAAAAGTACGTTTAAAACCTCTGACAAACTTTTTACATGTGCTGTTTCATAGATGTGATACCATGTTCAAACATTTCTCAAAAAAGCATTTATTTTTATGTTTGTAATTTCATTTGACCAATTCTTTTCAAAATTGACATCTGGACGTGAATTTCCAGATCTACATTTTATTTGCTTGTAGAAAAGTACTTTACCACCTCTGATAAAAGTTTGACATGTACTGTTATTATATTAACAAGCAAGTTCAAAGATGAGAAAACTATGTTTAATATTTTCCTAAAATGCATTTATTTCAATGTGTAGACATTCATTTTAGCATTTATTTATACTTTTTGAATTTGAAATTTAAACGCGTATTTCTTTGTCTACATTTTCTTTTCTGGTTGTAAACTATATTTATAAACTTTGTTAAACGTTTTACAAAGAATATTAATACTAAAATATGAAAATTCGTAGATGTGAAACAAGTTTAAACATTTCTCAAAAGAGCATTTATTTTATTGTTTGTAATTAACATTTCATCATTTATATTATTCGTTTTCAAATTGAAATCTGGACGTGAATTTCCAGATCTACATTTTATTTTCTCTTAGAAAAGTACTATTAAAACCTCTGACAAACTTTATATATGTGCTGTTATATCGATGTGAAAAGAAATTTAAACATTTCTAAAAAAAGCATGAATTTTAATGTTTGTAGTTTCATTTTAACATTAATGATAATCTTTTTAAAATTGAAATGTAGAAGTGAACTTACTGAACTACATTTTATTTTTTTTTAGGAAAACGACGTTTCTAACTTCTGACAAACTTTTTACATGTGCTCTTCCAAAGATGTGATACCATGTTTAAACATTTCTTAAAAAAGCATTTATTTTTATGTTTGTAATTTCATTTGACAATTTCTTTTCAAAATTGAAATCTGTACGTGAATTTCCAGATCTACATGCTATTTTCTTGTAGGAAAGTACTTTACAACCTCTGAAAAACGTTTGACATGTACTGTTTATATATTAACAAAGAAGTTCATAGATGAGAAAACTATGTTTAATCTTTTACTAAAATGCATTTATTTCAATGTGTAGACATTCATTTTAGCATTTAATTATTCTTTTGAAATTGAAATTTAAAGGCGTGTTTCTTTATCAACCTATTCCTTTCTGGTAGTAAACTATATTTATAAACTTTGTTAAAAGTTTTACAAAGACTATTAATACTAAAACATGAAAGTTCATAGTTGTGAAACAAGTTTAAATATTTCTCAAAAGAGCATTTATTTTATTGTTTGTAATTAACATTTCATCATTTATATTATTCGTTTTCAAATTGAAATCTGGACGTGAATTTCCAGATCTAAATTTTATTTTCTTGTAGAAAAGTACTATTAAATCCACTGACAAACTTTTTACATGTGCTGTTTCATAGATGTGATAAAATGTTCAAACATTTCTCAAAAAAGCATTAATTTTTATGTTTGTAATTTCATTTGACCAATTCTTTTCAAAATTGACATCTGGACGTGAATTGCCAGATCTACATTTTATTTGCTTGTAGAAAAGTACTTTACCACCTTTGACAAGGTAGTTCATAGATGAGAAAACTATGTTTAATCTTTTACTAAAATGCATTTATTTCAATGTGTGGACATTCATTTTAGCAGTTATTTATACTTTTGAAATTGAAATTTAAAGGCGTGTTTCTTTATCAACATTTTCCTTTCTGGTAGTAAACCATATTTATAAACTTTGTTAAAAGTTTTACAAAACTATTAATACTAAAACATGAAAGTTCATAGTTGTGAAACAAGTTTAAACATTTCTCAAAAAAGCATTTATTTTATTGTTTGTTGTTTCATATTAACATTTATGTTATTCTTTTTAAAATTGAAATGTAGAAGTGATTTACAGATCTACAGTTTGCTTTATTGTAGAAAAAGTACATTTATAACCTCTGACAAACTTTTTACATGTGCTGTTTCATAGAAGTGATACCATGTTCAAACATTTCTCAAAAAAGCATTTATTTTATTGTTTGTAATTAACATTTCATCATTTATATTATTCGTTTTCAAATTGAAATCTGGACGTGAATTTCCAGATCTACATTTTATTTTCTTGTAGAAAAGTACTATTAAATCCTCTGACAAACTTTTTACATATGCTGTTTCATAGATGTGATAACACGTTCAAACATTTCTCAAAAAAGCATTAATTTTTATGTTTGTAATTTCATTTGACCAATTCTTTTCAAAATTGACATCTGGACGTGAATTTCCAGATCTACATTTTATTTGCTTTAGAAAAGTACTTTACCACCTTTGACAAAAGTTTTACATGTACTGTCAATATATTAACAACGTAGTTCATAGATGAAAAAACTATGTTTAATCTTTTACTAAAATGCATTTATTTCAATGTGTGGACATTCATTTTAGCATTTATTTATACTTTTGAAATTGAAATTTAAAGACGTGTTTCTTTATCAACATTTTCCTTTCTGGTAGTAAACTATATTTATAAACTTTGTTAAAAGTTTTACAAAGAATATTAATACTAAAACATGAAAGTTCATAGTTGTGAAACAAGTTTAAACATTTCTCAAAAAAGCATTTATTTTATTGTTTGTTGTTTCACATTAACATTTATGTTATTCTTTTTAAAATTGAAATGTAGAAGTGATTTACAGATCTACATTTTGCTCTATTGTAGAAAAGTACATTTAAAACCTCTGACAAAATTTTTAAATGTGCTGTTTCATACATGTGATACCACATACATTTCTCAAAAAAACATTTATTTATATGTTTGTAATTTCATTGGACCAATTCTTTTCAAAATTGACATCTGGACGTGAATTTCCAGATCAACATTATATTTGAATGTAGAAAAGTACTTTACCACCTTTGACAAAAGTTTTACATGTGCTGTCAATATTTTTACAACGTAGTTCATAGATGAGAAAACTATGTTTAATCTTTTACTAAAATGCATTTATTTCAATGTGTGGACATTCATTTTAGCAGTTATTTATACTTTTGAAATTGAAATTTAAAGGCGTGTTTCTTTATCAACATTTTCCTTTCTGGTAGTAAACTATATTTATATACTTTGTTAAAGGTTTTACAAAACTATTAATACTAAAACATGAAAGTTCATAGTTGTGAAACAAGTTTAATCATTTCTCAAAAAGCATTTATTTTATTGTTTGTAATTAACATTTCATCATTTATATTATTCGTTTTCAAATTGAAATCTGGACGTGAATTTCCAGATCTACATTTTATTTTCTCTTAGAAAAGTACTATTAAAACCTCTGACAAACTTTATATATGTGCTGTTATATCGATGTGAAAAGAAATTTAAACATTTCTAAAAAAAGCATGTATTTTAATGTTTGTAGTTTCATTTTAACATTAATGATAATCTTTTTAAAATTGAAATGTAGAAGTGAACTTACTGAACTACATTTTATTTTTTTTTAGGAAAACTACGTTTCTAACTTCTGACAAACTTTTTACATGTGCTCTTCCAAAGATGTGATACCATGTTTAAACATTTCTTAAAAAAGCATTTATTTTTATGTTTGTAATTTCATTTGACAATTTCTTTTCAAAATTGAAATCTGTACGTGAATTTCCAGATCTACATACTATTTTCTTGTAGAAAAGTACTTTACAACCTCTGAAAAACGTTTGACATATACTGTTTATCTATTAACAAAGAAGTTCATAGATGAGAAAACTATGTTTAATCTTTTACTAAAATGCATTTATTTCAATGTGTAGACATTCATTTTAGCATTTAATTATTCTTTTGAAATTGAAATTTAAAGGCGTGTTTCTTTATCAACATTTTCCTTTCTGGTAGTAAACTATATTTATAAACTTTGTTAAAAGTTTTACAAAACTATTAATACTAAAACATGAAAGTTCATAGTTGTGAAACAAGTTTAAATATTTCTCAAAAGAGCATTTATTTTATTATTTGTAATTAACATTTCATCATTTATATTATTCGTTTTCAAATTGAAATCTGGACGTGAATTTCCAGATCTAAATTTTATTTTCTTGTAGAAAAGTACTATTAAATCCTCTGACAAACTTTTTACATGTGCTGTTTCATAGATGTGATAAAATGTTCAAACATTTCTCAAAAAAGCATTAATTTTTATGTTTGCAATTTCATTTGACCAATTCTTTTCAAAATTGACATCTGGACGTGAATTGCCAGATCTACATTTTATTTGCTTGTAGAAAAGTACTTTACCACCTTTGACAAAAGTTTTACATGTACTGTCAATATATTAACAAGGTAGTTCATAGATGAGAAAACTATGTTTAATCTTTTACTAAAATGCATTTATTTCAATGTGTGGACATTCATTTTAGCAGTTATTTATACTTTTGAAATTGAAATTTAAAGGCGTGTTTCTTTATCAACATTTTCTTTTCTGGTAGTAAACCATATTTATAAACTTTGTTAAAAGTTTTACAAAACTATTAATACTAAAACATGAAAGTTCATAGTTGTGAAACAAGTTTAAACATTTCTCAAAAAAGCATTTATTTTATTGTTTGTTGTTTCATATTAACATTTATGTTATTCTTTTTAAAATTGAAATGTAGAAGTGATTTACAGATCTACAGTTTGCTTTATTGTAGAAAAAGTACATTTATAACCTCTGACAAACTTTTTACATGTGCTGTTTCATAGATGTGATACCATGTTCAAACATTTCTCAAAAAAGCATTTATTTTTATGTTTGTAATTTCATTTGACCATTTCTTTTCTTGTGGAAAAGTACTTTACAACCTCTGAAAAACGTTTGACATGTACTGTTTATCTATTAATAAAGAAGTTCATAGATGAGAAAACTATGTTTAATCTTTTACTAAAATGCATTTATTTCAATGGGTAGACATTCATTTTAGCATTTAATTATACTTTTGAAATTGAAATTTAAAGGCGTGTTTCTTTATCAACATTTTCCTTTCTGGTAGTAAACTATATTTATATAGTTTGTTAAAAGTTTTACAACACTATTAATACTAAAACATGAAAGTTCATAGTTGTGAAACAATTTTAAACATATATCAAAAAAGCATTTATTTTATTGTTTGTTGTTTCATATTAACATTTATGTTATTCTTTTTAAAATTGAAATGTAGAAGTGATTTACAGATCTACATTTTGCTTTATTGTAGAAAAGTACGTTTAAAACCTCTGACAAACTTTTTACATGTGCTCTTTCATAGATGTGATACCATGTTCAAACATTTCTCACAAAAGCATTAATTTTTATGTTTGTAATTTCATTTGACCAATTCTTTTCAATATTGACATCTGGACGTGAATTTGCAAATCTACATTATATTTGCTTGTCCAAAACTACTTTACCACCTCTGATAAAAGTTTGAAATGTACTGTTATTATATTAACAAGGACGTTCAAAGATGAGAAAACTATGTTTAATATTTTCCTAAAATGCATTTATTTCAATGTGTAGACATTCATTTTAGCATTTATTTATATTTTTTGAAATTGAAATTTAAACACGTATTTCTTTGTCTACATTTTCTTTTCTGGTTGTAAACTATATTTATAAACTTTGTTAAAAGTTTTACAAAGAATATTAATATCAAAATATGAAAATTCGTAGATGTGAAACAAGTTTAAACATTTCTCAAAAAAGCATTTATTTTATTGTTTGTAATTAACATTTCATCATTTATATTATTCGTTTTCAAATTGAAATCTGGACGTGAATTTCCAGATCTACATTTTATTTTCTTGTAGAAAAGTACTATTAAATCCTCTGACAAACTTTTTACATATGCTGTTTCATAGATGTGATAACACGTTCAAACATTTCTCAAAAAAGCATTAATTTTTATGTTTGTAATTTCATTTGACCAATTCTTTTCAAAATTGACATCTGGACGTGAATTTCCAGATCTACATTTTATTTGCTTTAGAAAAGTACTTTACCACCTTTGACAAAAGTTTTACATGTACTGTCAATATATTAACAACGTAGTTCATAGATGAAAAAACTATGTTTAATCTTTTACTAAAATGCATTTATTTCAATGTGTGGACATTCATTTTAGCATTTATTTATACTTTTGAAATTGAAATTTAAAGACGTGTTTCTTTATCAACATTTTCCTTTCTGGTAGTAAACTATATTTATAAACTTTGTTAAAAGTTTTACAAAGACTATTAATACAAAACATGAAAGTTCATAGTTGTGAAACAAGTTTAAACATTTCTCAAAAAAGCATTTATTTTATTGTTTGTTGTTTCACATTAACATTTATGTTATTCTTTTTAAAATTGAAATGTAGAAGTGATTTACAGATCTACATTTTGCTTTATTGTAGAAAAGTATATTTAAAACCTCTGACAAAATTTTTACATGTGCTGTTTCATACATGTGATACCACATACATTTCTCAAAAAAACATTTATTTATATGTTTGTAATTTCATTGGACCAATTCTTTTCAAAATTGACATCTGGACGTGAATTTCCAGATCAACATTATATTTGAATGTAGAAAAGTACTTTACCACCTTTGACAAAAGTTTTACATGTGCTGTCAATATTTTAACAACGTAGTTCATAGATGAGAAAACTATGTTTAATCTTTTACTAAAATGCATTTATTTCAATGTGTGGACATTCATTTTAGCAGTTATTTATACTTTTGAAATTGAAATTTAAAGACGTGTTTCTTTATCAACATTTTCCTTTCTGGTAGTAAACTATATTTATAAACTTTGTTAAAAGTTTTACAAAGACTATTAATACAAAACATGAAAGTTCATAGTTGTGAAACAAGTTTAAACATTTCTCAAAAAAGCATTTATTTTATTGTTTGTTGTTTCACATTAACATTTATGTTATTCTTTTTAAAATTGAAATGTAGAAGTGATTTACAGATCTACATTTTGCTTTATTGTAGAAAAGTATATTTAAAACCTCTGACAAAATTTTTACATGTGCTGTTTCATACATGTGATACCACATACATTTCTCAAAAAAACATTTATTTATATGTTTGTAATTTCATTGGACCAATTCTTTTCAAAATTGACATCTGGACGTGAATTTCCAGATCAACATTATATTTGAATGTAGAAAAGTACTTTACCACCTTTGACAAAAGTTTTACATGTGCTGTCAATATTTTAACAACGTAGTTCATAGATGAGAAAACTATGTTTAATCTTTTACTAAAATGCATTTATTTCAATGTGTGGACATTCATTTTAGCAGTTATTTATACTTTTGAAATTGAAATTTAAAGGCGTGTTTCTTTATCAACATTTTCCTTTCTGGTAGTAAACTATATTTATATACTTTGTTAAAGGTTTTACAAAACTATTAATACTAAAACATGAAAGTTCATAGTTGTGAAACAAGTTTAATCATTTCTCAAAAAGCATTTATTTTATCGTTTGTAATTACATTTCATCATTTATATTATTCATTTTCAAATTCAAATCTAGACGTGAATTTCCAGATGTACATTTTATTTTCTTGTAGAAAAGTACTATTAAAACCTGTGACAAACTTTTTACATGTGCTGTTATATCGATGTGAAACCATGTTTAAACATTTCTCAAAAAAGCATGTATTTTAATGTTTGTAGTTTCATTTTAACATTTATGATAATCTTTATAAAATTGAAATGTAGAAGTGAATTTACAGAGCTACATTTTATTTTCTTGTAGAAAAAGTACGTTTATAACCTCTAACAAACTTTTTACATGTGCTGTTTGATCGATGTGAAACCATGTTCAATTATTTCACAAAAAAACATTTATTTTTATGTTTGTAATTTCATTTGACCAATTCTTTTCAAAATTGTCATCTGGACGTGAATTTCCAGATCTACATTTTATTTGCTTGTAGAAAAGTACTTTACCACCTTTGACAAAAGTGTTACATGTACTGTCAATATATTAACCACGTAGTTCATAGATGAGAAAACTATGTTTAATCTTTTACTAAAATGCATTGATTTCAATGTGTGGACATTCATTTTAGCAGTTATTTATACTTTGAAATTGAAATTTAAAGGCGTGTTTCTTTATCAACATTTTCCTTTCTGGTAGTAAACCATATTTATAAACTTTGTTAAAAATTTTACAAAACTATTAATACTAAAACATGAAAGTTCATAGTTGTGAAACAAGTTTAAACATTTCTCAAAAAAGCATTTATTTTATTGTTTGTTGTTTCATATTAACATTTATGTTATTCTTTTTAAAATGGAAATGTAGAAGTGATTTACAGATCTACAGTTTGCTTTATTGTAGAAAAAGTACGTTTAAAACCTCTGACAAACTTTTTACATGTGCTGTTTCATAGATGTGACACCATGTTCAAACATTTCTCAAAAAAGCATTTATTTTTATGTTTGTAATTTCATTTGACCAATTCTTTTCAAAATTGACATCTGGACGTGAATTTCCAGATCTACATTTTATTTGCTTGTAGAAAAGTACTTTACCACCTCTGATAAAAGTTTGACATGTACTGTTATTATATTAACAAGCAAGTTCAAAGATGAGAAAACTATGTTTAATATTTTCCTAAAATGCATTTATTTCAATGTGTAGACATTCATTTTAGCATTTATTTATACTTTTTGAATTTGAAATTTAAACGCGTATTTCTTTGTCTACATTTTCTTTTCTGGTTGTAAACTATATTTATAAACTTTGTTAAACGTTTTACAAAGAATATTAATACTAAAATATGAAAATTCGTAGATGTGAAACAAGTTTAAACATTTCTCAAAAGAGCATTTATTTTATTGTTTGTAATTAACATTTCATCATTTATATTATTCGTTTTCAAATTGAAATCTGGACGTGAATTTCCAGATCTACATTTTATTTTCTCTTAGAAAAGTACTATTAAAACCTCTGACCAACTTTATATATGTGCTGTTATATCGATGTGAAAAGAAATTTAAACATTTCTAAAAAAAGCATGAATTTTAATGTTTGTAGTTTCATTTTAACATTAATGATAATCTTTTTAAAATTGAAATGTAGAAGTGAACTTACTGAACTACATTTTATTTTTTTTTAGGAAAACGACGTTTCTAACTTCTGACAAACTTTTTACATGTGCTCTTCCAAAGATGTGATACCATGTTTAAACATTTCTTAAAAAAGCATTTATTTTTATGTTTGTAATTTCATTTGACAATTTCTTTTCAAAATTGAAATCTGTACGTGAATTTCCAGATCTACATGCTATTTTCTTGTAGGAAAGTACTTTACAACCTCTGAAAAACGTTTGACATGTACTGTTTATATATTAACAAAGAAGTTCATAGATGAGAAAACTATGTTTAATCTTTTACTAAAATGCATTTATTTCAATGTGTAGACATTCATTTTAGCATTTAATTATTCTTTTGAAATTGAAATTTAAAGGCGTGTTTCTTTATCAACCTATTCCTTTCTGGTAGTAAACTATATTTATAAACTTTGTTAAAAGTTTTACAAAGACTATTAATACTAAAACATGAAAGTTCATAGTTGTGAAACAAGTTTAAATATTTCTCAAAAGAGCATTTATTTTATTGTTTGTAATTAACATTTCATCATTTATATTATTCGTTTTCAAATTGAAATCTGGACGTGAATTTCCAGATCTAAATTTTATTTTCTTGTAGAAAAGTACTATTAAATCCACTGACAAACTTTTTACATGTGCTGTTTCATAGATGTGATAAAATGTTCAAACATTTCTCAAAAAAGCATTAATTTTTATGTTTGTAATTTCATTTGACCAATTCTTTTCAAAATTGACATCTGGACGTGAATTGCCAGATCTACATTTTATTTGCTTGTAGAAAAGTACTTTACCACCTTTGACAAGGTAGTTCATAGATGAGAAAACTATGTTTAATCTTTTACTAAAATGCATTTATTTCAATGTGTGGACATTCATTTTAGCAGTTATTTATACTTTTGAAATTGAAATTTAAAGGCGTGTTTCTTTATCAACATTTTCCTTTCTGGTAGTAAACCATATTTATAAACTTTGTTAAAAGTTTTACAAAACTATTAATACTAAAACATGAAAGTTCATAGTTGTGAAACAAGTTTAAACATTTCTCAAAAAAGCATTTATTTTATTGTTTGTTGTTTCATATTAACATTTATGTTATTCTTTTTAAAATTGAAATGTAGAAGTGATTTACAGATCTACAGTTTGCTTTATTGTAGAAAAAGTACATTTATAACCTCTGACAAACTTTTTACATGTGCTGTTTCATAGAAGTGATACCATGTTCAAACATTTCTCAAAAAAGCATTTATTTTATTGTTTGTAATTAACATTTCATCATTTATATTATTCGTTTTCAA
The DNA here is from genome assembly GCF_036971445.1 of Narcine bancroftii. Taxonomy (NCBI): domain Eukaryota; kingdom Metazoa; phylum Chordata; class Chondrichthyes; order Torpediniformes; family Narcinidae; genus Narcine; species Narcine bancroftii. Next base: position 211,363,603 of record NC_091472.1, read on the forward strand.
ATTGAAATCTGGACGTGAATTTCCAGATCTACATTTTATTTTCTTGTAGAAAAGTACTATTAAATCCTCTGACAAACTTTTTACATATGCTGTTTCATAGATGTGATAACACGTTCAAACATTTCTCAAAAAAGCATTAATTTTTATGTTTGTAATTTCATTTGACCAATTCTTTTCAAAATTGACATCTGGACGTGAATTTCCAGATCTACATTTTATTTGCTTTAGAAAAGTACTTTACCACCTTTGACAAAAGTTTTACATGTACTGTCAATATATTAACAACGTAGTTCATAGATGAAAAAACTATGTTTAATCTTTTACTAAAATGCATTTATTTCAATGTGTGGACATTCATTTTAGCATTTATTTATACTTTTGAAATTGAAATTTAAAGACGTGTTTCTTTATCAACATTTTCCTTTCTGGTAGTAAACTATATTTATAAACTTTGTTAAAAGTTTTACAAAGACTATTAATACTAAAACATGAAAGTTCATAGTTGTGAAACAAGTTTAAATATTTCTCAAAAGAGCATTTATTTTATTGTTTGTAATTAACATTTCATCATTTATATTATTCGTTTTCAAATTGAAATCTGGACGTGAATTTCCAGATCTAAATTTTATTTTCTTGTAGAAAAGTACTATTAAATCCACTGACAAACTTTTTACATGTGCTGTTTCATAGATGTGATAAAATGTTCAAACATTTCTCAAAAAAGCATTAATTTTTATGTTTGTAATTTCATTTGACCAATTCTTTTCAAAATTGACATCTGGACGTGAATTGCCAGATCTACATTTTATTTGCTTGTAGAAAAGTACTTTACCACCTTTGACAAGGTAGTTCATAGATGAGAAAACTATGTTTAATCTTTTACTAAAATGCATTTATTTCAATGTGTGGACATTCATTTTAGCAGTTATTTATACTTTTGAAATTGAAATTTAAAGGCGTGTTTCTTTATCAACATTTTCCTTTCTGGTAGTAAACCATATTTATAAACTTTGTTAAAAGTTTTACAAAACTATTAATACTAAAACATGAAAGTTCATAGTTGTGAAACAAGTTTAAACATTTCTCAAAAAAGCATTTATTTTATTGTTTGTTGTTTCATATTAACATTTATGTTATTCTTTTTAAAATTGAAATGTAGAAGTGATTTACAGATCTACAGTTTGCTTTATTGTAGAAAAAGTACATTTATAACCTCTGACAAACTTTTTACATGTGCTGTTTCATAGAAGTGATACCATGTTCAAACATTTCTCAAAAAAGCATTAATTTTTATGTTTGTAATTTCATTTGACCAATTCTTTTCAAAATTGACATCTGGACGTGAATTTCCAGATCTACATTTTATTTGCTTTAGAAAAGTACTTTACCACCTTTGACAAAAGTTTTACATGTACTGTCAATATATTAACAACGTAGTTCATAGATGAAAAAACTATGTTTAATCTTTTACTAAAATGCATTTATTTCAATGTGTGGACATTCATTTTAGCATTTATTTATACTTTTGAAATTGAAATTTAAAGACGTGTTTCTTTATCAACATTTTCCTTTCTGGTAGTAAACTATATTTATAAACTTTGTTAAAAGTTTTACAAAGAATATTAATACTAAAACATGAAAGTTCATAGTTGTGAAACAAGTTTAAACATTTCTCAAAAAAGCATTTATTTTATTGTTTGTTGTTTCACATTAACATTTATGTTATTCTTTTTAAAATTGAAATGTAGAAGTGATTTACAGATCTACATTTTGCTCTATTGTAGAAAAGTACATTTAAAACCTCTGACAAAATTTTTAAATGTGCTGTTTCATACATGTGATACCACATACATTTCTCAAAAAAACATTTATTTATATGTTTGTAATTTCATTGGACCAATTCTTTTCAAAATTGACATCTGGACGTGAATTTCCAGATCAACATTATATTTGAATGTAGAAAAGTACTTTACCACCTTTGACAAAAGTTTTACATGTGCTGTCAATATTTTTACAACGTAGTTCATAGATGAGAAAACTATGTTTAATCTTTTACTAAAATGCATTTATTTCAATGTGTGGACATTCATTTTAGCAGTTATTTATACTTTTGAAATTGAAATTTAAAGGCGTGTTTCTTTATCAACATTTTCCTTTCTGGTAGTAAACTATATTTATATACTTTGTTAAAGGTTTTACAAAACTATTAATACTAAAACATGAAAGTTCATAGTTGTGAAACAAGTTTAATCATTTCTCAAAAAGCATTTATTTTATTGTTTGTAATTAACATTTCATCATTTATATTATTCGTTTTCAAATTGAAATCTGGACGTGAATTTCCAGATCTACATTTTATTTTCTCTTAGAAAAGTACTATTAAAACCTCTGACAAACTTTATATATGTGCTGTTATATCGATGTGAAAAGAAATTTAAACATTTCTAAAAAAAGCATGTATTTTAATGTTTGTAGTTTCATTTTAACATTAATGATAATCTTTTTAAAATTGAAATGTAGAAGTGAACTTACTGAACTACATTTTATTTTTTTTTAGGAAAACGACGTTTCTAACTTCTGACAAACTTTTTACATGTGCTCTTCCAAAGATGTGATACCATGTTTAAACATTTCTTAAAAAAGCATTTATTTTTATGTTTGTAATTTCATTTGACAATTTCTTTTCAAAATTGAAATCTGTACGTGAATTTCCAGATCTACATGCTATTTTCTTGTAGGAAAGTACTTTACAACCTCTGAAAAACGTTTGACATGTACTGTTTATATATTAACAAAGAAGTTCATAGATGAGAAAACTATGTTTAATCTTTTACTAAAATGCATTTATTTCAATGTGTAGACATTCATTTTAGCATTTAATTATTCTTTTGAAATTGAAATTTAAAGGCGTGTTTCTTTATCAACCTATTCCTTTCTGGTAGTAAACTATATTTATAAACTTTGTTAAAAGTTTTACAAAGACTATTAATACTAAAACATGAAAGTTCATAGTTGTGAAACAAGTTTAAATATTTCTCAAAAGAGCATTTATTTTATTGTTTGTAATTAACATTTCATCATTTATATTATTCGTTTTCAAATTGAAATCTGGACGTGAATTTCCAGATCTAAATTTTATTTTCTTGTAGAAAAGTACTATTAAATCCACTGACAAACTTTTTACATGTGCTGTTTCATAGATGTGATAAAATGTTCAAACATTTCTCAAAAAAGCATTAATTTTTATGTTTGTAATTTCATTTGACCAATTCTTTTCAAAATTGACATCTGGACGTGAATTGCCAGATCTACATTTTATTTGCTTGTAGAAAAGTACTTTACCACCTTTGACAAGGTAGTTCATAGATGAGAAAACTATGTTTAATCTTTTACTAAAATGCATTTATTTCAATGTGTGGACATTCATTTTAGCAGTTATTTATACTTTTGAAATTGAAATTTAAAGGCGTGTTTCTTTATCAACATTTTCCTTTCTGGTAGTAAACCATATTTATAAACTTTGTTAAAAGTTTTACAAAACTATTAATACTAAAACATGAAAGTTCATAGTTGTGAAACAAGTTTAAACATTTCTCAAAAAAGCATTTATTTTATTGTTTGTTGTTTCATATTAACATTTATGTTATTCTTTTTAAAATTGAAATGTAGAAGTGATTTACAGATCTACAGTTTGCTTTATTGTAGAAAAAGTACATTTATAACCTCTGACAAACTTTTTACATGTGCTGTTTCATAGAAGTGATACCATGTTCAAACATTTCTCAAAAAAGCATTTATTTTATTGTTTGTAATTAACATTTCATCATTTATATTATTCGTTTTCAAATTGAAATCTGGACGTGAATTTCCAGATCTACATTTTATTTTCTTGTAGAAAAGTACTATTAAATCCTCTGACAAACTTTTTACATATGCTGTTTCATAGATGTGATAACACGTTCAAACATTTCTCAAAAAAGCATTAATTTTTATGTTTGTAATTTCATTTGACCAATTCTTTTCAAAATTGACATCTGGACGTGAATTTCCAGATCTACATTTTATTTGCTTTAGAAAAGTACTTTACCACCTTTGACAAAAGTTTTACATGTACTGTCAATATATTAACAACGTAGTTCATAGATGAAAAAACTATGTTTAATCTTTTACTAAAATGCATTTATTTCAATGTGTGGACATTCATTTTAGCATTTATTTATACTTTTGAAATTGAAATTTAAAGACGTGTTTCTTTATCAACATTTTCCTTTCTGGTAGTAAACTATATTTATAAACTTTGTTAAAAGTTTTACAAAGAATATTAATACTAAAACATGAAAGTTCATAGTTGTGAAACAAGTTTAAACATTTCTCAAAAAAGCATTTATTTTATTGTTTGTTGTTTCACATTAACATTTATGTTATTCTCTTTAAAATTGAAATGTAGAAGTGATTTACAGATCTACATTTTGCTCTATTGTAGAAAAGTACATTTAAAACCTCTGACAAAATTTTTAAATGTGCTGTTTCATACATGTGATACCACATACATTTCTCAAAAAAACATTTATTTATATGTTTGTAATTTCATTGGACCAATTCTTTTCAAAATTGACATCTGGACGTGAATTTCCAGATCAACATTATATTTGAATGTAGAAAAGTACTTTACCACCTTTGACAAAAGTTTTACATGTGCTGTCAATATTTTTACAACGTAGTTCATAGATGAGAAAACTATGTTTAATCTTTTACTAAAATGCATTTATTTCAATGTGTGGACATTCATTTTAGCAGTTATTTATACTTTTGAAATTGAAATTTAAAGGCGTGTTTCTTTATCAACATTTTCCTTTCTGGTAGTAAACTATATTTATATACTTTGTTAAAGGTTTTACAAAACTATTAATACTAAAACATGAAAGTTCATAGTTGTGAAACAAGTTTAATCATTTCTCAAAAAGCATTTATTTTATTGTTTGTAATTAACATTTCATCATTTATATTATTCGTTTTCAAATTGAAATCTGGACGTGAATTTCCAGATCTACATTTTATTTTCTCTTAGAAAAGTACTATTAAAACCTCTGACAAACTTTATATATGTGCTGTTATATCGATGTGAAAAGAAATTTAAACATTTCTAAAAAAAGCATGTATTTTAATGTTTGTAGTTTCATTTTAACATTAATGATAATCTTTTTAAAATTGAAATGTAGAAGTGAACTTACTGAACTACATTTTATTTTTTTTTAGGAAAACTACGTTTCTAACTTCTGACAAACTTTTTACATGTGCTCTTCCAAAGATGTGATACCATGTTTAAACATTTCTTAAAAAAGCATTTATTTTTATGTTTGTAATTTCATTTGACAATTTCTTTTCAAAATTGAAATCTGTACGTGAATTTCCAGATCTACATACTATTTTCTTGTAGAAAAGTACTTTACAACCTCTGAAAAACGTTTGACATATACTGTTTATCTATTAACAAAGAAGTTCATAGATGAGAAAACTATGTTTAATCTTTTACTAAAATGCATTTATTTCAATGTGTAGACATTCATTTTAGCATTTAATTATTCTTTTGAAATTGAAATTTAAAGGCGTGTTTCTTTATCAACATTTTCCTTTCTGGTAGTAAACTATATTTATAAACTTTGTTAAAAGTTTTACAAAACTATTAATACTAAAACATGAAAGTTCATAGTTGTGAAACAAGTTTAAATATTTCTCAAAAGAGCATTTATTTTATTATTTGTAATTAACATTTCATCATTTATATTATTCGTTTTCAAATTGAAATCTGGACGTGAATTTCCAGATCTAAATTTTATTTTCTTGTAGAAAAGTACTATTAAATCCTCTGACAAACTTTTTACATGTGCTGTTTCATAGATGTGATAAAATGTTCAAACATTTCTCAAAAAAGCATTAATTTTTATGTTTGCAATTTCATTTGACCAATTCTTTTCAAAATTGACATCTGGACGTGAATTGCCAGATCTACATTTTATTTGCTTGTAGAAAAGTACTTTACCACCTTTGACAAAAGTTTTACATGTACTGTCAATATATTAACAAGGTAGTTCATAGATGAGAAAACTATGTTTAATCTTTTACTAAAATGCATTTATTTCAATGTGTGGACATTCATTTTAGCAGTTATTTATACTTTTGAAATTGAAATTTAAAGGCGTGTTTCTTTATCAACATTTTCTTTTCTGGTAGTAAACCATATTTATAAACTTTGTTAAAAGTTTTACAAAACTATTAATACTAAAACATGAAAGTTCATAGTTGTGAAACAAGTTTAAACATTTCTCAAAAAAGCATTTATTTTATTGTTTGTTGTTTCATATTAACATTTATGTTATTCTTTTTAAAATTGAAATGTAGAAGTGATTTACAGATCTACAGTTTGCTTTATTGTAGAAAAAGTACATTTATAACCTCTGACAAACTTTTTACATGTGCTGTTTCATAGATGTGATACCATGTTCAAACATTTCTCAAAAAAGCATTTATTTTTATGTTTGTAATTTCATTTGACCATTTCTTTTCTTGTGGAAAAGTACTTTACAACCTCTGAAAAACGTTTGACATGTACTGTTTATCTATTAATAAAGAAGTTCATAGATGAGAAAACTATGTTTAATCTTTTACTAAAATGCATTTATTTCAATGGGTAGACATTCATTTTAGCATTTAATTATACTTTTGAAATTGAAATTTAAAGGCGTGTTTCTTTATCAACATTTTCCTTTCTGGTAGTAAACTATATTTATATAGTTTGTTAAAAGTTTTACAACACTATTAATACTAAAACATGAAAGTTCATAGTTGTGAAACAATTTTAAACATATATCAAAAAAGCATTTATTTTATTGTTTGTTGTTTCATATTAACATTTATGTTATTCTTTTTAAAATTGAAATGTAGAAGTGATTTACAGATCTACATTTTGCTTTATTGTAGAAAAGTACGTTTAAAACCTCTGACAAACTTTTTACATGTGCTCTTTCATAGATGTGATACCATGTTCAAACATTTCTCACAAAAGCATTAATTTTTATGTTTGTAATTTCATTTGACCAATTCTTTTCAATATTGACATCTGGACGTGAATTTGCAAATCTACATTATATTTGCTTGTCCAAAACTACTTTACCACCTCTGATAAAAGTTTGAAATGTACTGTTATTATATTAACAAGGACGTTCAAAGATGAGAAAACTATGTTTAATATTTTCCTAAAATGCATTTATTTCAATGTGTAGACATTCATTTTAGCATTTATTTATATTTTTTGAAATTGAAATTTAAACACGTATTTCTTTGTCTACATTTTCTTTTCTGGTTGTAAACTATATTTATAAACTTTGTTAAAAGTTTTACAAAGAATATTAATATCAAAATATGAAAATTCGTAGATGTGAAACAAGTTTAAACATTTCTCAAAAAAGCATTTATTTTATTGTTTGTAATTAACATTTCATCATTTATATTATTCGTTTTCAAATTGAAATCTGGACGTGAATTTCCAGATCTACATTTTATTTTCTTGTAGAAAAGTACTATTAAATCCTCTGACAAACTTTTTACATATGCTGTTTCATAGATGTGATAACACGTTCAAACATTTCTCAAAAAAGCATTAATTTTTATGTTTGTAATTTCATTTGACCAATTCTTTTCAAAATTGTCATCTGGACGTGAATTTCCAGATCTACATTTTATTTGCTTGTAGAAAAGTACTTTACCACCTTTGACAAAAGTGTTACATGTACTGTCAATATATTAACCACGTAGTTCATAGATGAGAAAACTATGTTTAATCTTTTACTAAAATGCATTTATTTCAATGTGTGGACATTCATTTTAGCATTTATTTATACTTTTGAAATTGAAATTTAAAGACGTGTTTCTTTATCAACATTTTCCTTTCTGGTAGTAAACTATATTTATAAACTTTGTTAAAAGTTTTACAAAGAATATTAATACTAAAACATGAAAGTTCATAGTTGTGAAACAAGTTTAAACATTTCTCAAAAAAGCATTTATTTTATTGTTTGTTGTTTCACATTAACATTTATGTTATTCTTTTTAAAATTGAAATGTAGAAGTGATTTACAGATCTACATTTTGCTCTATTGTAGAAAAGTACATTTAAAACCTCTGACAAAATTTTTAAATGTGCTGTTTCATACATGTGATACCACATACATTTCTCAAAAAAACATTTATTTATATGTTTGTAATTTCATTGGACCAATTCTTTTCAAAATTGACATCTGGACGTGAATTTCCAGATCAACATTATATTTGAATGTAGAAAAGTACTTTACCACCTTTGACAAAAGTTTTACATGTGCTGTCAATATTTTTACAACGTAGTTCATAGATGAGAAAACTATGTTTAATCTTTTACTAAAATGCATTTATTTCAATGTGTGGACATTCATTTTAGCAGTTATTTATACTTTTGAAATTGAAATTTAAAGGCGTGTTTCTTTATCAACATTTTCCTTTCTGGTAGTAAACTATATTTATATACTTTGTTAAAGGTTTTACAAAACTATTAATACTAAAACATGAAAGTTCATAGTTGTGAAACAAGTTTAATCATTTCTCAAAAAGCATTTATTTTATTGTTTGTAATTAACATTTCATCATTTATATTATTCGTTTTCAAATTGAAATCTGGACGTGAATTTCCAGATCTACATTTTATTTTCTCTTAGAAAAGTACTATTAAAACCTCTGACAAACTTTATATATGTGCTGTTATATCGATGTGAAAAGAAATTTAAACATTTCTAAAAAAAGCATGTATTTTAATGTTTGTAGTTTCATTTTAACATTAATGATAATCTTTTTAAAATTGAAATGTAGAAGTGAACTTACTGAACTACATTTTATTTTTTTTTAGGAAAACGACGTTTCTAACTTCTGACAAACTTTTTACATGTGCTCTTCCAAAGATGTGATACCATGTTTAAACATTTCTTAAAAAAGCATTTATTTTTATGTTTGTAATTTCATTTGACAATTTCTTTTCAAAATTGAAATCTGTACGTGAATTTCCAGATCTACATGCTATTTTCTTGTAGGAAAGTACTTTACAACCTCTGAAAAACGTTTGACATGTACTGTTTATATATTAACAAAGAAGTTCATAGATGAGAAAACTATGTTTAATCTTTTACTAAAATGCATTTATTTCAATGTGTAGACATTCATTTTAGCATTTAATTATTCTTTTGAAATTGAAATTTAAAGGCGTGTTTCTTTATCAACCTATTCCTTTCTGGTAGTAAACTATATTTATAAACTTTGTTAAAAGTTTTACAAAGACTATTAATACTAAAACATGAAAGTTCATAGTTGTGAAACAAGTTTAAATATTTCTCAAAAGAGCATTTATTTTATTGTTTGTAATTAACATTTCATCATTTATATTATTCGTTTTCAAATTGAAATCTGGACGTGAATTTCCAGATCTAAATTTTATTTTCTTGTAGAAAAGTACTATTAAATCCACTGACAAACTTTTTACATGTGCTGTTTCATAGATGTGATAAAATGTTCAAACATTTCTCAAAAAAGCATTAATTTTTATGTTTGTAATTTCATTTGACCAATTCTTTTCAAAATTGACATCTGGACGTGAATTGCCAGATCTACATTTTATTTGCTTGTAGAAAAGTACTTTACCACCTTTGACAAGGTAGTTCATAGATGAGAAAACTATGTTTAATCTTTTACTAAAATGCATTTATTTCAATGTGTGGACATTCATTTTAGCAGTTATTTATACTTTTGAAATTGAAATTTAAAGGCGTGTTTCTTTATCAACATTTTCCTTTCTGGTAGTAAACCATATTTATAAACTTTGTTAAAAGTTTTACAAAACTATTAATACTAAAACATGAAAGTTCATAGTTGTGAAACAAGTTTAAACATTTCTCAAAAAAGCATTTATTTTATTGTTTGTTGTTTCATATTAACATTTATGTTATTCTTTTTAAAATTGAAATGTAGAAGTGATTTACAGATCTACAGTTTGCTTTATTGTAGAAAAAGTACATTTATAACCTCTGACAAACTTTTTACATGTGCTGTTTCATAGAAGTGATACCATGTTCAAACATTTCTCAAAAAAGCATTTATTTTATTGTTTGTAATTAACATTTCATCATTTATATTATTCGTTTTCAAATTGAAATCTGGACGTGAATTTCCAGATCTACATTTTATTTTCTTGTAGAAAAGTACTATTAAATCCTCTGACAAACTTTTTACATATGCTGTTTCATAGATGTGATAACACGTTCAAACATTTCTCAAAAAAGCATTAATTTTTATGTTTGTAATTTCATTTGACCAATTCTTTTCAAAATTGACATCTGGACGTGAATTTCCAGATCTACATTTTATTTGCTTTAGAAAAGTACTTTACCACCTTTGACAAAAGTTTTACATGTACTGTCAATATATTAACAACGTAGTTCATAGATGAAAAAACTATGTTTAATCTTTTACTAAAATGCATTTATTTCAATGTGTGGACATTCATTTTAGCATTTATTTATACTTTTGAAATTGAAATTTAAAGACGTGTTTCTTTATCAACATTTTCCTTTCTGGTAGTAAACTATATTTATAAACTTTGTTAAAAGTTTTACAAAGAATATTAATACTAAAACATGAAAGTTCATAGTTGTGAAACAAGTTTAAACATTTCTCAAAAAAGCATTTATTTTATTGTTTGTTGTTTCACATTAACATTTATGTTATTCTCTTTAAAATTGAAATGTAGAAGTGATTTACAGATCTACATTTTGCTCTATTGTAGAAAAGTACATTTAAAACCTCTGACAAAATTTTTAAATGTGCTGTTTCATACATGTGATACCACATACATTTCTCAAAAAAACATTTATTTATATGTTTGTAATTTCATTGGACCAATTCTTTTCAAAATTGACATCTGGACGTGAATTTCCAGATCAACATTATATTTGAATGTAGAAAAGTACTTTACCACCTTTGACAAAAGTTTTACATGTGCTGTCAATATTTTTACAACGTAGTTCATAGATGAGAAAACTATGTTTAATCTTTTACTAAAATGCATTTATTTCAATGTGTGGACATTCATTTTAGCAGTTATTTATACTTTTGAAATTGAAATTTAAAGGCGTGTTTCTTTATCAACATTTTCCTTTCTGGTAGTAAACTATATTTATATACTTTGTTAAAGGTTTTACAAAACTATTAATACTAAAACATGAAAGTTCATAGTTGTGAAACAAGTTTAATCATTTCTCAAAAAGCATTTATTTTATTGTTTGTAATTAACATTTCATCATTTATATTATTCGTTTTCAAATTGAAATCTGGACGTGAATTTCCAGATCTACATTTTATTTTCTCTTAGAAAAGTACTATTAAAACCTCTGACAAACTTTATATATGTGCTGTTATATCGATGTGAAAAGAAATTTAAACATTTCTAAAAAAAGCATGTATTTTAATGTTTGTAGTTTCATTTTAACATTAATGATAATCTTTTTAAAATTGAAATGTAGAAGTGAACTTACTGAACTACATTTTATTTTTTTTTAGGAAAACTACGTTTCTAACTTCTGACAAACTTTTTACATGTGCTCTTCCAAAGATGTGATACCATGTTTAAACATTTCTTAAAAAAGCATTTATTTTTATGTTTGTAATTTCATTTGACAATTTCTTTTCAAAATTGAAATCTGTACGTGAATTTCCAGATCTACATACTATTTTCTTGTAGAAAAGTACTTTACAACCTCTGAAAAACGTTTGACATATACTGTTTATCTATTAACAAAGAAGTTCATAGATGAGAAAACTATGTTTAATCTTTTACTAAAATGCATTTATTTCAATGTGTAGACATTCATTTTAGCATTTAATTATTCTTTTGAAATTGAAATTTAAAGGCGTGTTTCTTTATCAACATTTTCCTTTCTGGTAGTAAACTATATTTATAAACTTTGTTAAAAGTTTTACAAAACTATTAATACTAAAACATGAAAGTTCATAGTTGTGAAACAAGTTTAAATATTTCTCAAAAGAGCATTTATTTTATTATTTGTAATTAACATTTCATCATTTATATTATTCGTTTTCAAATTGAAATCTGGACGTGAATTTCCAGATCTAAATTTTATTTTCTTGTAGAAAAGTACTATTAAATCCTCTGACAAACTTTTTACATGTGCTGTTTCATAGATGTGATAAAATGTTCAAACATTTCTCAAAAAAGCATTAATTTTTATGTTTGCAATTTCATTTGACCAATTCTTTTCAAAATTGACATCTGGACGTGAATTGCCAGATCTACATTTTATTTGCTTGTAGAAAAGTACTTTACCACCTTTGACAAAAGTTTTACATGTACTGTCAATATATTAACAAGGTAGTTCATAGATGAGAAAACTATGTTTAATCTTTTACTAAAATGCATTTATTTCAATGTGTGGACATTCATTTTAGCAGTTATTTATACTTTTGAAATTGAAATTTAAAGGCGTGTTTCTTTATCAACATTTTCTTTTCTGGTAGTAAACCATATTTATAAACTTTGTTAAAAGTTTTACAAAACTATTAATACTAAAACATGAAAGTTCATAGTTGTGAAACAAGTTTAAACATTTCTCAAAAAAGCATTTATTTTATTGTTTGTTGTTTCATATTAACATTTATGTTATTCTTTTTAAAATTGAAATGTAGAAGTGATTTACAGATCTACAGTTTGCTTTATTGTAGAAAAAGTACATTTATAACCTCTGACAAACTTTTTACATGTGCTGTTTCATAGATGTGATACCATGTTCAAACATTTCTCAAAAAAGCATTTATTTTTATGTTTGTAATTTCATTTGACCATTTCTTTTCTTGTGGAAAAGTACTTTACAACCTCTGAAAAACGTTTGACATGTACTGTTTATCTATTAATAAAGAAGTTCATAGATGAGAAAACTATGTTTAATCTTTTACTAAAATGCATTTATTTCAATGGGTAGACATTCATTTTAGCATTTAATTATACTTTTGAAATTGAAATTTAAAGGCGTGTTTCTTTATCAACATTTTCCTTTCTGGTAGTAAACTATATTTATATAGTTTGTTAAAAGTTTTACAACACTATTAATACTAAAACATGAAAGTTCATAGTTGTGAAACAATTTTAAACATATATCAAAAAAGCATTTATTTTATTGTTTGTTGTTTCATATTAACATTTATGTTATTCTTTTTAAAATTGAAATGTAGAAGTGATTTACAGATCTACATTTTGCTTTATTGTAGAAAAGTACGTTTAAAACCTCTGACAAACTTTTTACATGTGCTCTTTCATAGATGTGATACCATGTTCAAACATTTCTCACAAAAGCATTAATTTTTATGTTTGTAATTTCATTTGACCAATTCTTTTCAATATTGACATCTGGACGTGAATTTGCAAATCTACATTATATTTGCTTGTCCAAAACTACTTTACCACCTCTGATAAAAGTTTGAAATGTACTGTTATTATATTAACAAGGACGTTCAAAGATGAGAAAACTATGTTTAATATTTTCCTAAAATGCATTTATTTCAATGTGTAGACATTCATTTTAGCATTTATTTATATTTTTTGAAATTGAAATTTAAACACGTATTTCTTTGTCTACATTTTCTTTTCTGGTTGTAAACTATATTTATAAACTTTGTTAAAAGTTTTACAAAGAATATTAATATCAAAATATGAAAATTCGTAGATGTGAAACAAGTTTAAACATTTCTCAAAAAAGCATTTATTTTATTGTTTGTAATTAACATTTCATCATTTATATTATTCGTTTTCAAATTGAAATCTGGACGTGAATTTCCAGATCTACATTTTATTTTCTTGTAGAAAAGTACTATTAAATCCTCTGACAAACTTTTTACATATGCTGTTTCATAGATGTGATAACACGTTCAAACATTTCTCAAAAAAGCATTAATTTTTATGTTTGTAATTTCATTTGACCAATTCTTTTCAAAATTGACATCTGGACGTGAATTTCCAGATCTACATTTTATTTGCTTTAGAAAAGTACTTTACCACCTTTGACAAAAGTTTTACATGTACTGTCAATATATTAACAACGTAGTTCATAGATGAAAAAACTATGTTTAATCTTTTACTAAAATGCATTTATTTCAATGTGTGGACATTCATTTTAGCATTTATTTATACTTTTGAAATTGAAATTTAAAGACGTGTTTCTTTATCAACATTTTCCTTTCTGGTAGTAAACTATATTTATAAACTTTGTTAAAAGTTTTACAAAGACTATTAATACAAAACATGAAAGTTCATAGTTGTGAAACAAGTTTAAACATTTCTCAAAAAAGCATTTATTTTATTGTTTGTTGTTTCACATTAACATTTATGTTATTCTTTTTAAAATTGAAATGTAGAAGTGATTTACAGATCTACATTTTGCTTTATTGTAGAAAAGTATATTTAAAACCTCTGACAAAATTTTTACATGTGCTGTTTCATACATGTGATACCACATACATTTCTCAAAAAAACATTTATTTATATGTTTGTAATTTCATTGGACCAATTCTTTTCAAAATTGACATCTGGACGTGAATTTCCAGATCAACATTATATTTGAATGTAGAAAAGTACTTTACCACCTTTGACAAAAGTTTTACATGTGCTGTCAATATTTTAACAACGTAGTTCATAGATGAGAAAACTATGTTTAATCTTTTACTAAAATGCATTTATTTCAATGTGTGGACATTCATTTTAGCAGTTATTTATACTTTTGAAATTGAAATTTAAAGGCGTGTTTCTTTATCAACATTTTCCTTTCTGGTAGTAAACTATATTTATATACTTTGTTAAAGGTTTTACAAAACTATTAATACTAAAACATGAAAGTTCATAGTTGTGAAACAAGTTTAATCATTTCTCAAAAAGCATTTATTTTATCGTTTGTAATTACATTTCATCATTTATATTATTCATTTTCAAATTCAAATCTAGACGTGAATTTCCAGATGTACATTTTATTTTCTTGTAGAAAAGTACTATTAAAACCTGTGACAAACTTTTTACATGTGCTGTTATATCGATGTGAAACCATGTTTAAACATTTCTCAAAAAAGCATGTATTTTAATGTTTGTAGTTTCATTTTAACATTTATGATAATCTTTATAAAATTGAAATGTAGAAGTGAATTTACAGAGCTACATTTTATTTTCTTGTAGAAAAAGTACGTTTATAACCTCTAACAAACTTTTTACATGTGCTGTTTGATCGATGTGAAACCATGTTCAATTATTTCACAAAAAAACATTTATTTTTATGTTTGTAATTTCATTTGACCAATTCTTTTCAAAATTGTCATCTGGACGTGAATTTCCAGATCTACATTTTATTTGCTTGTAGAAAAGTACTTTACCACCTTTGACAAAAGTGTTACATGTACTGTCAATATATTAACCACGTAGTTCATAGATGAGAAAACTATGTTTAATCTTTTACTAAAATGCATTGATTTCAATGTGTGGACATTCATTTTAGCAGTTATTTATACTTTGAAATTGAAATTTAAAGGCGTGTTTCTTTATCAACATTTTCCTTTCTGGTAGTAAACCATATTTATAAACTTTGTTAAAAATTTTACAAAACTATTAATACTAAAACATGAAAGTTCATAGTTGTGAAACAAGTTTAAACATTTCTCAAAAAAGCATTTATTTTATTGTTTGTTGTTTCATATTAACATTTATGTTATTCTTTTTAAAATGGAAATGTAGAAGTGATTTACAGATCTACAGTTTGCTTTATTGTAGAAAAAGTACGTTTAAAACCTCTGACAAACTTTTTACATGTGCTGTTTCATAGATGTGACACCATGTTCAAACATTTCTCAAAAAAGCATTTATTTTTATGTTTGTAATTTCATTTGACCAATTCTTTTCAAAATTGACATCTGGACGTGAATTTCCAGATCTACATTTTATTTGCTTGTAGAAAAGTACTTTACCACCTCTGATAAAAGTTTGACATGTACTGTTATTATATTAACAAGCAAGTTCAAAGATGAGAAAACTATGTTTAATATTTTCCTAAAATGCATTTATTTCAATGTGTAGACATTCATTTTAGCATTTATTTATACTTTTTGAATTTGAAATTTAAACGCGTATTTCTTTGTCTACATTTTCTTTTCTGGTTGTAAACTATATTTATAAACTTTGTTAAACGTTTTACAAAGAATATTAATACTAAAATATGAAAATTCGTAGATGTGAAACAAGTTTAAACATTTCTCAAAAGAGCATTTATTTTATTGTTTGTAATTAACATTTCATCATTTATATTATTCGTTTTCAAATTGAAATCTGGACGTGAATTTCCAGATCTACATTTTATTTTCTCTTAGAAAAGTACTATTAAAACCTCTGACCAACTTTATATATGTGCTGTTATATCGATGTGAAAAGAAATTTAAACATTTCTAAAAAAAGCATGAATTTTAATGTTTGTAGTTTCATTTTAACATTAATGATAATCTTTTTAAAATTGAAATGTAGAAGTGAACTTACTGAACTACATTTTATTTTTTTTTAGGAAAACGACGTTTCTAACTTCTGACAAACTTTTTACATGTGCTCTTCCAAAGATGTGATACCATGTTTAAACATTTCTTAAAAAAGCATTTATTTTTATGTTTGTAATTTCATTTGACAATTTCTTTTCAAAATTGAAATCTGTACGTGAATTTCCAGATCTACATGCTATTTTCTTGTAGGAAAGTACTTTACAACCTCTGAAAAACGTTTGACATGTACTGTTTATATATTAACAAAGAAGTTCATAGATGAGAAAACTATGTTTAATCTTTTACTAAAATGCATTTATTTCAATGTGTAGACATTCATTTTAGCATTTAATTATTCTTTTGAAATTGAAATTTAAAGGCGTGTTTCTTTATCAACCTATTCCTTTCTGGTAGTAAACTATATTTATAAACTTTGTTAAAAGTTTTACAAAGACTATTAATACTAAAACATGAAAGTTCATAGTTGTGAAACAAGTTTAAATATTTCTCAAAAGAGCATTTATTTTATTGTTTGTAATTAACATTTCATCATTTATATTATTCGTTTTCAAATTGAAATCTGGACGTGAATTTCCAGATCTAAATTTTATTTTCTTGTAGAAAAGTACTATTAAATCCACTGACAAACTTTTTACATGTGCTGTTTCATAGATGTGATAAAATGTTCAAACATTTCTCAAAAAAGCATTAATTTTTATGTTTGTAATTTCATTTGACCAATTCTTTTCAAAATTGACATCTGGATGTGAATTGCCAGATCTACATTTTATTTGCTTGTAGAAAAGTACTTTACCACCTTTGACAAGGTAGTTCATAGATGAGAAAACTATGTTTAATCTTTTACTAAAATGCATTTATTTCAATGTGTGGACATTCATTTTAGCAGTTATTTATACTTTTGAAATTGAAATTTAAAGGCGTGTTTCTTTATCAACATTTTCCTTTCTGGTAGTAAACCATATTTATAAACTTTGTTAAAAGTTTTACAAAACTATTAATACTAAAACATGAAAGTTCATAGTTGTGAAACAAGTTTAAACATTTCTCAAAAAAGCATTTATTTTATTGTTTGTTGTTTCATATTAACATTTATGTTATTCTTTTTAAAATTGAAATGTAGAAGTGATTTACAGATCTACAGTTTGCTTTATTGTAGAAAAAGTACATTTATAACCTCTGACAAACTTTTTACATGTGCTGTTTCATAGAAGTGATACCATGTTCAAACATTTCTCAAAAAAGCATTTATTTTATTGTTTGTAATTAACATTTCATCATTTATATTATTCGTTTTCAAATTGAAATCTGGACGTGAATTTCCAGATCTACATTTTATTTTCTTGTAGAAAAGTACTATTAAATCCTCTGACAAACTTTTTACATATGCTGTTTCATAGATGTGATAACACGTTCAAACATTTCTCAAAAAAGCATTAATTTTTATGTTTGTAATTTCATTTGACCAATTCTTTTCAAAATTGACATCTGGACGTGAATTTCCAGATCTACATTTTATTTGCTTTAGAAAAGTACTTTACCACCTTTGACAAAAGTTTTACATGTACTGTCAATATATTAACAACGTAGTTCATAGATGAAAAAACTATGTTTAATCTTTTACTAAAATGCATTTATTTCAATGTGTGGACATTCATTTTAGCATTTATTTATACTTTTGAAATTGAAATTTAAAGACGTGTTTCTTTATCAACATTTTCCTTTCTTGTAGTAAACTATATTTATAAACTTTGTTAAAAGTTTTACAAAGACTATTAATACTAAAACATGAAAGTTCATAGTTGTGAAACAAGTTTAAATATTTCTCAAAAGAGCATTTATTTTATTGTTTGTAATTAACATTTCATCATTTATATTATTCGTTTTCAAATTGAAATCTGGACGTGAATTTCCAGATCTAAATTTTATTTTCTTGTAGAAAAGTACTATTAAATCCACTGACAAACTTTTTACATGTGCTGTTTCATAGATGTGATAAAATGTTCAAACATTTCTCAAAAAAGCATTAATTTTTATGTTTGTAATTTCATTTGACCAATTCTTTTCAAAATTGACATCTGGACGTGAATTGCCAGATCTACATTTTATTTGCTTGTAGAAAAGTACTTTACCACCTTTGACAAGGTAGTTCATAGATGAGAAAACTATGTTTAATCTTTTACTAAAATGCATTTATTTCAATGTGTGGACATTCATTTTAGCAGTTATTTATACTTTTGAAATTGAAATTTAAAGGCGTGTTTCTTTATCAACATTTTCCTTTCTGGTAGTAAACCATATTTATAAACTTTGTTAAAAGTTTTACAAAACTATTAATACTAAAACATGAAAGTTCATAGTTGTGAAACAAGTTTAAACATTTCTCAAAAAAGCATTTATTTTATTGTTTGTTGTTTCATATTAACATTTATGTTATTCTTTTTAAAATTGAAATGTAGAAGTGATTTACAGATCTACAGTTTGCTTTATTGTAGAAAAAGTACATTTATAACCTCTGACAAACTTTTTACATGTGCTGTTTCATAGAAGTGATACCATGTTCAAACATTTCTCAAAAAAGCATTTATTTTATTGTTTGTAATTAACATTTCATCATTTATATTATTCGTTTTCAAATTGAAATCTGGACGTGAATTTCCAGATCTACATTTTATTTTCTTGTAGAAAAGTACTATTAAATCCTCTGACAAACTTTTTACATATGCTGTTTCATAGATGTGATAACACGTTCAAACATTTCTCAAAAAAGCATTAATTTTTATGTTTGTAATTTCATTTGACCAATTCTTTTCAAAATTGACATCTGGACGTGAATTTCCAGATCTACATTTTATTTGCTTTAGAAAAGTACTTTACCACCTTTGACAAAAGTTTTACATGTACTGTCAATATATTAACAACGTAGTTCATAGATGAAAAAACTATGTTTAATCTTTTACTAAAATGCATTTATTTCAATGTGTGGACATTCATTTTAGCATTTATTTATACTTTTGAAATTGAAATTTAAAGACGTGTTTCTTTATCAACATTTTCCTTTCTGGTAGTAAACTATATTTATAAACTTTGTTAAAAGTTTTACAAAGAATATTAATACTAAAACATGAAAGTTCATAGTTGTGAAACAAGTTTAAACATTTCTCAAAAAAGCATTTATTTTATTGTTTGTTGTTTCACATTAACATTTATGTTATTCTTTTTAAAATTGAAATGTAGAAGTGATTTACAGATCTACATTTTGCTCTATTGTAGAAAAGTACATTTAAAACCTCTGACAAAATTTTTAAATGTGCTGTTTCATACATGTGATACCACATACATTTCTCAAAAAAACATTTATTTATATGTTTGTAATTTCATTGGACCAATTCTTTTCAAAATTGACATCTGGACGTGAATTTCCAGATCAACATTATATTTGAATGTAGAAAAGTACTTTACCACCTTTGACAAAAGTTTTACATGTGCTGTCAATATTTTTACAACGTAGTTCATAGATGAGAAAACTATGTTTAATCTTTTACTAAAATGCATTTATTTCAATGTGTGGACATTCATTTTAGCAGTTATTTATACTTTTGAAATTGAAATTTAAAGGCGTGTTTCTTTATCAACATTTTCCTTTCTGGTAGTAAACTATATTTATATACTTTGTTAAAGGTTTTACAAAACTATTAATACTAAAACATGAAAGTTCATAGTTGTGAAACAAGTTTAATCATTTCTCAAAAAGCATTTATTTTATTGTTTGTAATTAACATTTCATCATTTATATTATTCGTTTTCAAATTGAAATCTGGACGTGAATTTCCAGATCTATATTTTATTTTCTCTTAGAAAAGTACTATTAAAACCTCTGACAAACTTTATATATGTGCTGTTATATCGATGTGAAAAGAAATTTAAACATTTCTAAAAAAAGCATGTATTTTAATGTTTGTAGTTTCATTTTAACATTAATGATAATCTTTTTAAAATTGAAATGTAGAAGTGAACTTACTGAACTACATTTTATTTTTTTTTAGGAAAACGACGTTTCTAACTTCTGACAAACTTTTTACATGTGCTCTTCCAAAGATGTGATACCATGTTTAAACATTTCTTAAAAAAGCATTTATTTTTATGTTTGTAATTTCATTTGACAATTTCTTTTCAAAATTGAAATCTGTACGTGAATTTCCAGATCTACATGCTATTTTCTTGTAGGAAAGTACTTTACAACCTCTGAAAAACGTTTGACATGTACTGTTTATATATTAACAAAGAAGTTCATAGATGAGAAAACTATGTTTAATCTTTTACTAAAATGCATTTATTTCAATGTGTAGACATTCATTTTAGCATTTAATTATTCTTTTGAAATTGAAATTTAAAGGCGTGTTTCTTTATCAACATTTTCCTTTCTGGTAGTAAACTATATTTATAAACTTTGTTAAAAGTTTTACAAAACTATTAATACTAAAACATGAAAGTTCATAGTTGTGAAACAAGTTTAAATATTTCTCAAAAGAGCATTTATTTTATTATTTGTAATTAACATTTCATCATTTATATTATTCGTTTTCAAATTGAAATCTGGACGTGAATTTCCAGATCTAAATTTTATTTTCTTGTAGAAAAGTACTATTAAATCCTCTGACAAACTTTTTACATGTGCTGTTTCATAGATGTGATAAAATGTTCAAACATTTCTCAAAAAAGCATTAATTTTTATGTTTGCAATTTCATTTGACCAATTCTTTTCAAAATTGACATCTGGACGTGAATTGCCAGATCTACATTTTATTTGCTTGTAGAAAAGTACTTTACCACCTTTGACAAAAGTTTTACATGTACTGTCAATATATTAACAAGGTAGTTCATAGATGAGAAAACTATGTTTAATCTTTTACTAAAATGCATTTATTTCAATGTGTGGACATTCATTTTAGCAGTTATTTATACTTTTGAAATTGAAATTTAAAGGCGTGTTTCTTTATCAACATTTTCTTTTCTGGTAGTAAACCATATTTATAAACTTTGTTAAAAGTTTTACAAAACTATTAATACTAAAACATGAAAGTTCATAGTTGTGAAACAAGTTTAAACATTTCTCAAAAAAGCATTTATTTTATTGTTTGTTGTTTCATATTAACATTTATGTTATTCTTTTTAAAATTGAAATGTAGAAGTGATTTACAGATCTACAGTTTGCTTTATTGTAGAAAAAGTACATTTATAACCTCTGACAAACTTTTTACATGTGCTGTTTCATAGATGTGATACCATGTTCAAACATTTCTCAAAAAAGCATTTATTTTTATGTTTGTAATTTCATTTGACCATTTCTTTTCTTGTGGAAAAGTACTTTACAACCTCTGAAAAACGTTTGACATGTACTGTTTATCTATTAATAAAGAAGTTCATAGATGAGAAAACTATGTTTAATCTTTTACTAAAATGCATTTATTTCAATGGGTAGACATTCATTTTAGCATTTAATTATACTTTTGAAATTGAAATTTAAAGGCGTGTTTCTTTATCAACATTTTCCTTTCTGGTAGTAAACTATATTTATATAGTTTGTTAAAAGTTTTACAACACTATTAATACTAAAACATGAAAGTTCATAGTTGTGAAACAATTTTAAACATATATCAAAAAAGCATTTATTTTATTGTTTGTTGTTTCATATTAACATTTATGTTATTCTTTTTAAAATTGAAATGTAGAAGTGATTTACAGATCTACATTTTGCTTTATTGTAGAAAAGTACGTTTAAAACCTCTGACAAACTTTTTACATGTGCTCTTTCATAGATGTGATACCATGTTCAAACATTTCTCACAAAAGCATTAATTTTTATGTTTGTAATTTCATTTGACCAATTCTTTTCAATATTGACATCTGGACGTGAATTTGCAAATCTACATTATATTTGCTTGTCCAAAACTACTTTACCACCTCTGATAAAAGTTTGAAATGTACTGTTATTATATTAACAAGGACGTTCAAAGATGAGAAAACTATGTTTAATATTTTCCTAAAATGCATTTATTTCAATGTGTAGACATTCATTTTAGCATTTATTTATATTTTTTGAAATTGAAATTTAAACACGTATTTCTTTGTCTACATTTTCTTTTCTGGTTGTAAACTATATTTATAAACTTTGTTAAAAGTTTTACAAAGAATATTAATATCAAAATATGAAAATTCGTAGATGTGAAACAAGTTTAAACATTTCTCAAAAAAGCATTTATTTTATTGTTTGTAATTAACATTTCATCATTTATATTATTCGTTTTCAAATTGAAATCTGGACGTGAATTTCCAGATCTACATTTTATTTTCTTGTAGAAAAGTACTATTAAATCCTCTGACAAACTTTTTACATATGCTGTTTCATAGATGTGATAACACGTTCAAACATTTCTCAAAAAAGCATTAATTTTTATGTTTGTAATTTCATTTGACCAATTCTTTTCAAAATTGACATCTGGACGTGAATTTCCAGATCTACATTTTATTTGCTTTAGAAAAGTACTTTACCACCTTTGACAAAAGTTTTACATGTACTGTCAATATATTAACAACGTAGTTCATAGATGAAAAAACTATGTTTAATCTTTTACTAAAATGCATTTATTTCAATGTGTGGACATTCATTTTAGCATTTATTTATACTTTTGAAATTGAAATTTAAAGACGTGTTTCTTTATCAACATTTTCCTTTCTGGTAGTAAACTATATTTATAAACTTTGTTAAAAGTTTTACAAAGACTATTAATACAAAACATGAAAGTTCATAGTTGTGAAACAAGTTTAAACATTTCTCAAAAAAGCATTTATTTTATTGTTTGTTGTTTCACATTAACATTTATGTTATTCTTTTTAAAATTGAAATGTAGAAGTGATTTACAGATCTACATTTTGCTTTATTGTAGAAAAGTATATTTAAAACCTCTGACAAAATTTTTACATGTGCTGTTTCATACATGTGATACCACATACATTTCTCAAAAAAACATTTATTTATATGTTTGTAATTTCATTGGACCAATTCTTTTCAAAATTGACATCTGGACGTGAATTTCCAGATCAACATTATATTTGAATGTAGAAAAGTACTTTACCACCTTTGACAAAAGTTTTACATGTGCTGTCAATATTTTAACAACGTAGTTCATAGATGAGAAAACTATGTTTAATCTTTTACTAAAATGCATTTATTTCAATGTGTGGACATTCATTTTAGCAGTTATTTATACTTTTGAAATTGAAATTTAAAGGCGTGTTTCTTTATCAACATTTTCCTTTCTGGTAGTAAACTATATTTATATACTTTGTTAAAGGTTTTACAAAACTATTAATACTAAAACATGAAAGTTCATAGTTGTGAAACAAGTTTAATCATTTCTCAAAAAGCATTTATTTTATCGTTTGTAATTACATTTCATCATTTATATTATTCATTTTCAAATTCAAATCTAGACGTGAATTTCCAGATGTACATTTTATTTTCTTGTAGAAAAGTACTATTAAAACCTGTGACAAACTTTTTACATGTGCTGTTATATCGATGTGAAACCATGTTTAAACATTTCTCAAAAAAGCATGTATTTTAATGTTTGTAGTTTCATTTTAACATTTATGATAATCTTTATAAAATTGAAATGTAGAAGTGAATTTACAGAGCTACATTTTATTTTCTTGTAGAAAAAGTACGTTTATAACCTCTAACAAACTTTTTACATGTGCTGTTTGATCGATGTGAAACCATGTTCAATTATTTCACAAAAAAACATTTATTTTTATGTTTGTAATTTCATTTGACCAATTCTTTTCAAAATTGTCATCTGGACGTGAATTTCCAGATCTACATTTTATTTGCTTGTAGAAAAGTACTTTACCACCTTTGACAAAAGTGTTACATGTACTGTCAATATATTAACCACGTAGTTCATAGATGAGAAAACTATGTTTAATCTTTTACTAAAATGCATTGATTTCAATGTGTGGACATTCATTTTAGCAGTTATTTATACTTTGAAATTGAAATTTAAAGGCGTGTTTCTTTATCAACATTTTCCTTTCTGGTAGTAAACCATATTTATAAACTTTGTTAAAAATTTTACAAAACTATTAATACTAAAACATGAAAGTTCATAGTTGTGAAACAAGTTTAAACATTTCTCAAAAAAGCATTTATTTTATTGTTTGTTGTTTCATATTAACATTTATGTTATTCTTTTTAAAATGGAAATGTAGAAGTGATTTACAGATCTACAGTTTGCTTTATTGTAGAAAAAGTACGTTTAAAACCTCTGACAAACTTTTTACATGTGCTGTTTCATAGATGTGACACCATGTTCAAACATTTCTCAAAAAAGCATTTATTTTTATGTTTGTAATTTCATTTGACCAATTCTTTTCAAAATTGACATCTGGACGTGAATTTCCAGATCTACATTTTATTTGCTTGTAGAAAAGTACTTTACCACCTCTGATAAAAGTTTGACATGTACTGTTATTATATTAACAAGCAAGTTCAAAGATGAGAAAACTATGTTTAATATTTTCCTAAAATGCATTTATTTCAATGTGTAGACATTCATTTTAGCATTTATTTATACTTTTTGAATTTGAAATTTAAACGCGTATTTCTTTGTCTACATTTTCTTTTCTGGTTGTAAACTATATTTATAAACTTTGTTAAACGTTTTACAAAGAATATTAATACTAAAATATGAAAATTCGTAGATGTGAAACAAGTTTAAACATTTCTCAAAAGAGCATTTATTTTATTGTTTGTAATTAACATTTCATCATTTATATTATTCGTTTTCAAATTGAAATCTGGACGTGAATTTCCAGATCTACATTTTATTTTCTCTTAGAAAAGTACTATTAAAACCTCTGACCAACTTTATATATGTGCTGTTATATCGATGTGAAAAGAAATTTAAACATTTCTAAAAAAAGCATGAATTTTAATGTTTGTAGTTTCATTTTAACATTAATGATAATCTTTTTAAAATTGAAATGTAGAAGTGAACTTACTGAACTACATTTTATTTTTTTTTAGGAAAACGACGTTTCTAACTTCTGACAAACTTTTTACATGTGCTCTTCCAAAGATGTGATACCATGTTTAAACATTTCTTAAAAAAGCATTTATTTTTATGTTTGTAATTTCATTTGACAATTTCTTTTCAAAATTGAAATCTGTACGTGAATTTCCAGATCTACATGCTATTTTCTTGTAGGAAAGTACTTTACAACCTCTGAAAAACGTTTGACATGTACTGTTTATATATTAACAAAGAAGTTCATAGATGAGAAAACTATGTTTAATCTTTTACTAAAATGCATTTATTTCAATGTGTAGACATTCATTTTAGCATTTAATTATTCTTTTGAAATTGAAATTTAAAGGCGTGTTTCTTTATCAACCTATTCCTTTCTGGTAGTAAACTATATTTATAAACTTTGTTAAAAGTTTTACAAAGACTATTAATACTAAAACATGAAAGTTCATAGTTGTGAAACAAGTTTAAATATTTCTCAAAAGAGCATTTATTTTATTGTTTGTAATTAACATTTCATCATTTATATTATTCGTTTTCAAATTGAAATCTGGACGTGAATTTCCAGATCTAAATTTTATTTTCTTGTAGAAAAGTACTATTAAATCCACTGACAAACTTTTTACATGTGCTGTTTCATAGATGTGATAAAATGTTCAAACATTTCTCAAAAAAGCATTAATTTTTATGTTTGTAATTTCATTTGACCAATTCTTTTCAAAATTGACATCTGGATGTGAATTGCCAGATCTACATTTTATTTGCTTGTAGAAAAGTACTTTACCACCTTTGACAAGGTAGTTCATAGATGAGAAAACTATGTTTAATCTTTTACTAAAATGCATTTATTTCAATGTGTGGACATTCATTTTAGCAGTTATTTATACTTTTGAAATTGAAATTTAAAGGCGTGTTTCTTTATCAACATTTTCCTTTCTGGTAGTAAACCATATTTATAAACTTTGTTAAAAGTTTTACAAAACTATTAATACTAAAACATGAAAGTTCATAGTTGTGAAACAAGTTTAAACATTTCTCAAAAAAGCATTTATTTTATTGTTTGTTGTTTCATATTAACATTTATGTTATTCTTTTTAAAATTGAAATGTAGAAGTGATTTACAGATCTACAGTTTGCTTTATTGTAGAAAAAGTACATTTATAACCTCTGACAAACTTTTTACATGTGCTGTTTCATAGAAGTGATACCATGTTCAAACATTTCTCAAAAAAGCATTTATTTTATTGTTTGTAATTAACATTTCATCATTTATATTATTCGTTTTCAAATTGAAATCTGGACGTGAATTTCCAGATCTACATTTTATTTTCTTGTAGAAAAGTACTATTAAATCCTCTGACAAACTTTTTACATATGCTGTTTCATAGATGTGATAACACGTTCAAACATTTCTCAAAAAAGCATTAATTTTTATGTTTGTAATTTCATTTGACCAATTCTTTTCAAAATTGACATCTGGACGTGAATTTCCAGATCTACATTTTATTTGCTTTAGAAAAGTACTTTACCACCTTTGACAAAAGTTTTACATGTACTGTCAATATATTAACAACGTAGTTCATAGATGAAAAAACTATGTTTAATCTTTTACTAAAATGCATTTATTTCAATGTGTGGACATTCATTTTAGCATTTATTTATACTTTTGAAATTGAAATTTAAAGACGTGTTTCTTTATCAACATTTTCCTTTCTGGTAGTAAACTATATTTATAAACTTTGTTAAAAGTTTTACAAAGACTATTAATACTAAAACATGAAAGTTCATAGTTGTGAAACAAGTTTAAATATTTCTCAAAAGAGCATTTATTTTATTGTTTGTAATTAACATTTCATCATTTATATTATTCGTTTTCAAATTGAAATCTGGACGTGAATTTCCAGATCTAAATTTTATTTTCTTGTAGAAAAGTACTATTAAATCCACTGACAAACTTTTTACATGTGCTGTTTCATAGATGTGATAAAATGTTCAAACATTTCTCAAAAAAGCATTAATTTTTATGTTTGTAATTTCATTTGACCAATTCTTTTCAAAATTGACATCTGGACGTGAATTGCCAGATCTACATTTTATTTGCTTGTAGAAAAGTACTTTACCACCTTTGACAAGGTAGTTCATAGATGAGAAAACTATGTTTAATCTTTTACTAAAATGCATTTATTTCAATGTGTGGACATTCATTTTAGCAGTTATTTATACTTTTGAAATTGAAATTTAAAGGCGTGTTTCTTTATCAACATTTTCCTTTCTGGTAGTAAACCATATTTATAAACTTTGTTAAAAGTTTTACAAAACTATTAATACTAAAACATGAAAGTTCATAGTTGTGAAACAAGTTTAAACATTTCTCAAAAAAGCATTTATTTTATTGTTTGTTGTTTCATATTAACATTTATGTTATTCTTTTTAAAATTGAAATGTAGAAGTGATTTACAGATCTACAGTTTGCTTTATTGTAGAAAAAGTACATTTATAACCTCTGACAAACTTTTTACATGTGCTGTTTCATAGAAGTGATACCATGTTCAAACATTTCTCAAAAAAGCATTTATTTTATTGTTTGTAATTAACATTTCATCATTTATATTATTCGTTTTCAAATTGAAATCTGGACGTGAATTTCCAGATCTAAATTTTATTTTCTTGTAGAAAAGTACTATTAAATCCACTGACAAACTTTTTACATGTGCTGTTTCATAGATGTGATAAAATGTTCAAACATTTCTCAAAAAAGCATTAATTTTTATGTTTGTAATTTCATTTGACCAATTCTTTTCAAAATTGACATCTGGACGTGAATTGCCAGATCTACATTTTATTTGCTTGTAGAAAAGTACTTTACCACCTTTGACAAGGTAGTTCATAGATGAGAAAACTATGTTTAATCTTTTACTAAAATGCATTTATTTCAATGTGTGGACATTCATTTTAGCAGTTATTTATACTTTTGAAATTGAAATTTAAAGGCGTGTTTCTTTATCAACATTTTCCTTTCTGGTAGTAAACCATATTTATAAACTTTGTTAAAAGTTTTACAAAACTATTAATACTAAAACATGAAAGTTCATAGTTGTGAAACAAGTTTAAACATTTCTCAAAAAAGCATTTATTTTATTGTTTGTTGTTTCATATTAACATTTATGTTATTCTTTTTAAAATTGAAATGTAGAAGTGATTTACAGATCTACAGTTTGCTTTATTGTAGAAAAAGTACATTTATAACCTCTGACAAACTTTTTACATGTGCTGTTTCATAGAAGTGATACCATGTTCAAACATTTCTCAAAAAAGCATTTATTTTATTGTTTGTAATTAACATTTCATCATTTATATTATTCGTTTTCAAATTGAAATCTGGACGTGAATTTCCAGATCTACATTTTATTTTCTTGTAGAAAAGTACTATTAAATCCTCTGACAAACTTTTTACATATGCTGTTTCATAGATGTGATAACACGTTCAAACATTTCTCAAAAAAGCATTAATTTTTATGTTTGTAATTTCATTTGACCAATTCTTTTCAAAATTGACATCTGGACGTGAATTTCCAGATCTACATTTTATTTGCTTTAGAAAAGTACTTTACCACCTTTGACAAAAGTTTTACATGTACTGTCAATATATTAACAACGTAGTTCATAGATGAAAAAACTATGTTTAATCTTTTACTAAAATGCATTTATTTCAATGTGTGGACATTCATTTTAGCATTTATTTATACTTTTGAAATTGAAATTTAAAGACGTGTTTCTTTATCAACATTTTCCTTTCTGGTAGTAAACTATATTTATAAACTTTGTTAAAAGTTTTACAAAGAATATTAATACTAAAACATGAAAGTTCATAGTTGTGAAACAAGTTTAAACATTTCTCAAAAAAGCATTTATTTTATTGTTTGTTGTTTCACATTAACATTTATGTTATTCTTTTTAAAATTGAAATGTAGAAGTGATTTACAGATCTACATTTTGCTCTATTGTAGAAAAGTACATTTAAAACCTCTGACAAAATTTTTAAATGTGCTGTTTCATACATGTGATACCACATACATTTCTCAAAAAAACATTTATTTATATGTTTGTAATTTCATTGGACCAATTCTTTTCAAAATTGACATCTGGACGTGAATTTCCAGATCAACATTATATTTGAATGTAGAAAAGTACTTTACCACCTTTGACAAAAGTTTTACATGTGCTGTCAATATTTTTACAACGTAGTTCATAGATGAGAAAACTATGTTTAATCTTTTACTAAAATGCATTTATTTCAATGTGTGGACATTCATTTTAGCAGTTATTTATACTTTTGAAATTGAAATTTAAAGGCGTGTTTCTTTATCAACATTTTCCTTTCTGGTAGTAAACTATATTTATATACTTTGTTAAAGGTTTTACAAAACTATTAATACTAAAACATGAAAGTTCATAGTTGTGAAACAAGTTTAATCATTTCTCAAAAAGCATTTATTTTATTGTTTGTAATTAACATTTCATCATTTATATTATTCGTTTTCAAATTGAAATCTGGACGTGAATTTCCAGATCTATATTTTATTTTCTCTTAGAAAAGTACTATTAAAACCTCTGACAAACTTTATATATGTGCTGTTATATCGATGTGAAAAGAAATTTAAACATTTCTAAAAAAAGCATGTATTTTAATGTTTGTAGTTTCATTTTAACATTAATGATAATCTTTTTAAAATTGAAATGTAGAAGTGAACTTACTGAACTACATTTTATTTTTTTTTAGGAAAACGACGTTTCTAACTTCTGACAAACTTTTTACATGTGCTCTTCCAAAGATGTGATACCATGTTTAAACATTTCTTAAAAAAGCATTTATTTTTATGTTTGTAATTTCATTTGACAATTTCTTTTCAAAATTGAAATCTGTACGTGAATTTCCAGATCTACATGCTATTTTCTTGTAGGAAAGTACTTTACAACCTCTGAAAAACGTTTGACATGTACTGTTTATATATTAACAAAGAAGTTCATAGATGAGAAAACTATGTTTAATCTTTTACTAAAATGCATTTATTTCAATGTGTAGACATTCATTTTAGCATTTAATTATTCTTTTGAAATTGAAATTTAAAGGCGTGTTTCTTTATCAACCTATTCCTTTCTGGTAGTAAACTATATTTATAAACTTTGTTAAAAGTTTTACAAAGACTATTAATACTAAAACATGAAAGTTCATAGTTGTGAAACAAGTTTAAATATTTCTCAAAAGAGCATTTATTTTATTGTTTGTAATTAACATTTCATCATTTATATTATTCGTTTTCAAATTGAAATCTGGACGTGAATTTCCAGATCTAAATTTTATTTTCTTGTAGAAAAGTACTATTAAATCCACTGACAAACTTTTTACATGTGCTGTTTCATAGATGTGATAAAATGTTCAAACATTTCTCAAAAAAGCATTAATTTTTATGTTTGTAATTTCATTTGACCAATTCTTTTCAAAATTGACATCTGGACGTGAATTGCCAGATCTACATTTTATTTGCTTGTAGAAAAGTACTTTACCACCTTTGACAAGGTAGTTCATAGATGAGAAAACTATGTTTAATCTTTTACTAAAATGCATTTATTTCAATGTGTGGACATTCATTTTAGCAGTTATTTATACTTTTGAAATTGAAATTTAAAGGCGTGTTTCTTTATCAACATTTTCCTTTCTGGTAGTAAACCATATTTATAAACTTTGTTAAAAGTTTTACAAAACTATTAATACTAAAACATGAAAGTTCATAGTTGTGAAACAAGTTTAAACATTTCTCAAAAAAGCATTTATTTTATTGTTTGTTGTTTCATATTAACATTTATGTTATTCTTTTTAAAATTGAAATGTAGAAGTGATTTACAGATCTACAGTTTGCTTTATTGTAGAAAAAGTACATTTATAACCTCTGACAAACTTTTTACATGTGCTGTTTCATAGAAGTGATACCATGTTCAAACATTTCTCAAAAAAGCATTTATTTTATTGTTTGTAATTAACATTTCATCATTTATATTATTCGTTTTCAAATTGAAATCTGGACGTGAATTTCCAGATCTACATTTTATTTTCTTGTAGAAAAGTACTATTAAATCCTCTGACAAACTTTTTACATATGCTGTTTCATAGATGTGATAACACGTTCAAACATTTCTCAAAAAAGCATTAATTTTTATGTTTGTAATTTCATTTGACCAATTCTTTTCAAAATTGACATCTGGACGTGAATTTCCAGATCTACATTTTATTTGCTTTAGAAAAGTACTTTACCACCTTTGACAAAAGTTTTACATGTACTGTCAATATATTAACAACGTAGTTCATAGATGAAAAAACTATGTTTAATCTTTTACTAAAATGCATTTATTTCAATGTGTGGACATTCATTTTAGCATTTATTTATACTTTTGAAATTGAAATTTAAAGACGTGTTTCTTTATCAACATTTTCCTTTCTGGTAGTAAACTATATTTATAAACTTTGTTAAAAGTTTTACAAAGAATATTAATACTAAAACATGAAAGTTCATAGTTGTGAAACAAGTTTAAACATTTCTCAAAAAAGCATTTATTTTATTGTTTGTTGTTTCACATTAACATTTATGTTATTCTTTTTAAAATTGAAATGTAGAAGTGATTTACAGATCTACATTTTGCTCTATTGTAGAAAAGTACATTTAAAACCTCTGACAAAATTTTTAAATGTGCTGTTTCATACATGTGATACCACATACATTTCTCAAAAAAACATTTATTTATATGTTTGTAATTTCATTGGACCAATTCTTTTCAAAATTGACATCTGGACGTGAATTTCCAGATCAACATTATATTTGAATGTAGAAAAGTACTTTACCACCTTTGACAAAAGTTTTACATGTGCTGTCAATATTTTTACAACGTAGTTCATAGATGAGAAAACTATGTTTAATCTTTTACTAAAATGCATTTATTTCAATGTGTGGACATTCATTTTAGCAGTTATTTATACTTTTGAAATTGAAATTTAAAGGCGTGTTTCTTTATCAACATTTTCCTTTCTGGTAGTAAACTATATTTATATACTTTGTTAAAGGTTTTACAAAACTATTAATACTAAAACATGAAAGTTCATAGTTGTGAAACAAGTTTAATCATTTCTCAAAAAGCATTTATTTTATTGTTTGTAATTAACATTTCATCATTTATATTATTCGTTTTCAAATTGAAATCTGGACGTGAATTTCCAGATCTACATTTTATTTTCTCTTAGAAAAGTACTATTAAAACCTCTGACAAACTTTATATATGTGCTGTTATATCGATGTGAAAAGAAATTTAAACATTTCTAAAAAAAGCATGTATTTTAATGTTTGTAGTTTCATTTTAACATTAATGATAATCTTTTTAAAATTGAAATGTAGAAGTGAACTTACTGAACTACATTTTATTTTTTTTTAGGAAAACGACGTTTCTAACTTCTGACAAACTTTTTACATGTGCTCTTCCAAAGATGTGATACCATGTTTAAACATTTCTTAAAAAAGCATTTATTTTTATGTTTGTAATTTCATTTGACAATTTCTTTTCAAAATTGAAATCTGTACGTGAATTTCCAGATCTACATACTATTTTCTTGTAGAAAAGTACTTTACAACCTCTGAAAAACGTTTGACATATACTGTTTATCTATTAACAAAGAAGTTCATAGATGAGAAAACTATGTTTAATCTTTTACTAAAATGCATTTATTTCAATGTGTAGACATTCATTTTAGCATTTAATTATTCTTTTGAAATTGAAATTTAAAGGCGTGTTTCTTTATCAACATTTTCCTTTCTGGTAGTAAACTATATTTATAAACTTTGTTAAAAGTTTTACAAAACTATTAATACTAAAACATGAAAGTTCATAGTTGTGAAACAAGTTTAAATATTTCTCAAAAGAGCATTTATTTTATTATTTGTAATTAACATTTCATCATTTATATTATTCGTTTTCAAATTGAAATCTGGACGTGAATTTCCAGATCTAAATTTTATTTTCTTGTAGAAAAGTACTATTAAATCCTCTGACAAACTTTTTACATGTGCTGTTTCATAGATGTGATAAAATGTTCAAACATTTCTCAAAAAAGCATTAATTTTTATGTTTGCAATTTCATTTGACCAATTCTTTTCAAAATTGACATCTGGACGTGAATTGCCAGATCTACATTTTATTTGCTTGTAGAAAAGTACTTTACCACCTTTGACAAAAGTTTTACATGTACTGTCAATATATTAACAAGGTAGTTCATAGATGAGAAAACTATGTTTAATCTTTTACTAAAATGCATTTATTTCAATGTGTGGACATTCATTTTAGCAGTTATTTATACTTTTGAAATTGAAATTTAAAGGCGTGTTTCTTTATCAACATTTTCTTTTCTGGTAGTAAACCATATTTATAAACTTTGTTAAAAGTTTTACAAAACTATTAATACTAAAACATGAAAGTTCATAGTTGTGAAACAAGTTTAAACATTTCTCAAAAAAGCATTTATTTTATTGTTTGTTGTTTCATATTAACATTTATGTTATTCTTTTTAAAATTGAAATGTAGAAGTGATTTACAGATCTACAGTTTGCTTTATTGTAGAAAAAGTACATTTATAACCTCTGACAAACTTTTTACATGTGCTGTTTCATAGATGTGATACCATGTTCAAACATTTCTCAAAAAAGCATTTATTTTTATGTTTGTAATTTCATTTGACCATTTCTTTTCTTGTGGAAAAGTACTTTACAACCTCTGAAAAACGTTTGACATGTACTGTTTATCTATTAATAAAGAAGTTCATAGATGAGAAAACTATGTTTAATCTTTTACTAAAATGCATTTATTTCAATGGGTAGACATTCATTTTAGCATTTAATTATACTTTTGAAATTGAAATTTAAAGGCGTGTTTCTTTATCAACATTTTCCTTTCTGGTAGTAAACTATATTTATATAGTTTGTTAAAAGTTTTACAACACTATTAATACTAAAACATGAAAGTTCATAGTTGTGAAACAATTTTAAACATATATCAAAAAAGCATTTATTTTATTGTTTGTTGTTTCATATTAACATTTATGTTATTCTTTTTAAAATTGAAATGTAGAAGTGATTTACAGATCTACATTTTGCTTTATTGTAGAAAAGTACGTTTAAAACCTCTGACAAACTTTTTACATGTGCTCTTTCATAGATGTGATACCATGTTCAAACATTTCTCACAAAAGCATTAATTTTTATGTTTGTAATTTCATTTGACCAATTCTTTTCAATATTGACATCTGGACGTGAATTTGCAAATCTACATTATATTTGCTTGTCCAAAACTACTTTACCACCTCTGATAAAAGTTTGAAATGTACTGTTATTATATTAACAAGGACGTTCAAAGATGAGAAAACTATGTTTAATATTTTCCTAAAATGCATTTATTTCAATGTGTAGACATTCATTTTAGCATTTATTTATATTTTTTGAAATTGAAATTTAAACACGTATTTCTTTGTCTACATTTTCTTTTCTGGTTGTAAACTATATTTATAAACTTTGTTAAAAGTTTTACAAAGAATATTAATATCAAAATATGAAAATTCGTAGATGTGAAACAAGTTTAAACATTTCTCAAAAAAGCATTTATTTTATTGTTTGTAATTAACATTTCATCATTTATATTATTCGTTTTCAAATTGAAATCTGGACGTGAATTTCCAGATCTACATTTTATTTTCTTGTAGAAAAGTACTATTAAATCCTCTGACAAACTTTTTACATATGCTGTTTCATAGATGTGATAACACGTTCAAACATTTCTCAAAAAAGCATTAATTTTTATGTTTGTAATTTCATTTGACCAATTCTTTTCAAAATTGACATCTGGACGTGAATTTCCAGATCTACATTTTATTTGCTTTAGAAAAGTACTTTACCACCTTTGACAAAAGTTTTACATGTACTGTCAATATATTAACAACGTAGTTCATAGATGAAAAAACTATGTTTAATCTTTTACTAAAATGCATTTATTTCAACGTGTGGACATTCATTTTAGCATTTATTTATACTTTTGAAATTGAAATTTAAAGACGTGTTTCTTTATCAACATTTTCCTTTCTGGTAGTAAACTATATTTATAAACTTTGTTAAAAGTTTTACAAAGACTATTAATACAAAACATGAAAGTTCATAGTTGTGAAACAAGTTTAAACATTTCTCAAAAAAGCATTTATTTTATTGTTTGTTGTTTCACATTAACATTTATGTTATTCTTTTTAAAATTGAAATGTAGAAGTGATTTACAGATCTACATTTTGCTTTATTGTAGAAAAGTATATTTAAAACCTCTGACAAAATTTTTACATGTGCTGTTTCATACATGTGATACCACATACATTTCTCAAAAAAACATTTATTTATATGTTTGTAATTTCATTGGACCAATTCTTTTCAAAATTGACATCTGGACGTGAATTTCCAGATCAACATTATATTTGAATGTAGAAAAGTACTTTACCACCTTTGACAAAAGTTTTACATGTGCTGTCAATATTTTAACAACGTAGTTCATAGATGAGAAAACTATGTTTAATCTTTTACTAAAATGCATTTATTTCAATGTGTGGACATTCATTTTAGCAGTTATTTATACTTTTGAAATTGAAATTTAAAGGCGTGTTTCTTTATCAACATTTTCCTTTCTGGTAGTAAACTATATTTATATACTTTGTTAAAGGTTTTACAAAACTATTAATACTAAAACATGAAAGTTCATAGTTGTGAAACAAGTTTAATCATTTCTCAAAAAGCATTTATTTTATCGTTTGTAATTACATTTCATCATTTATATTATTCATTTTCAAATTCAAATCTAGACGTGAATTTCCAGATGTACATTTTATTTTCTTGTAGAAAAGTACTATTAAAACCTGTGACAAACTTTTTACATGTGCTGTTATATCGATGTGAAACCATGTTTAAACATTTCTCAAAAAAGCATGTATTTTAATGTTTGTAGTTTCATTTTAACATTTATGATAATCTTTATAAAATTGAAATGTAGAAGTGAATTTACAGAGCTACATTTTATTTTCTTGTAGAAAAAGTACGTTTATAACCTCTAACAAACTTTTTACATGTGCTGTTTGATCGATGTGAAACCATGTTCAATTATTTCACAAAAAAACATTTATTTTTATGTTTGTAATTTCATTTGACCAATTCTTTTCAAAATTGTCATCTGGACGTGAATTTCCAGATCTACATTTTATTTGCTTGTAGAAAAGTACTTTACCACCTTTGACAAAAGTGTTACATGTACTGTCAATATATTAACCACGTAGTTCATAGATGAGAAAACTATGTTTAATCTTTTACTAAAATGCATTGATTTCAATGTGTGGACATTCATTTTAGCAGTTATTTATACTTTTGAAATTGAAATTTAAAGGCGTGTTTCTTTATCAACATTTTCCTTTCTGGTAGTAAACCATATTTATAAACTTTGTTAAAAATTTTACAAAACTATTAATACTAAAACATGAAAGTTCATAGTTGTGAAACAAGTTTAAACATTTCTCAAAAAAGCATTTATTTTATTGTTTGTTGTTTCATATTAACATTTATGTCATTCTTTTTAAAATGGAAATGTAGAAGTGATTTACAGATCTACAGTTTGCTTTATTGTAGAAAAAGTACGTTTAAAACCTCTGACAAACTTTTTACATGTGCTGTTTCATAGATGTGATACCATGTTCAAACATTTCTCAAAAAAGCATTTATTTTTATGTTTGTAATTTCATTTGACCAATTCTTTTCAAAATTGACATCTGGACGTGAATTTCCAGATCTACATTTTATTTGCTTGTAGAAAAGTACTTTACCACCTCTGATAAAAGTTTGACATGTACTGTTATTATATTAACAAGCAAGTTCAAAGATGAGAAAACTATGTTTAATATTTTCCTAAAATGCATTTATTTCAATGTGTAGACATTCATTTTAGCATTTATTTATACTTTTTGAATTTGAAATTTAAACGCGTATTTCTTTGTCTACATTTTCTTTTCTGGTTGTAAACTATATTTATAAACTTTGTTAAACGTTTTACAAAGAATATTAATACTAAAATATGAAAATTCGTAGATGTGAAACAAGTTTAAACATTTCTCAAAAGAGCATTTATTTTATTGTTTGTAATTAACATTTCATCATTTATAATATTCGTTTTCAAATTGAAATCTGGACGTGAATTTCCAGATCTACATTTTATTTTCTCTTAGAAAAGTACTATTAAAACCTCTGACAAACTTTATATATGTGCTGTTATATCGATGTGAAAAGAAATTTAAACATTTCTAAAAAAAGCATGAATATTCATGTTTGTAGTTTCATTTTAACATTAATGATAATCTTTTTAAAATTGAAATGTAGAAGTGAACTTACTGAACTACATTTTATTTTTTTTTAGGAAAACGACGTTTCTAACTTCTGACAAACTTTTTACATGTGCTCTTCCAAAGATGTGATACCATGTTTAAACATTTCTTAAAAAAGCATTTATTTTTATGTTTGTAATTTCATTTGACAATTTCTTTTCAAAATTGAAATCTGTACGTGAATTTCCAGATCTACATGCTATTTTCTTGTAGGAAAGTACTTTACAACCTCTGAAAAACGTTTGACATGTACTGTTTATATATTAACAAAGAAGTTCATAGATGAGAAAACTATGTTTAATCTTTTACTAAAATGCATTTATTTCAATGTGTAGACATTCATTTTAGCATTTAATTATTCTTTTGAAATTGAAATTTAAAGGCGTGTTTCTTTATCAACCTATTCCTTTCTGGTAGTAAACTATATTTATAAACTTTGTTAAAAGTTTTACAAAGACTATTAATACTAAAACATGAAAGTTCATAGTTGTGAAACAAGTTTAAATATTTCTCAAAAGAGCATTTATTTTATTGTTTGTAATTAACATTTCATCATTTATATTATTCGTTTTCAAATTGAAATCTGGACGTGAATTTCCAGATCTAAATTTTATTTTCTTGTAGAAAAGTACTATTAAATCCACTGACAAACTTTTTACATGTGCTGTTTCATAGATGTGATAAAATGTTCAAACATTTCTCAAAAAAGCATTAATTTTTATGTTTGTAATTTCATTTGACCAATTCTTTTCAAAATTGACATCTGGACGTGAATTGCCAGATCTACATTTTATTTGCTTGTAGAAAAGTACTTTACCACCTTTGACAAGGTAGTTCATAGATGAGAAAACTATGTTTAATCTTTTACTAAAATGCATTTATTTCAATGTGTGGACATTCATTTTAGCAGTTATTTATACTTTTGAAATTGAAATTTAAAGGCGTGTTTCTTTATCAACATTTTCCTTTCTGGTAGTAAACCATATTTATAAACTTTGTTAAAAGTTTTACAAAACTATTAATACTAAAACATGAAAGTTCATAGTTGTGAAACAAGTTTAAACATTTCTCAAAAAAGCATTTATTTTATTGTTTGTTGTTTCATATTAACATTTATGTTATTCTTTTTAAAATTGAAATGTAGAAGTGATTTACAGATCTACAGTTTGCTTTATTGTAGAAAAAGTACATTTATAACCTCTGAAAAACTTTTTACATGTGCTGTTTCATAGAAGTGATACCATGTTCAAACATTTCTCAAAAAAGCATTTATTTTATTGTTTGTAATTAACATTTCATCATTTATATTATTCGTTTTCAAATTGAAATCTGGACGTGAATTTCCAGATCTACATTTTATTTTCTTGTAGAAAAGTACTATTAAATCCTCTGACAAACTTTTTACATATGCTGTTTCATAGATGTGATAACACGTTCAAACATTTCTCAAAAAAGCATTAATTTTTATGTTTGTAATTTCATTTGACCAATTCTTTTCAAAATTGACATCTGGACGTGAATTTCCAGATCTACATTTTATTTGCTTTAGAAAAGTACTTTACCACCTTTGACAAAAGTTTTACATGTACTGTCAATATATTAACAACGTAGTTCATAGATGAAAAAACTATGTTTAATCTTTTACTAAAATGCATTTATTTCAATGTGTGGACATTCATTTTAGCATTTATTTATACTTTTGAAATTGAAATTTAAAGACGTGTTTCTTTATCAACATTTTCCTTTCTGGTAGTAAACTATATTTATAAACTTTGTTAAAAGTTTTACAAAGAATATTAATACTAAAACATGAAAGTTCATAGTTGTGAAACAAGTTTAAACATTTCTCAAAAAAGCATTTATTTTATTGTTTGTTGTTTCACATTAACATTTATGTTATTCTTTTTAAAATTGAAATGTAGAAGTGATTTACAGATCTACATTTTGCTCTATTGTAGAAAAGTACATTTAAAACCTCTGACAAAATTTTTAAATGTGCTGTTTCATACATGTGATACCACATACATTTCTCAAAAAAACATTTATTTATATGTTTGTAATTTCATTGGACCAATTCTTTTCAAAATTGACATCTGGACGTGAATTTCCAGATCAACATTATATTTGAATGTAGAAAAGTACTTTACCACCTTTGACAAAAGTTTTACATGTGCTGTCAATATTTTTACAATGTAGTTCATAGATGAGAAAACTATGTTTTATCTTTTACTAAAATGCATTTATTTCAATGTGTGGACATTCATTTTAGCAGTTATTTATACTTTTGAAATTGAAATTTAAAGGCGTGTTTCTTTATCAACATTTTCCTTTCTGGTAGTAAACTATATTTATATACTTTGTTAAAGGTTTTACAAAACTATTAATACTAAAACATTAAAGTTCATAGTTGTGAAACAAGTTTAATCATTTCTCAAAAAGCATTTATTTTATCGTTTGTAATTACATTTCATCATTTATATTATACATTTTCAAATTCAAATCTAGACGTGAATTTCCAGATGTACATTTTATTTTCTTGTAGAAAAGAACTATTAAAACCTGTGACAAACTTTTTACATGTGCTGTTACATCGATGTGAAACCATGTTTAAACATTTCTCAAAAAAGCATGTATTTTAATGTTTGTAGTTTCATTTTAACATTTATGATAATCTTTATAAAATTGAAATGTAGAAGTGAATTTACGGAGCTACATTTTATTTTCTTGTAGAAAAAGTACATTTATAACCTCTAACAAACTTTTTACATGTGCTGTTTGATCGATGTGAAACCATGTTCAATTATTTCACAAAAAAACATTTATTTTTATGTTTGTAATTTCATTTGACCAATTCTTTTCAAAATTGTCATCTGGACGTGAATTTCCAGATCTACATTTTATTTGCTTGTAGAAAAGTACTTTACCACCTTTGACAAAAGTGTTACATGTACTGTCAATATATTAACCACGTAGTTCATAGATGAGAAAACTATGTTTAATGTTTTACTAAAATGCATTTATTTCAATGTGTGGACATTCATTTTAGCAGTTATTTATACTTTTGAAATTGAAATTTAAAGGCGTGTTTCTTTATCAACATTTTCCTTTCTGGTAGTAAATCATATTTATAAACTTTGTTAAAAGTTTTACAAAACAATTAATACTAAAACATGAAAGTTCATAGTTGTGAAACAAGTTTAAACATTTCTCAAAAAAGCATTTATTTTATTGTTTGTTGTTTCATATTAACATTTATGTTATTCTTTTTAAAATTGAAATGTAGTAGTGATTTACAGATCTACATTTTGCTTTATTGTAGAAAAAGTACGTTTATAACCTCTGACAAACTTTTTACATGTGCTGTTTCATAGATGTGATACCATGTTCAAACATTTCTCAAAAAAGCATTTATTTTTATGTTTGTAATTTCATTTGACCAATTCTTTTCAAAATTGACATCTGGACGTGAATTTCCAGATCTACATTTTATTTGCTTGTAGAAAAGTACTTTACCACCTCTGATAAAAGTTTGACATGTACTGTTATTATATTAACAAGCAAGTTCAAAGATGAGAAAACTATGTTTAATATTTTCCTAAAATGCATTTATTTCAATGTGTAGACATTCATTTTAGCATTTATTTATACTTTTTGAATTTGAAATTTAAACGCGTATTTCTTTGTCTACATTTTCTTTTCTGGTTGTAAACTATATTTATAAACTTTGTTAAACGTTTTACAAAGAATATTAATACTAAAATATGAAAATTCGTAGATGTGAAACAAGTTTAAACATTTCTCAAAAGAGCATTTATTTTATTGTTTGTAATTAACATTTCATCATTTATATTATTCGTTTTCAAATTGAAATCTGGACGTGAATTTCCAGATCTACATTTTATTTTCTCTTAGAAAAGTACTATTAAAACCTCTGACAAACTTTATATATGTGCTGTTATATCGATGTGAAAAGAAATTTAAACATTTCTAAAAAAAGCATGTATTTTAATGTTTGTAGTTTCATTTTAACATTAATGATAATCTTTTTAAAATTGAAATGTAGAAGTGAACTTACTGAACTACATTTTATTTTTTTTTAGGAAAACTACGTTTCTAACTTCTGACAAACTTTTTACATGTGCTCTTCCAAAGATGTGATACCATGTTTAAACATTTCTTAAAAAAGCATTTATTTTTATGTTTGTAATTTCATTTGACAATTTCTTTTCAAAATTGAAATCTGTACGTGAATTTCCAGATCTACATACTATTTTCTTGTAGAAAAGTACTTTACAACCTCTGAAAAACGTTTGACATATACTGTTTATCTATTAACAAAGAAGTTCATAGATGAGAAAACTATGTTTAATCTTTTACTAAAATGCATTTATTTCAATGTGTAGACATTCATTTTAGCATTTAATTATTCTTTTGAAATTGAAATTTAAAGGCGTGTTTCTTTATCAACATTTTCCTTTCTGGTAGTAAACTATATTTATAAACTTTGTTAAAAGTTTTACAAAACTATTAATACTAAAACATGAAAGTTCATAGTTGTGAAACAAGTTTAAATATTTCTCAAAAGAGCATTTATTTTATTATTTGTAATTAACATTTCATCATTTATATTATTCGTTTTCAAATTGAAATCTGGACGTGAATTTCCAGATCTAAATTTTATTTTCTTGTAGAAAAGTACTATTAAATCCTCTGACAAACTTTTTACATGTGCTGTTTCATAGATGTGATAAAATGTTCAAACATTTCTCAAAAAAGCATTAATTTTTATGTTTGCAATTTCATTTGACCAATTCTTTTCAAAATTGACATCTGGACGTGAATTGCCAGATCTACATTTTATTTGCTTGTAGAAAAGTACTTTACCACCTTTGACAAAAGTTTTACATGTACTGTCAATATATTAACAAGGTAGTTCATAGATGAGAAAACTATGTTTAATCTTTTACTAAAATGCATTTATTTCAATGTGTGGACATTCATTTTAGCAGTTATTTATACTTTTGAAATTGAAATTTAAAGGCGTGTTTCTTTATCAACATTTTCCTTTCTGGTAGTAAACCATATTTATAAACTTTGTTAAAAGTTTTACAAAACTATTAATACTAAAACATGAAAGTTCATAGTTGTGAAACAAGTTTAAACATTTCTCAAAAAAGCATTTATTTTATTGTTTGTTGTTTCATATTAACATTTATGTTATTCTTTTTAAAATTGAAATGTAGAAGTGATTTACAGATCTACAGTTTGCTTTATTGTAGAAAAAGTACATTTATAACCTCTGACAAACTTTTTACATGTGCTGTTTCATAGATGTGATACCATGTTCAAACATTTCTCAAAAAAGCATTTATTTTTATGTTTGTAATTTCATTTGACCATTTCTTTTCTTGTGGAAAAGTACTTTACAACCTCTGAAAAACGTTTGACATGTACTGTTTATCTATTAATAAAGAAGTTCATAGATGAGAAAACTATGTTTAATCTTTTACTAAAATGCATTTATTTCAATGGGTAGACATTCATTTTAGCATTTAATTATACTTTTGAAATTGAAATTTAAAGGCGTGTTTCTTTATCAACATTTTCCTTTCTGGTAGTAAACTATATTTATATAGTTTGTTAAAAGTTTTACAAAACTATTAATACTAAAACATGAAAGTTCATAGTTGTGAAACAAGTTTAAACATATATCAAAAAAGCATTTATTTTATTGTTTGTTGTTTCATATTAACATTTATGTTATTCTTTTTAAAATTGAAATGTAGAAGTGATTTACAGATCTACA
Organism: Narcine bancroftii; assembly: GCF_036971445.1. Taxonomy (NCBI): domain Eukaryota; kingdom Metazoa; phylum Chordata; class Chondrichthyes; order Torpediniformes; family Narcinidae; genus Narcine; species Narcine bancroftii. The sequence continues at coordinate 211,407,650 of NC_091472.1, forward strand.
TTTTGCTTTATTGTAGAAAAGTACGTTTAAAACCTCTGACAAACTTTTTACATGTGCTCTTTCATAGATGTGATACCATGTTCAAACATTTCTCACAAAAGCATTAATTGTAGTTTCATTTGACCAATTCTTTTCAAAATTGACATCTGGACGTGAATTTCCAGATCTACATTTTATTTGCTTTAGAAAACTACTTTACCACCTTTGACAAAAGTTTTACATGTACTGTCAATATATTAACAACGTAGTTCAAAGATGAAAAAACTATGTTTAATCTTTTACTAAAATGCATTTATTTCAATGTGTGGACATTCATTTTAGCATTTATTTTTCATTTTGAAATTGAAATTTAAAGACGTGTTTCTTTATCAACATTTTCCTTTCTGGTAGTAAACTATATTTATAAACTTTGTTAAAAGTTTTACAAAGACTATTAATACTAAAACATGAAAGTTCATAGTTGTGAAAGAAGTTTAAACATTTCTCAAAAAAGCATTTATTTTATTGTTTGTTGTTTCACATTAACATTTATGTTATTCTTTTTAAAATTGAAATGTAGAAGTGATTTACAGATCTACATTTTGCTTTATTGTAGAAAAGTACATTTAAAACCTCTGACAAAATTTTTACATGTGCTGTTTCATACATGTGATACCACATACATTTCTCAAAAAAACATTTATTTATATGTTTGTAATTTCATTGGACCAATTCTTTTCAAAATTGACATCTGGACGTGAATTTCCAGATCAACATTATATTTGAATGTAGAAAAGTACTTTACCACCTTTGACAAAAGTTTTACATGTGCTGTCAATATTTTAACAACGTAGTTCATAGATGAGAAAACTATGTTTAATCTTTTACTAAAATGCATTTATTTCAATGTGTGGACATTCATTTTAGCAGTTATTTATACTTTTGAAATTGAAATTTAAAGGCGTGTTTCTTTATCAACATTTTCCTTTCTGGTAGTAAACTATATTTATATACTTTGTTAAAGGTTTTACAAAACTATTAATACTAAAACATGAAAGTTCATAGTTGTGAAACAATTTTAATCATTTCTCAAAAAGCATTTATTTTATCGTTTGTAATTACATTTCATCATTTATATTATTCATTTTCAAATTCAAATCTAGACGTGAATTTCCAGATGTACATTTTATTTTCTTGTAGAAAAGTACTATTAAAACCTGTGACAAACTTTTTACATGTGCTGTTACATCGATGTGAAACCATGTTTAAACATTTCTCAAAAAAGCATGTATATTAATGTTTGTAGTTTCATTTTAACATTTATGATAATCTTTATAAAATTGAAATGTAGAAGTGAATTTACGGAGCTACATTTTATTTTCTTGTAGAAAAAGTACGTTTATGAACTCTGACAAACTTTTTACATGTGCTGTTTGATCGATGTGAAACCATGTTCAATTATTTCACAAAAAAAACATTTATTTTTATGTTTGTAATTTCATTTGACCAATTCTTTTCAAAATTGTCATCTGGACGTGAATTTCCAGATCTACATTTTATTTGCTTTTAGAAAAGTACTTTACCACCTTTGACAAAAGTGTTACATGTACTGTCAATATATTAACCACGTAGTTCATAGATGAGAAAACTATGTTTAATCTTTTACTAAAATGCATTTATTTCAATGTGTGGACATTCATTTTAGCAGTTATTTATACTTTTGAAATTGAAATTTAAAGGCGTGTTTCTTTATCAACATTTTCCTTTCTGGTAGTAAACTATATTTATAAACTTTGTTAAAAGTTTTACAAAGACTATTAATACTAAAACATGAAAGTTCATAGTTGTGAAACAAGTTTAAACATTTCTCAAAAAAGCATTTATTTTATTGTTTGTTGTTTCATATTAACATTTATGTTATTCTTTTTAAAATTGAAATGTAGTAGTGATTTACAGATCTACATTTTGCTTTATTGTAGAAAAAGTACGTTTATAACCTCTGACAAACTTTTTACATGTGCTGTTTCATAGATGTGATACCATGTTCAAACATTTCTCAAAAAAGCATTTATTTTTATGTTTGTAATTTCATTTGACCAATTCTTTTCAAAATTGACATCTGGACGTGAATTTCCAGATCTACATTTTATTTGCTTGTAGAAAAGTACTTTACCACCTCTGATAAAAGTTTGACATGTACTGTTATTATATTAACAAGCAAGTTCAAAGATGAGAAAACTATGTTTAATATTTTCCTAAAATGCATTTATTTCAATGTGTAGACATTCATTTTAGCATTTATTTATACTTTTTGAATTTGAAATTTAAACGCGTATTTCTTTGTCTACATTTTCTTTTCTGGTTGTAAACTATATTTATAAACTTTGTTAAACGTTTTACAAAGAATATTAATACTAAAATATGAAAATTCGTAGATGTGAAACAAGTTTAAACATTTCTCAAAAGAGCATTTATTTTATTGTTTGTAATTAACATTTCATCATTTATATTATTCGTTTTCAAATTGAAATCTGGACGTGAATTTCCAGATCTACATTTTATTTTCTCTTAGAAAAGTACTATTAAAACCTCTGACAAACTTTATATATGTGCTGTTATATCGATGTGAAAAGAAATTTAAACATTTCTAAAAAAAGCATGTATTTTAATGTTTGTAGTTTCATTTTAACATTAATGATAATCTTTTTAAAATTGAAATGTAGAAGTGAACTTACTGAACTACATTTTATTTTTTTTTAGGAAAACTACGTTTCTAACTTCTGACAAACTTTTTACATGTGCTCTTCCAAAGATGTGATACCATGTTTAAACATTTCTTAAAAAAGCATTTATTTTTATGTTTGTAATTTCATTTGACAATTTCTTTTCAAAATTGAAATCTGTACGTGAATTTCCAGATCTACATACTATTTTCTTGTAGAAAAGTACTTTACAACCTCTGAAAAACGTTTGACATATACTGTTTATCTATTAACAAAGAAGTTCATAGATGAGAAAACTATGTTTAATCTTTTACTAAAATGCATTTATTTCAATGTGTAGACATTCATTTTAGCATTTAATTATTCTTTTGAAATTGAAATTTAAAGGCGTGTTTCTTTATCAACATTTTCCTTTCTGGTAGTAAACTATATTTATAAACTTTGTTAAAAGTTTTACAAAACTATTAATACTAAAACATGAAAGTTCATAGTTGTGAAACAAGTTTAAATATTTCTCAAAAGAGCATTTATTTTATTATTTGTAATTAACATTTCATCATTTATATTATTCGTTTTCAAATTGAAATCTGGACGTGAATTTCCAGATCTAAATTTTATTTTCTTGTAGAAAAGTACTATTAAATCCTCTGACAAACTTTTTACATGTGCTGTTTCATAGATGTGATAAAATGTTCAAACATTTCTCAAAAAAGCATTAATTTTTATGTTTGCAATTTCATTTGACCAATTCTTTTCAAAATTGACATCTGGACGTGAATTGCCAGATCTACATTTTATTTGCTTGTAGAAAAGTACTTTACCACCTTTGACAAAAGTTTTACATGTACTGTCAATATATTAACAAGGTAGTTCATAGATGAGAAAACTATGTTTAATCTTTTACTAAAATGCATTTATTTCAATGTGTGGACATTCATTTTAGCAGTTATTTATACTTTTGAAATTGAAATTTAAAGGCGTGTTTCTTTATCAACATTTTCCTTTCTGGTAGTAAACCATATTTATAAACTTTGTTAAAAGTTTTACAAAACTATTAATACTAAAACATGAAAGTTCATAGTTGTGAAACAAGTTTAAACATTTCTCAAAAAAGCATTTATTTTATTGTTTGTTGTTTCATATTAACATTTATGTTATTCTTTTTAAAATTGAAATGTAGAAGTGATTTACAGATCTACAGTTTGCTTTATTGTAGAAAAAGTACATTTATAACCTCTGACAAACTTTTTACATGTGCTGTTTCATAGATGTGATACCATGTTCAAACATTTCTCAAAAAAGCATTTATTTTTATGTTTGTAATTTCATTTGACCATTTCTTTTCTTGTGGAAAAGTACTTTACAACCTCTGAAAAACGTTTGACATGTACTGTTTATCTATTAATAAAGAAGTTCATAGATGAGAAAACTATGTTTAATCTTTTACTAAAATGCATTTATTTCAATGGGTAGACATTCATTTTAGCATTTAATTATACTTTTGAAATTGAAATTTAAAGGCGTGTTTCTTTATCAACATTTTCCTTTCTGGTAGTAAACTATATTTATATAGTTTGTTAAAAGTTTTACAACACTATTAATACTAAAACATGAAAGTTCATAGTTGTGAAACAATTTTAAACATATATCAAAAAAGCATTTATTTTATTGTTTGTTGTTTCATATTAACATTTATGTTATTCTTTTTAAAATTGAAATGTAGAAGTGATTTACAGATCTACATTTTGCTTTATTGTAGAAAAGTACGTTTAAAACCTCTGACAAACTTTTTACATGTGCTCTTTCATAGATGTGATACCATGTTCAAACATTTCTCACAAAAGCATTAATTTTTATGTATGTAATTTCATTTGACCAATTCTTTTCAAAATTGACATCTGGACGTGAATTTGCAGATCTACATTATATTTGCTTGTCGAAAACTACTTTACGACCTCTGATAAAAGTTTGAAATGTACTGTTATTATATTAACAAGGACGTTCAAAGATGAGAAAACTATGCTTAATATTTTCCTAAAATGCATTTATTTCAATGTGTGGACATTCATTTTAGCATTTATTTATACTTTTGAAATTGAAATTTAAAGACGTGTTTCTTTATCAACATTTTCCTTTCTGGTAGTAAACTATATTTATAAACTTTGTTAAAAGTTTTACAAAGACTATTAATTCTAAAACATGAAAGTTCGTAGTTGTGAAACAAGTTTAAACATTTCTCAAAAAAGCATTTATTTTATTGTTTGTTGTTTCATATTAACATTAATGTTATTCTTTTTAAAATTGAAATGTAGAAGTGATTTACAGATCTACATTTTGCTTTATTGTAGAAAAGTACGTTTAAAACCTCTGACAAACTTTTTACATGTGCTCTTTCATAGATGTGATACCATGTTCAAACATTTCTCACAAAAGCATTAATTTTTATGTTTGTAGTTTCATTTGACCAATTCTTTTCAAAATTGACATCTGGACGTGAATTTGCAGATCTACATTATATTTGCTTGTCGAAAACTACTTTACCACCTCTGATAAAAGTTTGAAATGTACTGTTATTATATTAACAAGGACGTTCAAAGATGAGAAAACTATGTTTAATATTTTCCTAAAATGCATTTATTTCAATGTGTAGACATTCATTTTAGCATTTATTTATACTTTTTGAAATTGAAATTTAAACGCATATTTCTTTGTCTACATTTTCTTTTCTGGTTGTAAATTATATTTATAAAGTTTGTTAAAAGTTTTACAAAGAATATTAATACTAAAACATGAAAGTTCATAGTTGTGAAACAAGTTTAAACATTTCTCAAAAAAGCATTTATTTTATTGTTTGTTGTTTCATATTAACATTTATGTTATTCTTTTTAAAATTGAAATGTAGAAGTGATTTACAGATCTACATTTTGCTTTATTGCAGAAAAGTACATTTAAAACCTCTGACAAAATTTTTACGTGTGCTGTTTCATACATGTGATACCACATACATTTCTCAAAAAAACATTTATTTATATGTTTGTAATTTCATTGGACCATTTCTTTTCAAAATTGACATCTGGACATGAATTTCCAGTTCAACATTTTATTTGAATGTAGAAAAGTACTTTACCACCTTTGACAAAAGTTTTACATGTGCTGTCAATATATTAACAACGTAGTTCATAGATGAGAAAACTATGTTTAATCTTTTACTAAAATGCATTTATTTCAATGTGTGGACATTCAGTTTAGCAGTTATTTATACTTTTGAAATTGAAATTTAAAGGCGTGTTTCTTTATCAACATTTTCCTTTCTGGTACTAAACTATATTTATATACTTTGTTAAAGGTTTTACAAAACTATTAATACTAAAACATGAAAGTTCATAGTTGTGAAACAAGTTTAATCATTTCTCAAAAAGCATTTATTTTATTGTTTGTAATTACATTTCATCATTTATAGAAGTGAACTTACTGAACTACATTTTATTTTTTTGTAGCAAAACTACGTTTCTAACTTCTGACAAACTTTTTACATGTGCTGTTTCAAAGATGTGATACCATGTTTAAACATATCTTAAAAAGCATTTATTTTTATGTTTGTAATTTCATTTGACCATTTCCTTTCAAATTGAAATCTGGAAGTGAATTTCCAGATCTCCATTATATTTTCTGGTAGAAAAGTACTTTTAAAACCTCTGACAAACTTTTTACATGTGCTATTTCATAGATGTGAAACCATGTTTAAACATTTCTCAAATTAATCATTTATTTTTATGTTTGTAATTTCATTTGACCATTTCTTTTCAAAATTGAAATATGGACGTGAATTTCCAGATCTACATTCTATCTTCTTGTAGAAAAGTACTTTACAACCTCTGAAAAACGTTTGATGTGCTGTTTATCTATTAACAAAGAAGTTCATAGATGAGAAAACTATGTTTAATCTTTTACTAAAATGCATTTATTTCAATATGTAGTCATTCATTTTAGCATTTAATTATACTTTTGAAATTGAAATTTAAACGCGTGTTCCGTTATCAACATTTCCTTTTCTGGTTGTAAACTATATTTATAAACATTGTTAAAAGTTTTAAAAAGAATATTAATACTAAAATATGAAAATTTGTAGATGTGAAACAAGTTTAAACATTTCTCAAAAAAGCATTTATTTTATTGTTTGTAATTACATTTCATCATTTATATTATTCGTTTTCAAATTGAAATCTTGACGTGAATTTCCAGATGTACATTTTAGTTTCTTGAAGAAAAGTACTATTAAAACCTCTGACAAACTTTTTACATGTGCTGTTACATCGATGTGAAACCATGTTTAAACATTTCTCAAAAAAGCATGTATTTTAATGTTTGTAGTTTCATTTTAACATTTATGATAATCTTTTTAAAATTGAAATGTAGAAGTGAATTTACGGAGCTACATTTTATTTTCTTGTAGAAAAAGTACGTTTATAACCTCTGACAAACTTTTTACATGTGCTGTTTGATCGATGTGAAACCATGTTTAAGCATTTCACAAAAAAAGCATTTATTTTTATGTTTGTAATTTCATTTGACCATTTCTTTTCAAATTGAAATCTGGACGTGAATTTCCAGATCTACATTTTATTTGCTTGTAGAAAAGTACTTTACAAGCTCTGAAAAACGTTTTACATGTACTCTTATTATATTAACAATGAAGTTCATAGATGAGAAAACTATGTTTAATCTTTTACTAAAATGCATTTATTTCAATGTGTGGACATTCATTTTAGCATTTATTTATACTTTTGAAATTGAAATTTAAACGCGTGTTTCTTTATCAACATTTTCCTTTCTGGTTGTCTTTTTTCTTTGGCTTGGCTTCGCGGACGAAGATTCATGGAGGGGTTAAAAAGTCCACGTCAGCTGCAGGCTCGTTTGTGGCTGACCAGTCCGATGCGGGACAGGCAGACACGATTGCAGCGGTTGCAAGGGAAAATTGGTTGGTTGGGGTTGGGTGTTGGGTTTTTCCTCCTTTGCCCCTTGTCAGTGAGGCCGGCTCTGCGGTCCTCTTCAAAGGAGGCTGCTGCCCGCCAAACTGTGAGGCGCCACGATGCACGGTTTGAGGCGTTATCAGCCCACTGGCGGTGGTCAATGTGGCAGGCACCAAGAGATTTCTTTAGGCAGTCCTTGTACCTTTTCTTTGGTGCACCTCTGTCACGGTGGCCAGTGGAGAGCTCGCCATATAATACGATCTTGGGAAGGCGATGGTCCTCCATTCTGGAGACGTGACCCATCCAGCGCAGCTGGATCTTCAGCAGCGTGGACTCGATGCTGTCGACCTCTGCCATCTCGAGTACCTCGACGTTAGGGGTGTGAGCGCTCCAATGGATATTGAGGATGGAGCGGAGACAACGCTGGTGGAAGCGTTCTAGGAGCCGTAGGTGGTGCCGGTAGAGGACCCATGATTCGGAGCCGAATCATGGTTGTAAACTATATTTATACACTTTGTTAAAAGTTTTACAAAGACTATTAATACTAAAACATGAAAGTTCATAGTTGTGAAACAAGTTTAAACATTTCTCAAAAAAGCATTTATTTTATTGTTTGTTGTTTCATGTTAACATTTATGTTATTCTTTTTAAAACTGAAATGTAGAAGTGATTTACAGATCTACATTTTGCTTTCTGGTAGAAAAGTACGTTTATAACCTCTGACAAACTTTTTACATGTGCTGTTTGATCGATGTGAAACCATGTTTAAGCATTTCACAAAAAAAGCATTTATTTTTATATTTGTAATTTCATTTGACCATTATTTTCAAATTAAAATCTGGACGTGAATTTCCAGATTTACTTTTATTTTCTTGAAGAAAAAGTGCATTTATAACCACTGACAAACTTTTAACATGTGCTGTTTGATAGATGTGATACCATGTTCAAACATTTCTCACAAAAGCATTTATTTTTATGTTTGTAATTTCATTTGACCAATTCTTTTCAAAATTGACATCTGGACGTGAATTTCCAGATCTACATTTTATTTGCTTGTAGGAAACTACTTTACCACCTCTGATAAAAGTTTGACATGTACTGTTATTATATTAACAAGGAAGTTCAAAGATGAGAAAACTATGTTTAATATTTTCCTAAAATGCATTTATTTCAATGTGTAGACATTCATTTTAGCATTTATTTATACTTTTTGAAATTGAAATTTAAACGCGTATTTCTTTGTCTACATTTTCTTTTCTGGTTGTAAACTATATTTATAAACTTTGTTAAATGTTTTACAAAGAATATTAACACTAATTTTAGTGTTAATTCGTAGATGTGAAACAAGTTTAAACATTTCTCAAAAAAGCATTTATTTTATTGTTTGTAATTACATTTCATCATTTATATTATTCATTTTCAAATTGAAATCTGGACGTGAATTTCCAGATCTACATTTTATTTTCTTGTAGAAAAGTACTATTAAAACCTCTGAGAAACTTTTTACATGTGCTGTTACATCTATGTGAAACGAAGTTTAAACATTTCTAAAAAAAGCATGTATTTTAATGTTAGTAGTTTCATTTTAACATTAATGATAATCTTTTTAAAATTGAAATGTAGAAGTGAACTTACTGAACTAAATTTTATTTTTTTGTAGCAAAACTACGTTTCTAACTTCTGACAAACTTTTTACATGTGCTGTTTCAAAGATGTGATACCATGTTTAAACATTTCTTAAAAAGCATTTATTTTTATGTTTGTAATTTCATTTGACCATTTCCTTTCAAATTTAAATCTGGACGTGAATTTCCAGATCTCCATTTTATTTTCTGGTAGAAAAGTACTTTTAAAACCTCTGACAAACTTTTTACATGTGCTGTTACATCGACGTGAAACCATGTTTAAACATTTCTCAAAAAAGCATGTATTTTAATGTTTGTAGTTTCATTTTAACATTTATGACAATCTTTTTAAAATTGAAATGTAGAAGTGAATTTACAGAGCTACATTTTATTTTCTTGTAGAAAAAGTACGTTTATAACCTCTGACAAACTTTTTACATGTGCTGTTTGATCGATGTGAAACCATGTTTAAACATTTCAAAAAAAAAGCATTTATTTTTATGTTTGTAATTTCATTTGACCATTTCTTTTCAAATTGAAATCTGGACGTGAATTTCCAGATCTACATTTTATTTGCTTGTAGAAAAGTACTTTACAACCTCTGAAAAACGTTTTACATGTACTGTTATTATATTAACAAGGAAGTTCATAGAAGAGAAAACTATGTTTAATATTTTAGTAAAATGCATTTATTTCAATGTGTAGACATTCATTTTAGCATTTATTGAAACTTTTTGAAATTGAAATTTAAACGCATGTTTCTTTATCAACATTTTCCTTTCTGTCTGTAAACTATATTTATAAACTTTGTTAAATAATTTTACATGACTATTAATACTAAAACATGAAAATTCACAGTGGTGAAACGAAGTTTAAACATTTCTAAAAAAGTCATGTATTTTAATGTTTCTAGTTTCATTTTAACATTTATGATAATCTTTTTAAAATTGAAATGTAGAAGTGAATTTACAGATCTACATTTTATTTTCTTGTAGAAAAAGTACGTTTATAACCTCTGACAAACTTTTTACATGTGCTGTTTCATAGATGTGATACCATGTTCAAACATTTCTCAAAATGCATTAATTTTTCTGTTTGTAATTTCATTTGACCAATTCTTTTCAAAATTGACATCTGGACGTGAATTTCCAGATCTACATTTTATTTGCTTGTAGAAAAGTACTTTACCACCTTTGACAAAAGTTTTACATGTACTGTCCATATATTAACAACGTAGTTCATAGATGAAAAAACTATGTTTAATCTTTTACTAAAATGCATTTATTTCAATGTGTGGGCATTCACTTTAGCATTTATTTATACTTTTGAAATTGAAATTTAAAGGCGTGTTTCTTTATCAACATTTTCTTTTCTGGTTGTAAACAATATTTATAAACTTTGTTAAAAGTTTTACAAAACTATTAATACTAAAACATGAAAGTTCATAGTTGTGAAACAAGTTTAAACATTTCTCAAAAAAGCATTTATTTTATTGTTTGTTGTTTCAGATAAACATTTATGTTATTCTTTTTAAAATTGAAATGTAGAAGTGATTTACAGATCTACATTTTGCTTTATTGTAGAAAAACTACGTTTATAACCTCTGACAAACTTTTTACATGTGCTGTTTCATAGATGTGATACCATGTTCAAACATTTCTCAAAAAAGCCTTTATTTTTATGTTTGTAATTTCATTCGACAAATTCTTTTCAAAATTGACATCTGGACGTGAATTTCCAGATCTACATTTTATTTGCTTGTAGAAAAGTACTTTACCACCTCTGATAAAAGTTTGCCATGTACTGTTATTATATTAACAAGGAAGTTCAAAGATGAGAAAACTATGTTTAATATTTTCCTAAAATGCATTTATTTCAATGTGTAGACATTCATTTTAGCATTTATTTATACTTTTTGAATTTGAAATTTAAACGCATATTTCTTTGTCTATATTTTCTTTTCCGGTTGTAAACTATATTTATAAACTTTGTTAAACGTTTTACAAAGAATATTAATACTAAAATATGAAAATTCGTAGATGTGAAACAAGTTTAAACATTTCTCAAAAGAGCATTTATTTTATTGTTTGTAATTGCATTTCATCATTTATATTATTCGTTTTCAAATTGAAATATTGACGTGAATTTCCAGATGTACATTTTAGTTTCTTGAAGAAATGTACTATTAAAACCTCTGACAAACTTTTTACATGTGCTGTTACATCGATGTGAAACCATGTTTAAACATTTCTCAAAAAAGCATGTATTTTAATGTTTGTAGTTTCATTTTAACATTTATGATAATCTTTTTAAAATTGAAATGTAGAAGTGAATTTACGGAGTTACATTTTATTTTCATGTAGAAAAAGTACGTTTATAACCTCTGACAAACTTTTTACATGTACTGTTTGATCGATGTGAAACCATGTTTAAGCATTTCACAAAAAAAAAGCATTTATTTTTATATTTGTAATTTCATTTGACCATTTCTTTTCAAATTGAAATCTGGACGTGAATTTCCAGATCTCCATTTTATTTTCTCATAGAAAAGTACTTTACAACCTCTGAAAAACGTTTTACATGTGCTGTTATTATATTAAGAAGGAAGTTAATAGAAGAGAAAACTATGCTTAATCTTTTAGTAAAATGCATTTATTTCAATGTGTAGACCTTCATTTTAGCATTTATTGAAACTTTTTGAAATTGAAATTTAAACGCATGTTTCTTTATCAACATTTTCCTTTCTGGCTGTAAACTATATTTATAAACTTTGTTAAATAATTTTACATGACTATTAATACTAAAACATGAAAATTCATAGTGGTGAAACGAAGTTTAAACATTTCTAAAAAAATCATGTATTTTAATGTTTGTAGTTTCATTTTAACATTTATGATAATCTTTTTAAAATTGAAATGTAGAAGTGAATTTAAGGATCTACATTTTATTTTCTTGTAGAAAAAGTACGTTTATAACCTCTGACAAACTTTTTACATGTGTTGTTTCATAGATGTGATACCATGTTCAAACATTTCTCAAAAAAGCATTAATTTTTATGTTTGTAATTTCATTTGACCAATTCTTTTCAAAATTGACATCTGGACGTGAATTTCCAGACCTACATTTTATTTGCTTGTAGAAAAGTACTTTACCACTTTTGACAAAAGTTTTACATGTACTGTCAATATATTAACAAAGTAGTACATAGATGAGAAAACTATGCTTAATCTTTTGCTAAAATGCATTAATTTCAATGTGTGGACATTCATTTTAGCAGTTATTTATACTTTTGAAATTGAAATTTAAAGGCGTGTTTCTTTATCAACATTTTCCTTTCTGGCTGTAAACTATATTTATAAACTTTGTTAAATAATTTTACATGACTATTAATACTAAAACATGAAAATTCATAGTGGTGAAACGAAGTTTAAACATTTCTAAAAAAATCATGTATTTTAATGTTTGTAGTTTCATTTTAACATTTATGATAATCTTTTTAAAATTGAAATGTAGAAGTGAATTTACGGATCTACATTTTATTTTCTTGTAGAAAAAGTACGTTTATAACCTCTGACAAACTTTTTACATGTGCTGTTTCATAGATGTGATACCATGTTCAAACATTTCTCAAAAAAACATTAATTTTTATGTTTGTAATTTCATTTGACCAATTCTTTTCAAAATTGACATCTGGACGTGAATTTCCAGATCTACATTTTATTTGCTTGTAGAAAAGTACTTTACCACTTTTGACAAAAGTTTTACATGTACTGTCAATATATTAACAAAGTAGTACATAGATGAGAAAACTATGCTTAATCTTTTACTAAAATGCATTTATTTCAATGTGTGGACATTCAATTTAGCAGTTATTTATACTTTTGATATTGAAATTTAAAGGCGTGTTTCTTTATCAACATTTTCCTTTCTGGTTGTAAACAATATTTATAAACTTTGTTAAAAGTTTTACAAAACTATTAATACTAAAACATGAAAGTTCATAGCTGTGAAACAAGTTTAAACATTTCTAAAAAAAGCATTTATTTTATTGTTTGTTGTTTAATATTAACATTTATGCTATTCTTTTTAAAATTGAAATGTAGAACTGATTTACAGATCTACATTTTGCTTTATTGTAGAAAAAGTACGTTTATAACCTCTGACAAACTTTTTACATGTGCTGTTTCATAGATGTGATACCATGTTCAAACATTTCTCAAAAAAGGCTTTATTTTTATGTTTGTAATTTCATTAGACAAATTCTTTTCAAAATTGACATCTGGACGTGAATTTCCAGATCTACATTTTATTTGCTTGTAGAAAAGTACTTTACCACCTCTGATAAAAGTTTGACATGTACTGTTATTATATTAACAAGCAAGTTCAAAGATGAGAAAACTATGTTTAATATTTTCCTAAAATGCATTTATTTCAATGTGTAGACATTCATTTTAGCATTTATTTATACTTTTTGAATTTGAAATTTAAACGCGTATTTCTTTGACTACATTTTCTTTTCTTGTTGTAAACTATATTTATAAACTTTGTTAAACGTTTTACAAAGAATATTAATACTAAAATATGAAAATTCGTAGATGTGAAACAAGTTTAAACATTTCTCAAAAGAGCATTTATTTTATTGTTTGTAATTAAGATTTCATCATTTATATTATTCGTTTTCGAATTGAAATCTGGACATCAATTTCCAGATCTACATTTTATTTTCTTGTAGAAAAGTACTATTAAAACCTCTGACAAACTTTTTACATGTGCTGTTTCATTGATGTGAAATGAAGTTTAAACATTTCTAAAAAAAACATGTATTTTAATGTTTGTAGTTTCATTTTAACATTAATGATAATCTTTTTAAAATTGAAATGTAGAAGTGAACTTACTGAACTACATTTTATTTTTTTGTAGCAAAACTACGTTTCTAACTTCTGACAAACTTTTTACATGTGCTGTTTCAAAGATGTGATAACATGTTTAAACATTTCTTAAAAAGCATTTATTTTTATGTTTGTAATTTCATTTGACCATTTCCTTTCAAATTGAAATCTTGACGTGAATTTCCAGATCTCCATTTTATTTTCTGGTAGAAAAGTACTTTTAAAACCTCTGACAAACTTTTTACATGTGCTATTTCATAGATGTGAAACCATGTTTAAACATTTCTCAAATTAATCATTTATTTTTATGTTTGTAATTTCTTTTTAAAATTGAAATATGGACGTGAATTTCCAGATCTACATTCTATCTTCTTGTAGAAAAGTTCTTTACAACCTCTGAAAAACGTTTGACATGTACTGTTTATCTATTAACAAAGAAGTTCATAGATGATAAAACTATGTTTAATCTTTTACTAAAATGCATTTATTTCAATGTGTAGACATTCATTTTAGCATTTAATTATACTTTTGAAATTGATATTTAAACGCGTGTTCCTTTATCAACATTTCCTTTTCTGGATGTAAACTATATTTATAAACATTGTTAAAAGTTTTAAAAAGAATATTAATACTATAATATGAAAATTCGTAGATGTGAAACAAGTTTAAACATTTCTCAAAAAAGCATTTATTTTATTGTTTGTAATTACATTTCATCATTTATATTATTCGTTTTCAAATTGAAATCTTGACGTGAATTTCCAGATGTACATTTTAGTTTCTTGAAGAAAAGTACTATTAAAACCTCTGACAAACTTTTTACATGTGCTGTTACATCGATGTGAAACCATGTTTAAACATTTCTCAAAAAAGCATGTATTTTAATGTTTGTAGTTTCATTTTAACATTTATGATAATCTTTTTAAAATTGAAATGTAGAAGTGAATTTACGGAGCTACATTTTATTTTCTTGTAGAAAAAGTACGTTTATAACCTCTGACAAACTTTTTACATGTGCTGTTTGATCGATGTGAAACCATGTTTAAGCATTTCACAAAAAAAGCATTTATTTTTATGTTTGTAATTTCATTTGACCATTTCTTTTCAAATTGAAATCTGGACGTGAATTTCCAGATCTACATTTTATTTGCTTGTAGAAAAGTACTTTACAACCTCTGAAAAACTTTTTACATGTACTCTTATTATATTAACAATGAAGTTCATAGATGAGAAAACTATGTTTAATCTTTTACTAAAATGCATTTATTTCAATGTGTGGACATTCATTTTAGCATTTATTTATACTTTTGAAATTGAAATTTAAAGGCGTGTTTCTTTATCAACATTTTACTTTCTGGTTGTAAACTATATTTATAAACTTTGTTAAAAGTTTTACAAAGACTATTAATACTAAAACATGAAAGTTCTTAGTTGTGAAACAAGTTTAAACATTTCTCAAAAAAGCATTTATTTTATTGTTTGTTGTTTCATATTAACATTTATGTTATTCTTTTTAAAATTGAAATGTTGAAGTGATTTACAGATATACATTTTGCTTTCTGGTAGAAAAGTACGTTTATAACCTCTGACAAACTTTTTACATGTGCTGTTTGATCGATGTGAAACCATGTTTAAGCATTTCACAAAAAAAGCATTTATTTTTATGTTTGTAATTTCATTTGACCATTATTTTCAAATTGAAATCTGGACGTGAATTTCCAGATTTACTTTTATTTTCTTGAAGAAAAAGTACATTTATAACCACTGACAAACTTTTAACATGTGCTGTTTGATAGATGTGATACCATGTTCAAACATTTCTCACAAAAGCATTTATTTTTATGTTTGTAATTTCATTTGACCAATTCTTTTCAAAATTGACATCTGGACATGAATTTCCAGATCTACATTTTATTTGCTTGTAGAAAACTACTTTACCACCTCTGATAAATGTTTGACATGTACTGTTATTATATTAACAAGGAAGTTCAAAGATGAGAAAACTATGTTTAATATTTTCCTAAAGTGCATTTATTTCAATGTGTAGACATTCATTTTAGCATTTATTTATACTTTTTGAAATTGAAATTTAAACGCGTATTTCTTTGTCTACATTTTCTTTTCTGGTTGTAAACTATATTTATAAACTTTGTTAAAAGTTTTACAAAGAATATTAATACTAAAATATGAAAATTCGTAGATGTGAAACAAGTTTAAACATTTCTCAAAAAAGCATTAATTTTATTGTTTGTAATTACATTTCATCATTTATATTATTCATTTTCAAATTGAAATCTAGATGTGAATTTCCAGATGTAGATTTTATTTTCTTGTAGAAAAGTACTATTAAAACCTTTGACAAACTTTTTACATGTGCTGTTACATCGATGTGAAACCATGTTTAAACATTTCTCAAAAAAGCATGTGTTTTATTGTTTGTTGTTTCATATTAACATTTATGTTATTCTTTTTAAAATTGAAATGTAGAAGTGAATTTACGGAGCTACATTTTATTTTCTTGTAGAAAAAGTATGTTTATAACCTCTGACAAACTTTTTACATGTGCTGTTTGATCGATGTGAAACCATGTTCAAGCATTTCACAAAAAAAGCATTTATTTTTATGTTTGTAATTTCATTTGAACAATTCTTTTCAAAATTGACATCTGGACTTGAAGTTCCAGATCTACATTTTATTTGCTTGTAGAAATGTACTTTACCACCTTTGACAAAAGTTTTACTTGTACTGTCAATATATTAAAAAAGTAGTTCATAGATGAGAAAACTATCCTTAATCTTTTACTAAAATGCATTTATTTCAATGTGTGGACATTCATTTTAGCAGTTATTTATGCTTTTGAAATTGAAATTTAAAGGCGTGTTTCTTTATCAACATTTTCCTTTCTGATAGTAAACCATATTTATAAACTTTGTTAAAAGTTTTACAAAACTATTAATACTAAAACATGAAAATTCATAGTGGTGAAACGAAGTTTAAACATTTCTAAAAAAATCATGTATTTTAATGTTTGTAGTTTCATTTTAACATTTATGATAATCTTTTTAAAATTGAAATGTAGAAGTGAATTTACGGATCTACATTTTATTTTCTTGTAGAAAAAGTACGTTTATAACCTCTGACAAACTTTTTACATGTGATGTTTCATAGATGTGATACCATGTTCAAACATTTCTCAAAAAAGCATTAATTTTTATGTTTGAAAACCAACAAGGTCGGGTCAGATACAGCAATGAGCTCTCTGAACCCTTCTCCATTAACAATGGCGTGAAGCAAGGCTGTGTTTTCGCACCAACCCTCTTTTCAATCTTCTTCAGCATGATGCTGAACCAAGCCATGAAAGACCCCAACAATGAAGACGCTGTTTACATCCGGTACCGCACGGATGGCAGTCTCTTCAATCTGAGGCGCCTGCAAGCTCACACCAAGACACAAGAGAAACTTGTCCGTGAACTACTCTTTGCAGATGATGCCGCTTTAGTTGCCCATTCAGAGCCAGCTCTTCAGCGCTTGACGTCCTGCTTTGCGGAAACTGCCAAAATGTTTGGCCTGGAAGTCAGCCTGAAGAAAACTGAGGTCATCCATCAGCCAGCTCCCCACCATGACTACCAGCCCCCCCACATCTCCATCGGGCACACAAAACTCAAAACGGTCAACCAGTTTACCTATCTCGGCTGCACCATTTCATCAGATGCAAGGATCGACAATGAGATAGACAACAGACTCGCCAAGGCAAATAGCGCCTTTGGAAGACTACACAAAAGAGTCTGGAAAAACAACCAACTGAAAAACCTCACAAAGATAAGCGTATACAGAGCCGTTGTCATATCCACACTCCTGTTCGGCTCCGAATCATGGGTCCTCTACCGGCACCACCTACGGCTCCTAGAACGCTTCCACCAGCGTTGTCTCCGCTCCATCCTCAACATCCATTGGAGCGCTCACACCCCTAACGTCGAGGTACTCGAGATGGCAGAGGTCGACAGCATCGAGTCCACGCTGCTGAAGATCCAGCTGCGCTGGATGGGTCACGTCTCCAGAATGGAGGACCATCGCCTTCCCAAGATCGTATTATATGGCGAGCTCTCCACTGGCCACCGTGACAGAGGTGCACCAAAGAAAAGGTACAAGGACTGCCTAAAGAAATCTCTTGGTGCCTGCCACATTGACCACCGCCAGTGGGCTGATAACGCCTCAAACCGTGCATCTTGGCGCCTCACAGTTTGGCGGGCAGCAGCCTCCTTTGAAGAAGACCGCAGAGCCCACCTCACTGACAAAAGGCAAAGGAGGAAAAACCCAACACCCAACCCCAACCAACCAATTTTCCCTTCCAACCGCTGCAATCGTGTCTGCCTGTCCCGCATCGGATTGGTCAGCCACAAACGAGCCTGCAGCTGACGTGGACTTTTTACCCCCTCCATAAATCTTCGTCCGCGAAGCCAAGCCAAAGAAGACATACAGAAAGGAAAATGTTGATAAAGAAACACGCCTTTAAATTTCAATTTCAAAAGTATAAATAAATGCTAAAGTGAATGTCCACACATTGAAATAAATGCATTTTAGTAAAAGATTAAACATAGTTTTTTCATCTATGAACTACGTTGTTAATATATTGACAGTACATGTAAAACTTTTGTCAAAAGTGGTAAAGTACTTTTCTACAAGCAAATAAAATGTAGATCACGTGCAGATGTCAATTTTGAAAAGAATTGGTCAAATGAAATTACAAACATAAAAATTAATGCTTTTTTGAGAAATGTTTGAACATGGTATCACATCTATGAAACAGCACATGTAAAAAGTTTGTCAGAGGTTATAAACGTACTTTTTCTACAAGAAAATAAAATGTAGATCCGTAAATTCACTTCTACATTTCAATTTTAAAAAGATTATCATAAATGTTAAAATGAAACTACAAACATTAAAATACATGATTTTTTTAGAAATGTTTAAACTTCATTTCACCACTATGAATTTTCATGTTTTAGTATTAATAGTCATGTAAAATTATTTAACAAAGTTTATAAATATAGTTTACAGCCAGAAAGGAAAATGTTGATAAAGAAACATGCGTTTAAATTTCAATTTCAAAAAGTTTCAATAAATGCTAAAATGAAGGTCTACACATTGAAATAAATGCATTTTACTAAAAGATTAAATATAGTTTTCTCTTCTATGAACTTCCTTGTTAATATAATAACAGTACATGTAAAACATTTTTCAGAGGTTGTAAAGTACTTTTCTACAAGCAAATAAAATGTAGATCTGGAAATTCATGTCCAGATGTCAATTTTGAAAAGAATTGGTCAAATGAAATTACAAACATAAAAATAAATGCTTTTTTGAGAAATGTTTGAACATGGTATCACATCTATGAAACAGCACATGTAGCAAGTTTGTCAGAGGTTATAAATGTACTTTTTCTACAATAAAGCAAATTGTAGATCTGTAAATCACTTCTACATTTCAATTTTAAAAAGAATAACATAAATGTTAATATGAAACAACAAACAATAAAATAAATGCTTTTTTGAGAAATGTTTAAACTTGTTTCACAACTATGAACTTTCATGTTTTAGTATTAATAGTTTTGTAAAACTTTTAACAAAGTTTATAAATATGGTTTACTATCAGAAAGGAAAATGTTGATAAAGAAACACGCCTTTAAATTTCAATTTCAAAAGCATAAATAACTGCTAAAATGAATGTCCACACATTGAAATAAATGCATTTTAGTAAAAGATTAAGGATAGTTTTCTCATCTATGAACTACGTTGTTAATATATTGACAGTACACGTAAAACTTTTGTCAAAAGTGGTAAAGTACTTTTCTACAAGCAAATAAAATGTAGATCTGGAAATTCACGTGCAGATGTCAATTTTGAAAAGAATTGGTCAAATGAAATTACAAACATAAAAATTAATGCTTTTTTGAGAAATGTTTGAACATGGTATCACATCTATGAAACAGCACATGTAAAAAGTTTGTCAGAGGTTATAAACGTACTTTTTCTACAAGAAAATAAAATGTAGCTCCGTAAATTCACTTCTACATTTCAATTTTAAAAAGAATAACATAAATGTTAATATGAAACAACAAACAATAAAACACATGCTTTTTTGAGAAATGTTTAAACATGGTTTCATTTCGATGTAACAGCACATGTAAAAAGTTTGTCAAAGGTTTTAATAGTACTTTTCTACAAGAAAATAAAATGTACATCTGGAAATTCACATCTAGATTTCAATTTGAAAATGAATAATATAAATGATGAAATGTAATTACAAACAATAAAATTAATGCTTTTTTGAGAAATGTTTAAACTTGTTTCACATCTACGAATTTTCATATTTTAGTATTAATATTCTTTGTAAAACTTTTAACAAAGTTTATAAATATAGTTTACAACCAGAAAAGAAAATGTAGACAAAGAAATACGCGTTTAAATTTCAATTTCAAAAAGTATAAATAAATGCTAAAATGAATGTCTACACATTGAAATAAATGCACTTTAGGAAAATATTAAACATAGTTTTCTCATCTTTGAACTTCCTTGTTAATATAATAACAGTACATGTCAAACTTTTATCAGAGGTGGTAAAGTAGTTTTCTACAAGCAAATAAAATGTAGATCTGGAAATTCACGTCCAGATGTCAATTTTGAAAAGAATTGGTCAAATGAAATTACAAACATAAAAATAAATGCTTTTGTGAGAAATGTTTGAACATGGTATCACATCTATCAAACAGCACATGTTAAAAGTTTGTCAGTGGTTATAAATGTACTTTTTCTTCAAGAAAATAAAAGTACATCTGGAAATTCACGTCCAGATTTCAATTTGAAAATAATGGTCAAATGAAATTACAAACATAAAAATAAATGCTTTTTTTGTGAAATGCTTAAACATGGTTTCACATCGATCAAACAGCACATGTAAAAAGTTTGTCAGAGGTTATAAACGTACTTTTCTACCAGAAAGCAAAATGTAGATCTGTAAATCACTTCAACATTTCAATTTTAAAAAGAATAACATAAATGTTAATATGAAACAACAAACAATAAAATAAATGCTTTTTTGAGAAATGTTTAAACTTGTTTCACAAATAAGAACTTTCATGTTTTAGTATTAAGAGTCTTTGTAAAACTTTTAACAAAGTTTATAAATATAGTTTACAACCAGAAAGTAAAATGTTGATAAAGAAACACGCGTTTAAATTTCAATTTCAAAAGTATAAATAACTGCTAAAATGAATGTCCACACATTGAAATAAATGCATTTTAGTAAAAGATTAAACATAGTTTTCTCATCTATGAACTTCATTGTTAATATAATAAGAGTACATGTAAAACGTTTTTCAGAGGTTGTAAAGTACTTTTCTACAAGCAAATAAAATGTAGATCTGGAAATTCACGTCCAGATTTCAATTTGAAAAGAAATGGTCAAATGAAATTACAAACATAAAAATAAATGCTTTTTTTGTGAAATGCTTAAACATGGTTTCACATCGATCAAACAGCACATGTAAAAAGTTTGTCAGAGGTTATAAACGTACTTTTTCTACATGAAAATAAAATGTAGCGCCGTAAATTCACTTCTACATTTCAATTTTAAAAAGAATAGCATAAATGTTAATATGAAACAACAAACAATAAAATAAATGCTTTTTTGAGAAATGTTTAAACTTGATTCACATCTACGAATTTTCATATTTTAGTATTAATATTCTTTGTAAAACGTTTAACAAAGTTTATAAATATAGTTTACAACCAGAAAAGAAAATGTAGACAAAGAAATACGCGTTTAAATTTCAAATTCAAAAGTATTAATAACTGCTAAAATGAATGTCCACACATTGAAATAAATGCCTTTTAGGAAAATATTAAACATAGTTTTCTCATCTTTGAACTACTTTTTTAATATATTGACAGTACATGTAAAACTTTTGTCAAAGGTGGTAAAGTACATTTCTACAAGCAAATAAAATGTAGATCTGGAACTTCAAGTCCAGATGTCAATTTTGAATAGAATTGTTCAAATGAAATTACAAACATAAAAAGAAATGCTTTTTTTGTGAAATGCTTGAACATGGTTTCACATCGATCAAACAGCACATGTAAAAAGTTTGTCAGAGGTTATAAACGTACTTTTTCTACAAGAAAATAAAATGTAGCTCCGTAAATTCACTTCTACATTTCAATTTTAAAAAGAAAAACATAAATGTTAATATGAAACAACAAACAATAAAACACATGCTTTTTTGAGAAATGTTTAAACATGGTTTCACATCGATGTAACAGCACATGTAAAAAGTTTGTCAAAGGTTTTCATAGTACTTTACTACAAGAAAATAAAATGTACATCTGGAAATTCACATCTAGATTTCAATTTGAAAACGAATAATATAAATGATGAAATGTAATTACAAACAATAAAATAAATGCTTTTTTGAGAAATGTTTAAACTTGTTTCACATCTACGAATTTTCATATTTTAGTATTAATATTCTTTTTAAAACTTTTAACAATGTTTATAAATATAGTTTACAACCAGAAAGGAAAATGTTGATAAAGAAACACGCCTTTAAATTTCAATTTCAAAAGTATAAACAACTGCTAAAATGAATGTCCACACATTGAAATAAATGCATTTTAGTAAAAGATTAAGGATAGTTTTCTCATCTATGAACTACTTTTTTAATATATTGACAGTACATGTAAAACTTTTGTCAAAGGTGGTAAAGTACTTTTCTACAAGCAAATAAAATGTAGATCTGGAACTTCAAGTCCAGATGTCAATTTTGAATAGAATTGTTCAAATGAAATTACAAACATAAAAATAAATGCTTTTTTTGTGAAATGCTTAAACATGGTTTCACATCGATCAAACAGCACATGTAAAAAGTTTGTCAGAGGTTATAAACGTACTTTTCTACCAGAAAGCAAAATGTATATCTGTAAATCACTTCTACATTTCAATTTTAAAAAGAATAACATAAATGTTAATATGAAACAACAAACAATAAAATAAATGCTTTTTTGAGAAATGTTTAAACATGGTTTCACATCGATGTAACAGCACATGTAAAAAGTTTGTCAAAGGTTTTAATAGTACTTTTCTACAAGAAAATAAAATGTACATTTGGAAATTCACATCTAGATTTCAATTTGAAAACGAATAATATACATGATGAAATGTAATTACAAACAATAAAATAAATGCTTTTTTGAGAAATGTTTAAACTTGTTTCACATCTACGAATTTTCATATTTTAGTATTAATATTCTTTTTAAAACTTTTAACAATGTTTATAAATATAGTTTACAACCAGAAAAGGAAATGTTGATAAAGGAACACGCGTTTAAATATCAATTTCAAAAGTATAATTAAATGCTAAAATGAATGTCTACACATTGAAATAAATGCATTTTAGTAAAAGATTAAACATAGTTTTCTCATCTATGAACTTCTTTGTTAATAGATAAACAGTACATGTCAAACGTTTTTCAGAGGTTGTAAAGTACTTTTCTACAAGAAGATAGAATGTAGATCTGGAAATTCACGTCCATATTTCAATTTTAAAAAGAAATGATCAAATGAAATTACAAACATAAAAATAAATGATTAATTTGAGAAATGTTTAAACATGGTTTCACATCTATGAAATAGCACATGTAAAAAGTTTGTCAGAGGTTTTAAAAGTACTTTTCTACCAGAAAATAAAATGGAGATCTGGAAATTCACGTCCAGATTTCAATTTGAAAGGAAATGATCAAATGAAATTACAAACATAAAAATAAATGCTTTTTAAGAAATGTTTAAACATGTTATCACATCTTTGAAACAGCACATGTAAAAAGTTTGGCAGAAGTTAGAAACGTAGTTTTGCTACAAAAAAATAAAATGTAGTTCAGTAAGTTGATTTCTACATTTCAATTTTAAAAAGATTATCATTAATGTTAAAATGAAACTACAAACATTAAAATACATGTTTTTTTTTAGAAATGTTTAAACTTCATTTCACATCGATGTAACAGCACATGTAAAAAGTTTGTCCGAGGTTTTAATAGTACTTTTCTACAAGAAAATAAAATGTAGATCTGGAAATTCACGTCCAGATTTCAATTTGAAAACGAATAATATAAATGATGAAATCTTAATTACAAACAATAAAATAAATGCTCTTTTGAGAAATGTTTAAACTTGTTTCACATCTACGAATTTTCATATTTTAGTATTAATATTCTTTGTAAAACGTTTAACAAAGTTTATAAATATAGTTTACAACCAGAAAATAAAATGTAGACAAAGAAATACGCGTTTAAATTTCAAATTCAAAAGGTATAAATAAATGCTAAAATGAATGTCTACACATTGAAATAAATGCATTTTAGGAAAATATTAAACATAGTTTTCTCATCTTTGAACTTCCTTGTTAATATAATAACAGTACATGTCAAACTTTTATCAGAGGTGGTAAATTACTTTTCTACAAGCAAATAAAATGTAGATCTGGAAATTCACGTCCAGATGTCAATTTTGAAAAGAATTTGTCGAATGAAATTACAAACATAAAAATAAAGGCAATTTTGAGAAATGTTTGAACATGGTATCACATCTATGAAACAGCACATGTAAAAAGTTTGTCAGAGGTTATAAAAGTACTTTTTCTACAATAAAGCAAAATGTAGATCTGTAAATCACTTCTACATTTCAATTTTAAAAAGAATAGCATAAATGTTAACATGAAACAACAAACAATAATATAAATGCTTTTTTGAGAAATGTTTATACTTGTTTCACAACTATGAACTTTCATGTTTTAGTATTAATAGTTTTGTAAAACTTTTAACAAAGTTTATAAATATTGTTTACAACCAGAAAGGAAAATGTTGATAAAGAAACACGCCTTTAAATTTCAATTTCAAAAGCATAACTAACTGCTAAAATGAATGTCCACACATTGAAATAAATGCATTTTAGTAAAAGATTAAAGATAGTTTTCTCATCTATGAACTACTTTTTTAATATATTGACAGTACATGTAAAACTTTTGTCAAAGGTGGTAAAGTACATTTCTACAAGCAAATAAAATGTAGATCTGGAACTTCAAGTCCAGATGTCAATTTTGAAAAGAATTGTTCAAATGAAATTACAAACATAAAAATAAATGCTTTTTTTGTGAAATGCTTGAACATGGTTTCACATCGATCAAACAGCACATGTAAAAAGTTTGTCAGAGGTTATAAACGTACTTTTTCTACAGAAAATAAAATGTAGCTCCGTAAATTCACTTCTACATTTCAATTTTAAAAAGAATAACATAAATGTTAATATGAAACAACAAACAATAAAACACATGCTTTTTTGAGAAATGTTTAAACATGGTTTCACATCGATGTAACAGCACATGTAAAAAGTTTGTCAAAGGTTTTAATAGTACTTTTCTACAAGAAAATAAAATGTACATCTGGAAATTCACATCTAGATTTCAATTTGAAAATGAATAATATAAATGATGAAATGTAATTACAAACAATAAAATTAATGCTTTTTTGAGAAATGTTTAAACTTGTTTCACATCTACGAATTTTCATATTTTAGTATTAATATTCTTTGTAAAACTTTTAACAAAGTTTATAAATATAGTTTACAACCAGAAAAGAAAATGTAGACAAAGAAATACGCGTTTAAATTTCAATTTCAAAAAGTATAAATAAATGCTAAAATGAATGTCTACACATTGAAATAAATGCACTTTAGGAAAATATTAAACATAGTTTTCTCATCTTTGAACTTCCTTGTTAATATAATAACAGTACATGTCAAACTTTTATCAGAGGTGGTAAAGTAGTTTTCAACAAGCAAATAAAATGTAGATCTGGAAATTCACGTCCAGATGTCAATTTTGAAAAGAATTGGTCAAATGAAATTACAAACATAAAAATAAATGCTTTTGTGAGAAATGTTTGAACATGGTATCACATCTATCAAACAGCACATGTTAAAAGTTTGTCAGTGGTTATAAATGTACTTTTTCTTCAAGAAAATAAAAGTAAATCTTAAAATTCACGTCCAGATTTCAATTTGAAAATAATGGTCAAATGAAATTACAAACATAAAAATAAATGCTTGTTTTGTGAAATGCTTAAACATGGTTTCACATCGATCAAACAGCACATGTAAAAAGTTTGTCAGAGGTTATAAACGTACTTTTCTACCAGAAAGCAAAATGTAGATCTGTAAATCACTTCTACATTTCAATTTTAAAAAGAATAACATAAATGTTAATATGAAACAACAAACAATAAAATAAATGCTTTTTTGAGAAATGTTTAAACTTGTTTAACAACTAAGAACTTTCATGTTTTAGTATTAATAGTCTTTGTAAAACTTTTAACAAATTTATAAATATAGTTTACAACCAGAAAGTAAAATGTTGATAAAGAAACACGTGTTTAAATTTCAATTTCAAAAGTATAAATAAATGCTAAAATGAATGTCCACACATTGAAATAAATGCATTTTAGTAAAAGATTAAACATAGTTTTCTCATCTATGAACTTCATTGTTAATATAATAAGAGTACATGTAAAACGTTTTTCAGAGGTTGTAAAGTACTTTTCTACAAGCAAATAAAATGTAGATCTGGAAATTCACGTCCAGATTTCAATTTGAAAAGAAATGGTCAAATGAAATTACAAACATAAAATTAAATGCTTTTTTTGTGAAATGCTTAAACATGGTTTCACATCGATCAAACAGCACATGTAAAAAGTTTGTCAGAGGTTATAAACGTACTTTTTCTACATGAAAATAAAATGTAGCTCCGTAAATTCACTTCTACATTTCAATTTTAAAAAGATTATCATAAATGTTAAAATGAAACTACAAACATAAAAATACATGCTTTTTTTAGAAATGTCTAAACTTCATTTCACATCGATGTAACAGCACATGGAAAACATTTGTCAGAGGTTTTAATAGTACTTTTCTACAAGAAAATAAAATGTAGATCTGGAAATTAACGTCCAGATTTCAATTTGAAAACGAATAATATAAGTGATGAAATCTTAATTACAAACAATAAAATAAATGCTCTTTTGAGAAATGTTTAAACTTGTTTCACATCTACGAATTTTCATATTTTAGTATTAATATTCTTTGTAAAACGTTTAACAAAGTTTATAAATATAGTTTACAACCAGAAAAGAAAATGTAGACAAAGAAATACGCGTTTAAATTTCAAATTCGAAAAGTATAAATAAATGCTAAAATGAATGTCTACACATTGAAATAAATGCATTTTAGGAAAATATTAAACATAGTTTTCTCATCTTTGAACTTCCTTGTTAATATAATAACAGTACATGTCAAACTTTTATCAGAGGTGGTAAAGTACTTTTCTACAAGCAAATAAAATGTAAATCTGGAAATTCACGTCCAGATGTCAATTTTGAAAAGAATTTGTCGAATGAAATTACAAACATAAAAATAAAGGCTTTTTTGAGAAATGTTTGAACATGGTATCACATCTATGAAACAGCACATGTAAAAAGTTTGTCAGAGGTTATAAAAGTACTTTTTCTACAATAAAGCAAAATGTAGATCTGTAAATCACTTCTACATTTCAATTTTAAAAAGAATAGCATAAATGTTAATATGAAACAACAAACAATAATATAAATGCTTTTTTGAGAAATGTTTAAACTTGTTTCACATCTACGAATTTTCATATTTTAGTATTAATATTCTTTGTAAAACGTTTAACAAAGTTTATAAATATAGTTTACAACCAGAAAAGAAAATGTAGACAAAGAAATACGCGTTTAAATTTCAAATTCGAAAAGTATAAATAAATGCTAAAATGAATGTCTACACATTGAAATAAATGCATTTTAGGAAAAGATTAAACATAGTTTTTTCATCTATGAACTACGTTGTTAATATAATAACAGTACATGTCAAACTTTTATCAGAGGTGGTAAAGTACTTTTCTACAAGCAAATAAAATGTAGATCTGGAAATTCACGTGCAGATGTCAATTTTGAAAAGAATTGGTCAAATGAAATTCTTTGGCTTGGCTTCGCTAACGAAGATTTATGGAGGGGGTAAAAAGTCCACGTCAGCTGCAGGCTCGTTTGTGGCTGACCAGTCCGATGCGGGACAGGCAGACACGATTGCAGCGGTTGCAAGGGAAAATTGGTTGGTTGGGGTTGGGTGTTGGGTTTTTCCTCCTTTGCCTTTTGTCAGTGAGGTGGGCTCTGCGGTCTTCTTCAAAGGAGGCTGCTGCCCGCCAAACTGTGAGGCGCCAAGATGCACGGTTTGAGGCGTTATCAGCCCACTGGCGGTGGTCAATGTGGCAGGCACCAAGAGATTTCTTTAGGCAGTCCTTGTACCTTTTCTTTGGTGCACCTCTGTCACGGTGGCCAGTGGAGAGCTCGCCATATAATACGATCTTGGGAAGGCGATGGTCCTCCATTCTGGAGACGTGACCCATCCAGCGCAGCTGGATCTTCAGCAGCGTGGACTCGATGCTGTCGACCTCTGCCATCTCGAGTACCTCGACGTTAGGGGTGTGAGCGCTCCAATGGATGTTGAGGATGGAGCGGAGACAACGCTGGTGGAAGCGTTCTAGGAGCCGTAGGTGGTGCCGGTAGAGGACCCATGATTCGGAGCCGAACAGGAGTGTGGGTATGACAACGGCTCTGTATACGCTTATCTTTGTGAGGTTTTTCAGTTGGTTGTTTTTCCAGACTCTTTTGTGTAGTCTTCCAAAGGCGCTATTTGCCTTGGCGAGTCTGTTGTCTATCTCATTGTCGATCCTTGCATCTGATGAAATGGTGCAGCCGAGATAGGTAAACTGGTTGACCGTTTTGAATTTTGTGTGCCCGATGGAGATGTGGGGGGGCTGGTAGTCATGGTGGGGAGCTGGCTGATGGATGACCTCAGTTTTCTTCAGGCTGACTTCCAGGCCAAACATTTTGGCAGTTTCCGCAAAGCAGGACGTCAAGCGCTGAAGAGCTGGCTCTGAATGGGCAACTAAAGCGGCATCATCTGCAAAGAGTAGTTCACGGACAAGTTTCTCTTGTGTCTTGGTGTGAGCTTGCAGGCGCCTCAGATTGAAGAGACTGCCATCCGTGCGGTACCGGATGTAAACAGCGTCTTCATTGTTGGGGTCTTTCATGGCTTGGTTCAGCATCATGCTGAAGAAGATTGAAAAGAGGGTTGGTGCGAGAACACAGCCTTGCTTCACGCCATTGTTAATGGAGAAGGGTTCAGAGAGTAAACAATATTTATAAACTTTGTTAAAAGTTTTACAAAACTATTAATACTAAAACATGAAAGTTCATAGTTGTGAAACAAGTTTAAACATTTCTCAAAAAAGCATTTATTTTATTGTTTGTTGTTTCATATTAACATTTATGCTATTCTTTTTAAAATTGAAATGTAGAAGTGATTTACAGATCTACATTTTGCTTTATTGTAGAAAAAGTACGTTTATAACCTCTGACAAACTTTTTACATGTGCTGTTTCATAGATGTGATACCATGTTCAAACATTTCTCAAAAAAGCCTTTATTTTTATGTTTGTAATTTCATTCGACAAATTCTTTTCAAAATTGACATCTGGACGTGAATTTCCAGATCTACATTTTATTTGCTTGTAGAAAAGTACTTTACCACCTCTGATAAAAGTTTGACATGTACTGTTATTATATTAACAAGGAAGTTCAAAGATGAGAAAACTATGTTTAATATTTTCCTAAAATGCATTTATTTCAATGTGTAGACATTCATTTTAGCATTTATTTATACTTTTCGAATTTGAAATTTAAACGCGTATTTCTTTGTCTACATTTTCTTTTCTGGTTGTAAACTATATTTATAAACTTTGTTAAACGTTTTACAAAGAATATTAATACTAAAATATGAAAATTCGTAGATGTGAAACAAGTTTAAACATTTCTCAAAAGAGCATTTATTTTATTGTTTGTAATTAAGATTTCATCACTTATATTATTCATTTTCAAATTGAAATCTGGACGTTAATTTCCAGATCTACATTTTATTTTCTTGTAGAAAAGTACTATTAAAACCTCTGACAAACTTTTTACATGTGCTGTTACATCGATGTGAAACGAAGTTTAAACATTTCTAAAAAAACCATGTATTTTTATGTTTGTAGTTTCATTTTAACATTTATGATAATCTTTTTAAAATTGAAATGTAGAAGTGAATTTACGGAGCTACATTTTATTTTCATGTAGAAAAAGTACGTTTATAACCTCTGACAAACTTTTTACATGTGCTGTTTGATCGATGTGAAACCATGTTTAAGCATTTCACAAAAAAAGCATTTAATTTTATGTTTGTAATTTCATTTGACCATTTCTTTTCAAATTGAAATCTGGACGTGAATTTCCAGATCTACATTTTATTTGCTTGTAGAAAAGTACTTTACAACCTCTGAAAAACGTTTTACATGTACTCTTATTATATTAACAATGAAGTTCATAGATGAGAAAACTATGTTTAATCTTTTACTAAAATGCATTTATTTCAATGTGTGGACATTCATTTTAGCATTTATTTATACTTTTGAAATTGAAATTTAAACGCGTGTTTCTTTATAAACATTTTACTTTCTGGTTGTAAACTATATTTATAAATTTGTTAAAAGTTTTACAAAGACTATTATTACTAAAACATGAAAGTTCTTAGTTGTGAAACAAGTTTAAACATTTCTCAAAAAAGCATTTATTTTATTGTTTGTTGTTTCATATTAACATTTATGTTATTCTTTTTAAAATTGAAATGTTGAAGTGATTTACAGATCTACATTTTGCTTTCTGGTAGAAAAGTACGTTTATAACCTCTGACAAACTTTTTACATGTGCTGTTTGATCGATGTGAAACCATGTTTAAGCATTTCACAAAAAAAGCATTTATTTTTATGTTTGTTATTTCATTTGACCATTATTTTCAAATTGAAATCTGGACGTGAATTTTAAGATTTACTTTTATTTTCTTGAAGAAAAAGTACATTTATAAACACTGACAAACTTTTAACATGTGCTGTTTGATAGATGTGATACCATGTTCAAACATTTCTCACAAAAGCATTTATTTTTATGTTTGTAATTTCATTTGACCAATTCTTTTCAAAATTGACATCTGGACGTGAATTTCCAGATCTACATTTTATTTGCTTGTAGAAAACTACTTTACCACCTCTGATAAAAGTTTGACATGTACTGTTATTATATTAACAAGGAAGTTCAAAGATGAGAAAACTATGTTTAATATTTTCCTAAAGTGCATTTATTTCAATGTGTAGACATTCATTTTAGCATTTATTTATACTTTTTGAAATTGAAATTTAAACGCGTATTTCTTTGTCTACATTTTCTTTTCTGGTTGTAAACTATATTTATAAACTTTGTTAAACGTTTTACAAACAATATTAATACTAAAATATGAAAATTCGTAGATGTAAATCAAGTTTAAACATTTCTCAAAAAAGCATTTATTTTATTGTTTGTTGTTTCATATTAACATTTATGCTATTCTTTTTAAAATTGAAATGTAGAAGTGAATTTACGGAGCTACATTTTATTTTAATGTAGAAAAAGTACGTTTATAACCTCTGACAAACTTTTTATATGTGCTGTTTGATCGATGTGAAACCATGTTTAAGCATTTCATAAAAAAAGCATTTATTTTAATGTTTGTAATTTCATTTGACCATTTCTTTTCAAATTGAAATCTGGACGTGAATTTCCAGATCTACATTTTATTTGCTTGTAGAAAAGTACTTTACAACCTCTGAAAAACGTTTTACATGTACTCTTATTATATTAACAATGAAGTTCATAGATGAAAAAACTATGTTTAATCTTTTACTAAAATGCATTTATTTCAATGTGTGGACATTCATTTTAGCATTTATTTATACTTTTGAAATTGAAATTTAAACGCGTGTTTCTTTATCAACATTTTACTTTCTGGTTGTAAACTATATTTATAAACTTTGTTAAAAGTTTTACAAAGACTATTAATACTAAAACATGAAAGTTCTTAGTTGTGAAACAAGTTTAAACATTTCTCAAAAAAGCATTTATTTTATTGTTTGTTGTTTCATATTAACATTTATGTTATTCTTTTTAAAATTGAAATGTAGAAGTGATTTACAGATCTACATTTTGCTTTCTGGTAGAAAAGTACGTTTATAACCTCTGACAAACTTTTTACATGTGCTGTTTGATCGATGTGAAACCATGTTTAAGCATTTCACAAAAAAAGCATTTATTTTTATGTTTGTAATTTCATTTGACCATTATTTTCAAATTGAAATCTCGACGTGAATTTTCAGATTTACTTTTATTTTCTTGAAGAAAAAGTACATTTATAACCACTGACAAACTTTTAACATGTGCTGTTTGATAGATGTGATACCATGTTCAAACATTTCTCACAAAAGCATTTATTGTTATGTTTGTAATTTCATTTGACCAATTCTTTTCAAAATTGACATCTGGACATGAATTTCCAAATCTACATTTTATTTGCTTGTAGAAAAGTACTTTACAACCTCTGAAAAACGTTTTACATGTACTGTCAATATATTAACAACGTAGTTCATAGATGAGAAAACTATCCTTAATCTTTTACTAAAATGCATTTATTTCAATGTGTGGACATTCATTTTAGCAGTTATTTATGCTTTTGAAATTGAAATTTAAAGGCGTGTTTCTTTATCAACATTTTCCTTTCTGATAGTAAACCATATTTATAAACTTTGTTAAAAGTTTTACAAAACTATTAATACTAAAACATGAAAGTTCATAGTTGTGAAACAAGTTTAAACATTTCTCAAAAAAGCATTTATTTTATTGTTTGTTGTTTCATATTAACATTTATGTTATTCTTTTTAAAATTGAAATGTAGAAGTGATTTACAGATCTACAATTTGCTTTATTGTAGAAAAAGTACATTTATAACCTCTGACAAACTTGCTACATGTGCTGTTTCATAGATGTGATACCATGTTCAAACATTTCTCAAAAAAGCATTTATTTTTATGTTTGTAATTTCATTTGACCAATTCTTTTCAAAATTGACATCTGGACATGAATTTCCAGATCTACATTTTATTTGCTTGTAGAAAAGTACTTTACAACCTCTGAAAAACGTTTTACATGTACTGTTATTATATTAACAAGGAAGTTCATAGAAGAGAAAACTATATTTAATCTTTTAGTAAAATGCATTTATTTCAATGTGTAGACCTTCATTTTAGCATTTATTGAAACTTTTTGAAATTGAAATTTAAACGCATGTTTCTTTATCAACATTTTCCTTTCTGGCTGTAAACTATATTTATAAACTTTATTAAATAATTTTACATGACTATTAATACTAAAACATGAAAATTCATAGTGGTGAAACGAAGTTTAAACATTTCTAAAAAAATCATGTATTTTAATGTTTGTAGTTTCATTTTAACATTTATGATAATCTTTTTAAAATTGAAATGTAGAAGTGAATTTACGGATCTACATTTTATTTTCTTGTAGAAAAAGAACGTTTATAACCTCTGACAAACTTTTTACATGTGCTGTTTCATAGATGTGATACCATGTTCAAACATTTCTCTAAAAAGCATTAATTTTTATGTTTGTAATTTCATTTGACCAATTCTTTTCAAAATTGACATCTGCACGTGAATTTCCAGATCTACATTTTATTTGCTTGTAGAAAAGTACTTTACCACTTTTGACAAAAGTTTTACATGTACTGTCAATATATTAACAACGTAGTTCATAGATGAAAAAACTATGTTTAATCTTTTACTAAAATGCATTTATTTCAATGTGTGGACATTCACTTTAGCATTTATTTATACTTTTGAAATTGAAATTTAAAGGCGTGTTTCTTTATCAACATTTTCCTTTCTGTATGTAAACAATATTTATAAACTTTGTTAAAAGTTTTACAAAACTATTAATACTAAAACATGAAAGTTCATAGTTGTGAAACAAGTTTAAACATTTCTCAAAAAAGCATTTATTTTATTGTTTGTTGTTTCATATTAACATTTATGCTATTCTTTTTAAAATTGAAATGTAGAAGTGATTTACAGATCTACATTTTGCTTTATTGTAGAAAAAGTACGTTTATAACCTCTGACAAACTTTTTACATGTGCTGTTTCATAGATGTGATACCATGTTCAAACATTTCTCAAAAAAGCCTTTATTTTTATGTTTGTAATTTCATTCGACAAATTCTTTTCAAAATTGACATCTGGACGTGAATTTCCAGATCTACATTTTATTTGCTTGTAGAAAAGTACTTTACCACCTCTGATAAAAGTTTGACATGTACTGTTATTATATTAACAAGGAAGTTCAAAGATGAGAAAACTATGTTTAATATTTTCCTAAAATGCATTTATTTCAATGTGTAGACATTCATTTTAGCATTTATTTATACTTTTCGAATTTGAAATTTAAACGCGTATTTCTTTGTCTACATTTTCTTTTCTGGTTGTAAACTATATTTATAAACTTTGTTAAACGTTTTACAAAGAATATTAATACTAAAGTATGAAAATTCGTAGATGTGA
Organism: Narcine bancroftii; assembly: GCF_036971445.1. Lineage (NCBI taxonomy): Eukaryota > Metazoa > Chordata > Chondrichthyes > Torpediniformes > Narcinidae > Narcine > Narcine bancroftii. The sequence goes on from NC_091472.1 coordinate 211,442,485, forward strand.
AACAAGTTTAAACATTTCTCAAAAGAGCATTTATTTTATTGTTTGTAATTAAGATTTCATCACTTATATTATTCGTTTTCAAATTGAAATCTGGACGTTAATTTCCAGATCTACATTTTATTTTCTTGTAGAAAAGTACTATTTAAACCTCTGACAAACTTTTTACATGTGCTGTTACATCGATGTGAAACGAAGTTTAAACATTTCTAAAAAAAGCATGTATTTTTATGTTTGTAGTTTCATTTTAACATTTATGATAATCTTTTTAAAATTGAAATGTAGAAGTGAATTTACGGAGCTACATTTTATTTTCATGTAGAAAAAGTACGTTTATAACCTCTGACAAACTTTTTACATGTGCTGTTTGATCGATGTGAAACCATGTTTAAGCATTTCACAAAAAAAGCATTTATTTTTATGTTTGTAATTTCATTTGACCATTACTTTTCAAATTGAAATCTGGACGTGAATTTCCAGATCTACATTTTATTTGCTTGTAGAAAAGTACTTTACAACCTCTGAAAAACGTTTTACATGTTCCCTTATTATATTAACCATGAAGTTCATAGATGAGAAAACTATGTTTAATCTTTTACTAAAATGCATTTATTTCAATGTGTGGACATTCATTTTAGCATTTATTTATACTTTTGAAATTGAAATTTAAACGCGTGTTTCTTTATCAACATTTTACTTTCTGGTTGTAAACTATATTTATAAACTTTGTTAAAAGTTTGACAAAGACTATTAATACTAAAACATGAAAGTTCTTAGTTGTGAAACAAGTTTAAACATTTCTCAAAAAAGCATTTATTTTATTGTTTGTTGTTTCATATTAACATTTATGTTATTCTTTTTAAAATTGAAATGTAGAAGTGATTTACAGATCTACATTTTGCTTTCTGGTAGAAAAGTACGTTTATAACCTCTGACAAACTTTTTACATGTGCTGTTTGATCGATGTGAAACCATGTTTAAGCATTTCACAAAAAAAGCATTTATTTTTATGTTTGTAATTTCATTTGACCATTATTTTCAAATTGAAATCTCGACGTGAATTTCCAGATTTACTTTTATTTTCTTGAAGAAAAAGTACATTTATAACCACTGACAAACTTTTAACATGTGCTGTTTGATAGATGTGATACCATGTTCAAACATTTCTCACAAAAGCATTTATTTTTATGTTTGTAATTTCATTTGACCAATTCTTTTCAAAATTGACATCTGGAAATGAATTTCCAGATCTACATTTTATTTGCTTGTAGAAAACTACTTTACCACCTCTGATAAAAGTTTGACATGTACTGTTATTATATTAACCAGGAAGTTCAAAGATGAGAAAACTATGTTTAATATTTTCCTAAAATGCATTTATTTCAATGTGTAGACATTCATTTTAGCATTTATTTATACTTTTTGAAATTGAAATTTAAACGCGTTTTTCTTTGTCTACATTTTCTTTTCTGGTTGTAAACTATATTTATAAACTTTGTTAAAAGTTTTACAAAGAATATTAATACTAAAATATGAAAATTCGTAGATGTGAAACAAGTTTAAACATTTCTCAAAAAAGCATTTATTTTATTGTTTGTAATTACATTTCATCATTTATATTATTCATTTTCAAATTGAAATCTAGATGTGAATTTCCATATGTACATTTTATTTTCTTGTAGAAAAGTACTATTAAAACCTTTGACAAACTTTTTACATGTGCTGTTACATCGATGTGAAACCATGTTTAAACATTTCTCAAAAAAGCATGTGTTTTATTGTTTGTTGTTTCATATTAACATTTATGTTATTCTTTTTAAAATTGAAATGTAGAAGTGAATTTACGGAGCTACATTTTATTTTCTTGTAGAAAAAGTACGTTTATAACCTCTGACAAACTTTTTACATGTGCTGTTTGATCGATGTGAAACCATGTTCAAGCATTTCACAAAAAAAGCATTTATTTTTATGTTTGTAATTTCATTTGAACATTTCTTTTCAAAATTGACATCTGGACTTGAAGTTCCAGATCTACATTTTATTTGCTTGTAGAAAAGTACTTTACCACCTTTGAGAAAAGTTTTACATGTACTGTCAATATATTAACAAAGTGGTACATAGATGAGAAAACTATCCTTAATCTTTTACTAAAATGCATTTATTTCAATGTGTGGACATTCATTTTAGCAGTTATTTATACTTTTCAAATTGAAATTTAAAGGCGTGTTTCTTTATCAACATTTTCCCTTCTGATAGTAAACCATATTTATAAACTTTGTTAAAAGTTTTACAAAACTATTAATACTAAAACATGAAAGTTCATAGTTGTGAAACAAGTTTAAACATTTCTCAAAAAAGCATTTATTTTATTGTTTGTTGTTTCATATTAACATTTATGTTATTCTTTTTAAAATTGAAATGTAGAAGTGATTTACAGATCTACAATTTGCTTTATTGTAGAAAAAGTACATTTATAACCTCTGACAAACTTTCTACATGTGCTGTTTCATAAATGTGATACCATGTTCAAACATTTCTCAAAAAAGCATTTATTTTTATGTTTGTAATTTCATTTGACCAATTCTTTTCAAAATTGACATCTGGACGTGAATTTCCAGATCTACATTTTATTTGCTTGTAGAAAAGTACTTTACAACCTCTGAAAAACGTTTTACATGTACTCTTATTATATTAACAATGAAGTTCATAGATGAGAAAACTATGTTTAATCTTTTACTAAAATGCATTTATTTCAATGTGTGGACATTCATTTTAGCATTTATTTATACTTTTGAAATTGAAATTTAAACGCGTGTTTCTTTATCAACATTTTACTTTCTGGTTGTAAACTATATTTATAAACTTTGTTAAAAGTTTTACAAAGACTCTTAATACTAAAACATGAAAGTTCTTAGTTGTGAAACAAGTTTAAACATTTCTCAAAAAAGCATTTATTTTATTGTTTGTTGTTTCATATTAACATTTATGTTATTCTTTTTAAAATTGAAATGTAGAAGTGATTTACAGATCTACATTTTGGTTCATTGTTCATTCAGAAACCTGATGGCAGCGGGGAAGAAGCTATCCTTGAGCTGCTGAATGCTCGTCATCAGCCTCCTGTACCTTTCTTCCCAATGGTAGCAAAGTGAAGAGGGCCTGACTAATCAGGAACATATCGATCCTTGCTTAAATACACCCAATTATCTGATCTCCACAACCACCTGTGTCAACACATTCCAGATTGACCACACTCTGGCTGAACAAATTAGTACACATTTCTGTTCATAGCCCTTCAATCCAGAAGTTGCTTCCAACAGTTGGGGGTAGCGGTTAGTGCAATGCCTTTTTCAACACCAGCGATCGGGACCAGGATTTGAATTCCATGCTGTCTGTAAGGAGTTTGTACGATCTCCACGTGTCTGCATGGGTTTTCAATGGGGGCTCCAGTTTCCTCCCAAAAATGTACTGGGATGTAGGTTCTTATGATGTAATTTTGGCAGAGCGGATTCGTAGAGCCAAATTGGCCTGTGACAGTGCTGTTTGTCTATTTTAGAAACCTTTTAAAAAACAGCATTATCACACCTCCCTGCCAGGATATTGGCTGCCCTCGAGTTAAAGTGCAAGCCGTCCCACTTGTACAGGTCAGTCCCTTCCCCAGAAATGGTTCCAATGATCCAAGAACTTAAAACCCTGCCCCCTGCACCATCCCCTCAGCCACATATTTGTCTGCACCATCTTCCTGCTCTGACCTTCCCCGGCTGGTCACCGTAATCATTTCATCAGGAATCCAGAGACAATCCCTTGGATGACTGCTCTTCTGCCTCTTTCCTAACTCCCTAAACATACTTTGCAAGACCTCTACCCAATTCCTGCCCATGTCATTGGTACCAATATGTACCAAGACCTCTAGCACAGGTTCACCTGGACAGGGGTTCATTGAGCTTGCCTGGCCGATACAAGATCTCCTAATTGTAGGTGGACAGCTCAATCCTACACCTCATGATCTTGTCATCCCGCTGTTTATTATTAAACATGAGTGATGGCTCTCTGGTTTGTCAGCAGAGTGAATGGTCTGCTGGCCAAATGGTGCCTCCATGATGCACAGCCTCCACTCTAGCCTGTGCCTCCTTCTCGATGGCCAAGTGCCTGAGTTTGGGGCCTTGGAGGGTTCGGGAGAAAACTGTCACTGGCCTGCCTGCTTGATTAAGCATGGTGAGGGAGGCATGGCTGTCCACTTGGAATGGGACTGATTCATCAATGGACCACATCCCCGTCTTGACAATCTCGTTCTTGATGCTCCACCAATGGGGGAAAGGTGGTGGTTTTCACCAGGGGTTGGGCCTTGTCTGCAATATTTGGGGATCCACTGGGCATAGTACAAGTAGAATCCCAGGCACCTTTTTAAAGCCTTGTGGTTCTCGGGCAACGGTAGTTTTGCACTCGGGGGTTATGACACCATGCTCCACCACGTACTCCAGGATTTCCAGCTGCTTGGTGCTAAACACAGACTTTTTCTTATTGGTTGAGAGATTGTGCGGTGGCCAGAAACCTCTGCAGGTTCTCGTCATGTTCCTCCTGGTCCCAGCCACAGATGATGACGTTATCTAAATATGGATAGATCACTTTTAGTTTGTTGTCATTCCTCATGCGATCCATCTCCCTTTGGATGACTGACACCCCATTTGTGAGGCAGAATGGGATCCCCAAGAAATGGTAAGAGTTGGCTGTTTGCCTCAAATGTCATGTACAGCTGGTCTTTCAGGCTAATTGGAATTTGGTGGTATGCCGATTTGAGGACAATGGTGGGGAAGACCTTGAACTGGGTGATCACATTCATTGTGTCGGCTATGCGGTGAAGAGGGTAGGCATTTGTATTGGAAAAGATCAGACCTAATCAGAGAACATACCAGCTGCCAATCAAGGTTTGGTTCCGCCCTACCCATTAGTGCACACCTTGTTGTTGGATCCATGTAAATGACCTGGACTGCACTCTCCAGCCTGCCTGTGCTTGGCCTTGGGCCATTGGCTGTTGTAATTGGATTAACCCTCCTGCCACTGAGCTATTGGTCCCCAGTAAATGATGTGGGCTTGCCCCTCCAGCACTATAAAGATGCCATGTGTTCTTTGTTCTCTCTCTTTGCCATCTTGGGGTCACCCTGCTTCACTCCAGGTCTAGAAATGTGGAAGGGTGCTGGAGAAACTGTTGGTAAGATGTGCACTGTTAAAAGGGTTGGGAGTGTTTAATTAGTGTTTGTTGTAGCATAGAGCCTTGCCTGCACTGAGTCGAGGGGTGGCAGGACATGAATGTAATATTTCCATGTGTGTATCTTTTACCCACACACATTTATTAGGTATATGCGTGTGTTTCATTGCCGCTATTATTTTTCCCCACACTATCAAATTCTTATTGCCAACCAAGTGCAGCTTCCATGTTAAATAATTTATTCACCATTATTCCACTCTTCCCACAGTTGTTGTATATACCGTGTGTGTGTGTGTGTGTGTGTGTGTGTGTGTGTGTGTGTGTGTGTGTGTGTGTGTGTGTGTGTGTGTGTGTGTGTGTGTGTGTGTGTGTGTTTGTGTGTGTTTGTGTGTGTGCACACACTAGCGCTATGTATAACCTCATTTTCCTATTGCTTTGCCACCAGCAAATAAAGCTTTTTGATATTGAAACCTGTGTCCAGATCCTTGACTTTGAGACCTACCAAACCAGTTTCCTCACCCATAACAACATCTAATAAGGTGAACCTGTTGATGGTCTGCCTGTAATTGATGACCATCCGGTACTTCTCCCCGCTCTTCACCACTACCTCTTGTGCCCTTCAGGGGCTGTTACTGGGTTCCCCCAGCAGTCTCCCATTTACGTTCTTATGAATTCCCTGTCTGTATCGCTTGGCTTTTGTGATGACTGGTTTGCAGTCCAGGGTGAAGTTTTGGAACAGAGGGGACGGAAGGACCAGGAGGGTGGCCAAACCGCAGGTTGGATGCCCTACCCAGCATTCTGGTGTGTGATTGGGCACATTCAGGAGGACGGACGAGCCCTCCAGAAACTGGTTATAACTGACCGTGAGTGGGGAGTGTGGCCCATCAAACTGCATCATCACACCCTTAAGCTGGCACTGGAAATCTAGCCCCAGTATAACCGGCGCACAGAGGTGGGGCATCACCAGCAATTTGAAGTTTTAATATTTTGTGTCCCTCATGGTTAGGGTGATGGTCCAACACCTGTGGATTTCCACAGAGAGGGATTTGGAGACTTCGCTGGGGACACCATCAGGGAATAATGTTTGGCCATACCCGGGTGTATGAAACTCTCTGTGCTTCTCGTGTCAAACAGGCAGCCTGTGGTGTGGCCATTTACCTTAATGTCCATCATCGATCGCCCCAGCTGGTGTGACCTGCTCTGGTCCCGCACAATGGAGGCCAACGCCAGCTGACTGTCCAAGTCCACTATATCATTGGGGCAGCTGCCACCAAGATGGCCACCCGGGAGATTGCGAAGATGGTCACCCTTTTAAATCACATGCGGTGCAGTGAAGTCAGATGTGACATCACCCCACATTGTGGTGCTCCTGTTCTGGACATTCAGTTCTTGGCTACCAGAAATGATGCTGGAAGTGGTGACGTAGGTTGCAGTCCTCACGCAGCGCTGCTAGAGCAGCATACCTTTGCATAGTTCCCCTTCCTCCGGCAATCTGAGCAGGTCACACTACGGGATGGATAGTACTTTTGTGGATGTGTGCCCTGGCTGCAGTAGTTACACCTCGTGTGCTCGGCTGTGGCAGCAGCAGTCAGGGACCCCAAGTCCCAAGATGGCGTCACTTGTTCTCCCCACCTGGTGGCTATGTGGCCCGCTGAACAGGCCTTTGCGTTCTTTTGGGCAGTCTCTAGTGATCAGGTCATGTGCATGACTTCCTGAAAGGACTGATCGCCTCTCTCCAGGAGTCGCTCCTTTATGTGATGGGAGTGGAAGCACACAACTAGCCCATCTCGAATGAGCTCCTCTTGGGAGGTCACTGCAGTCACATCCTGGCACCCACAGGCTCACCCCAGTTCCCGTGTGGCCCTTAGAAAATCATCGATGAATTCACCAGGGCCCTGCCATTGGGTGCCCAGTTGGTAGCGAATGTAAATGGTATTCATCAGGGCTCTGTATTTCTGTCCGCAGAAGGGCCATTGCCTCAACGTACTATTCATAATCACAGATTATTTTGTATTCTCGGTGGCACACTGCTGCGAAGAACAGATCATATCAATCACTGTTGGCTGTGATCTTGTGGCGCCTCATGTAGGCCTTCAAGCAACGTAGCCACGTATTGAACTTGACAGATGCCTCTGATTCCTTTGAATCAGTTTTCAGCTTCTCCAGTCTATTCGCCTTGTCAAAGGCTTTATTAATCAGAAAACCTTGGCATGCCTCAACATGCTGCTGGTTCATGTCCAAGGCATGGATAAAGAGATCTAAGATGGAGGTGGAGAGCTCCCCGAAAAGATAAAGAACAGATCGAGAAGATCCCCAGGAAAAAAACCCAAATAGACAGATAACCAGAAAATATGAAGATAAGAAAGGTTAAGAAGGAAATGAGGAAAGAATGGAAGGAGGGAAAGGCTTACCGCGAGGTGGAGAGACCGACCTTGGGCCTACCAGAACGTCGACGGCAATGGCGGTGACTGTGGATGCCCAGACTACCCCACGGGAGGAAGACTCACCCAGAAGGGATTGGATCGCGAGGGGGCCGGCGGGGGGAGGCCACAACTGAGGCGACGGGAGCAGGGAGCGAAGTGGCAGAGGCCCGTGGATGGCAGGAACGCTTGGTGCCCGTGGAGGTGGCGGCAATAGAAGGGAGGAGACTAGGGAGATCAGGCCTTTATTGGGGATCTTACGGGGAGGAGCTACAGGAATGGATCGTGGGCCAGCCAGCTCAGCCCAGTGGGTCATGCTTGCAGTAACGCGTTCCACTTCAAGGTCACATAGCTTCAATGGGAAATAAAGGGGAACTTACTCCTTGAAGGGTTCAGGCCCGAAATAACAGTAATATATCTTTACCTCCTATGGACACTGCAAGACCGGCAGAGCTCCTCCAGCATTTCTGGGTGTTTCTAATCACCAAGATTTCTGCCTGGGCCTTTGCTTAGGTATCAATAAAAACAGGCAGCCATCAGAATAAAAAGGTGGGGGTGGGGGAAAGGACCAAACTGAGACCACCCGTAAATTGGAGGAACAACGCCTTGTCTTCCATCTGGGCACTCAGACGACATTCCCACTCCTATCAGAGTTACTCTTTCCCCCTATCACCTCAGCAGCTTTTCTATTCAACCCTCCCTCCTGCGTCCACTTTCAATCTCCTCCGCCATTTCCACCACATGCGATGTGATCCCACCACTAGGCACATATTCCCCTCTCCTCCCCTCTCTGTCTTCTGCAGGGACCACTCCCTCCGTGGCTCACCTATCCACACCTCCCTCCCCACTAATTGTCCCCTGTGACCGCTGGAGATGCTCCACTTGTGCCCATACCTCCTCCCTCAGTATCATTCGGGGCCCCAAACAGTCCTTCTACGTAACACCTCACTTGTGAATCTGCATGGGTCATCTACTGCATTCGGTGCTCCCGTTGTGGTCCCCTTTACATTAGAAAGTCTGGAGGCAGACTGTGAGGTCACTTTGTTGAGCACCTCGGCTCTGTCCACCACAATAGCATGGATCTTCCAGTGGTTACCTATTTCAATTCTCCATCCATTCAATTCTCACCTCTCCTCTTGAATCCAATTAAAACCTTCTGGTCACTTTTTTTTAAATCTGGGGTGGTGGCAAGATGGCATAGAAGGAAGATGTGTGTTCCACCTCTCCCCAGCTGGATCATTAAATACCTGGTTTTCAAAAAGTACAAAAGTGATTAAAAATAAGATTTACAGTTATTTAAATAACAGTGCTTTATGATGGCATCTGATGTGAAAAAGTTTAAACCTCAGCTTCAGAAAAAACTACCATATAAAAGTGCGGAAGAATTGAGGCCTACCTGCATAGCTGAATCCACGTAGTCGTTGTTAAGAGTCTCCAAGCCTCAGAGGACTCCAGCCTGTTTGAGCTTGACAAGATGGCACCGGCACATCGGTGAGTTCGGCTGTTGCCGACCTGCGTCCATGTGAAGCTGTGCGCGCGGGCGGCACGGCCGATAAGGGGACCCGTGAGACCGCGACCTCACTGGGTGGCCCAGTGGCGCACAGGAAAGTGTTGGAAGACACCTCTGCGCTTCTGACGGCCTTTCCTGGACTATGTGCGGCATCGCGGGCCTGGGAGCTGTTGGAAAAAATTGGCGCTGTGGGGGAACTCGAATGTCGGTGTCCCAAAGACGTCGGGTGTCCAGACCCGTAGCCGTTCAGTTAGAGGACCTGTGATGACTGAGGAAGAAGAGGAACTTACCTTACTGGAATACGTCCAGGAGGAGGAGCTTGCAGTTAAAAAAGGTGAATCCCAAAAAGTGGAAGTGGAATCTGGACTGGATTGTTTTGGAAGGGATTGCTGGTCAAATACAGCAAATGCATAATATGTCAAAACAAATATCAACTCAAATGACTCAAGGATTTATGGAGATGAAAATAAAAATGAATACTTTGTGTGATGAAATGTCATCACCTGTGAAACTCAAGTTTCTTCAATAGCATTGAGATTTCCATGAAACAGGAAATGACTGTAGTCAAAAGTGATATTAATAAATGTATAAAATCAGTAGATACTGTGCAAGATAATTTTAAGAAAATTGAAACAGCTTTCTCTGAGTGTCAAACTCAGGACGAATGTAATAAAGAAAAAAATGGAAAAAGTGGGAGGTTCTTTTGTAGATTGGTGGATTCAGAAAAGAGATTTAATGAAGAAGATTGATTCATTGGAAAATCAAAGGCGGAGGAATAATGTGAAAATAGTTGGTCTTCCAGAGGATATGGAAGGTGCTGACCCAATAAAATTTTTAAGCATTGTATCCCAGAGGTGCTGGGTAAAGAGTTTTTCACTGAAGGTCTGGAATTGGATAGAGCTCACAGAGCTGTGAGAAAAAGGCCACTTCCAGGACAAGCACTGAGAGCAGTCTTGATTCATTGTTTAAGATATCAAGATCGTGAAATGATTTTACGTATGGCAGTGCAGGACGTAAGACAAATCAATCTCCATTAATAGTTCAACATAATAGGATGTTCTTTTATGCTGATTTGAGTCAAGGTTATTAGAAGACAATGAGTATTTAATATGGCGAAAGACATTTCGTGGTGAAAAGGTTACAAGTTTGTTTTTTGTTATCCTGCAATTTTGAAAGTTTTCAATGGAAATTTTCAATCTCAATGTTTTGAGAATGATCATGATGCTTTGATTTTTGCCAATTCTTTGCCGGAATTGCGAAGAAATGGATCTTCTCCTCCATTATGTCCTAAGAGGAGAGTGAATGGAAATGGAAATGGACTTGGGAATGGGGTCAAATAATCCAATTAGGAAAAAAAGAATATTGGCTGATATTAAAAATTGAAAATTTATATTGCTTTTTTACAAGAAACACATTTGACTGAGAAAGAACATTTGAAATTGAAAAGGGATTGGATTGGTCATGTTTTCTCATCTTAAGGCTAGAGGAGTAGTGATTTTGATTCATAAAAATTTACCCTTTGAAATGGAATCTTCAGAGGGTTATGCTGGCAGAGAATTAAGAATTAATTGTAAAGGTTTTGCTGAATCATGGACTTTGTTGAATCTTTATGCCCCTAATATAGATGATGAGCAGTTTATTTCAGAAGCTTTATCATTGTTAACTAAAGCTAATTAAAATTTTTATTTGGGGTGATTTTAATTGTGTTCTCGACCCTTTATTGGATAGAAATCCAAAAAGTATAAGGAAATCAAAGATGGCAACACAAATTAATGTGTTAATGAAAGATTTAAATTTGGTGGATATTTGGAGAAAAGTTAACCCTACAGAGAAAGATTTTTCTTTTTATTCTTCGAGACATGATTCATTTTCTAGAATTGATTTATTTTTGGTATCAGCACATTTACAAGGTAGAGTATACTTTTATATAAATATAAAAGTAGAGTTATATCTGATCATTCATTATTACTTTTTTCTTGCAAAAGTTCAGAGGTAGTATGCCTGTCGTTCAGATGGATGTTTAATGAAATGCTATTGAAGAAACCTGAGTTTGTTACTTTTGTTAAAGAGGAGATTTCTTTAATTTTGACTGAAAATGTTAATTCTGTGGATAGTCATTTTGTAATATGGGATGCTTTAAAAGCTTATTTGAGAGGACAGATCATTAGTTATTCTACAAAAGTTAAGAAACAATATATGGCAGAAAGTTTAGAGTTAGAAAATAAGATTGCTGAGTTAGAGAAGGACTTTCAGAAAGGGGTAACAGAAGATTTTTAAAAAGTTGCATTAGAGAGGTTGAAATTGCATTATAATACTTTCCAAATTTATCAATTTAAGTGCTTAATTAATCAATGTTGTTATGAGTTGGAGGAAAGAGCTCATAAAGTACTTGCTTGATGATTGAAAGCTGAACAGGCATCTCAGACCGTTAATGCTGTTAAGAAGAATTCAATAATAACAGAAGCCTCAGGAAATTAATGACCAGTTTTGCTAATTTTATCAAAAATTATATACTTCTGAGGAGAAACAGGATAATGGTTCTATTGACTCTTTCTTATCTAAATTAAAGTTACTGGTATTAGATGGAATTTATGTTCAGGAATTGGAATCTCCATTTATGGATTTTGAAATTAAGAAAGCTATTCAGGAAATCCCGAACAGAAAGTCCCGAGGGGATTATGGAATTTTATAAACTTTTTTATGATGATTTTTCTAATGAATTTAGAGAGGTGTTGAATCAAGTTACTGAAGATTGGAAGTTACCAGAATCATTTTCAAGTGCTTTAATAACTGTTATTCAAATAAAAGATGGAGATTCATTAAAAGTATCTTTGAAAAGACCTATTTCTTTATTAAATGTAGATTATAAAATTATAGCAAAAGTATTAGCGAATAGACTTGCTAAATATTTGCCTAAATTGGTACATATTGATCAAACAGGTTTTATTAAGAATAGAAATGGATCAGACAATATATTTTTATTAATTACTTTGGTTAATACATATCGAAAGCAACCTAACCATCCTATGGTTGTTGCATTAGTTGCAGAAAAAGCTTTTGATAGGGTTGAGTGGGATTTTATATTTAAGGTGTTAGAGAAATTTAAATTTCGCCCTTTTTTTATTGGTTGGATTCAGGCTTTATATATGAACCCAATTGCTAGGGTGGTGACAAATGGACAGATTTCTTTACCATTTAAATTGACTAGTTCAACTTGACAGGGCTGCCCATTGTCACCAGCCTTATTTGCATTGGTTATTGAACCGTTAGCTCAGGCTATTAGACAAAATGAAGAAATTAGAGGGATGAGGGTTAAGAATGAAGAATATAAAATTAACTTATTTGCGGATGACGTGTTGGTATACTTGATGGAACCTGAACGGTTGTTGAAACAACTTCAAGAGTGTTTGTTGAAATTTGGAGAATTATTGGCATATAAAGTTAATTGAGATAAAAGTGAAATTTTACCAGTTGAATTTAAAACAATTACTTTTTTTATTCTTCCAAATTAGAAATGTTCTGAATATTTTACTGCCAAACTTCCCAACATTGCACCAATCGATTTAATTAAAACTTTTTTTAATCATTTGAACCCTTCTCATAAAGATTTAATAGGTAACATTCATAATAAGTTATTGAGATTGCAATAAAATTCTAACGATAAAATTAAAAGAGCCTGGGTAGAGGAACTATGGGAGAAGATTTTTGGACTGGGTAATACCTCTTCAATATGTGCTCATCATATTAGTCGACCTTGGTTAGAGGGAGGGGTTTTGATTATATTGGTTTTTTCCTTTTCTTTTTTATTTCATTTTGGGAAATTAGATAAAAGATGTGTTTAACCAAGAATTGTAAACATAGATGATTTTTTTTTGTTTCTGAGAAGTAAAAATTCCTTTTTTTAATATAAGGGAATTTTATTTATCTTATCTTAAAAGATATTTTTTCTATGAAGAATGTGTAAATCATGGATAAAAAGATCTAAGATGGGGGTGAGTGCTCCCCAAAAATATGAAGAACAGATCGAGGAAGATCCCCAGAAAACAAAGAACCCAAATAGACAGAAGATAACCAGAAAATACGAAGATAAGAAAGGTTAAGAAAGAAATCAGGAAAGACTGGAAGGAGGGAAAGGCTCCTTGTGACCTTGGTTGACCTTGTGCCTACCAGAATGTCGACAGCAGCAGCAGTGACTGTGGAGCTCCAGACCACCCCATGGGAGGAAGACTCACCCGGAAGGGATTGGATTGCGAGGGGGCCGGGTGACAGCTGCGACCGAGGCAGCAAGAGCAGGGAGCAAAGTGGTGGAGGTCTGTGGATGGCGGGAACAATCAGGGCCCATGGATGCCTGGACCACCAGAAGAATAAGCATATACCTGGTAAGGAAGATCCACATGAGGGCTAGGAGGAGATCGCAGCCGAAGTGGCATTGGATGGATGAGGCATGGGGCCTGGTGGGAGCAGCGCAACCGATAAGGCATCGGGACTCAATGGAGAGAGGAGAGGTTGGGAAGCCTGGGAAGCACCAGCCTGACAACTTCTGAGGAGGAAGAAAGGGAAAGAGAAGAGGAGGAACAGAGAAGAAGGACTGTGAGAAAAGAAAGGCAGAGGGATAAGGAGGGATTGGTGCCCACAACCAGGGATATTATGGGAGCTATTCAACAAATGCAAAAAGCATTATAAACATTGGTGGTGGACTAGAATGTAATTAAGCCTGGATTATTTAACCAAAAGGGTGGCAGTGACAGAGGAGAGAATTGATGGAGTGGAAGAGAGACTGGAAAGGAGGGAGAGAGAGATGGGTAGGAGAGAGAAAGAGAAAAAATATGGGAAAAATTGGACTCCTTATAGAACTGTAGCAGGATAAATTATATAAAGATAGTGGGGATGAAGAGGGGAGAGACCCAATGGAATTCTTTAAAATATTGATTCCAAAAATGCTGGGAAAGGACCAAATCTGGAAATAGAAAGAGCCCTCTGATTTCTCGCAGACACCCCACACCTGCCCAGACCCGGTTAAAAGCCTCGCTCTGTCCTGATCAAGCTCCTTCGCAACCAGGACAGGGAGCAAATTACATGGGCAGTAGTAAGGGGAGCAAATGAAATAGTGGGAGAGCAGTGGAATATGAGGGGGAAAAGGTCCTTTTTTGATGAATATTAGTGTGGTGCTATTAAGGAGAAGAAAGGAATTTTATGTCGTCAATAAGAATTTTAAAGCAAAAGGGGATAGAGTTCGTCCTCCTTCACCCTGCAACTTCAAAAATAATAAGGCCAGAGGGGAAAATTATTCTTCACAGATGCTAGGGAGGCATTAAGTTATGTTAAAAACTTGCCATCCTCTTGGGATTCAATGTAAATATAAATGGGGAAGAAACCAATGGAATAATGGGTTGTATATACTATAAATGATAAGAATATTGAAGGGATTATTTTATTGTTAAAAACATGAAAGTTAAAATTAAATAAAGAATATGGTAGCTCTCAGAAGGGTCCATAGGCACTCTCCATAATAATGGTGAGTTGGTGCCAGTTTTGTGGGAATGAGTGCTGGGAAGAGGAAGACTTGGAGGAAGGGAGGGTGGGGTATCTGGGGGTATTTCTTTTTTTTTTCTTTGTCTGATTTGTTGGTTTTAGTTCTTTTAGTTTGTTTAGGTTTTATTTGGAGCGTGGACATCTACATCAGGGGCCCATGGATGATAGGATGGATGGAAGATAAGTATCAGAGGAGAGAAAGGAAGGGGAGGAAAATAATAGAGGTGCTGGGGTAAGGGATAAGGGATAATTAAATTTGTACATTTCAACATAAATAGCATAACCGGACAAATAAAAAGACACTTGGCACACCTTAAAAAATGCAGGTAGATATAGCATTTCTACAGGAGACCCATCTCACAAATCAGGAACACAGGAAGTTAAAAAAAGGGTTGGACCAGGTGGTGATGCCTTCCTTCAATTCCAGAGCCAGGGGAGTGGCTATCCTTTTTGGAAAAAAAAATTTTCCAGTTGAGGTCCGGAGTGTGGTCGCTGGCCCAGCTGTGAGATTTGTGAAGATCCATTGTCAAATATAATCCAAATCAATGAACACCTATGAATATATATGCCCCAAACTTTGATGATGAACAATTTATACAAGATATATTTCTGAAGGTAACAGAGGGGTGTGAATATATCTTGATTGGAGGGAATTTTAACTTTTGTCTGGATCTGGTCATGGACAAGTCAGCGAGGAAAGTAACAAGGGCTAGGGCAGCTAAATCTACCCTGGCCTTTATGAAAGAGCTACATTTAATAGATGTCTGGAGAAGGTAAAATCCAAGAGAGAGAGATGGGGATTACTCCTTTTACTCGAGACAACATGATTCCTACACCAAAATTGATTTATTTTGGCATCAGCCAATTGGAGAGAAGGATAGTGGGGGCTATCTGACCATTCCCTTGATTCTATCCATCATAATGTCAGATAAGCATACAGATGGCACCCTATCTCTTTGCTATTGAGAAACCTGGAATTTTGTAGCTTCATTCAAGCTCAGACAGATATATTTTGTGAGATGAACTGCCCCTCTTCTACCAATAGTTTCCTATTATGGGATACATTGAAGGCTTATTTAAGGGGACAGATAATTTGAGATACCAAGGGTATCAAAAAGGCGTATATGAAAGAAATAAACAACTTGGAACAGGAAATAACAACATTGGAAAAAGATTACCAAAGATCGGGTTTTGAGGAAAAATACAGGAATGTGATGAACATAAAGCTCAAATACAATACAATGCAAACGTATTAGATCTAGACAATGGTATTATGAGCTGGGGGAAAGGGCCTATAAAGTCTTATCTTGAGACAGTCGGCCAGCTGTTGTCTTGTCCCCATGTTCTTCTGCAGGTACAGATGTTGCTCCCTGCAGTAGGCTAGTGGTGTACCACCACATTCACCCCCTTCTTTAAAATCGACTGGGGGGGGGGCAGGGTTGCAGTAAAGCATATACACAATATTTACAGATTAAGATGGTCCAGCGGCCGTCAGAGTCTCTGCGACCATCGCAGAACTGGCTCCTGGTCACTGGTCGGTGAGGGTATGGGGGGGCTGGAGGCAAGGGCCAGAGTGCCTGGCGTGATGCAGCGTGGATAGGTAGCTGGGGGGAATGGGGTTAAGTCATGTGTATCACATCGGATGAGCTGAGGGGTGGGTTCATCCCCCACAGTTGTAGCAAGTCCTGGTGTCCAAGGAGGAGTTGAGTGCCCCATAGCTGTCCAGGGTCAGGGGTGTGTGTCAGGCCAGCTGGGTCCTGGGCTGGAGGATTTGTGGGTGTTCTCAGTCTGGCCATGCATGAGATCATGGACAGACATGTCTGCAAGGGAATGGGATGGGGAAATGGAAATGGGTGGCCACTGGGAGATCCACACTATTGTGATGTGACTCAACAAAATATCACCCAGTCTGCATCCAGTTTCTCCTACGTACAGACCACAGCAGGAGCGCCAGATGCAGTAGACAACCCCTGCAGATTCACAAGTGATGTATTACTTCACTTGGAAGGACTGTTTGGAGCCATGAATAGTGGTGAGGGAGGAGGTGTGGGCAGAAGTGGAGCATCTCCTGTGGTCACAGGGGAGGTCCCAAGGGGATGATCGGTGGGGAGGGTGGATTAGACGAGGGAGTCATAGGGGGAGCGGTCCCTGTGGAAGGTGGAGAGGGAAAGAGAGCGAATATGTGCTATGGTCTAGTGTCTGGAATATGTGTCTAGTATTGGGATCACGTAGTAGGTGGCAGAAATGACAGAGATGGATGTGTTGGATGTGGAGGCTGGTGGGGTGGTAGGTGAGGACAAGGGGAATCCTGTCCTTGTTGCACATAGGGGAATAGGGGGCCAAGGCAGATTTGCGGGTAATGGAGGATATGTGGGTGAGAGCCGAGTTGATGGTGGTAGAGGGAAACCACGTTGTTTGAAGAAGGAGGACATCTCGGAAGATCTGACATTGAAGTCCTCATCCTGGGTACAGATGTGATGGAGACAGAGGAATTGAGAGAATGGAATCCTTCCAGGGGACAGGGTGGAAATATGTGTAGTTGAGGTAGCTGTGGGAGTTGGCGGGTTTGTAGAAGATGTCTGCGGAGAGTTGGTCTCCTGAGATGGAGACAGAGAGATCGAGGAAAGGGAGAGTGTCGCTGGAGATGGACCAAGTGAATTTACGGTTGGAGTGGAAGTTGGCAGCAAACTGGATGAATTCATCATGAGGCAGTACCAAAGTAGTCATTGATGGGGTGGAGGAAGAGTTGTTGTCACAGGCCTTGCCTGTGGAGGCTTGTAGCATAAATTGCTCCATTAAGCCAACAAAAAGGCAGGCATTACTGGGGCTCATGCAGGTACCCACGGCTACCCCTTTAACCTGGATAAAGTGGGATAAGTCAAAGGAGAAATTATTGAGGGTGAGGACAATCTGCCAGCTGAAGGAGGGCTGGTTGGTTCTACTGTCCACAAAGAAATGAAGGGCCTTCAAAGGAGATGTATAGGGATTGGATATTCATGATAAACATGAGGCGATTGAGTTGAGGGAACTGAAAGTTTATGGAAGGTGTGTGATGTGTCCCAGATGTAGGTGGGGAGGGACTGGACCAAAGGGGACAAAACAGAGACAATGGAAGCAGAGACCAATTTGGTTGGGCAAGAGCACATGGACACGATGGGTCTGCCAGGACAATTGGGTTTGTGGATCTTAGGTAGGAAGTAGAAACGGGTGGTACAGGGTTGGGAAACAATAAGGTTGGAGGCCGTGCCAGGGAGGTGACCAGAAGTGATGAGTTCAGAGATGGTGTGTGATACCGTAGCTTGATATATTTTGGTGGGGTCCTGTTGGAGGGGTAAGAGGAGGTTTCTGAGAGTTGTCATCTGGCTTCAGCCAGATAGAGGTCAGTGCACCAGACCATAACAGCACCACCCTTGTCTGCAGGTTTGATGGTGAAGTTTGGACTGGTGCAGAGTGAGTGATGGGACAGATGTTCCGAGGGGGTGAGATTGGAATGAGTGAGGTAAGTAGTGAGGTCAATACAGTTGTTGTCACAGTGGCAGTTGGAAATATAAAGGACCAGAGCAGGTCGAAGACCAGAATGAAGTGTCCAGGAGAAGGAAGAAGGTTTAGAGGGAGAAGGGGTCTGTAGTGGAGGGTGAAGAATCTTGGTTGTGGAAGTAGGCATGGTGACGGAGCCAAAGGAAGAAGAGGAAGGGGTAGCAACATGTGTTAATAGGTAGGAGATCACAGGGAGATCAAGGTGGGAGGGTCAGAGGAGGCAGTTGTTTATCTCAGTACTATTGCCATTACTATCAGTGATATATGGGAATTACGCTTTACAAGTAACATTTTGTAAAAAAAACATTACTTTCTTTCCTTTTAAAATATTTTTACTGGTATTTAATATATAAACAATTAAACAATACAATTATACAATGAGAAACATTTAAAAATACAGGAAAAATATTTCAAATATGAATATAAATCAGAGGACATCGGTAATAGTGTGGAAAAATAGAACATCAAACACTGATAAAAAAATCCCCAAACCAAAAGAGAAAAAAAGGAAAAATAAAATTAAAAGTTATTTGAAAATAAATTATGAATTTCTTTTTTTTTAAATAAAGTATACAATTGTCTTCTCATTCTGTAAGAATTTTTTTAATCAAAAGTTGTATTAATCGCAGTTGAGCAAAGCCATTATCTGTTATTTGATACAGTTTTTTTTAAAAAAAGGAAAAGGGGGAACCTAAATTAACTGGAAAAAAAAACAATTACTAAGAATTCTGTATGGTCTGGTACAGGGAAGGCGGTCCATGGGGGGAGGTGGGGGGAGGTGGGGAAACTCACTGAACCTCTCACCACACTCTGGGCAGGTGAAGGACCTCTCGCCGGTGTAGATCTGCTGGTGTCTCCCCAGCTTGTGAAACTCACTGAACCTCTCTCCACACTCGGGGCAGGTGAAGGGCTTCTCGCCGGTGTGGACCCATCTGTGTATCTCAAGACTGGACAACCCGGTGAAGGCCTTCTCGCACTCGGAGCAGGCAAATAGCTTTTCCCCAGTGTGGTCCTGCCAATGCCTCCACAGGTCAGGGCAGACACACTCGGGGCAGACAAATGACCTCTCCCCAGTATGGACCCACCGGTGTTGCATTAAATGGCTCGGCCATTTAAAGTTTTTCCCGCAATCAGAGCACTGAAACAGGTTCATCGCTGTAGGGACCAGAGGGTGTGACCAGGGGATAAATCAATGCAGTCCTGCCCTGGGGCACACAGCATGTGCTCAACCCAATGGAGGCTCCTGGAGAGCTGGGCAGTGGGTTAAATCAACACTGAGGCTGGGACTGGGGCATAGACCCTCTAGCTAGGCATTGCAAGCTCCGGAACCACAGGAGCTCTCTGTTCCATGACACGGTGCTGCCCTCTGCTTCTGGCACCCAGCAGCTGGTGCTGAATCACCTGTGATCCCCGACAAGTGCCCTACCTGGGAGGCATTGCCAACTCCTCGGAAAGGTGCATGCACGCTGCTCAGAACAGCCTTTGCCAAGCGCGGTGCATTATGGCCAGAGAGGGCTCCACTGATTGGCGCTTTGCAGGTAGCGAGCAAACCCCTGTGTTGGAAATACGGGTTGGGAAAGTGATGGCCGGGCACTCAGAGCTAGGGTTCCCTCTGACACATGGGCGCTGATTTAAAATACAGGTGAGGAAACCTCTCCCGATGCTGTTAAGTTCACAAAGAAGATGTCTGTTGCTGACTGTAATATAATATCATAAGCAGGTTAGCAATTCGGCCAATCGAACTGCCCAACTATTCCATCATGGCTGATTTACTATCCTTTTCAACCCCATTCTCCTGCCTTCTCCCCGGCCCCGCCCCTCAGATTCCTTTCCTATCACTACCTTCGATATCCCCAACAAACTGGTCTACAACACAGCTTGCAGCACTGAATTCCACAAATTTACCACTGTCTGGGTAAAGCAATTCCTCCTCTCTGTTCTAATGGGATGTTTTATATTCCGATTCTGTGCCTCCTGGTCGCTGACTACCCCACCAGAGGAAACATCCTCTCCACATCTACTATATCCAGGCCTTTCAGTATTCCATGTGTTTTAATGAGATGCCCACCTTCATTCTTCTAAACCCTGGAGAGTACAATCTCAGAGCCTTCGAATTCTTATAGTTTACCAGATACTCATTTTTTTCATTATTTACAGATTAGAGATTCTTTGCGATCTCAAATATATACATTTCCTAAGAGCATTGATAAGAATTTAATCAATGTAATTTTTAATTAATATCCTTTTTAATAATGGTTCAATATCCAACATTTATGATAATGTTGCTGGGAATAAGAGAGGCTCCCTTAGATAAAATTTAAAAAGTCTGGGAACAGGACTTACAGCCTTTAATTCCTGAAGAAACTTGGAATGTAATTTTTAAATTGGCTAATACATCATCTTTATGTGCTCACCACTCCCTCCTACAATATAAAGCTCACATGTCCAAAGTCAAACTATCTTGTTTTTATACATATATATTTCCTCGTTGTGATAAATACTACAATGGATATGCTTCACTCATTCATTTGTTTTGGATATATGCAAGTCTTGAGAAATACTGGAGTGAAGTATTTCGAACTCTTTCTGAACTTTTTAAAAGTTAAATTTTAAGCCTAAAACCTTTAACTGCCTTGTTTGTTATTGTTGGAAAGAATAGTATAATTTTAATGGCATCTGACTGCCATGTACAGTGGAACCTCGATTTAATGCATCCCGATTTAACGCGAATTCAGATATAACGCAATGAGTCATTGGACCCTTTAAAGTCCACCTTCCATTCTTTGAGATAGGATGTTAAGCGAACCCATTTTTAAAAGATGCAGTACCAGGGATGGTGCAATGGATGTTTAGACATGGTGGATCTAAATGATTAAGGTACGTACAGTAATATTTCTCTTGGTGGGGAATTCATCGCATTGATGAGGGGGGCTGGGGGGGTTAAGAGCTGCCGTGAACGGGGAGGGGGTGAGTACTCCCACAGAGGGGGATGAGTGGGGAATATCTCAGTGACTGAGGGAGGTGAATGTTGCCTTGAAAGGTGGGGGTTGATGAATGCTGGCGATCCATGTACACAGTAGTGAAACCCCGATTTAGCCCGACCTCGTATTTTTCTCGAGGCGATTTATTTGGATCCCAACTATTATATTATAACAGGGTTCCATTGTATCAGCTTTACTTCTCTTATGGCAAGGTGGTCAGTGTTGCTCAAATGGAAGGATGTCGCTCCGCTTACTTACGTCCAATGGCCATATGATGTTATGTCATATCTACATTTAGAAAAGATCAGATGCTCAATATCCAATTTGAACTAACATTTCAAACACTGTGGGGCCCTTTATGAATTTCTTTCAAAATCATTGATTTGATATCAATGTAGAGGGTTCTAATAAAGTAATTTAGTTTTACTCTAATAAGGATCTTTTTCCCATCTCTTTGCCAAACAGTTTCCTTTTTGGTAGTGGGCTTAGATTTTCTTTTTATAAAATATTATTATAATAGAATTTGTTAGAGAATGCGGGGTGACAAGCATTATCTAATGTACTATATTTTGACTTTTAACGTATTCTTATGTACTCTGCATCTTTCAATGTGGAATTTCAATTTCAATAAAAATATTGAAATAGAAATCATTCTCCTTATATGAAAATCTGCCAATCCAGGGATCATCCTTGTAAACATCCTCTGGACCCTGTCCAATGGAACACACCCTTCCTTTGATATGGAGCCTAAAACTGTGCACTCACCAATGCTTCATAAAGCCTCATTACACCCCTGCTCTCATATTCTCTCTCTCTGGAAATGAACACCAGCATTCCATTTGCCTTCCTTACCATTAATTCTATGTGCAAGTTCACCTTTAGAGAGTCTTGCACGAGAACTCCCAAGTCCCTCTGATTTCTAAAAGTCCACCCATTTATTCTTTCCACTAAAGTGCATGATCATACACTTCTCTACACTACACTCCATCTGCCATTTCCTTGCCAAATCTTCCAACCTAAGGTTTTCTGCAGACTATCTGCCCCACATGATCCCAACACGAGGCACATATTCCCCTCCTCTCCCTCACCGTCTTTCAGGGGGACCACTCCCTTGTCCACTACTACCTCCCCACCAATCATCCCGTTGGGACCTACCCTGTGACTGCAGATGTTCATATAAACATAGAAACATAGAAGATAGGAGCAGGAATAGGTCATTCAGACCTTCGAGTCTGCTCTGCCATTCAATGAGATCATGGCTGATCTTAAAGTTCAGTACCCCATCCCCGCCTTAACTCCGTAACCCCTAATTCCCTTATACTGAAGAAATATATCTAATTCCCTCTTAATTCAATGAACCTGCCTCTACTGCTCTCTGTGGCAATGAATTCCACAGATACACCACCTTCTGGGTAAAGAAATTCTTCCTCATCTTGGTACTAAATAGTTTGCCTATTATCCTCGAACCATGGCCCTGGGTTCTGGACTCCCCCACCATCGGAAACATCCCTTCCGCATCCATTCTGTCCAGTCCTGCCAGAATTCTATATGTCTCTATGAGATCCCCTCTCAATCTTCTAAACTCCAGTGAGTACAATCCCAATTTGCGCAATCATTCCTCATAAGTTATTCCTGCCATTCCAGGTATCAGCCTGGTGAATCGCCTTTGTAGTCCCTCCATTGCAAGAACATCCTTCCTCAGATAAGGTCACCAAAACTGCAAAACTGCACACAATACTCCAGGTATGGACTCACCAAGGCTCTGTACAACTGCAGTAAGGTATCCTTAATCCTATACTCAAATCCTCTTGATATGAAGGCCAACATACAATTTGCCATTTTAACCACCTGTTGTACCTGCATGTTCACCTTCAGTGACTGGTGCACAAGAAACCCTAGGCCTCTCTGCTTCCCCATCTCGCAATCTACTGCCATTCAAATAGTAGTCTGCCCTCCGGTTTGTATTACCTCACATTTATCCACATGGTAGTGCATTTGCCATGTACCCCAATTTATCCAAATCACACTGGAGCTTCCTGATGCCCTCTTCAATGCAAACAACCTCTCCTAGCTTAGTGTCATCTGCAAATTTGGAGATATTACATCTAATCCCCTCATCTAGATCATTAATGTAAATTGTGAACAGCTGGGGTCCCAGTACAGATCCCTGCGGCACCCCACTGGTCACCGCCTGCCACTCATAAAATGAGCCATTTATCCCAACTCTCTGTCTTCTATCTGCCAGCCAGTTCTCAATCCACATCAATACCTTGCCCCCAATCCCATGAGCCTTGATTTTGTATGCCAGTCATTTATGTGGGACCTTATTGAAGGCCTTTTGGAAATCCAGGTACACCACATCCACTGGCTCACCCCCATCTATTTTATCTGTCACCATCTCAAAGAATTCCAATAGATTTGTCAAGCACGATTACCATTTGTAAATCCATGTTGACTCGGTCCAATCCCTTCTCTGCTAGTCATATGCTTCGCTATTACATCCTTAATAATGGATTCCGTCATTTTGCCCACTACTGATGTAAGACTCACCGGCCTATAATTTCCTGCTTTTTTTCTAACCCCCTTTTTAAATAATGGGGTAACATTAGCTACCCTCCAATCCATGGTTACTGATCCTGAGTCTATCGAGTTCTGGAAAATAATTTTTAAAGCATCTGCTATCTGAATGTCCACTTCTTTAAGTACCCTAGGATGTAGATTATCAGGCCTTCAATCCCTTCAATTTCCCCAAGACCATGTCCTTAGAGATACTGAATTCTTTCAGCTCCTCCCTTGCGTTAGTCTCTATGTTTCCCAACTTCCTTGGGAGGTTATTTGTATCCTCTCTTGTGAAAACAGAACTAAAGTAAGAATTTAATTGGTCTGCCATTTCCTTATTCCCCATTATATATTCCCCTGATTCTGACTGCAAGGAACCTACTCTGGATTTCACCAATCTTTTCCTCTTGACATATCTATAAAAGCTTTTGCAGCTGGTTTTTGTGTTTGCTGCAAGCTTACTTTCGTAATTTATTTTTGCCCTCTTGATTAATCCCTTTGTCCTCTTTTGCTGCATCTTGAACTGTTCCCAGTCTTCGGATTTGGTACTTTTTTTGGCCAATTGATATGGTCTCTCTTTGGACCTCATGCTGTCTCTAATTTCCCTTGTTATTCACGGTTGAGTCGCCTTTTTTGGTTTATTTTTATGCCAAACTGGTACAAACGATTTTTGCAATTCTTCCATTAGTTCTTTGAATGCTTTCAATGGAAACCGTCAACCTGCACCATAAACACCACCCAATCAATCTTACTCAACTCCCGTCTCATACCATCATAATTCTCTCTATTTAAATTCAGGACCTTAGTTTCAGTTTTAATTTCTTCACTCTCCATGTCGAGTGAGAATTGAACCATATTGTGATCGCTCCTTCCCAAAGGGTAGTGCAAAGGGTACAACAAATTGCAGATTATCCCCTTTTCATTACATAATACCCAGTTCCTCGACATATTGGTCTAGATAACCATCCCATAAACATTCAAGGAATTCCTTCTCCTCAGTATTTTTACTAATTTGGCTCGTCCAATCTATATGTAAAATAAAGTCCCATGATGACAGCTGTTCCCTTATTGCATGCTTCTCTAATTTCTCTTATTATGCCTTCCCTCACCTCTACATTACTATTTGGAGGCCTATATACCACCCCCACTAACATTTTCCGCCCCTTACTATTCCTCAGTTCTACCCACTTGTGCCCACATCTCCTCCCTCACCACTATTCGGGGTGCCAATTTGAAGTCCTTCAATGTGAAGCAATATTTCACTTGTGAATCTTCGGGGGCTATTTACTGCATCTGGTTGTGGTCTCCTCCATATCCGAGAGACTGGACACAGACTGGGAGATGGTTTTGTTGAGTACTTCAGCTCCGTCCGATGCACTAGGGAATATCTCAGTGGCCACCCATTTCAATTCCCCATCCCATTCCCTTGCTGAGACCACCCACAAATTGGAATAACAACACTTCCATCTTCCCACTGGGCACCGTCCAACCGGATGACATTAATATCGACTTTTCTGGCTTTCAGGAAAGGTGGTTTATTGTCCCTTGGCCTTTCCTCATCTCTGTCTCTACATTCCCTGTCTCCTTTTGCACAAACATGATAATTCTCACCTCCATCCCTTATCATATCCAACACCTTTTGTTGATCTGGATTCTCTCCCTTTGTTTGAATTCTGAGATTTCCTACTGGCTTACTCTAATTATTCCTTGAAAAAGGGCTCAGGCCTGAAACATCAGCAATATATCTATCTCCCATAGATGCTGAAAAGACCAGCTGAGAACCTCCAGCATTTCGGTGTGCCCCTCCTCCCATCTTCGTATCATCCGCAAAGGAAAACCTCTATAGGGTGGGCATTCCTCGAAGAATGGAGTTAAACAGGAAACTCTGCAGATGCTGGTTGAGAGCAGAGGATCAGAGGGGAAACAGTAAGAGGGACTCTCACAGAACTCCCTTCACAGAGGGATTTGTATGTTAGTTCTTTAGTATGTATTCTCAGTCAACAGTTTCCCTTTATCCACTGACGTGAACAGCAATGGGAAAGAACTGGTCATGGAGTTTGTTCAGATCGGCCAATGCTGAAGAGTCTGAATGGACACATTGTTAACCCTCCTTGTTACAGGAGTGTTAACAATGTGTTACAAGAGTGGGTGAAGAGATTGGGGTGGCACGGTTAGCATAGCAATAAGCTCAATGCTGTTACAGTGCCAGTGATCGGGACTGTGGTTCAAATCCTGTCTGCCTGTAATAAGTTTGTTCATTCTCCCCATATCTGTATGGATTTTCCATGGGGGGCCCTTTCCATGGGGGCTCCGATTTCCTCCCACCATTTGAAATATGTGGTTGTAGGTCAATTGGGTGTAATTGGACAGCATGAGCTGAAAGGGCCTGTTACTGTACTGTATGTCCAAAAAACATTAACCTACAAACCCCATACATTTTTGAAAGGTAGGAGTAAACTGCAGCACCCACAGCAAACCCTTGCAGACACGGGGAAAATGTACAAACTCCTCACAGACAGTCCCAGATTTGTACCTGTATTGTTGGCACCATAATACCTTTGCACTAGCCACTAAGCTGACTATACCACCGTGGAGGGTGGTATCTTTCACAGGAATCTTTCAGCATCTCTTTGGATATTTTGAAGATGAATTGCAAAATTGTCCCAGAAAGATTCACAGCATTGAGGGGCTTCCTTTACCTGGTTTGTCTGTGGAAAAGCTGGTAGCTCACCTCAGAATAGAGGAAGTTACGAGGAGCTATCTAAATAGAGAGAAAGGCAGAAGGAAAGCCTGTTTGCAGTTAATTCAGATACTTGAATGAAAGAATCTTTCTCTCAGGCTTAAATTCAACTTATTTTTGGAAAGTAAAATACTGCAGATGCTAGAAATTGAATCAGAACAAAAGCAGGTAAGTTTACATTTTAGTTCTGTCATTAACCAAAAAGGACCTGACCTGAAATGCTGGAGACGTTAGGGTTTGGGTTCAATAGACAGTAAATTTGAGAATCTGAAGCAAAATCCAATCTGCTGGAGGAAGTCAACAGCTTGAGGGAGAAGAAAAGAATTGTCAACATCTGGAGTCTGAGCCCTTAGATGTGGTTCTCAACCACTTGAAGTAATCCCTTGCTAAGCACAGAGCACCTATGGTATCCTCTGTAAGGGATTACTTGAAGTGGTATGTGAGTAGAAAGAAAAAGGTTGTGAACCTCTGCCTTAGACGCTGTCTAAATGTCCAGTGTTTTCTGCTTTTATTATGTTTCTTATTTGTGTTTTGTGTCAGTTCCAACTGTAGCCATTACCTATCAGGGTTTGGATCCTGACAAGGTCTGCAGAACCGAATGGCCACAGTTCACCTGTCCACCTTCATGGACTCTGTCTGCTGAGCAAGATAAAAAGAAAGCGATGGTCAGTGGGATCAATGGCCATCTTTATTACCCATAATCCCCCACGCAGCTGGAACTACTTGGCCAGTGGTGGTGCAAATGTGCATGCCTGTCACCCAGAAAGCATCGTGGCAAGGTTGACAATACAAAGCAGGAGAAATCCCCAGGGGTCATGGGGTGGGAATGGTCTGCCCTGCGGCATCACAATCACTCTGCTGTGCCAAGGAGCTGATGAACTGGCCTCGGCTTCTGCACTAATGGAAGCTGTTCCCCTGTGCTGCTTTGCTACCTGCCGCCTGTTGGGGAAGCTCCCACTGTGCATGCCTTTGAGCTCTCTTCCGGCATCAGTATCTGGTCTCGAAACATGCACCCTGGTCTCCTTCACGAGCTCTCAGGCATCCATAGGGTTCCAGCACTGTCCAAGGTCTATGCTTCATGGAGCCGTGGGTTTCTCTGACCCCCATTTGTGTTGTGTGGTAGGCTGCGATAAACAGTCCTGAAGCAAGACTTTCTTCTTTTTCTACACTGCAATTCAAGCTATTCAACATCACCTGTCTGGTACAACCAGAAGAAACAGCTTTTCTCCAGACCACGGTGTACATGCACCCACACAATACATACACTCACACACAATACACACTCATACAATATATACACACTTTTAATATACACAGATGCATATGCAGTTCAAACACTCTCACACAATGCACAGCACACAGTAATCACACAAATAAAAAGACGTATAAAAATACAGAGATATTTTGTAATAATTGTACTTGGTGTAGTTTTTATTGCACTACCACATCCAAGAGACTGGACACAGACTGGAAGATGGTTTTGTTGAGCACCTCAGCTCTACCTGATCCAATAGGCCACCCATTTCTATTCCTCATTCCATTCCCTTGCTGACATCTCTGTCCATAGTCTCATGCATGGCCAGATTGAGATCACCTGCAAGTTGGAGGAACAACACCTCATCATCCCTCTGGGCACCTTCCAACTGGATGGCATTAATATTGACTTCTCTGGCTTTCATTAAACCCCCGCGTCTCCCGGCCTGCTGGAAAAAGGATCTCAGGGTTGCATGTGATGTCATGCATGTACTCTGACAATAAATCTGAGATCTGAATCTAAACTCTAATTCACTTCTTCCATTTATCAGACCCAAGATTACAGGACACCGTTCACCAATCTCACAATGTGTGAGTAGAAGCTATTTCCCAGCCTGGATATTTTCATTTCACTAAAAGTAAAAACATCATAAAATGCTGGAGGAACTCAGCCGGTCTTTTCAGTGTCTATAAATTCTGATGCTCCTTTAAAAAAATGGTCCTGCTCTGGACCGAGAGAGACCTGGGGGTACAGGGTCAGAGAAAAGTGGTGACTTAGGTGGACAGGGTGGTGAAGAAGGTGCTTAGCATTGGGCAGAGCACCAGTTTCCTTGGAGTTCATGTAACCAGTGACCAAGCATGGAAACTCAACATCTCATTTGCCAGGAAGACACAACAGTGACCGCACTTCCTGAGAAAACTGAAATGGGCAAGGCTACTGGTCATTATGTCAACCTTCTACAGGAGCTATATCGAGAGCATCCTGGCCGGCTGTATCACAGTCTGGGTATGGTTGCTGCAGAGAAATGGATCAGAGGTCAATCCACAGGACCATAAGTGACAGAGAGGATCACTGGACTCTCCCTTCCCCCCCCCCCACCCCATCAATGTGATCTATTAAGATTATTGTCTGAATAGAGTGCAGAAAATCATTGCAGACCCGTTACACCCTGCACACAGCATCTTACAGCTACTCCCATTGGAGATGGGATACAGGAGTATCAGAGCCATCACCACCAGGCTGAGGAATAGCTTCTTCCCATGGGCAGTGAGAATGCTGAACGACCAAAGGGACTGGTCACACTGACCACCCAAGACGCCCATTTGTACAAAACAATATGAATTTATTTATTGGTATAGATGAAATACTTGTCCTGCATATATATGTATTGTTTGTCTGATTGTGTGTTATTTCTGGTTGTGTGTCTGCATGTTTTGCATTGAGGCCCAGAGAACACTGTTTCATTGGGTTGTCCTTATACAATTGGATGATGATGAACTTGACGGAAAAAAAACAAGATACGAGAGACAGCTGGAATCTGGAGCTAAACTCCATCTGCTGAATGGGCAACATTTTCAGCCAAACCACTTTATCGAGTCTCGATGTGGGGTTCGGTCTTGAAACACTCAGTTATTTTTCTCCCATTGATGATGCCTGAACTGTTGAGTTTCTCCAGCTGCCACTTCCTTCAGGTAGAAAATATCAGAGCATCAAAATCAGGGCTGCCAGGCTGGGAAATAGCTTCTTCCTGCAGGCTCTGAGATTAACGAGCCTGTTACCGAGTAAATTATTCCAAATCAGCAGTTAGCATAGCGTTAAGTGCAACGCTGCTACAGCACCAGCAATAGGAACCAGGGTTTGAATCTTGCCCTGTCTGTAGGGAGTTTGCACATTCTCCCCATATTTGCGTGGGTTTCCCTAGAGGCTCCAGTTTCTTCCCATCCTCCAAAACATACTGGGGAGTTGTAGGTCCATTGGGCAGCACAGCTTCATGAGCCAAAAGGGCCTGTTACCATCCAGTATGTCTAAATTTAAATAAATCATTTGGTCCAGAGAAATGCTGGTGACAAATGGTCAAGTATCAGTCAGATGATAATGTGTAACGAGAGGGTTAATGACTCACCTTCTGGTTTAAAATGGAGTTGTCTACTCACAATCCTCAAAACGAGCAGGCATGTTAACTGGGAAGATCAGCAAGAAAAGGTCCTGATTTATGGGGTCCATCTGGCCTTGAAACAGTGTACACAGGACATAATGCATTGTATTAAGATGAATTTGGTGAACAATGTAAAGCCTGTCTTTCATGATTGGTTTTGAGTGGTTTTTTTTTCCAAACTTTATTTATTTGAAAAATCATTAGTAATAGTACAACATACATTCAACAATTTTATCTAAATATATATATATAAAAAGAATTTAAAAAAAACAGAAAAAAATCCCCACCCACCCTCCCACCCTCCCACCCTGTCAGCCAGCTCTCTTAAGGAGAGCCAAAAAAAACCCAAAAACTAAGAATATACAATAAATCAAAATATATCTAAATGCATATATTTCAAATATAGTAACCAGTTATTAACAAAAAAGAATTATCATGCAAATTATGTAATTTTTTCCATAAGAATACAAGCTTTCAATTCATTATGCCACAGCTAACGGTTCAATAGCCAAAGCAAATGGCCTGTCAACCTTATCGAGTTGAACTTGTCAATTTAAACAGTAATGAAACTTGACCATTTGTCACCAGCCTAGCAGTCGAGTTCGTATATAAAGCTTTAACCCAACCAATAAAAAAAAGAGCCAAATTTAAACTTCTCCAGTACTTTAAATAAAAAATCCCATTCGACCCTATCAAAGGCTTCTTCAGCATCAAGCGCAACCACTGCTTTGTGGTTGGGCTGCTGTCGATATGCATTGACTTAACTAATCAATCGAAGAATATTATCTGAAGGATTTCTATTCTTAATAAAACCTGTTTGATCAACATGTATCAATTTAGATAAATATGTAGCAAGTTGATTTACTAGCATCTAATGCTGATAACAATAACTTAGATAAAAAGGAATCAATAAAACCATTATCTTGTTTCCCCTCAGAAGTATATAATTTTTTATAAAATGAATAGGACTGGTCAATAATTTCCTGAGGTTTATAGGTAACTGTTGAATTCTTTTTTACAGCATTAATAACTCGTGAAACCTGTTCTTTCTTTAACTGCCATGAAAATATTTCATGTGCCCTCTCACCCAACTCATATCGCTGCTTAGATCGAATGATTAAACATTCAAATTGATAAGTTTAAAAAAGTTGCAAATTTCAAACTAGACATCTTTACAAACTAACAATAGTCACTTAATATAAAATATCGCTCCCCTTCTAATAAAAATCACTCTCCCTCTATTTTAAGAGTATATATATATAAAAAAGATTCTAATTATTCCCCCTCAAAAAAAAACACCCAAAGGTAGTAACCCCCTAAAAGACTTCAGTGCCAACCACCCTCACCAGCCAGAAATACATCGTTCATATTAATACAATACAATAAATATATTCAACCCAATGACTCCATTCCCAATGTTGTTTCAGATCTTCAACTTCAATAAGACTTTGTGTTTAAAACCTCTTTCTTTCCATTTTCCCCCATTCTTTCCATTCTGCCCATTTCCATTTCTATTTGCCCTCTTTTTAGGCGACGATGGCAAAACTCTTCCATGACCACGTAAATCCGGTAATGAATTAGCAAAAACTAATGCATCATGGTCATTCTCAAAAAACTGAGATTGAAAATTACCATAAAAGACCTTTAACACAGCAGGATATCGAAAAGCAAATTTATAACCCTTCCGCCACAGCACTTCTTTAGACGAATTAAACTCACGTTGACGCCTAATAATTTCTTGACTCAAATCTGCATAAAAAAAATTATTCTGGATCATCATTGGAGATCGACTTTGTCGGGCCTTCTGTACCGCCAACCATAATATAATTTCTCTGTCTTGATAGTTCAGGCACCGAACTAAGACCGCATGTGGTGGTTTTCCCGGTAACGGTTTCTTTCGTAACGTTCTATGTGCTCTCTCCAATACTAGACCTCCTGAGAAAAACTCTTTACCCAATACCTCGGGGATCCAACTCTTAAAAATTTTTATTGGGTGAGACCCTTCAATGCATTCTGGAAGACCCACAATTTTCATATTATTTGGTTTTGAATGTTATGGCCAAGTAGAATGTGTAGATTAGGAAAGAATCATATACCCTTGGATTATATCATTGTGAGTCATCAGCAAGTTCTTTCAACTTCTCATACAAAAATCACAATTGGTGCCAGTTCCTCTGAGACTTTCCCAGCCACCATCCCAAACCAGAGTCCACGATGAGAAGGGAATTTTGTTTTGTTGATCTTTCATGTAACTTATGCACTTTACTACACTTTTGCACCCTAGAAGTATTCTTTCTCCCTCATTGATCTGAATCCTTGAAAACCTACTGATTTTAGCTCATTACAACTTGAACTTGAAATGGAACATTTCGTCAAGGTGCTGAGCTGCTCCCATCTGATCCTTAGGATTTCTTTTTGACGTATAATTGTACAAGGCATTGGTGAGGCCAAATTTGGAGTACTGTGTACAGTTTTGGTCACCAAATTATAGGAAAGATATAAACAAAATAGAGAGAGTGCAGAGAAGGTTCATGAGAATGTTGACAGGATTTCAAGGTTTGAGTTACAGGGAAAGGTTGTGCAGACTAGGGCTTTTTTCTCTGGAGCGCAGAAGATTGAGGGGGGACTTGATAAGAGGTGTTTAAGATTTTAAAAGGGACAGACAGAGTAAATGTGGATAGGCTTTTTCAATTAAGAGTGGGGGAGATTCAAACTAGAGGGCATGGTTTAAGATTGAAGGGGGAAAATTATAAGGGGAACATGAGGGGAAATTTCTTTATGCAAAGGGTAGTAGGGATGTGGAATGAGCTTCCGGCAGATGTGGTTGAGGCGGGATCATTGGTTACATTTAAGGATAGACTGGATAGCTACATGGAGAGGAGAGGAGAGGACTGGAGGGGTATGGACTGGGTGCTGGTCAGTGGGACTAGGCGGGTGGGAATTTATTACGGCATGGACTAATAGGGCCGAACTGGCCTGTTCTGTGCTGTAAGTG
This sequence comes from Narcine bancroftii, assembly GCF_036971445.1. Taxonomy (NCBI): domain Eukaryota; kingdom Metazoa; phylum Chordata; class Chondrichthyes; order Torpediniformes; family Narcinidae; genus Narcine; species Narcine bancroftii. Next base: position 211,475,369 of record NC_091472.1, read on the forward strand.
GTTATATGGTATAGCACGGAAACAGGCTATTTTGGCTGATGAACCTGTGCTGCACAATCACACCTAATGGACCTACAAACATCGATGCTTGATGACCCAGTGAGTTTCTCCAGCATGTTTGTGTCTTGCCATCTGGGTGGAACTGGACACTGGCTTCTTGCAGAATGTTAAATGATATGTCAGGTACGTGGATAACTGTCAGGGGATGAAAGAAAAATGCCTGGAAAATGGAGAGCACACCTGTGACTACTCCTCTCAGCAACAGGTATATTGTGTTGAATGCTGTTGAGGGAGATGACCTGACAGAAGCTGGCAGCAGTGATCAGGTCAATGGCACTGAGCCTGGTACAGTGGTACAAAAGGTAAGAAGGAATGCAGTGGTCATTACGGACTCCATTGTCAGAGGTACAGACAAGAGATCCTGTGAGCAAGATAGGTATACCCGCATGGTTTACTGCCTTCCTGGTGCAAGGGTACGGGATATCTCAAATCGGGTCCAGAGTATTCTGAAAGGAGAAGGTGAGCAGCCTGATGCCTTGGTACATGTGGGTACCAATGACATAGATAAAAAGAGAGAGGAGGTACTAAAAGAGGATTACAGCGAGCTAGGACAGAAGCTAAGAAACAAGACTGCCAGGGTGGTGATCTCTGGATTGCTACCTGTGCCAAGTGCAACTGAGGACAAAAATGGAAGGTTAAAACAAATGAATGTGTGGCTGAGGGGCTATTGTAAAAGATGGGGTTTTGGCTTCTTGGACCATTGGGATCTCTTTTGGGGAAGGCATGACCTTTACAAGAAGGATGGGTTACACCTAAACCCAAAAGGGGTCAATATATTGGCAGCTAGGTTTGGTGCAGCCGTCGGATGTGGTTTAAACTAATTTGGCAGGGGACAGGAAAGATTAAAAAAAGGAAAATTAGGTTAGGCAGCGAAAGTTAAAAAATCAGAAAGAGCAAGGAGGGTGAAAAAAGCAAATCTGAACGCTTGATATCTTAATGCAAGACGCATTCGGAACAAGGTAGATGAATTGGCTGAATTGGCCGGGGTATAGAATATTTAGGAGGGATCGGCAAGAAAGAAAAGGGGGTGGGGTAGCTTTGATGGTGAGAGAAGGGACCGACATGATTGACAGGAAGGATATTAACTCAGAAGATGCGGAATCTATATGGGTAGAACTGAGGAATAGCAAGGGGTGGAAAATGTTAGTGGGGGTGGTATATAGGGCTCCAAATAGTAATGTAGAGGTGAGGGAAGGCATAAAAAGAGAAATTAGAGAAGCAAGCAATAAGGGAACAGCTGTCATCATAGGAAACTTTAATTTACATATAGATTGGACGAGCCAAATTAGGAAAAATACTGAGGAGGAATTCCTTGAATGTTTACGGGGCGGTTATCTAGACCAATATGTCGAGGAAACAACTCGAGAGCAGGCCAGTTTAGACTGGGTATCATGTAATGAAAAGGGGCTAATCAGCAATCTTGTTGCCGAGGCCCTTTGGGTAGGAGCGATCACAATATGATCAAATTCTCACTCGACCTGGAGAGTGAAGAAATTAAAACCGAGACTAAGGTCCTGAATTTAAATAGAGAGAATTATGATGGTATGAGATGGGAGTTGAGTAAGATTGATTGGGTGGTGTTTATGGTGGGGGTTGACGGTTTCCATTGAAAGCATTCGAAGATCTAATGAAAGAATTGGAGAAATCGTTTGTACCAGTTTGGCATAAAAATAAACCAAAAAAGGCGACTCAACCGTGAATAACAAGGGAAATTAGAGACAGCATGAGGTCCAAAGAGAGACCATATCAATTGGCCAAAAAAAGTACCAAATCCGAAGACTGGGAACAGTTCAAGATGCAGCAAAAGAGGACAAAGGGATTAATCAAGAGGGCAAAAATAAATTACGAAAGTAAGCTTGCGGCAAACACAAAAACCAGCTGCAAAAGCTTTTATAGATATGTCAAGAGGAAAAGATTGGTGAAATCCAGAGTAGGTCCCTTGCAGTCAGAATCAGGGGAATAAGGAAATGGCAGACCAATTAAATTCTTACTTTATTCACAAGAGAGGATACAAATAACCTCCCAAGGAACTTGGGAAACATAGAGACTAATGCAAGGGAGGAGCTGAAAGAAATCAGTATCTCTAAGGACATGGTCTTGGGGAAATTGAAGGGATTGAAGGCCTGATAATCTACATCCTATGGTACTTAAAGAAGTGGACATTCAGATAGCAGATGCTTTAAGAATCATTTTCCAGAACTCGATAGACTCAGGATCAGTACCCATGGATTGGAGGGTAGCTAATGTTACCCCATTATTTAAAAAGGGGGTTAGAAAAAAAGCAGGAAATTATAGGCCGGTGAGCCTTACATCAGTAGTGGGCAAAATGATGGAATCCATTATTAAGGATGTAATAGCGGAACATATGACTAGCAGAGAAGGGATCGGACCGAGTCAACATGGATTTACAAATGGTAAATCGTGTTTGACAAATCTATTGGAATTGTTTGAGATGGTGACAAGTAAAATAGATGGGGGAGAGCCAGTGGATGTGGTGTACCTGGATTTCCAAAAGGCCTTCGATAAGGTCCCACATAAACGATTGGCATGCAAAATCAAGGCTCATGGGATTGGGGGCAAGGTATTGATGTGGATTGAGAACTGGCTGGCAGATAGAAGAGAGTTGGGATAAACGGCTCATTTTCTGAGTGGCAGGCGGTGACCAGTGCGGTGCCGCAGGGATCTGTACTGGGACCCCAGCTGTTCACAATTTACATAAATGATCTAGATGAGGGGATTGGATGTAATATCTCCAAATTTGCAGACGACACTAAGCTAGGAGGTGTTGTTTGCACTGAAGAGGGGGTCAGGAAGCTCCAGTGTGATTTGGATAAATTGGGGGACTGGGCAGATACATGGCAAATGCACTACAATGCGGATAAATTTGAGGTTATCCACTTTGATAATACAAACCGGAGGGCAGATTACTATTTGAATGGCAATAGATTGGGAGATGGGGATTTGCAGAGAGACCTAGGTATTCTTGTGCACCAGTCACTGAAGGCAAGCATGCAGGTACAGCAGGCGGTTAAAAAGGCAAATGGTATGTTGTCCTTCATATCAAGAGGGTTTGAGTATAGGAATAAGGATACCTTACTCCAGCTGTACAGAGCTTTGGTGAGTCCACACCTGGAGTATTGTGTGTAGCTTTGGTCGCCTTATCTGAGGAAGGATGTTCTTGCAATGGAGGGAGTGCAAAGGCGATTCACCAGGCTGATACCTGGAATGGCAGGAATAACTTGAGGAAAGATTGCACAATTTGGGATTGAGAGGGGATCTCATAGAGACATATAAAATTCTGGCAGGCCTGGACAGAATGGATGCAGAAGGGATGTTTCCAATGGTGGGAGAGTCCAGAACCCAGGGCCATGGTTCGAGGATAATAGGCAAACCATTTAGAACCGAGATGAGGAGGAATTTCTTTACCCAGCGGGTGGTGAATCTGTGGAATTCATTGCCACAGAGAGCAGTAGAGGCAGGTTCATTGAATATATTTCAGAGGGAATTAGATATATTTCTTCAGTATAAGGGAATTAGGGGTTTACGGAGAGAAGGCGGGGACGGGGTACTGAACTTTAAGGTCAGCCATGATCTCACTGAATGGCGGAGCTGGCTAGAAGGGCTGAATGACCTACTCCTGCTCCCATCTTCTATGTTTCTATGAATCTGTGGAATTCTCTACCCAATTAACCAGTGGATGTTGCCTTGATGAAAGTATTTTCAACATGTATGGACAGATTTTTAACAGATTGGGGAATTACGGTGACAGAGCAGGCTTGAGGGCCCAGATGACCAACTCCTGCTCCTGTTTCTTACCTTGGGGTGAACAGTGCAGCTTTCTAGAAGTGGAAGCTCAGGTAACACAGAGAGCAGAAAGAAAATGAAAAGTATTCCAGCAGTGTGAAGGGTTTGGGGGCTGGTATAGAGCAGAAACACCGAGAGGTGGGGAGATATCAAGATGCTCCTAGTGCGGCCCCAGCTGGACTGAATGACCTTGGCTTTGTATTTACATTTGAGTGCATTACAGAGATACAAGTGGTATAGATCCAGGACATGAGATTTAATTCTTTTAATTGGGTGGCACAATTAGTGAAATGTTATTATATCACCAATGACCCAGGATCGAATCCAGTCCTGACTGTAAGGAGTCTGCACGATCCCCCCCATAATTGGGAGATTAATTGGGTGACACAGGTTATATGGGCCAGAGAGCCTTCAACTGTGTTGTATTGTTAATGTTTTTTTAAAAATTAATCGGAATCACTAACATTGAGGAGAGAATCCATTCCACCTCTACTTCCCGTTGCCTTGGAAAAGCCATCAACATATTAAAAGTCTCACCCTTCCTCAGATCCACTCCCTTTACCCTCCTCCCCATGGAGAAGTTTTACCAGTGTGGACCACACTCCACCAGATTCAAGGACATTTCCTTTCCCTTGTTATCAGACTCTTGAATGGTACCTTGTACCAACTGATCTGTCTCTGTACTTATCTGTCCCACTCCTGCACTGTGACTTATTTGCTGGACTATGTATGGGATATCTAGCTAGACTGCTCCAAAACAAACTTCCTCACTGCACCTTTGTAAATGAACCTGAAAACAAATTTCAAATTGAGCACAAGACCAAGACCTGTTTGGATTTGTTGCCTCAATAACCACAAGACTCCAGTCCCTCCTAGTGTTTGAGTGGATGATGTTTAAATATTCCACAATCTGCAAACTTTATGTGTAAACTTGCAGGTGTCTCAGCAGGCTGTCCGACTAGGTGAACCCCTTTTTTTAAAATAATATATTTTTCATTCAAACTACAATATTACAAACACAAAACACAGATAGAGCTACAACTAAAACCAAAAACCACCATAACATATGGCAACAAAACTGTGAGAGGCAATAGTCACTATTACAAAGTATTCTTCTTCTTCTTCTTTGGCTTGGCTTCGCAGACGAAGATTTATGGAGGGGGTAAATGTCCACGTCAGCTGCATGCTCGTTTGTGGCTGACAAGTCCGATGCGGGACAGGCAGACACGGTTGCAGCGGAAAATTGGTTGGTTGGGGTTGGGTGTTGGGTTTTTCCTCCTTTGTCTTTTGTCAGTGAGGTGGGCTACACAATTTTCTTCATCCACTACATACATGTTCCTCTAAGGGTTCCATCATTTCCTGAATCCAGCCTCCACCCCCTCAGACACCGTGTGTTCCCGCTCCAACAGCGCACGGAACTGGACATTTCACCCTCAACCCCCACCACCTCAACCCATGAATGGCCAGTTTCACCATTCCCAACAGCAACTCCACAAGGAGATCCACTGAATGCCCGGCCCCCTTCCGCACCGGGCAGTTGTAGATCAGGAGAATAAGGCTGAAGTGCAATCAGAATTTGAGGAGCACCCTCTTCAGGGTATGCAAAGAGCGACTGCAACCTCACACACTCCACAAAGATGTGGTACACCGTCTTCTCCCAGTAGCCGGGGTGTTGGTGAACCAACTCAGGAATCGGTTGCACAGCACTCCTCAGTGCAGTACTCTCCACCCCAATGTACAATGCCCATCGGGTCCCCCCTGATTGGCAGATGGCAACACCGAGTGTCAGGATATATCTGGGCGATGTATGAAGCAAGGAAGTGGAAGATGTGGATCAGTAATCCGTACAGGAACTTCCTCCCTGCCCCTCGGAATGGCACAGTGGGTGTTGACAAGTGACAGCTCAGATTGTGTGGGTCAAGTTCACAGGTGAGAACCTAGGGCCTGGTTTCAAAGAGCAACTCTGCTGGCAGAGTGGAGTCCTGGCCAAAGGCAACCATGTTCCAGACTCTTATTAGGTCCTGGTAATAGCTGAGCAACTCTTGCAGAGTCATGTGCTCTCATGAAGGCATCAACCTCATTGAAGAAAGTATGTGGCCAGCACATACCACCTGGAAGGGTCCTCACCATACAGGAACTTCTGCAGGGTCCTCAGGTGGAGAGCCACTAACTGTGTATGCACACACACCAGCGAATGTCTGCACCCTTCAATCGGTAGACTCAGGACTACTGCAAAGATCCAGTGTTTCATGTTGCCCCATGTGATAGAACAGATTCTATCACCAATGTGTACATGTACAGTGTAAGATGACTGTGATTGGCTGAGAGTGTAGCCACACCTACTGGCAGGTCTTAAAGGATTGCTCCTAGCCAGACCAGGTCATTCTGAACTGGTCAAACTACTTGTGATATGCTCCAGTCTTTTAGTTAATAAAAGTCTTGGTTTGGATCAACAAGTCTTTGGTTCTTTCGACGCGCTCTACAATTTTATTAACTAAAAGGTTTTGAAGGGTTGGAGCGTATGCTACAGCTGAAATGCCTCAACATCGACCCACAGTCAGCTATAGCCTCAAATGACTTTAAGCACTGGGTGAGATGCTTCAAAACTTACTTGCAGCTCTCTGACCTTGCCATGATAGAGGTCAGCCATCGACTACTAATATTGATGACTATGGTGTCCCCGAGAGTCTACCAGACTGTCCAGGAGGTGACCACTTACGCCGCAGCCATGAAGGTGCTGAAAAAGCTCTATGAGCGACCGGTGAACAGGGTCTCTGCTCAGTACAAACTTGCTATAAGGAGGCAACAGCCCGGTGAGTCCTGTAGAGCTTATATTCAGCCACTAAGGGAAAGAGGCAGGGACTGTGCCTGCACAGATAGAACTGCTGCGGATACCACAGACGATCTCATTCGGGATGCCTATGTGGCCGCGGGGGGTTCGATTGAATGAGGTGAGCCAGCGCCTGCTAGAGCACAGGGTAGTAAACCGAGAGGACATGATCTGGATCACAGAGACAATGGAGGCTGCGGTCTTAAATATGGACATGTACTCTCAGGGCTGGACCCCACACTCCGGTGAGTAGGATGCCCTCCCTCTACCCTATTACTGCCGCTACGCTGCGCAATACAATCCCAAAGTGTTATTTCTGCAGGAGGAACAAGCACAGCAGGTCCCAGTATCCGGCAAGAAAAGCCAGGTGCCAGAAGTGCCTTAAAAACAGCCACTTTGCTGTAGCCTGTCACTCCAAAATGACCGCCATCAATCACAGTGCCTCGTGTGAAGCCCAATCGCCACTCTCCACTTCAAACACTTCTTCCTCAGAGCTCTCGTCCGATAAGAGCGAGGACTCCACTGCACGGCAACGCCTGATGTCATGGGGCAGATGCCGAGCGCGGAAGGTACAATCCACCCTCGTCGCAATGACGTTCACCCTACATCATGAAGCAACGTCCGACCAGGCCCCAGCCTCGACCTCAAGGACCCGCCGCCGCTGACCCGCCACCACCGACCCGCCACCACCGAGGCAGCTGACCAGGTACCCACAGCTGCGACTGACGTGACCGACCTGGGACCCGACGCTGACGACCAGGGTCCTGCCGCTGATGTCCGCCCTACCGCCGACGGCAAGCAGCGACCCCCAACACTTACCATTGGCTGGCCAACACCCCCAACAGGCTGCAGGCAGCAACACCAACTCGACACTGTCTCTTCAGGCCCAACTGTTTGCGTGACGTCATCACGCACACGATGCGTGACATCATCATGCAGGACTCCACTGTCCCCATTACAAGTCTCTGCATCAGTAACCCTCGACCAGGACTTCCCCCAACCCCTCACAAAAGCAAAGAAACTGGATTAAAGTGCATGGACACTATTCCAATTGCTTATTTGACTTGGGGTCAACTGAGTTTTATCCACCCAGACCTGGCACCATTGCAGACTGGCTATTCTCCCCATTGCACAGAGAATTTCATTGGCGACCAGATCGCACTCGACTTGGGTAAAGGGGTACTGCGTGGCGACCCTAAAAGTCCAGGGCATCACATTCACAGACTTCAAACTATTAGTCCTTCCCCAATTGTGCGCCCCTGCAATGCTGGGACTGAGTTTTCAGTGCCAGTTTCAAACTGTGTCCCTGCATTTTGGGGGGCCTCACGCTCCACTCTCTGTCTGTAACCACTCCATCCCAGAAGCCTCCCACCAGCGGCAGCCTGAGCCACCCACCCCCACGCCCCGGGTCCTCATCTGTAGTCTCTCCACCCTCCGAGCTGCTCCACCAATGCTTTTCACAAACCTCACCCCTGGCTGGAAGCCTGTGGCCACCAAAAGCCGGCAATATAGTTATGAACACAAGATGAGCGAGGTGCGCAGGCTGCTGGACAAGAGCATTATCGAACCTAGCTCAAGTCCATGGAGGGCCCAGGTGGTGGTTGTTAAAAACGGGGAGAAGCCGCAGATGGTGATTAACTACAGCCACTTCACGCTTCTGGATGCGTACCCCCTTCCATGGATCATGGATGTGGTGAATCAGATCGCCCAATACTGTGTAATTTCCACCATTGACACATTTAGCCTATCATCAGCTCCCGATCCACCAAAAAGACGGACCTTTCTTGGCCTTCGAAGCGAATGGGTGGCTGTATCAATTCCTCAGGGTACCCTTTGGGGGTCACAAATGGCGTCACGGTCTTCCATTGGGAAATGGACCAGATAGTGAACCAGAACGGGCTGACTGCTACTTTCCCGTATCTGGACAATGTCACCATCTGCGGCCATGACACAGTGGAACATGATGCCAATCTTGAGTAATTTTTTTGGACTGCAATTCAGCTGAACTTGACCTACAATTTTGACAAGTGTGTCTTCCGGACCACCTGGCTTGCAATTCTGGGTTGTGTGGTGAAGAACGGGGTGGTCATGCCGGACTTGCCCCCCACCCCCCACCCCCTCAACCAGAAGGCACTCAGATAGTGCCTGGGCTTTTTCTCTTACTATGCCCAATGGGTTCCACATTAAACCGACATGGCACGGCCACTCATCAAGACCACCTGTCAACCGAAGCCAGAGCGGCCTTCGACCGCATCAAATCGGACATTGCTGCTGCAATGCTGCATGCCATCGACGAGTCCATTCTGTTCCAAGTCGAGAGCGATGCGTCCGACTTTGCACTGGCAGCCACTTTGAACCAGGCTGGCCAGCCGGTAGGCTTCTTCTCCAGAATACTCTAGGGTCCGGAAAGCCGACACTCCTCTGTCGAGAAGGAGGCCCAGGCCATAGTCGAAGCAACACGTCGTTGGAGACACTACCTCACTGGCAGGCACTTTACACTGCTGACCGACCAATGCGCGGTCTCCTTCACGTTTAGCAGTACCCAGCAAAGTAAGATCAAGAATGACCAAGAATGACAAAAATCGCCAGGTGGAGAATCGAGCTATCCACCTTTAATTATGACACACTGTATCGGCCTGGTAAACTCAGATGCACTCTCCGGGGGGACTTGCGCCAACATACAACTGGACAGGCTGCAGAGACTCCACGAGGAGCTCTGTCATCCAAGGGTCACTAGGTTCGCGCACTTTGTCAAAGCTACACGGTCAAGGAGATTCGCTCCATGACCCAAGCCTGCCCGGTGTGTGCTGAGTGCAAGCCCCACTTCTTCCGTCCGGAGAACGCCCACGTCATCAAAGCCACCCGCCCATTTGAGCGTCTCAGCATAGACTTCAAGGGGCCCCTACCGTCAACCAACCATAACACCTACATCCTTACGGCCATCGATGAGTACTCCTGCTTCCCGTTCACTGTGCCCTGCTCGGACATGACTGCCTCCTTAGTTATAGAGGCCCTGCACAGCATCTTCGTCATCTTCGGGTACCCCAGTTATATCCACAGTGACTGGGGTCCTCGTTTATGAGCGCAGAACTGTGGCAGTACCTTCTAGAGCGAGATATTGCTTCAAGCAGGACCACCAGCTATAACCCACACGGTAATGGGCATCGAAAGAGAGAATGCCACCGTCTGGGAAGCGGTTACGTTCGCCCTCCAGTCCAAAGGTCTCCCCACCTCTCGCTGGCAGGACATGCTCACTAGTGCCCTACACTCCATCCGCTCCCTCCTATGTCCAGTACTCAAAGAACGACCCCTTGGTTGAATGAGTGACTCGGCTCCATGCGAACCTGCATTATGCCTACGTTGAGAACCCTGATGGGCGGGAGGACACAGTCTCGGTAAGCAGCGACCCCCAACACTTACCATTGGCTGGCCAACACCCCAAACAGGCTGCAGGCAGCAACACCAACTTGACACAGTCCCAAGCCGGATCACGCGCAGCAGTGCCTTTAACCCAACCTCCCCCTATTCCTTCTCCCACAGGTCATTTGCTTAAACAGAGGGACCAGCACCACCCCACCAGCTCAGGCCAGACTGTCGACAACACCGTTGGGGAATTGAGCGAAGCAGTGGCCAGTGACCCCAATCCCGGCACCATGGCGGTCACGCCGGATGGTCAGGTCCCCAGACCGGTACAGCCCCTAACCTCCATCCACCCTCCCTAGGGTCAGTTCTCAAAGAAGGGGTGAGGCATCGAAAGTACCAAAGACTTGTTGATTCAAACCAAGGCTTTTATTAACTAAAAAACTGGAACATATCACAAGTAGGTCGACAAGTCCAGAATGACATGGTCTGGCTAGGAGCAATCCTTTAAGACCTGCTACAATCTCAGCCAATCATAGTCATCTTACATAGTACATATACATATTGGCGATAGAATCTGTACTGTCACACCCCAGAAGACGTCAACCAACTTTCTCTGCATTCTCATGATAAAGGTTACATGTGGGACTGAGGTGACCAACCGGTACCATAACATGGAGGCCACAAGATGGTTGATGACCACCACCCTCCCTCGGTAGGAATGCATCCCAAGGAGGCAGCAATCTTTGCCTCAAGATCCTGCCAGTTTAAAAGCCAGGTCTCCCCAGTGAGATTGAGGTGGACTCTCAAGTAGAAGAGATACATGGTGCTCCACGTGAATGGTTTACTCTCTTCCGACAGGGAGTCCACACACCACTGATCCACCAAAAGTCCAGAACAATTAGCCCAATTGATCCTGGCAGAGGACGGTGCAGAAAAGACCTGCTGGCACCCCGCATCCTCCGCAAGTCAACGGGGTCAGTCACCATGAGTACGTCATCAGTGTAGGCTCATGTAGAACCGTTCCCGTCATCCCCTCCTCAGAAGAATGGCTCCACGCAGGTGGTGTACAATTGGTCAGACATGCTGTATCCCTGATGTATTCCCCTGTGGAAAGGAATGGAGGCAGTCAAGAATCCATTCACTTTGATGAAGCACTCTGCAGCAGAGTACACGAGCCAAATCAGGGCTACAAAGTGCAGTCAGAACCCAAAAGCCCATTGAGTACTCACTAAGTAGCTGTGGTCCAATCTATCAAATGCCTTCTCCTGATCCAGGGAGAGAAAGACTGCTAATATACCAGTTTCCTGAGACAGATGGATATTGTCCTGGATGGACTGGTCAGGGGTAAGCAACCTGCCCTTTTTTTTGTAAAAATTGACTTTATTTACTTGTGTACATCATTGCACAAATATACTGGAGTCACCAAACAATTAATATACACAAACCTCAAATCTAGTTATATTAAAATATTGCCATCCCTGTCAAGGATATTGAACACATCCTACAGTGCCCAGCACTCCCAAAACCCCTCCATGGCTCCCGTGGACAGTGCATGCTCCTTTTCCAAAGACACCCTGGCGTGAACATAACCCCAGTAGATGTCCAGTACTTAATTGCTGGGGGAGCCCTGAGCCATGGATGGACAAGTTAGCTAGGCCAAGGCGATCAGGATGTCTCCCTTCCTTCCTGCCCCCTTCCTCACTGGGTGGCCAAAGGTAAAGAGGGTCGGGCTAAAATGCAACCAGAATGAGAGAAGAGTAGCCTCTTCAGAAAGGCAAAGAGGGGCTGCAACCTCGCACACCCAATGTACATGTTCACAGTCTCCTTCTGCCTGCAAAAGTAGCATGCAGTTGGGAGATCCGTGTACTGACTCAAAAATTTGTTGCAGGGCACGGCCTGATGTAATAGCCTCCACATCAGGTCTCCGACATATAAGGGGTGAATCCCTGCATAGAGCGACCGCCACTGGGGTCACTGCTGACTGGCAGGTGGTAACACCAGGCGCCATAGCATGTCTGAGTGGTGGACCAGAACAAGGAAGTGGAAGGTGTGGAGCAGCAACCTGCACAAGAACTTACTCCCCACCTCTCGGAATGGCACAGTGGGTGTCGAGGACAGATGGGTCAGGTTGTATGGGGCAGGATCCTGGGTGAGATGCCGGGGCCTGGGTCCAAAGATTAACTCCGGCTTCACAGCTGGGTCACCACTCCCCGTTGGTGGGTGGGGGGGGGGGTGCGTCTAGGCCGGAGGTTATCACGTTCCAGTTTTTCAGTAAGGCTTGGTAATAACTGGGCAACCTCTGCAGAGCAACACGGCTGACTCTCACTGGAGGTAGCCACATGTTCTCGTGAAGGCAGCGGCTCCATCGGAGCCAGCAAGTGCCACTTGGGAGGCTGCTCAGGATACAAGAATCTCTGCAGTGTCCTAAGGTGGAGGGCCACCAGCTGTGTACTCACACACACAAGCGACTGTCCACACTCTGCAATTGGCAGACTCAGAACTGCCGCAGAGACCCAGGGCAGTGTTGCCCCAGAAGAAGTCCAACTTCCACTGAATGCTCATGGCAAAGGCAGCAGGTGGTACCAAGGTGGCCAATCAGTAGCATAACATAGAGGCCACCAGTTGATTAATGACCACCACCTGCTTTGGAAGGAAAGCAACCCAAGGAGGCCAGACCAGCGTCCCAGCTGGGCAGCGATTTTCACTTCCAGATCCTGCCAGTTCACCAGTCCAGTCTCCCCGGCTAGACTCGGGTGGACTCCCAAGTAGAGGAGATCCATGGTGCTCCACGTGAATGGTTGCATCTTCTCTGGCTGGGAGTCAACCTGCCACCCACCCACCAAAAGATTGGAACATTTAGCCCAATTGATCCTGGCAGAGGATGCAGCAGAGACCTGCTGGCACTCTCGCGTCCTCTGCAGGTCAACTGGGTTGGTCACCATTAGGAGCACGTCGTCACCTTAGGCTGAGAAGATATTCTTTATGTCCGGCTCACGTAGAACCATCCTTGTCAACCTCCTACGAAGAAGTCTCAGGAATAGCTCCATGCAGATGGGCATACAACTGGCCAGATATGGGGCATCCCTGATGTATTTACTCCACGAAGGGAATGGGGGAAATCACTTTGACGAGGTACTCTGTGGCAGAGTACAAGAGCTGAATCCAGCTTTCAAAGTGTGGCCCAAACCCAAAGCCCTGTACAGTACCCACAAATTAGCTGTGGATCTACCCCAGCAAACACCTTCTCCTGATCCAGGGAGAGAAAGGCTCTTGGTACACCAGTCTCCTGGAACAGACGGATATTGTCCTGGATGGACCGCTTCGGGATGGGGTATGGACAACCTGGCCCAGCACAGAGCTCAGACGGTTGCCCAATGGGTCAACCCCTTCCCGCACTCGGCGTGAAGAGAGTTCTAATCGAGGGGCATTTGGGGAACCCGGGGCAGGGGAAGGTTACCATCTGCTCCCCTGATATCCTCCCCCCCCCCCCCCCGTGTGACAAGAGGTGCGGTCCCTGCCCTCAGCTCCTCCCCGCCCCATCCCTTCCCCCACCGGCCCGACTGTGGAAGATCGAGGCCCCGCCCGGACTTCGGTGCCGCTCGCCCCCCTCCCCAAGGCCGCACTCACCCTGGCAACACCGCCCCGGGCGCTTCGTCCGCCCCGGGCGCTTCGTCCGCCCCGGGCGCTTCGTCCGCCCCGGGCGCTTCGTCCGCCCCGGGCGCTTCGTCCGCCCCGGGCGCTTCGTCCGCCCCGGGCGCTTCGTCCGCCCCGGGCGCTTCGTCCGCCCCGGGCGCTTCGTCCGCCCCGGGCGCTTCGTCCGCCCCGGGCGCTTCGTCCGCCCCGGGCGCTTCGTCCGCCCCGGGCGCTTCGTCCGCCCCGGGCGCTTCGTCCGCCCCGGGCGCTTCGTCCGCCCCGGGCGCTTCGTCCGCCCCGGGCGCTTCGTCCGCCCCGGGCGCTTCGTCCGCCCCGGGCGCTTCGTCCGCCCCGGGCGCTTCGTCCGCCCCGGGCGCTTCGTCCGCCCCGGGCGCTTCGTCCGCCCCGGGCGCTTCGTCCGCCCCGGGCGCTTCGTCCGCCCCGGGCGCTTCGTCCGCCCCGGGCGCTTCGTCCGCCCCGGGCGCTTCGTCCGCCCCGGGCGCTTCGTCCGCCCCGGGCGCTTCGTCCGCCCCGGGCGCTTCGTCCGCCCCGGGCGCTTCGTCCGCCCCGGGCGCTTCGTCCGCCCCGGGCGCTTCGTCCGCCCCGCCTGGCGCATGCGATTAGGGTCTTCCCCCGCCGTTTCCGGGTGGAATATACCCCCAGGGAAGCGAAGTGTTTCATTGGGTTCGAGAACAAGGGGGAATAAAACAGGAAAGGGGGGAATAAAGCAGCGAACGGGATGGAAATAAAGCAGCGAAGGGAGGAATACAGTAGCGAAAGGGGGGAGGGGAATAAAGCAGGGAAACGGAAGGGGGATAAAACTGGCCCGAAATGGGACAAATATACGGGCAGAGTTCATGTTGGGGTTTTTAAAGGGGAAACTGTGCAGAAAGGGAACGCGGAAGCTGCGTTCAGTGAGGGGCGGGTTCGGTGAAGGGGGGCGGGGTCTGTGCCCTGTGATGGACAATAAGAGAGCAGATTGAGAGCGGGGTTCCCCATCATCCTGGTCCAATGTTGGGTCGGACCCAGCTGGAGGGAGGGGTGTGGAAGACCCGGGCCCCGCTGGAGGAAGGACAAGGCTGCAGAGGGACAGGGTGATCACCAGGAGGTTGCCTGGAATGGAGCCTTGAAGACTGGAAAGGTGTCTTTCTTGGAATGGAGTTTCTTCCCTAATAGCCGTCTTAAATTAGTCCGTCGATCCCGGGTGAGGAGGATTGAGGGGAATCGAGGATTTCGGATTTCTCCAGTATCGGATCGTTGGTGATTCGAGGGCGGCCGTTGGGGACGAGTCGGAGACCGTCAGTAACGTTGTTGAAGGCAGAAGCGCGGCAAGTGGGTCAGCATTGGGGTTAGACTGAGAATTAAGCCCTTTTCACTTGCTCTCACCGGCCATCCTACTTGCAAATGTAAAATCGCTGGAAAAGATGACCTGCTCCAGAAAGAACTCCATCTCTCGACAGCTCCCTCCGTGGAACAGTCCTCATCGAAGCCAGCTGTTCGAAGGGGAAAGCCAGCTGTGCGAGCAATGTGCAGACAGGCGGCTGCCGCCACCAGGGCCCGAGACCAAGGAGCCGCGGCCGGCTGCCTCCACCAGCGAGCCTCGGCTCGCCAAGCTGTGCACGGCGGGGGTTGACCCGTGAGATGTGGAGCTCTGGGTTGTAGCCGCTGGGCCGTGAGGATCTGCTTCGTGGACGCCACCGACAGCCCTCGCCCCTCCTTGGTCATGGCCAGGGCCTTCGTGATCTGTTCGGCCACCGTGCAGCCGAACCTCCTCTGCTGCTGCTGCTTCACTGACGGCAGAGGCAGCGGGGACCCAGCCGCCGCGGAGAGTTCCGCGCCCATCTCTGCCTTCCGGTTGCCGCAGCTCCGCTCCATGCGGGCTGAATGGTCAGAAATGGCTGGCTTCGTCTTCCTTCCCCAGAATCCCCCTCGCAGCGGGTACTGTCCTGCCGGGCAAAGCGCAGAGCGGTTCCCGCTGCGTGGGTGATTATGGGTAAAGAAGGCAAAGACGGCCATTTTTTGCCCATTTTTCCCGCATGGAACGACATGCCGGTGCTGTCTCGAAGCGGCGTTCAGGCAGCGCAGCACTGGATGGAGATTCATTATTGGGCTGGGGACTCGGATATTAGGCGGGGTTGGCGAGGACAGTGACGCCCCAGTTCTCCCATACCTAATGCCTTCAGGGAAGGCAGAGGCGATGCTGGTTCTGGCTTTGGCATATCTTGAGGGGGTGGACTCCGTTTATGCCAGTGAGGACTGGTGCATAAAAGTCTGTGTTGTACCTCAGCAGAGATGGAAATGCAGACCCCTAAATGCCCAGTGAATTCTCGGCCACGCTGATAACCGCAGTTGACTTTCCGCCCTTGTCTAATGAGGGTGATGCCATCTGCGAAGCCCAGACGTCCCACTCTGATGTTGCATGAATGTAGCTGGCCCCTTCAACCACGCCGACCCGAAAACACCGTTTCAATTGCATGTCACGTTCGCCACCAGAGGAGAGAACACCAGTGGCGGATTTACCATTAGGCTGAAGCCTAGGGGCCTGGAAGGTAAGGCGGCCTGTCACAATAGAAATGGGAGATACAATAGAAATGTTACTTTAACAACACCAAAGGGTGTTAAGCCACAACGTTAAAAGTATTTTAAAATTGCAATAACTTGTAGCTTTCAACGCTTCTCTATTGGACAGGAAATCCAAAAACAATGCGGAAGGGTTTGGGGTAGGAGACATTGATATATTACTACGTAAACAACAGCAAAGGCTTATATCCATTAAGGCATAAGCATTTTTAAATATGGAATGGGCTGTGCACTCGACGTTGGTCTGGAAACGGATTTCATTGTGGGGTCTTTTTAACTGCCCATTGACGGCCCGATGGTGATTCTCTGGCATACGGTTGGTGTGCGCCTGTGATGACTGATGGAGCTTCCACAGCACGAACTTGGTAAAGTTGTCCATGCTTGCATTTGCCTGCCTTCTATCCGTAACTATATAGCCAATTGTTGTTATAGCGTTGATGTCAACAATTGTAATCGTACTTGGCGGACCGAGCGGCAACGTGGGAGCTCAGACGGTTGCCCAATGGGTCAACCCCTTCCCGCACTCGGCGTGAAGAGAGTTCTAATCGAGGGGCATTTGGGGAACCCGGGGCAGGGGAAGGTTACCATCTGCTCCCCTGATATCCTCCCACCCCCCCCCCCCCCCCCGTGTGACAAGAGGTGCGGTCCCTGCCCTCAGCTCCTCCCCGCCCCATCCCTTCCCCCACCGGCCCGACTGTGGAAGATCGAGGCCCCGCCCGGACTTCGGTGCCGCTCGCCCCCCTCCCCAAGGCCGCACTCACCCTGGCAACACCGCCCCGGGCGCTTCGTCTGGCATGTTGCCAGAGACACAGTGGCTCTGCAGGGCGCTAACATCAGTCCCCTTTATGAGGCGCGGTGGCATCAGTCCCCTTTATGAGGCGCGGTGGCATCAGTCCCCTTTATGAGGCGCGGTGGCATCAGTCCCCTTTATGAGGCGCGCTGACATCAGTCCCCTTTATGAGGCGCGCTGACATCAGTCCCCTTTATGAGGCGCGCTGACATCACGCCGCTTTATGAGGAGTTGACATCATTCCCCTTTGAGGTGCACAATTGTTTAAAATAAATAAGTTGGTAGTTGACTGTTCTCTGGTAAGCTGAGTGTCTTGAGCTCTGCAATTAGTCTCACTAAAGTAAGTATAAATAATCCATACACCAGGAAATTTTATTTTCTATTTAAATACAGTTGCATGTGGGTGGGAGTACTGGAAAACTAATCTTAATAAAATTGTTTGATCTGATTTAGCTTTCATGTATCGTTTTTCTTTGAAATAAATAAGATAAAATTTACTCTTCATAAATGGAGCAAGGACTCGAATATGTCCCAGGTCCTCTCTACTCATGCAAACAAAAGCACCATGTAAATGTATTCTCTGAAATGGGCAGTGGTTTATCGATGTGGTGTTTGTTCCCTGTTGGACTCCTCAAAAAATAAGGGCAATGCTGAAAAAACAAAGCAATCTTTGACAGTAACAAAAGGCCAATTCAATGTCGAGAAAAAAAACTAAATTGTGTAGCCTGTGCCAGGGCAGGGCGCTGAAGTAAAACACACAAAGGAGGTAGGTACTCAGTACTGCTTTATTGAATGGGTTACCCTGCCTTATATAGGCCTGCTGGGCCTAGCTGTCATGCCGCTTACAGCGGAAATGACGCCATGGGCTTGCCGGCCGCTGATTGGTCAGCGTTCCCGCTAGTTCTTGTCGTTTTCTGCCGCACGGCCTCCGACCTGGGGAGAAAGGCCATTTCGTTGGGGTGGTCCTTTGCAGGATCGCCATGTTCGACCGCTATCTTGTGTGCCAGGACGCCTATCGGGTAGCAAGCTATCACAATTGGTAATATTCATACAAATTAGCGTAGATTTTAATAATCTAAATCCAATGGATTTTAACTAAAACGTAATTTTCATTGATTATTTGTGCTTTTTAATTTGATGGGGTGGAGAGTACCAATATTTTTGCTAGATACATTGGAACCTCAATTTAACATGAATCTGGTTATAATGCGATGAGTCATAGTGACGTAAACAATTTATTGAAACACTGATTTAGCATAACCGCGCATTTTTTTTCCTAAACACAAACTATCATGTTATAAAGGGGTTCCCTGATGCTTTATCTGGACATCTAAAATAAGGAAATCTCCAAAATCCGGAAAGTGGGGAGAGAGGCGTCCGGCGATTGGGGGAGGTGGAATCGCCAGCACAATTTGGGTGGGCTTTCCGAAATCCGGAAAAATCCGAAATTGGAACACACTGCCCCTCAAGGGTTCCGGATAAAGGATCGTGTAACTGTACTTTAATAATTGTTGAGGGAACAATTAATCTAACCATAGGTGATAAACTCTATGGAGATATGTATGTGTTCGCCCACCCCTTCCTCCAATTCCCCCTCACCCTAACCTCCACACCCACCTCACCCCATCTTCCCCTCCCCTACCCACCCCCAATCCCCCTCACACTGTCTTCCCCAATCCCCCTCACCCCATCTTCGCCTCCCCCACCCGTCTTCCCCTCCCCCAATCTCCCCTCACCCCGTCTTCCCCTCCCCCACGCCCAATCCCTACCTCTCCCTCCACTCTCCCCCCTCCATCCACCATCCTCTACCCTCCCCTTCCTCCCTCCCTCGACCCTTTCAGGCATCTGTCTGCTTCTGCTGAAACTGGACCAAGGGTCCTGACCCGAAGCGATGTTGCACAAACCTGTTGTTCAGGGGAACCAAACGCGCACGCGCAGAGCCCGGAGGGGGCGCGCATGCGTAGAGGGGAACCAATGGCTCCAGAGGATCGGTGGCGGCCGCATGGGTGCTGAGGCCCGGCCTGTGGAGTAGTTCCTAGTCCATGAGAGTCGCCGGAAGGGGCCACTTCGGGTTATTCATTGCAACAGGGACCCGAGAATTTTCCTACATCTCACGCTTGGCTAAGGTCGTGAAGAGGAGAGGGGGGGGTGGGGGGGGCGATGGGTGGAGCACTGGGCGCAGGCGCGTTGCGGGGGCAGGGTGGAGCACTGGGCGCAGGCGCGTTGCTGGTGGTGGGGGGAGGAAGTACTGCGCAGACGAGATAGATGGGTTTCTGATTCCAAGGGATTGTGGGTAAAGGAGCAGCCATGGGTTACACAAGCAGTGCCCTGCGCCAGTGTGCAGAGCTGTTTGGGCGCATAGGCAGAGTAATTGGGAATCGGCTGTGAAACAGAAAAGTAGATGCAGGAGTTGGCCATTTGGCCCTTCAAGCCTACACTGCCATTCAATATGATCATGGCTGATCAGTAAACGGTTCCTGCCTTCTCCCCATACCCCTTAATCCCCTTAGCCGCAAGGGCCAAATCTTAACCTACTCTGAAACATTGTCAAGGAACTGGCCTCATCGACTTATTGTGGCAAAGAATTCCACAGATCCACCACCCTCTGAGAAGAATTTTTTCCTCATCTCAGTCCTAAACAACTTCCACCTTATCCTTAAACTGTGACCCCTGGTTCTGGTTTTTCCCAGCATTAGAAACAGCCTTCCTGAGTCTAGTCTGTCTAAACCCTTAAGAATTTTATATGTTTCTATAAGATTCCCCCTCCCCCTCTCAATCTTCTGAATTCCAGAGAATACAAGCCTCATCTATCCAACCTTACTTCACATGCGAGTCCCTCCATCCCCGTTATCAACCTAGTGAACCTTCTCTGCACCCCTTCCAAGGCAAGGATATCCTTCCTCAGATAAGGAAACTAAAGCTGCACACAGTACTCCAGGTGTAGTCTCACCAAGGCCCTGTACAGCTGTAGCAGGATCTCCCTACTCCTGGACTCAAAGTGTCTCGTTATGAACGGCAACATACCATTCGCCCTCCTCACCGCCTGCTGCACCTGCACGCCCACTTTCAACAACTGATGCATAGCAACACCCAAGTCTCGCTGCATCTCCCCTTTTCCTAAACAGATAACATTTAGATAATGGTCCTCTTTCCTGTTCTTATGTCCAAAGTGGATAACCTCGCATTTATCATTTCACTGAAGATGATGAGATTCTTGGGGTTCTCCAAAAGTTGTTGCTGAAAAAATGCACAATTGTGCTGGAGAATCTGAGCAGGTCACACAGTGTCTACAGACGCTAAGGGACATAATCAATGTTTCGGGCCTGAGTCTTACCCCAAGCTCCCCAAAATGCAGACCAGCGCCTGAATTAAAAAAGTTGGTTGGAAGGCAGATGTGGAAGGATGATGGGACATGAACACACACACAGGTCAAAAGTCATAGATGGGTATGGATTGGAAGGGCAAAGAGAAATAAAGCTGAGAAGTGATAATGGAAGGAATTATCTAGAGGGAGGGAAAGAGAAGAGTGTGGGAAGCTGGAGGAAATTAAACAGATTGGGGGAGAGAGATAGAGAGACAGGGAAGTGGCTTAATGGAGGCTGGAGAAGGTGAAATTAATGCAATCTAGTTGGAGAATGTATCCTTTACTGGAACAGTCCCCATCCAGAGGGCACATTCTTAGAATGAGAGTTCTCTCGAGGAGTCATCATTCTCTACCCACAGATGCTGCCTGATGTGTTGAGTGTTTCCAGTATTTTCTCTCTTTATGTTACAGATTTCAAGCATCTGCAGTTTTTTGCAATTTCTTGGTACCATGTTTCTGATGTTGGGGAAGTCCCGATCCAGTGGGCAGGGGTGTGGGTGGGGGGGGGGAGAAGTCTGAGGGTAAGCGGGAAGCCATTAAGACTGAGATGAGAATCTTCAAGTTGTGGAACTCCCTGCCACGGAAAATTGTTGAGGCCAGTTCATTAAGTGTATTCAAACGGGAGGTTGGATGTAGCCCAATTAGCTGAAAGGATCAGGATAGTGAAGCCATGATTATACCCAATGGTTATGCAGGTTTGAAGGGCTGAAGGGCTCATCCTGAATGTATTTACTAGGATTCTGTGAGAATAACATTGTCTCATTTGAACTGTTAGACTGAACTTCTTGATATCTTTGTCAAGTCCTTTCACGAGGTAAGAAAAGCTTTTGTGTATGGGAATCTGAAATTCAGCATTGAATCAGATCTGCGGTGTCTGTCAGTTCATCTGTACCTAAACGCCGTGAATCTTTGAATGTGTTGGATTTCTGGCCACAGTGTGATTGACTGGGAACCGAGGTTCCCAATCCTGAGTGAGAGTGTTGAAGAACATTAACTGCAGCAGAAGCTGGAAATTAGAGCACACCTGTCACATCCAGGAGAACCCCAACAAGAGTAGATGAGATCAGAATCAACCACCCTGCAGACAAACCTTGTAAATTATCTTTAACTTGTTGAAGGAGTGAGCAGATATTTCCCTTTGCTGACAATATATCAATGATTCATTTTGGGAAAAGAAACAATTGGAAACTTGTGGATCTGCTTTGTGTTTGAAATGAAGCCCTTTGTTTTAACTTCTCATTGAAACTTGTTGGTGCAAACCATTGACCCAGTGTTCGGAAAACACACCAGTATACCCTCACAAAGGGCATTCACTCACCCGCTCGGAGTGCGGGAAGAGCTTCACTCAGTCCTCCAACCTGGTGACCCATCAGCAGGTTCATGCCGTTCAGAAGCTATTCATCTGCCCCAGCTGTGGAAAGGGGTTCATCCGGTCGTCCCACCAGTGGATTCACACTGGAGAGAGGCCCTTCACCTGCTCCGAGTGCAGACAGAGTTTCACTCAGTCCTCCAACCTGGTGACCCTCCTGCAGGTTTACGCTACACAGAAGCCACATATCTACCCCAGCTGTGGGAAGGGGTTCATCTGCTCATCCTATTTGTTGACAAACCAATAGATTCAACGGGGAGAGGCCTTTCAACTGTCCTGTGTGCGGGAAGAGGTTCACCCAGTTCTTCAACTAAATGATCCACTGATGAGTTCACGCCGCGGACAAGCCATTCATCTGCCCGATTGTGGGAAAGGATTCACTCAGTCATCCTACCTGCTGGAACACCACAGACTCATAGCAGAGAGAAAGTTAAATAAGCCTTATTTTGAATATTTAAAACATCCCATCCGCTATATCTAGTAGCTGGATTCTGCAGCTACTCATTGACCCAGGACTGAATCCTGGTCATTGGGCACAGATGGTTTTCTTTCCTGCTGATGTTAGGAACTCTGACAATGGAGCAGGAATTTAATTCTGTATCTGTGACAAATAAATGAGTTCTGTTATCAAATTCTGCGCTTTGAGTCCTTACTGTCTCTGCAACCTAATGTGAAGCCATTCAGCTCATCTACTCTATATGTTGCTCTACACTGGCCTCCTCCCATTTCATCCTTCAGCAATATTCTTGAGTTTTTTTTCCCCCTCTGAGCATTCACTTAAGCTTCCCACTAAATGCAGCCCAGATGTTCATCTCAATCCCTCCCTGTAGTGACGGGTTTCACATTGTTCCTCTCTCCGTGTGTGAAGAGTGTTTCCCCATGCAAACTGAAGAAGTGGAGCTCAGGTATTTCCTGTCCTCCGGACTCGAGGCTGAGGGAGAATATAATGGGTGATTAACTCTGTTTTCCTAACTCATTTCAATGTTAGGAACATTTTGCTAATAATTTGAGTTTCTTGATTGGCTGCTGTTTTACATTGGCTGCTGAGTTCTCCACGTGAAACTATTATTCATTTGGGGAAAAACAGCTTTCTGATATTTCCATTGCTGCCATCCCTACCCAGAAATCTCCAGGCTCCAGAACAGGCCGTTTCTGCGAGGTGTGGAAAGCCGGAAGCGGTGGAAAGGCACGCATGCGCTGAGCGGACAAGGATTGGCCCATGGCAGGGAGAATCGCTACAATTACCTGAGAAACCGGAACTTGCCACGTTGGGACATTCCCCTTTCCTTCTGGGTTCGGCAATCTTTCTGCAGTGGGCAAGAGTGGATTGCGGATACTGTGAGCAGGTGAATACCGGTGTTTTGATCCCAATCTGAACAATGTGTTGGGAAGTGCAGCACAGGGCAATTCCACCTCAACCCTAATCACATCCAATTAACACCTTTTTGCTGCTTTGGATTCCTCCCACATTGTTTGAATTCTGAGACTTCCTATATCTTTTCTAATTTTTGTTTTTCTTGAAGTGCTCAAGGCCAAAACATCAGCAATACATTTTTGTCAAAAAGATCCTAGATCCTGAATAAACCAGCTGAATTCCTCCAGCATTTTGGTGTCTTTACGGCCATTGATCCCTTTGTAACCATCACTTTCTTTTTCTGTTGCTCAGCAGACAGAAGACGGCCGACGAACTGTGGCCATTGGGTTCTGCAGACCTTGCCAGGATCCAAACCCTGGTAGGTAACGGGCACAGTTGGAATTGACACAAAACATAAGTAAGAACCATTTAATAAAAGAAGAAAACACTGGAACATTCAGGCAGCAACTAAGGAAGTGGTTCTCAACCTTTTTCTTTCCATTCACATACCATTTTAAATAATCCCTTATAAGGCACAGATAAGGATGCCTGTGGTGCTCTGTGCCTTATAAGGGATTACAGTACTTAAAGTGGTTTATAAGTGGGGGGAAAATAAAGGTTGAGAACTACTGGTCCCAGGGCTCAGACTCTATACGTTGACCACCCTTCCCACTAAAAACCCTTGAGCCGTTGACTTCCTCCAGTAATGTCAGGCTCACCAGCTTATAATTTCCAGGGTTACTTTTAGAGCCTTTTTTAAACCATAGAATAATGTGAGCTACCCTCCAATCCTCTGGCATCACACCCATGACTAAGGACATTTTAAATATGCCAGAGTCCCTACAATTTCTATACTAGACTCCTTCAAGGTTTGAGGGAATATCTTGTCAGGCTCTGGCAAGACCACTCATATTTGGTTTAAGACAGCAAGCACTTCCTCCTCTTTAATCTGTATAGGTTTCATGACCTCACTGTTTGTTTTCCTTATTTCCCACAACTCTATGCCCGTTTATGATTTCCCTCATCTCTTTTGGCTCCGTACAAAGCCAACTACTCTGTTCTTCAAGGAGACCAATTTTATCCCTTACTATTCTTTTGCTCTGAATATGCCTGTGGAAACACTCAGGAATTTCCTTCACATTGTCTGCCAAAACAACCTCCCTGATTTCTTTCCTGAGGTTTTTCTTACATTTTGTATACTCCTCAAGTACACCTCTCTCTTCTTATGAACCAAATCCCCGATATCCCTGGAAAACCATGGTTCCCTGACAGGAACATACCAACTCTGTACTCTCAAAATTTCACCTTTGAAGGTCATCAACTTACCTCACACATCCTTGCCTGAAAACATTATCCTTTCCTTTCACCTTTCCTCAAAATTGGCCTTTTTCCAATTTAGAATCTCAATCCGAGGCCCAGACCTATCCTTCTCCATAATTAACTTGAATCTAATGGGATTATGATCACTGGACCCAAAATGTTCTCCCCACACATTCTTCTATCACCTGTCCTGTCTCATTCCCTAATAGGAGATCCAGTACTGCACTGGTACCTTTATATATTGATTTAGAAAACTTCCCTGAACACTTTTGACAAACTCCAAACCATCCAGCTCTTTTACAATATGGGAGTATGGGGTTCAAATCTGGCTTTGTCTGTTAGGAGGTTTTATGTTCTCCCCATGTCTGCATGGGTTTCCTCCCACTATTCAAAACATTTCAGGGGTTGTAGGTTAATTGGGTGTAATTGGATGGTATGGGCTCGTGAGCAGAAATGGCCTGTTACTGTGCTGTATGTCTAAGTAAAAGCAGGGATGTAATGAGCCTTTATGAAGCATTAGTGAGAGCTCTGCTTTGGGCTCCATATCAAAGGAAGGGTGCGTTCCATTTTAGAGGGGCCCAGAGGAGGTTTCCAAGGATGATTCCTGGAGTGACAGATTTTCATATAAGTAGAATTTGAAGGCTCTGGGATTGTAGTCGCTGGGCTTTAGAGAAATAAGGATGGGGATCTCATTGAAACCCATGGAATACTGAAAGGTCTGGATATAGTGGGCGTGGAGAGGACATTTCCTGTGGTGGGGGAGTCTGCGACCAGGGGGCACAGCCTCGGAATACAAAACATCCCTTTAGAACAGAGAGGAGGAATTTTTTTAAGCAGTTGATGGTGAATTTGTGGAATTCGTTGCCATGAGCAATTCATTGGGGATATTTAAGGCGGCGGTAGGAAGGGAATCAAGGATGGGGGGGCAGAAGGCAGGAGAATAGGAATGAAAAGCATAGTAAATCAGCCATGATGGAATGGCAGGGCAGTTCGATGGGCTGAATGGCCTAACCTGCTTATGATCTTATTGTATTACAGTCAGCAACAGGCATCGCATCCATGAATGTAGCACCATCGGGAAAGGTTTCCTCACTTGGATTATAAATTGGCCCCTGTGTGTCAGAGGGAACCCCAGGTCCCAGTGCCCAACCATCACTGTGCCCACCTGCATTTCCAAGGTGGGGGTTTGCTCGCCACCCATGAAAGCACTCAATCAAGGGAGGCTTCTCTGCCCACAATGCCCCGTGCTTGGCAAAGGGCTCCTCAGCCGCCATCCTAAGCTCTACACATGCACCTTCCAGGGAAGTTGGCAGTACATCCTGAATAAGGTCCTCATCGGAAACCAAAAGCGATTCAGCAACGGGTGCCAAGTGCTGAAAACAGAGCTCAGCACTGTCCCGTAACGGAGGGTTCTCGTGGTTCTGGGGTTTGCAACGTCTGGGTAGAGGATGCTTCTCTCTGGGTCCAGGCCCTAGTCCCAGCCTTGGTGTTGATTTAATCTGATGCCCAGCTCTCCAGGGGTCTCCATTGGGCTGAGCACGAAGTGTGCACCCCGGGGCAGGACTGCATTGACTTATCTCCTGGTAACACCCTCTTGTCCCCACAGCAATGAACCCATTTCAGTGCTCCGAGTGTGGGAAGAACTTTAAAAAGGCAAGTGAGTTAATGAAACACCGGCGGGTCCACACCGGAGAGAGACCCTTCACCTGCCCTGATTGCGGCAAGGGCTTCACTCAAACCTCCAACCTGCGGAGACACCAGCGGGTCCACACTGTGCAAAAACCTTTTGCTTGCCCTGAGTGCATGAAGGGCTTCAGCAGGTGGTCCAACCTTGAGATACACCGTCGGATGCACAAGGGGGAGAAGTCTTTTGCCTGCCCAAAGTGTGGCGAGCGGTTCAATGAGTCTCGCAAGTTGAGGAGACACCAGCGGGTCCACACCAGCGAGAGGCCCTTCACCTGCATCGAGTGCGGCAAGGGCTTCAGCGAGCAATCAAACTTGC
This sequence comes from Narcine bancroftii, assembly GCF_036971445.1. NCBI lineage: Eukaryota > Metazoa > Chordata > Chondrichthyes > Torpediniformes > Narcinidae > Narcine > Narcine bancroftii. The sequence goes on from NC_091472.1 coordinate 211,501,838, forward strand.
TGACCCACCAGAAGATTCACAACAGCAACAGGCCATTCATTTGCCCTGAGTGTGGCAAGGGCTTTACTCAATCCTCTCATCTGTTGACCCACCAACGAGAACACACCGGGGAGAAGCCATTTATCTGCCCCGAGTGTGGGAAGGGCTTCACCCAGACCTCCAATCTGCTGAGACACCAGCGCCTCCACACTGGGGAGAGGCCGTTCATCTGCCCTGAGTGCAGGAAGGGCTTCACTGACTTGTCCAGCCTGAGGACCCATCGGCAGATTCACACCGGAGAGAGGCCCTTCACCTGCTCCAAATGCGGGAAGGACTTCACCCAGTTGTACAATCTGCTGACCCACCAGCGGGTCCATACCGGGGAGAGGCCATTCGTCTGCCCCCAGTGCGGAAAGGCGTTCGCCCAGTCCTCCCAACTGAAGACCCACAAGTGGGTCCACTCGGAAGATAGACCATTTGTCTGCCTCGAGTGCGGAAAGGGGTTTGCCCGGTCCTCCAACCTGCTGACCCACCAGCGAATTCACTCCGGGGAAAGGCCGTTCATCTGTCTTGAGTGCGGAAAGGGGTTCGCCCGGTCCTTCCACCTGCTGTCCCACCAGAGGGTCCATTCCGGGGAGAAGCCATTCATCTGCTCCGAGTGTGGGAAGCAGTTCACACAGTCAAACAGCCTGGTGAGACACCAGCGGGTTCACAGAAACTTTGCGGAGTGTGGAATATTTAAACATCACTCACTCAAACACCAGGAGGGACTGGAGTCTTGTAGTAATTGAGGCAACAAATCAAAATAGGTCTTGGAATTGTTAACAATTTACAATTTATTTTCAGGTTCAAGTTCATTGTCACATGTAGAAAGCTGCAGTGAGAAAGTTTGTTTTGGAGCAGTCTAGCTAGACATCCGTACATCGTCCAGCAAATAAGGAAATGGTGGGAATTATAGTCGATGCATTAGTAGTAGTCATTTACAAAAATTCTCTGGATTCTGGGCAGGTCCTGGCAGTTTGGAAGACAGTAAATGTCACGCCACTTTTTAAAAAGGGATGTAGGCAGAAGATGGGTAACTATTGGCCAGTTTGCTTAACCTCTGTAGTCGGGAAGATGCTTGAAGCTGTCATTAACGATGAAATAGTGAGACATTTAGAATGAAGAGATTCCATCAGGCAGACACAGCATGGATTCAGAAAGGGCATGTCTTGTTTGACAAACTTGCTGGAGTTCTTTGAGGATATAATGGCTGCGGTAGATAGAGGGGAACAGTTAATGTATATTTGGATTTCCAGAAGGCATTTGATAAGGTGCCACACAAGAGATTTATGAATAAGATACAGATGAATGGAGTCGGGTGAAGTATATTGGCATGGATTGAAGACTGGTTAACTGACAGAAGGCAGAGAGTCGGGGTAAATGGGTGTTTTTCTGATTGTTAGACAGTGGTAAGTGGGATGCCACAGGGGTTGGTGCTGGCCCTGCAGCTGTTCACCATTCACATTGATGATTTGGAAGAGGGGACAGATTGTCGTGTAGCCAAGTTTGCGGATGATACTAAATTGAGTGGAAAAGCAGAAGGATCTAGTTAAGTTGGGTGAATGGGCAAAGGTCTGGCAAATGGGGTACAGCGTTAGTAAATGGGAGGTCATCCACTTTGGTAGGAAAATTGGAAGAGCAGATTATTATTTAAATGGTTAAAATCTGTAACATGCTGTAGGGCAGAAGGACCAGGGAGTGCTTGTGCATGCATTGCAAAAAGTTGGGTTATTAAGAAGGCAAATGGAATGTTGCCCTTCATTACTAGAGGAATTGAATTCAAGAGGAGGGAGGTCATGCTGCAACTGTACAAGGTCCTGGTGAGGCTGCACCTGGATATACTGGCCTTGGAGGCAGTCCAGAGGAGGTTCACCAGATTGATCCCGGAGATGACAAGGAGACACTAAATCATCTGGGATTATACTCATTCGAATTCAGAAGAATGAGAGGAGATCTTAGAGAAACATAAAATTATGAAAGGGATAGATAAGATAGAGGCAGGGAAATTGTTTTCACTGGTAGGTGAGACCAGAACTAGGGGACACAGCCTCAAGATTCAGGGGAGTAGATTTAAGATAGAGATGAGAAAAAACTTTTTTCCCAGAGAGTGGTGAATCTGGGGAATTCTCTGCCCATGGAAGCAGTTGAGGCAACTTCATTAAACATATTAAAGGTTCAGTTAGATCGATTTTTACATAAAAAAGGAATTAAGGGATAAGGGGAAAAGGCAGGTGGGTGGAGTTGAGTCAATGATCAGATCAGGCGTGATGTTATTGAATGGCGGGCCAGATGGTCTAATCCAGCTCCTATTTCTTAAGTCACTGTCAGGAGTGCAGTTACAGGGACAGATCAGCATCATTTTACAAGTATGAGGATTATCTAAGAGTCTGATAACAGAGGAAAGGAACTGTCCATAAATCTGGTGGTGTGTGCCCTCATACTAGTGAATCTCCATGGGGAGGAGGGGAAAGGGAGTGTGTCTGGGGAGGGGAGAGTCTTTTAATATGTTGGTTATTTTTCCAAGGCAGTGGGAGGTGGAGGTGGAATGGATTCTTTCCCTCAATGTTAGTGACTCTGATTATATATTTTTAAACATTAACAGTACATTACAATTGAAAGCTCTCTGGCCCATGAACCTCATTGCTGCCCAATTAACCTCCCAATCACAGGGGGATTGTGCAGACTCCTTACAGACAGGACTGGATTCGATCCTGGGTTGTTGGTGATATAATAATGTTTCACTAACCGTGCCACCCAATTACAGGAATTTAATCTCATGTCCTGGATCTGTACCAAATAAAGCAGCTGTTTGAAAACTGTGTCTCATCCTCTTGTATCTCTGTAATACACTCAATGTAGATACAAAGACATACCCATTCAGTCCAGCTGGGGCCACACTGGGAGCATCCTAGTATCTCCCCTCCTGTCTGTGTTTCTGCTCCAGACCAGCCCCCAACCACCTCACCCTGCTGGAATACGCATCAGTTTCTTTCTCCTCTCTGTGTTCACTGAGCTTCCACTTCTAGACAGCTGCACTGTTCACCTCAAGGTGAGAAACAGGAGCAGGAGTTAGCCATCCGGCCCCCTCGAGCCTGCTCTGCCGGGCAATAAGATCATGGTTGATCTGGCCGTGGATTCAGCTCCACTAACCCGCCTGGTACCCGGAATTTCCCCAATCAGTTAAAAATCTATCCATATGTGTCTTAAATACTTTCAACAAGGCAACCTCCACTGCTTAAGGGGGCAGAGAATTCCACAGATTCACTGCTCTCTGACAAGTCAATTTCTGGTTCCATCCAGATGGCGAACGCCAACGGGCTGAAGAAACTCAGCAGGTCATCAAGCATCGGGAGTTCTGATAACAAGCTTATTGTGATAAGCATTGCACCAAAATTCTTACTCGCTGCAGCCAAACAGGAATTTTGTCAATAAAAAAAACAATGATAATAGCATTGCGTAAATGAATTAAAAAGACAGTAACGAGAAAAGATAAGCAATAAATATTCACAGTGCAGAAACAAAAGTGACATTCGAACACTGCACTATTCTTTTGTGGTGCCGGAGGGACTTCTGGTTCCTGTAATAAAAGGAGGTCAAGAACCTGAGAGCTGTTGGAAAGAAACTTGTTGGACTCTTGGGTCCCTGGGCCTGAAAAGAATGTGAACTACTTGTAAAATAATTAAAATGTAGTTTCCATCACCATTCCTTTTACTCTCGTTTTCCAATCTACCACAGCCAATTCTTGCCTCTGCCACAGCATGGCTACTATTCCCTGAGAACCCGGAAACACCAGATCATCCATTAACCAAACTAGTTCTTGGTTCCTCAACATACAAATTCTTGGCTTCATGAATCCATCTTCCATCGCTATTTTTAGTTTGGCCAGTCTATACATATAGAAATGGGAGTCGGTTTTTGTCATAAACATTGTTCAATGTTCGTATGCACCAGAATTCTCACTTGCTGCAGCCAAAGAGTGAGGTTGTAAAATAAAATTGAAAATGGGTAGAGATGGATCTTTTTCCCAGGGTAGGACAGGCAAACACCTGAGGATCTGTACAAAGTGAAGGGAGGGAAGTTTAGGGGAGACGTCAAGGGTAAGACAGAGTTGTGGGGGTCTGGAATGCTGTGTCAGTAATGCTGGTGAAGGCTGGAAAAATAGGGGCACTTTAGAGAGTCTTCGACGAGCACATTGATGAAAAAAAAATAAAGGGTTATGAGGTAGGGAGAGCTTAGTGTTCTTTTTTGTTAGGTACAAGATCATGGGCTGAAGGGCCTGTACTGTGCTATAATGTTCTATGTTGTGAAGGTAACTAAAATGGAACTATAGTCATTACTTAATTGAATTAAAAAGAGACAATAAAAAACAAATAAATATTCACTGTTGCCCTAGTGGAAAAAAGTCCCTGCAGTCCCTGATCATTGGAACAAGGGGAGGTTAATAAGCCTGGTGACTGTTGGAAATAAATTGTTCTTGAACCTGGAGATGCTGGATTTCAGGCTTCTGTACCTTCTACCGGAAGGTATCAGTGGGAAGTGGTTGTGACCAGGGTGATTGGGTCCTTTATGATGTTAGCTGCTTACTTGAGGCTCTACCTCACACAGATCCATTCAGTGGTTGGGAGATTATCTTTTTCCCGTGTGATATCCTTTCAAGGATCTAATAGCAGTAGGAAAGAAACTGACGGTCTGTAGATTCTGGGGTTGAGCACAATACCATACATACATCCCTCAAGGTTGCCGCACAGGTTGATAGGATAGTTCAAAAGGCCGGTGGGATGTTGGGCTTCATTAATGGGGATTAAGTTCAAGAGTAGAGAGGTCATATTGCAACTACAAGATTTATCCTGCAGATGTTTGTTGTCTGGTGTTCATCGAGGACCGGAAAACAGTGTCTTGTCAGATTCAGATGACGATAAATTTGACCTCCTTACTGCAAAAGGTTCAGGTGAGGCAGAATTTGTCAGGTGTATCCAAGAAGGATTCCTGACAAAATATGTGGACCAGTCAACTCGAGAGGCCATACTGGACCTAGTACCAGGTAATGAACCTGGTCAGGTGGCGGGACTCTCGATGGGGGAGCTTTTAGGTGACAGGGATTCCAGCTCCCTGACCTTTAACATAACTGGGCAAAGAGAGGTGTAGACAAAAATAGCAAAGTGTTTAATAGGGACCACACTTAGAGTATTGTGTTGAGTTCTACTCTCCTAATTTTAGGAAGGATGAGGAAGCCACTGAGATGGTGCAAAGGAGATTTACCAGGATGTTGCCTGAGCTGGAAAATAAGTCTTACGAGGCAGTTAGCAGAGCTGGGGAAACTCTTTGGAGTGAAGAAGGATGGGAGGAGACTTAATAGAGGTCTTCAAGATGATGAGAGGCATAGATAGGGTAGACAGCCAGCACTTGGTTTCCCAAGGCAGGATCAGCAAACACCAGAGGACATCTGTACAAAATGAAGGATGGAAAGTTTAGGGGAGACATCAGGGATAGGTTTTTTACGAAGAGAGTTGTGGGGGCCGAGAATTCCTTGGTGGTGGAGGCTGAAACATTGGGGGCATTTAAGAGACTCCAAGATAGACACATAGATGGAAGAAAAAATAGGTTATGGGTATGGAGGGTTTTGTAATTTTTAAAGAAATATGTGGGTCAGCACAACATTGACGGCTGAAGGGCCTATACTGTACTGCAGTGTTCTGTGTTCTATATACAAATCTGCTGAAGAAACTCAGCAGGTCACGCATCATCCATGGGAAGTAGAAGATAACCAACGTTTTGGGCCTGAGCCCTTCGTCAGGTATATTGTAGTTAGTGCTGTGCCTGAATCTGGAGGTTTGTCCTCATCTTGTATATCTTCTTCCTGATTGGGGGAGTGGAGAGTGTGAAATGGATGGGAGAGGTTCTCCAAGACAGTGGGAGGTGTGCACGGAGTTGATGGAGGGGAAGGGAAGGTTCTGGAATGGCCTCAGCTGTGTTCACCACTCCCTGCACTCCAAGGCAGGCCAAAGCGCTGAATTCCAGCAGTGAGGGGAGAATTCTCTGTTCTTGGCCTGAAGACAGTGCTTGACCCATAATAATAGGGTTGTCATGAGAGACTTCATCTTCCTGAATGTTGATTGGCACCCTGCACACAGGGTATGGGGAAGAGAGTATCAGAGCCAGCACCACCAGGCTGAGGAATGACATCTTCCCACGGGCAGTGAGAATGCTGAACGACCAAAGGAACTGTTCACACTAACCATCCGGGACTCTCGTATTCACAAAATAATATTTATTTATTTATTGATACATATGTTTGTCTGTATGTGTGCTGTCTGGTGTTCACCAATGACCGGAGAACACTGTCTTGTCAGATTCAGATGAAGATAAATTTTACCTTACTGCAAAAGGTTCAGGTGAGGCAGAATTTGTCAGGTGTATTCAAGAAGGATTCCTGACAACTAGAGAGGCCATACTGGACCTAGTACCAGGTAATGAACCTGGTCAGGTGGCAGGTCTCTCGATGGGGGAGCTTTTAGGCGACAGGGACTCCAGCTCCATGACCTTTAACATAACTGGGCAAAGAGAGGTAGACAAAAATAGCAAAGTGTTTAATAGGAAAAGAGTTAATTACAATGGGATTAGGCAGGAGCTTTGGAGAATCAATTGGGAAAAGATGTACCCAGGGAAATGCACAATGGAGAAGTACAATTTACCAAATACTCTTTTTTTTAGATATTTGCAAATCAGGCATTTTCTTTGAACTCATGCCTGGTTTTCCTCTGGCACCAGATGTGAATGTCATGGATACGTTTTTTTAATTCACAACCTTTGTGTAAAGGTTTAGTATCCTTTATCTATAATGAAATGGCTGACTTTAGACATGCCCCGATATTTAAAATTAAAAATACTTGGGAGCAGGATTTAAATGTGTCCATATTGGAAGAGATCTGGGATTCTGTTTTTAGGTTAGTTAATACCACATCGTTACGTGCTCACCATTGCTTATTACAATGACAAGGCCCATATTTTCAAAGCCAAATAACCTTGTCTCTATCCAGTGGTAAACTCATGTGATTAATCAAGAGAGATGAGTCCTCAGCTTGAAAAGAACTGGAAGAAGGTTTTCCAAATGTTATCTTTAATCGTGGATATAACGTTAGAACTGAATCCTTTTCAGTTCAACGGGAGGGGATGATGTTTTGCTGACTCTTCTGGCCAGACCTGCTATACAACTCAGGTGGAAGATCGGCATCCCACGTCCTCATGCTCTGGCTGAAAGATATCATGTTCTGTTTAAGTTTAAAACAGATTCCATGTTCAATCAATAATTCCAGCATAAGATTCCAAACGCTATGGGGACCAGTTTTGAATTATTGCCACAATCTTTCGATATCATTTATAATTTTTCATTCACTTTTAGGAGTGAAGATTATTATTGTGTCTTTCTGCCGGGCAACATTTTTAGGGGAATGGGGATTTGATTAACCTTTGGTTTTTGTTGTTTTGTCCATGTATATTATATTTACTTTTGCTCTGTTATTATGATGTGATGTAATATGTTGATTTGTGTAATTTCTTACATGCATTTTGAATTCCATATAAACTATGCACTGACTTCATTTTTCTGTATAAAATCAATACAATATTTTAAAACAAAAAGGACTGGGATGAGTCACCATACAGGAAGGAGATTGAAAACGTGGCTGATTGGTGCACCAACAACCTTGCACTCAATGTCACCTAAAGCAGGGAGCTAATTGTTGACTGCAGGAAGGGAAAACCAGAGGTGTATGATCCAGTGATCACTGGGGGATCAGAGGTGGAGAGGGTGAGCCAATTTAAGTTCTTGAGAGTCCCTATCTCAGAGGATCTTTTCTGGGTTTCACCAATGAAGAAAGGACCTCAGCAGTTTGCGGAAGTTTGGTATGACACCCTGGTAAATTTCTGCAGAGGTGTGGTGGAAAGTCTGCCAATCGGCTGCATCGTCTGGTATAGGGACATCAATACCCCTGGCCATAAAGTCCTTCAAAAGGTAGTGGACACAGCCCAGGATATAACAGACAAAACCCACTCCATCATCGACAACCGCTACAGGGAATCCTGCCATTGGGAGCAGCAGCAATCATCAAGGACCCTAACCACCCAGCACATGCTCAGTTCTCGCTGTTAGCATCAAACAAGAGGTATATGTGCCACAAGACTCGCACCACCAGGTTCAGGAACTGCTGCACCATCAGACTCCTCAATTACAAACTCAATCAGAGATTCATATAAGGACTTTTACTTGTGCACTTTATTGATTCTCTTTGTTCTCTCTGTATTGCACAGTCAGTTTGTTTACATTTGTTATCCATTTACAGTTCTTTATTCATTTACAAGTTTATGCTGTATACAGTTTTTTTTTGAACTACCAGTAAGTGGTAATTCTGCCACACCTGTAAGAAAAAGGAATCTCTCGGTTGGATGTGATGTCATGTATGTAACAATAAATCTGAGAAGGTTACAAGACCTTTTGAATCCCGGGAGCGTCGCAGCAGGAGGAGGAGCCAAAGACTTGGGAGAGAGGTGAATGTTTGTGTGTGGGGGAAGGGGGTTTTAAAAGAGTGAGGAGGGCAACTGAAGAGTGTTGATTTGTGGGAGTGAGTATTGGTAGTTTCAGTACAAACAGACTTCAAAATGTTGCAGCGCTACTATAAGGGACAGTCATTCTTTCTCGCTATAATAGCACTTGCTGTGTCCTCATTCCCATTGACTGCTAAAGCAAATGGCTTCTCAAAATCAGGGGATTTAGTACAGGTTTGTAACATCAGATATCTTTTAGTTTGTCAAATGCTTCCTGACAACTGTTCGTCCAAATACACTTTTTGCTCTTTAAAAGATGAGCCAGGGGAAGAACAATGTCAGTGTTTTTTTTTCAGAACTTCCTATAATACCCAACCTTTCCTAAAAATCTCCTCACAGCTTTCTTACCTGTGGGTACAGGAAATTCAGAAACTATCAGAACTTTAGCCTGAACAGGGTCCAACTTTTCTTGGCCAACAGCATAACCAAGTCTCCAGAGCATGACAAAATTCGCTCTTACCTAAATTAACAGTGAGATTGGCTTTCAAAAGGTTATCAAATTATTTCTCAAATGTGGAGATGTGTTCTTCCCATGTAACCCGAGTCATTAGCACAAGCATCTGTATATTTTATATCTTGAGTTACAGAATTCATCATAGGATCATTTTTCAATCCAAATGGTAAAACATTGCATTTATATTAACCCAAAGGCTGAAATTTCCCTTCCACTTTCTGTTAAGGGAACATACCAGTAACCTTTTCATAAACCCATTTTTGTAAGAAATTTAGCTTTTCCCATCTTATCGACATGATCATCCAACCTGGGGATAGGATAACTTTTGTCATTGCATTATTTTTTTCTATAATCAGTGCAAATTCTAACCATCTGATATGGGTTTTGAAGGGGCCACAGTGGGATCTTGATTAGGTTTCCCTGCAACCTGACAGGTTCTACAAAATGTCACAGCATCTTTTCTCAAACTAGGCCAAGAACGTTGTTTCATAATTTTAAAAATCGTTTTCTTATTCCATAAGGGTGCTATGGGCTAAAGCTTTAGGAATGACAAACCTCAATGGAAATAATATCCAACTGGCACTTTTTTAATTTCATCAGCAGAGAGCTCTTCATCTCTGACTTCAGCAAGATCAAGGTTTGTTTTTGGCCTTTTTATTCATTCCTGTCGAGTTAAGGATAATTCCTTTCACGGGTCATTACTCTCAAATTTAACACTGGAATTCTGGTCTAACAAAGAAAATTTAAAGTGTCTGGCTCGTCATCACAGCCTAACTGCAGCTATGCCTCTCAGATTGCTGTGAAATTATTCTGTATATCGCCACCTTCGCAGGCAACCTTTTACATCTACCCTCTCATTACTGCACAAGCTGGGTATATTGATATGCTTTCGGGAGATAAATTGGGAAAGATTTGTTAGAGTAGGTTACATACAAACAGTTTAAAACGGATCTTATTTGAAATATTGGAGCTCTGCCCTATGCTAGACTTATTGGGGCCTCTGCATTTTTACAAGAGATTTGGGGAGTGCTCAAGAGACTTCACTAATGGATTGTTGTTTACAAAAGGCAACAGATGAAAGAGCTTATTGGAGCTGTATTCTGACTGGTTTTGCAAGCAGAAAGAGTCAAACAGGTTTTCCTCAAAGAGAGAGACAGAAATCACTTGTACAGTGTTACAGACAGTAACTGGAACTGGAACAGAATAAGCTGGCAAGATGTTGGACAACCTGTTTGGAAGATGACCTGGTCAAAGCTTGTGTGGTTCATGCAACAGGAGAAGACTGGCTGTCTAATGTTTCACTTGGAATAAGGGAAACGAAAAGGAACTCTGGTGACCTGAAAGAAAGAGGTTATCATCTGGAGAACCCCGACAGGGTAAGTTTCGTCAGCAAGACACTGGAGTGGCAGATGGAACTACATCAGTTGTGGATGCCCTGGAACAACAAATCTCTCTGAAAACTGACAAGAATCTTCCTGAGCGGTAACCATTTACCTTTCAAGCACCAAAGCCTGGTGAACATTATACATGTTAAATTCTGTGCACAGCTTAAGAATTGCCTGCAACCAGTGAACTTGGAAGAGTGAGAAGTGAGATTGGACTGTGAACCAAATAACTTTTGTGAACTTACACACACACACACACACACACACATTACATACACGTGTGCTTAGAATTAGAAGGGGGTTAAGTTAGGTTAAGTAAGTCAATAGAGATAAGTTAAAATTGATTCTCTTTTCATGTTTAAAGATAATTAATAGCAACCTTTGTTTAAGTAACAATTTGTCTTGGTGAATATCTATTGTTGTTGGGTTTTGGGCTCATAACATTTTCTCTTCAAGGAAAAACAGTTCACTACCACATGACCAGGTTTCTTACAATAGTTATAAAATGGACCAGAGGTTTTTTTTCTTTTCTTGCCTCCCTTTTTTGTTCCATCTTGCACTACTTCCACATTTTTTTATCCCTACATGGATAGTCTATATCACCTTTTTGGATAGTTTTATTGGGTACAAATCTAACCTTGTGATTTAAAGCATACTCATCAGCTAACTTAGCAGCTTCTTGCCAAGTTGTCACTCCCTTTTCATCTAAATATGCTTTTATGTCATGAGGAACACACCCTTTAATTTCCTTAACTCTTTTAGTCTATTTCATCTTTCATAAATCAGAGTATTGAATACAGGAGTTGGGATGTTGTGTTGAAATGTATAAGGCATTGGTGGGGCAAAATTTGGAATATTGTGTGCAGTTTTGGTCGCAGAATTACAGAAAGGATATAAACAGGACAGAGATAGTGTAGAGGAGGTTTACGAGAATGTTGCCAGGGTTTTAGGGTTTGAGTTACAGGGAAAGATTGAGCAGGCTGGGACTTTATTCCCTGGAGCGTAGAAGGTTGAGGGGTGATTTGATAGAGGTATTCAAAATTATAAGGGGGACAAATAGAGTCAATGTGGAGAGGCTTTTTCCATTAAGAGTGGGGGAGATTCAAACGAGGGCACAGATTGAGAGTAAAAGGGGAAACATTTAGGAGAAACATGGGGGATTTCTTCACTCAGAGTGTGGTGGGGGTGTGGAATGAACTTCTGGCAGAGGTGGTAGAGTGAGATCAATGTTAATATTCAAGGCAAAGTTGGATGGGTATATGGACGGGAGAGATGTGGAGGGTTATGGGCCGAATGCGGGTCAGTGGAAAGATGTTCAGCTTGGACTAGTAGGGCTCAATTGGCCTCTTTCTGTGCTGTAAATGGTTATATGATTATATGGTTAAAGTCACCATTTATTTCTTTTGATGTGCACCATTGGACAAAGGGCATAACTTTATCATAGGCAAAATCCACCAATTTTTTTTAATTCCTAAAGTTTTCTCTATATGGTGTATCATATTCAGTGGCTTCTCAAATTGTAAGGGCGTAGTAAGTCTGTTGAGCCTTCCCTTAATTACACCCTGTACCATGAGGGACCATTGGCTTTTTGGCCATTTCAAACTCTCAACCACTTTCTCAAAATGCTGAAAATATTTATCAAAATCAGCCTCATCAAATGGAGGAACTAACTTCCCTGGTAGTCATAAAGCTCTAATGAGGAGCAAGAGATAAAACTCCTGCTTCTCTCATCTCTATTTCAAACCTCCATTTTTTTGCTTCTTCCACCTCAAATCTCCCTTGCTGTTATGCTTCCTCTCTGTATTTTTCTGCTTCCCATATCAAACTGCATCTCCATTACACATTGTTCAACCTCCATTCTACGTTTCTCGAGCTCAGCCTGTTCCAGCTGTAACTGCTCCTCAAGAGGTTTACTCTCAAGAAATTCTTTTAACTCTTCCTCTTCAAAAATCCTCTATTTCACATAGCATTCAGCTATTATTCTTTGGATCTCAATATTTTTTCATTGATGATTTTACCCCCTCAATTTTCAACTTTTGGGCTATCACTGAATCATTTCTTGTCACCTTCTGCAACTCTGAAAAAACTTATCTAAATCCATTGCTGCTGTCCTTCGAGCACAAGCCTTTCAAATGGCTTTCAGAAATAAATTCAACCAAACAAATCTAATGTTAATCGATTAAGCAAGCTCTCATTAAGCTTTAATTTTGGTTATATCCTAGACGATCCCCCAGTTTTGTTACAAACTAACAAAGGAACAACAATGGAAAATTCACCAATAGTTTGATCCATATTTATTAATTTGGTAAAAATTCATCTAACCTATTGGCTAATAATTTTGATATAATTTTATAATCTGTATTCAATAATGATATAGGTCTACGTGAAGAAAGTTATAAACAATCTTTCAGTTTCTTCAGAATTACTGTTATTAACTCTTTCATTTGTTATAATACTTCTATTAATAACTCCTTAAACTCTTTGTAAAATTCTGGTGGAAAAGCATCCTCACCCGGTGCCTTATTATTCTATAAAGACATTAGGGTCTCATAAACTTCTATTTCAGAAATATTATTAGACAACCTTAACTCTTCATTATGTTTTAGCACAGGCAATTTAACTTGTCTCAATACTCTTTCAAATATTCTGAATTGGTAAAGTTTAGCATAAAATTCCTTAAAATTATCATTTATTTCCTGTGGCTTATAAGTAATCTGACCTGTAGGTTTTTTTTTAATTGCAACTATTGTTCTAGAAAATTTTTCCATTTTTAATTGCTATGCTAAAACTTTATGTACCCTTTCACCCAGCTCATCGTATTTTTGTCACGATCTCATTACATCTCTCTCCATTCTATTAAATCTGTATTGTATTAAATATTAATTTCTTAGACTCTAACAGTTTTCTCTTCTCCTCATCTTTTTGCACTTGTGTTTCCTTCTCCAATTTCATTATTTCTTTATCTAACTGGTCTACTTCTTTCTTTACTTTTGAAGTTCAAAGCATTGGTGAGGCCAAATTTGGAATATTGTGTGCAGTTCTGGTCCCCAAGGAAGGATATTAATAAGGTAGAGAGGGTGCAGAGAAGATTTACTAAAATGTTCTCTGGATTGCAATATCGAGAATATGAAGAAAGATTGAGTAGACTGGGTCTTTATTCATTGGAGCATAGAAGGTTGAGGGAGATTTGATAGAGGTATTTAAAATTATGAGGGGGATAGACAGAGTAGATGTGAATAGGCTCTTCCCCTTGAGGGTAGGTGAGATTGAAACAATGGGTCATGGGTTAAGGGTTAGGAAGTAAAAGTTTAGAAGTAACATGAGAGGGGCTTCACTCAGAGAGTGGTGGCTGAGTGGAATGACCTTCTGGAAGAGGTGGTTGCAGCAGGGTCAATTCTGTCATTTAAGAGAAGGTTGGATGAGTGCATGGATGTGAGGGGATTGGATGATTATGGGCAGGGAGCAGGTGGGTGGGACTAGCGGAGTTCACTTAAATCGGTGTGGACTAAAAGGGCCAAGATGGCCTGTTTCCATACTGTAATCGTTACCTGGTTATTATTTTACCTCTTAAATATGCTTTCATAGAGTCCCATAATATAAACTTACTTATTTCTGAATCTTTATTAGTTTCAAGAATTTTTTTTATCTGTTTTCTCATATAATCACAAAATTCTTAAGTATAGCAATAGCAGCTGCAAAGAGATGTATAGCAATGACATGAAAAACTGAAAATGTAGTATTATTAAGTAGCTGGCACAGTGAAATGTAAAATTGTATACCTTTAGAAAAAAAATAACAGTTTAAGGAATTGAGTTGAAAATTTTAATAATATTTGGAAACTATATATGGATTTTATGAATATATGTCTACTTCGTCCACTTTACCCACCCCTCTCAGTTAAAGACTATAATAATAATCAGTGAATCTTCTTCTTCTTTGGCTTGGCTTCGCGGACGAAGAATGAATATGTATGTGCTAACAATACAATAAGTAGTAACAGGTGTTATTTCCTTTTTCTTTTTTTTCATTCTTTTGGGAGAGAGGGGGGTTGGTGAGCAAAAATTAAAAGATCTTTTTATTGTTTCACTGTATATAACTAAATCATTGATTTGAGGCGGAAAAAGAAAATTCTCAATAGCAAATTCAACATTATAGATTTTAATTAAACTATTAATAACTTAACATTATTTACTTAACTCTAAACTTAACTCCATTATGAGCAAATGTAAAATATATATGTGTGTGTGGTCAAATCCCAACCATTGCAATTTAATCATAACTCTGAAAAGTCCATTTTAAATTTCAGCTTCAAGCATCTTCCGTTGAACTTGAAGATTTTTAAATTGCAGTTCAGAAGTAATTATGAAGCATTTTGAAACATCATGTCTTCAGACCTCTTTAAAATTCACAACTTTCTTTTGTAGAGTTGTTTTCAGAGCAATATTTCTTCATACGAGTGATTCTGCAAACTCGCTCTTACCTTGCCTCAGAGTTACAGAGTCTGTTTTGCACGATGATTTATTTCTTAATCAAGAGTAACCATTTTACCATGGACACATGAGGCTCCCCTCTTTCCTTAAAGGCAGTCAGAGAGGGCAATTTCTTTTATACCACTTTTAGTGTTCCTCCTTTTATTAAGGAGAACACAGACAGCCTTCCTTTTTGTAAAGGAATTGGTGGCTGTTTTGTTTGGCCTTCTCTTCAACTGATCCAAAAATGTCTGATTTCAATATATTGCATGCAGATCTTTCAGGTCACATGGTAAGACATCATAACATCTTTGAAGTTCCTCTGAACCTTTTAACACCTTTATGTTTCAACCTTCTATTTTGGATGCAGATTTTAGGGAATGGGTTGGATTGGGAATAAAAGGTCTTAAGGCAATTTCACTTCATTTAAACAATTAACAGGCATTTTTTTTAGATATCTACAAATTAAGAATATTGTTCAGTCTAAATTCTCTAACCTTTCTCGAATTCCTAATACCAATGTTATTGATTTTTTGATTTCTCATGGTGGATCAATAGCAATTATTTACAGACATATGGAGGTTTAAAAATTCCTAATGCTGTAAATTGGACTGAAAATGTTGATCATGAGTGAAGGCTATTTAAGCAAAGTTTTATGCTTCACCTACAACCCATTGGAATTGATAGTCAACCAGATACACGGAAGATTGCACTGCTGCATACTGTGGTGGAACCTCAAGCACAAGAGGTTTTCAACACATTTGTTTTTGCTGAGGCAGAAGACCAGGGCAAATTCGACCAGGTTATCGAGATGTTTGATGAACGCTGTTCACCAAAGGAAAATGAAACCTTTGAGAGGTATGTGTTTCTCTCACATGCACAGCTGCAGGGAGAGAGTTCTAATACTTTCTTAACAGACTTAAAACTAAAAGCAAGAACATGCAATTTTGGACCACTGCAAGATTCAATGATCAGTGATCAAATTGCGTTCAGAATTAATGATAAGAAAGTGAGAGAGAGGTTGCCACGAGAGGCAGAGCTTACCATGGCAGGAGCTGTGAAGATATGCCACGCCAGTGAACTAGCTCAGCAGCATGCAAAAAAGTTCAGTGATCATGTAAAAGCCAGTGAAAATGAAGGCATGGTCATAGCCACGGTGTCTGGACACACACACAGGCAAAAATTGAGACACAGGAATCGACAAAAAGATGGAGAGACATTCAACTGTAAATGATGGGGTACTAAACATGCACCAAAGCTTATGGGAAAGTCTGTAACAAGTGCAAGGGGAAGAATCACTATGCAAAGCAATGTTTTTCCAAAGGGCAACTAAACAGAAGTAAAAGTGTAAACACTATAGAAAACACTACAAACTATAGAAGAAAGTGCTCTCAGTGATACATTCTCTGTGGGCATGAAGTGAACAGTGTCGAGCAGGGTAAATGAGCTCAAACTTCCAGTATTTTGGACCTCACAGTCACAGGCTGAGGCCCAGTTCCATCTACGCCAGCTTGCCGCTGATGCAATGGAGTGCCACTATGTCATTGCATCGCTGGACCAAGATACCCACCCCCCCCCCCCCACCCCACAGGGCATATTGTCAATTTCTTATGCCAGCCTCCAGCCAATGGCAGATAAGAAGTCATCAAAATGACAAAAGATGCTGCTCAGACTGGTGCAAGGACAGTGTCACAACAATCATTAACTCTAGATGTAGACTGGTTCAGTACAATTTTTAGCACCAGCTCTATCTCACACCCCAAAATATCCACAAAGCAAAGCAACAGAGGTGCAGAAACCAGAAACATGCTTCAGATGTGGAGTGGAGAGAGGAACATTTCTTCATGCAGCCTAGTCCTGCGTAAAGGTAGCCCCATTCTGGCAAGATTTGGCCAACACACTAACCAAAATAATGAAGGTAACCTTCCCACCGGACCCAGCGTTATATCTACTAGGGAATCTTATGGATATAGGATCCAAATTAGCCAAATTCCAAATTCAATTCATATTTATATCTCTGGCCATAGCAAAAAAATGCACAGCCTGGAATCCAATTCCCCTCTAATCATCAGTAAATGAGCCACCGAGATGCACAGGTGTATCCCATGGAAAAGATTTTCTATAACCTTAGGAACTGACACAGCACCTTTGTAGGAGTATGGCAGCCATATCTGGAATATACGGGAGCACAACTGTAGTCACTCCCCGACAAAAAGGTTAAGATAACTGCTAACAGGTAGATGAAGAAACAGTGCCGACACAAGGGGACACACCACCATCACTTCCCTTCATTCACCTGCTCCCGGTACAGACAACATGTCTTCGGCAGGAGCTCAACAGGAAGATGAGGCAATGGCTGTGTACTGCACTGATTCAAGATGGATGCCTTCCCATGATGTCTGTGTGTGTCTGTTTCATCAAAACACTATCTGCATGCTCAATTCTCCAAACAGATCCACTTCCTGCTTAGACATGCTTCCCTTCTGGCCCACGAGCCCATGCCCCCCCCCAGGTACACCAACTGACCTACAACCCCAGTACACTTTGAATGGTGAGAGGAAGATCTAACTAGAATTGTTTACGGAGCCCTTCTAATGGACCCAGGGGGATTTCATTCTGGCAGCCCTTCAGTAATCACACGCTTGAGGGAGAAGGTGGGTACACTGGCGCCTATCCCGGCCACCCGGCATGGGCCTACAACTTTATACATTCTGCCTGAACTCCAGGACCGCCTTTACGTACTCCTGCCCAGGGATGCACATAGGACGCCGTTACAATGGCCACATGAAGGTCCTTTCAAGGTGGTGTGGAATGACGGCTCCACGTTTGTTATAGACATTGGCAGCAGGCAAGAAACGGTACCGGTAGATCACTTTAAACTGGCACATGTGGACCTAGATCAGCCGGTACAGGTGGCATGCCCCCGGCGCAGGGGCACCCTCCAGCCAAATGTACTCATAACAGGATTGGGGTGTCAAGTCCTCACTCTGGTTCTGGGGAGGGGGGGGTGTCATGCAGCGGATCACCAGAGCTTCAGAGTCGCGGATCTTTGGGGGCTCGGGAGTTTTCCAGGGACTAACGATGCTAAGGGTTCTGGGAGCCATGTCATTTCTGGGGTCACATGACCCAGTGAGTGCACGAATCTCGGATATTTAAACGACTGTAAGAAAGCCATTAAACCAGTCAGCTCACCAGCTCAGGGCATCTCTTGTGCTCTTTGTTGCTTCACCACTCGCTACACCATGCTAATAACGAGCGTACCAGCAGAACCATGGCAGAAGTTGAGACTGAATGGATGGAAATAATTACTGATTGTTTATCAAACTATCCAGAGATTGTGCTGCTTATTACCATGTCCACTACTTGTGTGATCCAATATACAAAATTGATCTTTGCCAGACATGGAATTCCTCAAATTGTCTACAGTGACAATGGACCATGCTACAGTTGTAGTGAATTCCAGAACTTTGCAGAAGAGCATGATTTCCAACATGCAAGTTCAAGTCCTCTGCATCCATGGTTAAATGGCAAAACAGGGAAAGGAGAAAGCACCAGTCAATGGCTCAGATCTGTATCTAGCTCTATTGAATTACAGAGTTTCCCCACTGGAACATGACATGTCACCCGCTGAGCGTGCCATAGACTATGCGCCACACTTCCCTACTGTGAAGACCCAAACAAGAACACAGATGTGAAATGCAAACAAAACTGTCTGTAAGGGAGACAAAAGGCAAGTGATGACAAGTCAGTGAGAGGCTTAGGGCCCCTGGTACAACATGACACAGTGAGACTCAGTGATTCTAACACCTGGGACAAGAAGGCCTCCGTTCTGGAGGAAGTAAATCCCAGATCCTACATGGTCAGAACAGAGGAGAGTTAATTACTGAGGAGGAATCAAAAGAACCTGCTGAAAATGTAAGAGATACTGCAGGAACAGACCATTGCAGAAGTTCCGGCCTGCACAGCAACAGAGGAAACACCACCAGTGCTGGACAGTAGTGGACCAGCAGAGCCAACACAAGCACCTGTGTTAAGAACATCCACACAAGTTGTCAAAGCACCTGACAGACTGAATCAATAAAAGAAAAAGAACTTGCACACTTAAAGGTTTGTGCTGCTGAAGTTCATGTTATGTTTGTGTTGAACTTTAAATTGAAAGAATACAGCATTAATGTGTTATGTTTGTTTAAACATCTCAAGGAAAGGGGATGTAGTGATAGAGTGCTACCACCGGATGGGCGGGGTGGGGGGGGGGGGTCGCAGACAGAGTGCGTAGCATCTGGGAAATGCTGGATCTTGCAAATGCTGTTGCATCTTCAGTAGATTCAAAATGGATGCCTTCCTATGAGGTCTGTGTGTGTGTGTTTCATCAAAACACCATCTGCATGCTCAATTCTCCAAACAGATCTTCCTCCTGCTTAGATATGCAGCATAGTTACAGGCCCTTCTGGCCCACGAGCCCATGCTCCCCAGATACACCAACTGACCTACAACCCCAGTACGTTTTGAATGGTGAGAGGAACCCAGAGCAGCCTGTGGAAACCCATGCAGAAATGGGGAGAGCGTACAAACACCATATAGACAGCGGTGGATTCGAACCCAGGTTGCTGGTGCTGTAACAGTTTCACTCTAACCATTACACTAACTGTGCTCTCCACCCAATCATTTGACAACCTTCCTTACTGTACAGCACTCAGCCAATATTTGAGTTCCCTGTAAACATTAAATGGACTAACCTTTTCCTCTGAATTATTAATACATAGTAGACATGCCACCGAAACTGCTGGCAGAACCACAATGTTCACAGACCACCAGGCAGATAAATCAAGCCCATCCTGGATCCGAAAGTACCAACTTCACTGTGGATCCATTGTGACTTGATCTTTGGACGGCCAATATCATGAGGGACCTTGTCAAATGCTTTAGAAAAGTCCTTGCAAATGACTGTCACCTTTGTCACTTCTTCTAAACATTCGATCACGTTCAAAAGATAGGGCATCTCCTCCCATGCTGACCATCCTTAATAAATCCCATCCCTTTTCCCCAATTGTTTCTTTCCAAGGCTCATTGTTGGTTCCTGTTGCTCTTTTGTCAACAAAGGAACAACATTGACTCTCTCTGACACTTTCTGAAGAAGAATGGGATTTATCCCAGGGGCCTGGTTATAATGATCGGTCAAATAACCATCCCACCTAGTATCTGTGTTCTCCCCACCTTTCTATTCCAACGTCTGCATGATTTTTGAAATTCCTGATGACTGCCTTTCACTTCTGATAGATGCTCTCTGACCTGCTGAGTCCTTCCAACACTTTGCTGTACTAATTTGATAATTAACACATCACTCTCTGCCTGCATTTCATCCACTCTTCCTTTATCAATGTGGTGATACGACCATTAGCCAACTGCAGGGAGCGATCTCTGTACCTGCAGAAAAACCACCTAAGAGGGCTGACTCCACCTGGCCCAGCTGTCAATCAGCTGACCCAAAATTAAGCCTGAGCTGGCCCCTCCTGAGCCAGTCACTCGGGAGTCATCACAGTTGAAACTGGGGTATACAGACTTTTAGCAGAATAAAGCCTGTAGTACAGTCTTTTGTGTTTGGTGTCTGCTTGCTGTTACCACAGGGCGTCACAATCATAGAGGTCATTTGTTGGTTGTTGAGTCCCACGCACTGACCTCTATCTGGCTGATTACAACCCTCAGACTCCTCCTCTAACTGACCCTCTCAGCATGACCCCACCAAAATTCATCCAACCACCATCTTACTCACCATCTCTGAACTCATCATTTCTGGTCACCTCCCTGGCACAGCTTCCAACCTTATTGTTTACCAATCCTGTACCACCTGTTTCTACCTCCTACCCAAGATCCACAAACCCAATTGTCCTGACAGACCCATCATGTCCGTGTGCTCCTTCCCAACCAAATTGGTCTCTGCTTCCATTGACTCTGTTTTGTCCCCCTTGGTCAAGTCCCTCCCCACCTACATCTGGGACAAATCACACACCTTCCATAAACTTTCAATTCCCACAACTTGATCGCCTCATGTTTACCATGAATATCCAATCCTTATACATCTCCATTCCCCACACTGAAGGCCTCAAAGCCCATCGTTTCTTTGTGGACAGAACCAACCAGCCCTCCTCCAGCTGGCAGAATGTCCTCACCCTCAATAATTTCTCCTTTGACTCATCCCATTTTCTCCAGGTTAAAGGGTTAGCCACATGAACCCCAGTTATGCCTGCCTTTTTGTTGGCTTAATGGAGCAACTCTTCTTCCACTACATCGACGACTACTTTGGTGCTGCCTCATGATGAACTCATCGATTTCATCCGGTTTGCTGCCAACTTCCACTCCAATCTCAAATTCACTTGGTCCACCTCCAGTGACATTCTCCCTTTCCTTGATCTCTCTGTCTCCATCTCAGGATACCAACTCTCAGCAGACATTTTCTACAAACCCACCAACTCCCACAGCTACCTCGACTGCACCTCTTCCCACCCTGTCCCCTGGAAGGATTCCATTCTCTCAATTCCTCCGTCTCCATCTCATCTGAACCCAGGACGAGGACTTTTACTCCAGAACCTTAAGCGGCATGGTTGGCATAACGGTTAGCACCATGACTTTACAGCGCCAGCGATGGGGACCAGACCAGGTTTCAAATCGCACGCTGTTTGTATGTTCTTCCCGTGTCTGTGTGGGTTTCCCCTGGGGGCTCCAGTTTCCTCCCGCCATTCAAAATGTACCAGGGGTGTAGAAATGGTGTGTAAATTGGGCAGCGCAAACATGAAGGGCCACATTGGCCTGCTACATTTAAATGATCAGATGTCCACCTTCTTCAAACCACATGGCCTTCCCACACCACCATCCACTCGGCCCTCACCCGCACATCCTCCTCTAACCACACATTGGCCATGGCCCCCTCCTCTTCCCCCCATGCACAAGGACAGGATGCCCCTGGTCCTCACCTAGCACTCCCACATACCACCTCTGCCATATCCACCATCTGCTACATCATCCCACCACCACACACATCTTCCCTCCAGCATTTCTGTCTTCCTACATCTTCCACTCTCTGCCTTCCATTGGGACTGCTCCCTCCGTGACTCCCTCCCCACCAATTACCCCCTTGCGACCTACCCCTGTGACTGCAGAAGATGCTCCACTGGCGCCCTCACCTCCTCCGTCAGTAAACAGCCCTTCCAAGTGAAGCAACTCTTCACCTGTGAATCTGCAGGGGTTCATCTACACCCGCTGGGGTCTCCTCTACATTGGAGAGATTGGACGCAGACTGGAAGATCACTTCATTCAGCACCTTAACTCTGCAGAGATCTCTGTGGCAATTCCTTGGCTGACATGTTTGTCCATAGTGTCATGCACTGTCAGAGACCACCGGCAAACTGGAGCACCCTGTGGGCACCCTCCAACCAGATGGCATTAATGTAGAATTCTCTGGTTCCCATCTCTTCCCTTTACCTAACTCTCCTTCCCTCTGACTCTCTCTCTTTCCCTCGGTCTCCTCTCCTCCTTCCCAGGGCCACCCTCACCCCCTTTCCCCTCCTGTGTCCAATTATCACTTTTTCTCTGTTGTCTCTGTTGTCCTGGCAGTGGCATCTCTATATAACGATTACAGTACGGAAACAGGCCATCTCAGCCCCTCTAGTCCGCACCAATTTAAGTGATCTCCACTAGTCCCACCTAGCCGCTCCCTGACCATAACTCTCCAATCCCCTCACATCCATGCACTCATCCAATCTCCTCTTAAATGATCGAATTGACCCTGTTACAACCACCTCTTCCAGAAGGTCATTCCACTCAGCCACCACTCTCAGAATGAAGAAGCTCCCTCCTAAACTTTTGCCTCCGATCCCTTAACTTATGACCCCTCGTTCAAATTTCACCTACCCTCAAGGGGAAGAGTTTATTCACATCTACTCTCTATCCCCCTCATAATTTTAAATACCTCTATCAAATCCCCCCTTAACCTTCTGCACTCCAATGAATAAAGACCCAGTCTACTCAATCTTTCTTCATATTCTAGATATTGCAATCCAGGCAACATTTTAGTAAATCTTCTTTGCACCCTCTCTACCTTATTGATATCCTTCCTATAATTTGGGGACCAGAACTGCACACAATATTCCAAACTTGGCCTCACCAATGTCTTGAACAGTCTCAACATCACCTTCCAGCTCCTATATTCTATGCTATGATTTATAAAGGCCAGCATACCTACATGAGAATCCACCACCCGATCTACATGAGAATCCACTTTCAAAGAATGATAAACCATTATTCCAAGATCTCTGTTCTTCTGCATTCCTCAATGCCCTCCCCTTCACTGCACAAGTCCTGTTTTGATTATTTTTCCCAAAATGAAGCACTTCACACTCATCTCCATTAAACTCGAACCGCCACCTTTCAGCCCACTCTTGTAAGCAGTCCAAATCCTTCTGCAGTCCCCGAAAACCATCCACAACTCTCCCTTACTTTTGTATCATCCACATATTTACTCACACAATTTACCACTCCATCATCCAAATCATTAATGTAAATGACGAACAACAAGGGCCCCAACACCGATCGGAGGCCTCCATCCTGACAGATAGTTGTCCACCATGACTCTCTGGTGCCTATCTTCTAACCACCATTGAACCCATCTGACTATCTCGACATTAATCCCTAGTGCCTGAACTTTCATTACCAATCTTCCATATGGAACCTTATCGAAAGCCTTACTGAAATCCAGAAAGACCACATCTACTGCTCTACCCTCATCAACCTTCCTAGTCATCTGCTCAAAAAATTCAACGTCTTGTCAAACATGACCTTCCCCTCACAAACCAATGTTGGGTGTCCCTGATCAGTTCTTGCCCCTCTAGATACTTATACATATTATCCCTAAGAATACCTTCCATTAGTTTACCCACCACTGACATCAAATGTACTGGCTGATAATTGCTGGGCCTACACCTGGAGCCCTTTTTAAACAGAGGAACCACATTTGCAACCCGCCAATCCTGCGGTACCACACCTTCCTCCAGTGATTGTTGAAAAATCTCTGTCAGAGCCTCCGCTATTTCCTTCCTGACTTCCCTTAAGGACCTGGGGAAAATCTCGTCGGGACCTGGAGACTTATCTACCTTTATATACCTCAGAATTTCCAACACCCCCTCTTTACTAATCCCTACATTTTCCATAATCACCCCTTTTGCTTCTCTTATCCTACACAATTCCATATCCCTTTCCCTAGTGAACACCAACAAGAACTCATTCAATATCTCCCCTATCTCATTTGGCTCCGCACACATTCGTCCGCTCTGATTCTCCAGTGGACCAATTCTATCCTTCACTCTCCTTTTGCTATTCACGTACTTTTAAAAACCCTTTGGATTTACTTTCACCCTGTTCGCTATAGCCACCTCGTACCATCTTTTCACTTTCCTAATTTCCTTCTTAAGCTTCTTTCTACAATCTATGTACCTTTCAAGCATCTCGTACAACCCTTGCTTCCTGTATTTAATGTAGGCCTTCCTCTTGTCTCAAACCAACTTCCTAATCTCTCTTGAAAACCATGGCTCTCTTGAACATTTGGCCCTGCCTTTTATCTAACAGGAACATAAAGATTCTGCACCCTCAAAACCTCAACTTTAAATGGCCTCCAATTCTCCTCCACCTCTTTCCCATAGATCAAATCAGCCCAAACCACTCCTTGCAAATCCCTTCTCATCTCTTCAAATCTGGCTTTCTCCCACTCAAAGACCTTCATTGTCGGACCCTTTCCATAATTATGCTGAAACTAATAGTACCATGATCACTGGATCCGAAGTGCTCCCCAACACACACCTCAGTCACCTGCTCTATCTCATTCCCCAACAGTAGGTCCACCACTGCCCTTTCTCTAGTGGGTACCTCAATGTATCGCTGCAAAAAAATTATCCTGCACACATTTTACAAATTCTAATCCATCCAGCCCCTTCACTGACTGTGTCTCCCAATCTATGTTACGAAAATTAAAATCCCCCATGAACACAACCCTGTGCTTTTTGCTCATCTCAGCTCCTCCAGTTTTCGATCCCCACTAGGTGGTCTTTAATACACCCCTATAATTGAAACCTCACCTTTTCTATTTTTTAAATTCCACCCACACCACCTCCCTTGACAAGCCCTCCAATCTATCTCGCTTCAACTCCGCTGTAATATTTTCTCTGACAAGTTATGCCACACCCCCTTCTTGCCCCTCCAAGTCCATCACATCTAAAGCAGCGAAATCCCGGAATATTTAGCTGCCAGTCACATCCCTCCTCCAATCGCGTCTCACTAATCGCCACCACATCATTCTGCCAAGTGTCTATCCAGACCTTCAGCTCATCCACCTTCCTTACAATACTCCTGGCATTAAAGTAAATGCACTTCAGAGATTTCCCACAACCTACCTTTGTCACCCAGTGCGGTAACTCATGGTTACCACCCATAGACCTCCTCCCATACCAGACCATACAGGATATTTCTAAATTTTTTTGTACTAATGTTACTCATAAAGTGGAATTCATGTAGATCATTGAATGTAATGTCAATAGTAGTGAGATAAACAAGTAGCAAAATTAAAATTACACCTTTAAATTACAATATCATACACATGGCAGCAACAAAACAACAGTGTGTGCTGGTGGCGGGTGATTCAGAGCATAAACTAATCCTTTCAATACAAATGCTTAGGAACACAACCGCAGCCACTAAATACGTGGCAAACCTGGGCATTGAAGATAAAGGCAATTTATTTGGCATTTACCCTATATACATGTGTAATAGTATAATTTTGAGGACCAATTTTAGGGTAAAATTTATGTTATTTTTGTCCACTGTAAGGACCTGCATCATTCGGGGCATCAAGAGCTCAGATGGGTGGGAACAGGTCCTCACTCGGGGCTCTGGACCTTCGGACGAGTGGGTGGCCGGGGCCTGGTGGTAAGTCCGTGGTCAGGGCATCAGGAGCTTGGAAACGCAGGCAGACAGCTGGGGCCTAGGCGAGAGTCCATGGTCGGGGCATCAGGAGCTCGGACGGGTGCAGGACCGGGGCCTAGTGATAAGTCCGTGGTCAGGGCATTGGGAGCTCAGATGGGCGGGTGGGCGTGGCTTAGGTGACAGTCCATGGTCAGGTCATTGGGAGTTTGGATGGGCGGGCCTAGGTGAGAGTCTGTGATCAGGGCATCGGGAGTTCGAACGGGCGTGTGACCTGGGGGATCGATTTTTACATGCAAGATATGGAAAATACCAGATTTTGGGGCTAAAATGGGGGTGAGGGGGTAGTTGAGGCCTACGTGATATTGACTATTACACATGTGTACATGCAGTAGTCAAGAACATTTAACAGTCCAGCTACAGGGACCGCTGTCTGCCCCTGCTGTCACTTGTGGACTCGTTCGTGCTTGCACAGGCCACTGGAGTGAGCAAATCCCTTGCCACACCAAAAGCAGCTGAATGGCCTCTCCCCAGTGTGGACATGTTGATGCATTAACAGGCTGTCTGACCGCGTGAAGCCCTTCCCGCATGAAAAGCAGATGAATGGCTTCTCCCCAGTGTGGACTCGCTGGTGTATCAACAAGTTGGATGACTGTGTGAACCCCTTCCCACAGTCGGAGCAGGTGAACGGCCTCTCCCCTGAATGAATTCGCCTGTGCTCCTGCAAGTGGGAGAGCTGCACACGGAACAGATGTACGGCCTCTCCCCTGTATGACTGCGGCGGTGAGCTTCTAGACGCGAAGGGTAAAGGAATCCCTTTCCGCAGTCTTGACATTTCCATGGTTTCTCCCTGGGGTGGCCACGCCAGCGCCTGGAGAGGCCACACACACGGCCAAAAGCCCGTCCACACTCGGATCCAACCAACGGCCTCACCCTGTTGTGAGTGGAGCTTTTCCCATCTGCATCACAGGGCCAATGGTGTCCGTGTTCAGGTCCCTGTCGATCCAGCGACTCTGCCAGACCATTCAGGGTGGTTTGTGAGGGTCGTCCTATCCGAAGATCTTCCACAATCGCCACCCTGTGGGAAAAAATTGAAAGAGAGTGTGAGGTTGGGGAATAAAAATGGAAAACTGTCCAGTACCAGCACAAAACGACGCTGGAACAGGTGATCATCGCCAATGGCTGAAGATGCGCATGTGATTCGGAGCCCTGACATGTCTCAGCGACCAGATGCCATTGCAGAGCTGAGCGCAGGTTCCATCACTATCTCCATCCCCCTGACAACATTGCATTAGTCACCAGAACCCTCCCATCTCTCTCCCTCTTCAGTGATGAGCGCATCCATGCATAGTTCCCTCTCTGGAACAGGTTCCTGTAACACCGGCCTGCTCACCTCATGACAAACCCCACCCACTAACCGCCAGGCGCCAAAATCTCTGGAACCCAGGACTACCTGATCAACTCAAAAACTTCCAAGACTTCCTGACTGCCCAACACCCAATTATTGGAGCGCACACCCAGGCAAACTCCGTAACTGCCTGGTCCCTCTGCCCCTGTCGGCTCGTTACAATTTCAAGAGGACAGGCAGAAACTTGGCGGGGACACATCCTTGGATAGAGGTCGCTGACGAGCTTGGCTAAAACTGTACAAATTACTTAATTGGGGCATATATATAACCGGGAAATTTACAGCACAGTACAGGCTCTTTGGCCCATGTGTTGTGCTGACCCACATCACCCTCCATTTTTTTCAATTCCACTAAGCTATCCATCTCTGGGAAGATCCTCTTGTACCTGCCTTAACCACCATGGCTCGTGTTAGCAATTTCAGCCCCTGGCCATCCACACGATCAATGCCTCTTGTCGTCCTGCAGTCCTCCACCAGGCCACCTCACCATCCTCCTAACATCAGGGCAGAAATGGTGATGGTCCAGATCCCTCCACACTGAGACAGGGAGTCTCTGATCTCCACCTTCCACTGAAGGGTGTCCATCATTCTCATGGACCCAATACCTCACGCACGGGGAGAAGGCCCTTTTCATCCAGCACACTGAAACTTTCACCCACCGCCATAAGAAAGAAGGTGAAGGAGCATTAAAAGCAGGACTAAAGTAAAACACCAAAGTCTGCAGAAAATGTGGGAGAAACTCAGTGCCCTGTATATCGCATAATCAATATTTCGGGCCTGAGTCCTTCATCAAATCAGGGCTGTCAGGTTTCTGTCAGTCTCCTGCAGCTGAGCAAATCATCCCAAAATATTTGTGTATATTTATTTTCTTCTTCTTTGGCTTGGCTTCGCGGACGAAGATTTATGGAGGGGGTAAATGTCCACGTCAGCTGCAGGCTTGTTTGTGGCTGACAAGTCCGATGCAGGACAGGCAGACACGGTTGCAGGGGAAAATTGGTTGGTTGGGGTTGGGTGTTGGGTTTTTCCTCCTTTGTCTTTTGTCAGTGAGGTGGGCTCTGCGGTCTTCTTCAAAGGAGGTTGCTCCCCGCCGAACTGTGAGGCGCCAAGATGCACGGTTTGAGGCAATATCAGCCCACTGGCGGTGGTCAATGTGGCAGGCACCAAGAGATTTCTTTAGGCAGTCCTTGTACCTTTTCTTTGGTGCACCTCTGTCATGGTGGCCAGTGGAGAGCTCGCCATATAACACGATCTTGGGAAGGCGATGGTCCTCCATTCTGGAGACGTGACCCACCCAGCGCAGCTGGATCTTCAGCAGCATGGACTCGATGCTGTCGACCTCTGCCATCTCGAGTACTTCGACGTTAGGGATGAAAGCGCTCCAGTGAATGTTGAGGATGGAGCGGAGACAACGCTGGTGGAAGCGTTCTAGGAGCCGTAGGTGATGCCGGTAGAGGACCCATGATTCGGAGCCGAACAGGAGTGTGGGTATGACAATGGCTCTGTATACGCTTATCTTTGTGAGGTTTTTCAGTTGGTTGTTTTTCCATACTCTTTTGTGTAGTCTTCCAAAGGCGCTATTTGCCTTGGCGAGTCTGTTGTCTATCTCGTTGTCGATCCTTGCATCTGATGAAATGGTGCAGCCGAGATAGGTAAACTGGTTGACCGTTTTGAGTTTTGTGTGCCCGATGGAGATGTGGGGGGCTGGTAGTCATGTGTGTCTATTAAGTGCAGTGTGTTGTGTGGGCATCATGTTCCAGAGAAAGGGAGGGTGGAAGGAAGAGGGGAGTGGGAGAAGGGAGCAGGGGAGGGGGATGGTGGGAGAGGGGGAAGTGGCAGGAGCGAGGATGGGGTGTTTGGGAAAGCAGGGGGGGTGGGAGAGATGAAGCTAAGAATCAAGTTTAAAGGCGTGAGCGCATTTGGAAGGAAAATTGAGTTGGTGGTCGGAGGCAGAGATTGGTTTGATGAAGGATGTTCATCAAATTGGGCTGTCCTCGGGGTCAGTACAGGGTACTATGTTTTTATTTACGTACATCAACAATTGGGAAGAGAATGTTTGATTAGCAAGCGTGTGGCCTTCATCAAAGTGCTTGTATGGTGGACAGTCATTGGAAGGGTAGGAGATGTTTACACAGACTTTAGAGAGACCTTTGACAAAATCCAACATGGTTGTCTTGGCCAGAAGGTGAGATAGAACACTACAACACAGAAACAGGCCCTTCTAAACAGTGCCTTATTGCTATTCTGCCAGGTGCCATGGACCTTAATCTGGACAATACCCCTAATCTCCTCCCACCCAGAGTGGAGCCCACATTCATTTATCTGGCAGCTTGTTCCACACCCCCACCACTCTATGTGTGAAGAAGCTCTCCCTCACGTTCACCTATGCCCTCTAGTTCTTATCTCAAAGCCGACTTGCATTTACCCCATCTGTACCCAACATAATTTTGCATTCCTCTGTCAAATCTCCTCCCATTCTTCTCTGCACAAGGGATCCAGGTGCGTTGGGTCGCTTTTCTAACTGGAGGCCTGTGACCAGAAGTGTGCCACGCCATAAGTGATGGGTCCACTTTTATATTCAAACAATTCAGATGAGAATGATTAGTACATTTGCAGGTGACCCCTAAAATCAGCAGCGTCGTGGGTGGTGAAGGTTACCCAAGGGTGCGGATCAGTTGGGAAAGGTGAAGTGTTGCACTTCTGGAAGTGAGGACATGGAGGGTAAATGACAGGGCATCTGAGGTGTGTTGTGGAACGGACTTAACAAGGACAGGGTTCCTTCTTTCACGTCCAACATAGTAAGTTCCCTCACCTGCAACACGGTCCCACTGCCAGACATATGTCCCCCTCTCCACCTTTCATAGAGATCGATCCTTCCGCGACTCCCTCGTCCATTCACCCCCTCCTACCAATTGCCCCTGTGACTGCAGAAAATGCCCCACTTGCCTCCTCAATAAAAAAAATGCCGCCCACTACAACTGCACAACACAGTTTGCCTAGCGGTTAGCACAATGCCAGCGATCGGGACCAGGGTTCGAATCCTGGAAGAAGTGTGTATGTTCTCCCCGTCTCTGCCTGGGTGTACCCTGGGGGCTCCAGCTTCCTCCCACCACTCGAAACAAACTGGGCATTGTAGGTCAATCAGTTGTAATTGGACGGCACGGGCTCGTGGGCCAAAATGTCCTGTCAGGTCTAATTTTTAAAAAATGAAATTTAAAATGTAAACACCCTCACCACTATATGGTCCCCCAACATTCCTTCCAAGTGAAACGGCACTTTTTCTGCATGAGGTGTTCCCATTGTGACCTACTCTACATCGAAGAGATCATTTCATTGAGCATTATGCACCATTCCCCCGACATGTCAAGCACCAGCAAATCGGAATTAACAGCAACTTGTCCAATTTCATTAAACACCCTCCCCAGCTCTCTCCCTCCCTCCAGCTCCCCACCCCCTCACTTCCTTCTCCTATCTTAGGGGCCCCTCTTAGCCCCCCTTTCCTTTCTTAACTTCTTTCTCTTCCAACCTGTATCCACCTGTTGGCTTGTGCTCCTCCCCCTGTCATCTATCTCCTCCTGCCTCCCACTTCCCCTACCACCCTCCTCGCCCACCTTTTTAAAAATTGAGACATCTACCTGTTCTTCCATATTCCTTGGAAAGGACTCAGCTGAAACGTCGACCACCCTGCTCTTTTGAGCATTGCAATCAACCCCTCTCCCTCTCTCCACCCTTCTCCCTCTCAACCCCTCCCTCTTTCTCTTCCTCAACCTCTTCCCCCTCCATCCACTGCTCCCCAGCACATTGCTTCTCCCCACTGGGCTCTTTGGGTCCAGTGAAGAGGAATGTGGACAGGTGCTTGGCTGGGAGAGGTATGGAGGGGCGCAGGTCAGTGGGAGTGTTGGGTAGACTAGGGGAGGGAGGGAGGGTGGGAGGAGGAGAAGGAGGGTGGGAGGAGGAAGAGGTGAGGGAGGGTGGGAGGAGACGGGGAGGGAGGTGAGGGGAAGATAGAGGGAGGAAAGGGAGAGAGGAGGAGGGAGGAGAAGAAAGGGATAGGGAGAGGGGTAGGGAGGAGATGGAGGGAGGAGAGAAAGGGTGGGGGAGGGGGGTGGGGGGAGGGGGATTGGGGAGGTGGGGGGAGGGGGATTGGGGAGGTGGGGGGAGGGGGATTGGGGAGGTGGGGGGAGGGGGATTGGGGAGGTGGGGGGAGGGGGATTGGGGAGGTGGGGGAGGGGGATTGGGGAGGTGGGGGAGGGGGATTGGGGAGGTGGGGGAGGGGGATTGGGGAGGTGGGGGAGAGAGGGACACGTCTCTGTTGCTGTAAACGACAGGCCCAGGCCCGACCCCGACCTGTTGCCGAACCCGTTCTCCGCCTGGTCGCCGCCGCCGACTCCAATCACCCCAACCGGCTGCCCATTGTTCGCGGCCGCCTCCTGTCTCCGCCGTCCGTGCATCGTTCCTCCCAGCTTGTGGGTGGCCGCTCACGGTCATGGTGGCGCTGCTGGGAGCGCCCGTCCGAAGCGGCCGACGGCGACCCGTTCCCCGGACAACGCGACCCACATTCCGGCTGCAGGAGGCGGGGCCTTCCATTGGGCGCCTTCTCAAGCGCGGGCGTTTCTGGGTAAGTGCTCCGCCATTCATCCGGGCGAAACAGGGACGTCTGCAGACGCTGTGATTGTGGGGAGAAACACACCGAGTCCGTATCCGTGGGAGACTAAGAAAATAGCCTACGGTTCGGGCTTGAGCCCTTCTTCAAGGGATAATCCCAGAGCAGGAAATCTCAGAATTCAAAGGGCGAGGAACCCAGACCAACAAATTAGATTGGATTGGGAACGAACTGATCATGTCTCTGCGAAAGGAGACGGAATGGAGGGACAGAGATGGGGAAAGGAGAGGGCGTGTGGGTTAACGAAAGCCGGAGAAGTCGATATTGATGCCATCCTCCAGTATTTCGGTGCGTTTTTACATTCGTTTGGCGGCCCCCTGGTTGTGTATTTCAAGTTCCAATTTATCATCCTTGTACATATCCAAACAGTGCACAACCCATAATGATCTCAATCATCTGGGACGATGACATCACTGTTTACCAGTCTCACAGCCTCTGGGAAGAAGCTATTACCCAGCCGGGCAGTCCTGATTGTGATGCTCCTCCTGCACCACTTCCATTTGACTATGGATGACCGGTTCCCTGGGGGTGGAATCGGAGGATTTGACCCACTGTATTATGGGCAGGTGTGGACAGAGGAAGATGGTGTCAGTGCCTGTATGGTGCTTGGTGGCGAGGAGGGACAGATAGCGGGCTGTTAAGCGCAGCAGCTTCAGGCGGAAACTTGGTCCAGAAACCCAGCTGGACTCTGCGACCTTGGAACTTCTGCCAGAGGCTCCATTCGGCGGTGGTCTCCCTCGCTGACACCTGCAATTCAAAAGGAACACCTGCCTGCCTGGGAGCGAGGGGCAACGCTTGTTCCACAGTTTGCTTCGCTGTATCGAAAGCAACCTGTTGCTCGGGACCCCATTGAAAAGTGGCTTTATTTTGTCGAGTGGTCTCAGAATCCAAATGAGGTGGGTTATATGTTGTCACCAAGAGACACCCAAAATTCTGGGTACTTTGCAGGCAGGAGGGAGCTTTCCAGCTCCTCTATCTGCATGGAGGTCCCCCTCCAACCCGCAGGGTTGTCAGGGATAATGGTGTGCTGTGCGCCCGTGTCGACGAGCACCAGCCAGCATGCTGCTACCAGGATGTGTGGCCTCAGGTCCGCCGGGCGGGAAAGGGCAGCGGAGTGCACGCGCTGGGGACCCTGGCCTCCATCCTATGGGAGAGGATTGGGGATCTGCCACGCACTGTTGGTGAGAGTAAGGGCAGATATATCTTGCAGCACCTGCTGTCTGATCTCAGCCTTAAGGACTGGGGAGATGAGGTCGGGTGATGCGTTGGGAACATCAGCTGGTTGTGTGGCACGGGCGACCCCAGAGTCCTGCTTGCCGGTACGTCGGCCGCATGCTTTCCCCTGTCCAGACACCCCCCCCCCCTCTTTACACAGCTCCTTCCAGCACGCATACAGGGCAGGAGTGGGGATCCCATCGATGCTAGTGGAGGTTCCATTCCAGCAGGGTGGGATACCGGGTTTGTATATGGCCGTGACCAAGCGCTCCCACTGGATGATCCGCTGCAGATACCCTCCTGCGTTACTGATGGCCTGGGTCTCGGAGATATTCCCCAGGGCACTGGTCTCTTGATGTGAGAGTGCCCCCTCATTCCACAGTCCGAGGAGCCAAGCAGCGAGGTGCTCACCTGTCTCAGTGGTCTCTGAGAGTTCCCTGGCGCGCGTCCCAGCTGCCCCCTCCTCATCGCCCCCCCCTCTCCTCCACGGAGGACCTGGGAGGGCTCAACGGTGGGGAGAGGGCCCGGGGGTCCCGTCTTCATCACTCTCCATTCAAATGTCCCCATTCCCCCAGCCAAGCGTCCGGCTGCTCACCTCGCCAGACCAAGGCTCTCACTTTAATCGGATCAGGTCGGCAGCCTGAGCCTGCTGGAACTGCATCAGTCGGCAGGTGACCTCTGTGCCTTTGATCTCTAGGTCGCTTGCTCTATCGCAAGAAGTGCCTCCTGCAGGTCCGTTCTAGGCCTTCTGTCTCCCTGTCCTTTTGCTCAGAGAGGATCAGCAGCTTGTCCACCAGCTGCTCGGTGATCCCTACCTGATATCTCAGCAGTGATGCCAGCAGCCAGTAGGCTCCCCTCTGACTACCCCTTGCCTTGCCTTGGGAAACCCCGATTCCTTAAAACCACTTGGTGGCCCATTCACTCGTCTCGAGGGTCCAGCTGGTCGGACCAATCCAGAGGGCTTACGAAGTCGGCCAGCATGATGGCCAAGCTTCCAAATTCCTCCCTATCGTTGGCCCATCGGGAATTCTGTCTTTGGGGCCAGTACTGATTTTCCTTCCCCTGTTCCAAAAAATCCCTCTCTGATCTGTGCTTGCCCAAAACCCTTGGGATCCTGCTCGCAGCGCCAAATGTTGTTCGGGTTCGTGTGGGTCTATAGGTTAAGAACCAGACCAAAGTTGAGGTACAAAGCACACGTTTATTTCAGGAATGCATATGGGTCAACAGGGTCAATATATTAGGCAAACCTCCACACACATACACAAATCTTTTTTTCTTCTTTGGCTTGGCTTCGCGGACGAAGATTTATGGAGGGGGTAAAAAGTCCACGTCAGCTGCAGGCTCGTTTGTGGCTGACCAGTCCGATGCGGGACAGGCAGACACGATTGCAGCGGTTGCAAGGGAAAATTGGTTGGTTGGGGTTGGGTGTTGGGTTTTTCCTCCTTTGCCTTTTGTCAGTGAGGTGGGCTCTGCGGTCTTCTTCAAAGGAGGCTGCTGCCCGCCAAACTGTGAGGCGCCAAGATGCACGGTTTGAGGCGTTATCAGCCCACTGGCGGTGGTCAATGTGGCAGGCACCAAGAGATTTCTTTAGGCAGTCCTTGTACCTTTTCTTTGGTGCACCTCTGTCACGGTGGCCAGTGGAGAGCTCGCCATATAATACGATCTTGGGAAGGCGATGGTCCTCCATTCTGGAGACGTGACCCATCCAGCGCAGCTGGATCTTCAGCAGCGTGGACTCGATACACAAATACGCAGGATGTAAATATACACCGGATAACGAGGAGGAACCGACAGAAGCTGGGGGAAATTACATGAACACACACACATTCAACAGTCAGGATCAAAGTGATACGACGTGCCCCCACCCCTTGAGTGGTACGGACAGACACAGCTCTTGCTACCTGGCCTCGGGACTCACCCCGACCCAATGTGAAAGGTGCTACTTACCTGCCAGGAGGAGTCCAAAAGGGCACGTGGTCCTTTCTAGTTCTGCAGACAGTACGGGGAGGAGGGTGGGGGGCAATCACTTGGGGCAGGCTGGGCCCCATTAGCTGCTGTGTCAGCTCGAGGCGCAGGCCGCTACATGACAACCCCCCGCCTCCCCCAGAACTGACGATCGGGGCACTGTTTTAGGAGGTTGGCCCCTGCGCCGTGGGGTTGGGTGAGTGATAGGCTGGTCAAAGTCCAAGTCGGCCGGTCTCAACCGGTCGAGTGTGAAAGTCTCTTCCCTGCCGCCAATGTCCAAAACACAGGTGGAGCCGTTGTGTCTGAGGACATGGTTTGGCCTCTTGTAAGACCGCTGTAGAAGTGTCTGGTAAGACCCGTGCTGAACAAACACGTATTTACAGTCAGTAACGTTCTTTGGGACGCAAGTGCAGGGTTAGCCGTGGGGTCTAGGTTTAGCAGGGGCCAGGGTGCCTAGGCGCTCTCGTAGTTGGGACAATGTGATCGTAGGGGGGTCCTTTAAGTCCTCAGGGGCTGTCACGAATTCGCCCAGTATAACTAGGAGTGCGCCATAGACTAACTCGGCAGAGGATGCCTCAAGGTCCTCCTTGGGTGCGGTGCGGATGCCTAACAGGACCCAAGGGAGTTCGTGGGCCCAGTAAGCCGTGTCGTTAAGGCTGCCTTAAGGTGTCTGTGGAACCTCTCTACCAATCCGTTGGCCTGTGGGTGATATACCTTGGTGTGGTGGTGTTGGGTCCCCAGGGCGTGAGCTAAGGCGGTCCACAGACTGGAAGTGAATTGGTCTCCCCTGTCCAATGTAAGATGTTCAGGGACCCTGAAACGCATTACCCAAGTGTTGAGTAAAGCCTTCTATGGAACCCTCTGATAGTGGCACCGCCTCTGGCCTTCCTGGTCAACCATTGTGAGAAGGTAACGTGTGCCTCTGAATACGGGTAAAGGCCCCACAATGTCAATGTGCACATGGCTGATGCGGCGAGGAGCTGGCTCGAATGCCTGTGGTAGAGCTTTGATACAAGTCTGGATTTTGGATGACTGGCACTGAGTAAAAGTCCTGTCCCACAAAGCAACCATACCAGACATATCTGTTCGCCACCATTTTGACTGTAGTCCTGATGGCAGGTTGAGCCAAGCTGTGGACCGAGTCCAAAACCCACCTCTTCAATGCAGCTGGAATGACAGGGCGAGGTTTACCCGTCAAAGTGTTGCAGAGCAGCGTGTTGTTGCCGGGGGCCATCTTGATGTCCTCCAGTTGTAAACCGTTGAGCGCTGTCCAGTACGCCAGAATGTCAGGGTCTGCTTGCTGCACATCACTCAGGGCCACGTAGTCGATACCAGGGGTAGGGTTGTTCACCGCCAAGATAGCGGGACGGGATAGGGTGTCGGCCACCACGTTGGATTTGCCGGCTATGTTTTCAATGTTCGCTGTAAATTTGGAAATGTAGGACAGATGCTGCTATTGCCTGGCTGACCACGGATCTGATATCTTACTGAAGGTGAAGATTAGGGGTTTGTGGTCCATGTCAATTTTGAACTTCCTGCCCTCTAGGAAGTAACAAAAGTGCCGAATTGCCCCAGCGGTTGCCATTGTCTATTCACCAGTTACTCAAGCACATCCACAACACTGTGCTGGAGACATCTGTTGTGAGAGCGGTCTGTCTGCGGGTGCACGAGGAGGGTAGCATTGCCTCGAGCATTTTTGGTCACCTCCTGGGTCCATTGTATGTTTTTACTGTTCTTGCCTTGAGGGGAAAGAGTGGGCACATGATGGAGGGATGAAGCAGAGATAAAAGTTGACCATACCTGCAAACTTCACCATCCACGGCAGGGGAAAGAGCGGATAACATCCACTTTCGTGCGTAATGGTCCGACTCCATGTTGATCAATACGATGGCCCATGAGGTCAATAGTTTCTCAGCCAAACTGGCACATTGACGGGTTGATGGTGAGGCCAAAATCGCTCAGCCTGGAGAATGATTGTTTAAAGTGGGCGATGTGCTCAGTGCGGGTGTGGCTGGCGATTAAAAATTGAGATAGATGAAGGCAAAATGCA
Source organism: Narcine bancroftii (assembly GCF_036971445.1). Taxonomy (NCBI): domain Eukaryota; kingdom Metazoa; phylum Chordata; class Chondrichthyes; order Torpediniformes; family Narcinidae; genus Narcine; species Narcine bancroftii. Next base: position 211,539,027 of record NC_091472.1, read on the forward strand.
GATCCCAGCCCACTGCATCCATCAGCCTCTGGAAAGTCTGAGCCACATTTTTTAACCCCATGTTTTAAAGGGGGTTATGATGGCAGTTTTTGGGATGTCTTCGGGGTGTAATGGGATCTGGAGATAACCCCTGATGAGGTCCATCTTTGAGAATATCTGTGCCCCTTTCAGGTTAGCGGTGAAGTCTTGGATATGGGGCACAGGATATCTGTCCGGTATAGTGGCCACGTTGAGGCAGCGGTAGTCTCCACATTACCTCCGACCACCCACTGCCTTGGGGTCCATGTAGAGAGGGGAGGTCCAAGGACTACCAGAATGCCGCACAATGCTGGGTTCATCCCTGGCTAGGTTGAGTTTCTTGGGGTGACACCGCACCCTGTCGTGGAGGGAAGGGCCCTCTGTAATGATTTGGTGTCTCACCCCATGGTTGGGTTCTGCCGAATGGAAGTGAGGCATGGTGAAGGGGAATTCTGCTGGACCTGAGCTAATTTGTTGTCAGCAGTACTCACTAAGTGCAGGTGGGGGTTGGTAAGTTGCTGGTGAGTTCAGTGCCCTTGAGTGAGAGTGACTGAAATGTCCAGGTGTGCACCAGTCGGCACCCCTTAATATCCCACAGGAAATCTGCACCCAGTAGTGGTTGTTGCATGGCCCCCACCATAAACTTTCAAGTGAAATGTCTGTCCCTGAAGAATAGGGGAATGGTGCAGGTGCCGAATGTTCAGATGTTAGAGCCGTTTGCCACTCGGAGCTCCCACCCCATTTTGCCACAGCAGGCCTCCAGGTTGTTCAGAGGAATGATGTTTTACTGTCCCCCAGTGTCCACCAAAAAACATCGGCCAGATAGGGAGTCTTGAATGTGTAGCAGGCTATGCAGTTGGCAGATCGTCACAGCCATTAATGATGGCTGGTCCTGGGCATTTCCCTGTAACGTGCAGGGGGAGCAGCATCAAGGGGCCTTGGAACCCCACTGTCGGTGCAAGAAACAGTACAGCTCACCTGTGGGGCATGGCGTTTGGGTGGTCGGTCAGTGGTCTTTGCACTGATGATGCGGTGCTGTCACCCGCTCGAGCGAAGCACAGGCGTCCCTCTTTGCCGCCCATAGCAAGTCTGTTTGGGCAGCCACCTTCCTGAGGTCATCAAAGTCTTCCTCCGCAATGAGCAGTCTCTCCAGGAAGATCTGCTGGAACAGCAGGCAAAAGGTGTAGCTATTGTTGAGAGCGAGCATGTCCCTCATGAGGGCAGAAGGGGCCTTTTCCCCCAAACCGTCAATATGCAACAGTCGGGCCATGCGCTCGTGCTTTGAGAGCCATAAAGTGCAGGTTAACAGCTCTTTGATGGCCACATACCTTCCTTGTTCTGGCAGCTGCTGGAAGTCGATGATGCGGGCTGCAGTATCCTGATCGAGGGCGCTGACAGCGTGGTAGTAGAGCTTGTCGTCGGTGGAGATCCGTCCAATAGTGAAATGTGGAACCACACCCATGGTTGTGACATCTAGAAGCCTGGGAGCTTCAACTCTACGGCATTGATCGCTGGTTGTTCTTCCATCTTCTGGCCCAAAGTGCCGTTTGGACCAGTCGGGGTCATCACTGTAGCAAGGTTGCTATGGCTACAGCTAGGTTATAGCCCTAAGGGTGTAGCTCAAATTTGCAGAAGAAAGACACACTCACCAGTCGAGTGTATCCGACACTGAGTTTATTCAGTGGCAGCTCAGCCGTGTCACTACCAGGGCATGACTTGGGTGGGCCAGCTGTTGATTGGTTACCTCAGATGCCCGGGCCCTGGTTGGGCCCCGTGATCAACCGGCGGTGACTGGCCAGTTTCACCGCTCTGCTGGCAGCCTATGGAAATGGGTGTTTCAGCCCACGTGATGCTTTGCCGGTCGCTGGGTTTAACGGCCATTTCCTATGTTGGCCTGATATGCAGGCCGCTACGCTACCCTGTTTCAGTGGGACAAACCTATCCTGAAACCAGCACAAGTGGTCCCTAAACTTCCTCCACATTAGTTCTGTGATTTCTCCAGTGAATGTCGGTTTCTAATTTACTCTCCCTAGTTCCTCCCTCATCCCTTCCCCAATTAAACACTTTCCCATATTGTCCAGAGCTATGCTAAAGCTCAGTGGTCACTCTCACTGAACTGGTCCCACACCGATACATCTGCCACCTGACCAGGTTCATTACCCAGTACTAGATCCAGATTCCTCTCATCGGCCAGTCCACATACTGTAATGGGTATCCATTTATCCCCCTTGCAGTAAGGAGGTGCCAGCCATTATTAGGGAGAATAACTACAACCCTGTATCTCCCACACCATTCCAAAAATCTGCCTGCTTATCTGCTCCTCTGTCTCCTGAGGGCCATTTGGGGGCCTATTGACAACTCCCAGCACAGAGACAGCTCCCTTCCTATTTCTGACTTCCACCCACACTGACTCAATGGACACCCCCTCTGCAGTGTCCTCCCTTTCTATCACCGTGATACTTTCACTGACCAGTGATGGTACTCCTCCCCCTTTTCTATCTCCCATCCTATTCTTTTTAAAACCCCTAAATCCAAGCATCATCCAATCCTGCCCTTCCTCCAGCCAAGTCTCAGTAAAGGCCACAACATCATGGTTCCACGTACTGAACGCTCTTTATTCCTAATACTCCTAGCGTTGAAACAGACACATTTCAACCACTCTAACTGGCCGCATTTATGTTTTGACCCTGCCTATCCTTTCTCACCAACTCAGAGCACATAGTATCAGGCTTGAGACCTTCTACCCTAATATCTGCCCTCACATTTTGAATCCCACCTCCCTGCCAAACTAGTTTAAACCCTCCCCAACAGCTCTCGCAATCCTGCCCGGATATTGGTCCATTTCCAGCAGGAAACTGCCAGGATATTGGTCCCCCTCCAGTTCAGCTGCAGCCCTTCCTTTTTGTACAGGTCAGACCTTCCCCAATGATCCACAAATCGGAACCCCTTCCATCTGCACCAACTCTTCAGCCACACATTCATCTGCCTTGATCTCCTGTTCCTACCTTCTCTGGCACTTGGCATAGGCAGCAATTCCAAGATCACCACCCGTGAGGTCCCTGCTTTTCAGCTTCCTTCCTATATTCCCTCTTCAGGACCTGATCCCTACTCCTATTTATGTCATTGGTCCCCACATGGACCACGACGTCCAGCTGGTCACCCTCCTGCTTGAGAATGCTGTGGACTTGACCCTGACCCTGGTACCTGGGAGACAACAAATTATCCTGGAGCCTTGATCTCGTTCGCAGAACCTCTTATCAGTGCACCTCACTTGCAAATTCCCAATCACTATTGCTTTCTTCGTCTCCCCACTTCCCTTCTGAGCCAAAGGGCCAGCCTCTGTGCTGGAGATGTGACCACTACAACTTGTTCCTGGTAGATAATCCCCCCCCCCACAACAGTATCCAAAACATTATACTTATTGTTGAACGGCCACAGGGATGCTCTGCACTGACTGCTTATTCCCCTTCCCTCTCCTAACAGTCACCCACTTTGCTGCCTCTTGACTTTTGGAGGTAACAGTCTCCCTGAAGCTCATCACTATCACTGCCTCTGCCTCCAGAATGATACAGAGTTCATTCAGCTCCAGCTTCAATTCCTTAACATGGAATGAGCTGCAGCTGGATGTACCTCTTGCAGGTGTAGTCATCAGGGATAATTGTGCTGTCCCAATTTCCTACCTCCTGCATTCAGAGCACTCCACTGCCCTAACTGCTGTCTCCATTATCTATTCCTATTTTAAATACAAAGGGCTTAGCTTACATGAAAGAAGCACAACCTCAGCCTTTTCTCATCAAAGCTTCTCGAGCCAAAACCTCCAAGCCCTACTCCTTCCCTGAGACACTCACACGCTGGCTGCTCTGCTGCACAGGTGCTTGCATTTATGCTGATGCTTCACTTGAACCCCTGGCCACATGATCACAGCTCCTCCACTTGCCTGCTGGCTCACTGCAACTGACTTTGATACTCTCTCCTGAAGTCGGCGGGATTAGAAAGGGAAGTTGCATTTTTTTGAAGAAGGAGGATGTCTTGGATAATCTGGAATGGAAGACCACATTGCGGGAGCCGATGTGGCAGAGACGGATCATAGAACATTAAACATTGTCCCCAAAAAAACATACTAAACCCTCCCTACCCTGTAACCCTCTACATTTCTTTCATCAATGTGCCTGAATCTCTTAAACACCCCCAATGTTTCAGCATCCCTGGCAAGGCAGTCCAGGAACCCACCACTCGGTGTTAAAAAAAACTTACCCCCGATGTCCTCCCTAAACTTTCCTCCCTTCTGTTTGTTTCCCCGTCACCTTCCCAAGGGTAATTAGGCATGGGGAATTTATTGTGGCTTCAGTCTGCAAATCCCTTGAATGAACAATTAAACAAAAAACCACAAGGTTTTCAGATGTTTGTTCGGCTGAAGTTTTTCCCAACTGTAAGTATAATTTTCCCACTGAACAGGGCATTAAAATGAAGTTTTGTGCATTGGTTATGTTGTCTATTATATGACACTATGCCTTTGTTGTCATTAAAGACCAGACAGTAATAAATGCGATAACGTTTCTCTAGACCATAATGCTACCTAAACATCACGAGATTATACAAAAACAACGTAGAGAACACTGGACCGAAAGTTCTGATGTTAGTGCTGTTGGCTGTCGTAGTGTGAGGCCTCGTGGTCGGGTGAGGGTTTCCAGGGCATTCAGTGGGATGACGCTCAACTCGGCTCTGCTGTTGACCAGAAATCACCGGCCGCTTGACTTGTCAGTCAAGTGGAGGAGGCTGTTGGTGTGGCCAGCTGTTGCAGCCGTTAACTGCAGCTGGCCTGGTAATTTCCCTGAAATGAGCAGGGTTGTCTGCACTTGTGTGCCTGGGCTCCCCAGCGCTGGTGGTATAAACACCATGTGTCGTTTGAACTCTCCATCTTGCTCTTGGGGCATTTTTGTGGTAGGCTGGGTCCGGAGCACGTCATCTGACTCATGGTGGCCTCGTTTTCCGACTTTGTGCACCATAGGACATTTCCTTGGGCTGTGACCTTGCGTGGGGTAGGGAGAGGATGGAGGGTGGGGGAGGGAGGGAGGGGGAGTAGTGAGGGGTAGGAAGAGGTGGAGGGAGGGGAGAGAGGGATCAGGAAGGAGAGGATGGAGGGGAGGGGTAGAGGGAGGGGTATGGAGAGGAGGGAGGGGGAGGAGGGTGTCGCCAATTTCTTTGGGACTCTATAATTATTTAAATAGAAAACAGCCCGGGAGATCGTTTCAGAAGAGTTTATTAACAAGGTTAACCTTGGAGAGTCCACAACAGAGACTCTGCCTGTATCAGGCAGAGAACAAGCTTTTATACCCCAAAACAAACAAGTCTTTTATCAATTGCTACAGGATATCCACTCCCTCTCACACAGTATGGTTACAAGACAGATGGAAAAGCAGGAAACATACAAGGATGCACCCTTATCACATTCCAACAACTTCGTGTGAGTTACTCCCTCACCCTCTTCTATCTTGGCGTCTACTTGATTAAAGTCATGTTCCCTTCCACAGTTGCCTCCTTGTAGATCAAAGATCTACACCACTAAGGGAGCATCCACTTTGTCCTGGCAATTGGATATGGGCTCTTGATACACTCGCCGCTGTACTCTTTTTATTGTCTCGTTAACCTGTCCCACGAGTGTGCGCACTCTAACCCACATGCAAATTATCACCATAAGTAAGGCCAGTAAGGCCACAAGCATAATCACAACAGGGCACCATGCAAGACAAGGCTCTGGGTGACCATCCTTTAAAAATGCCCCACCAGTGATGGACACTAAGAGCGTGACCTGGTCGGCTATTCGCACCAGTTGTCTCTCCTTGTAAGTCAGGTCAACCTTAGCTTGGCTTAAGGTGGGCCCTTGCTTCTGGAGCATTACGGTGATTTGTTCAATTTATTTTAGCATCTGCTGCAACTGGCTATAATTCACCGTCGGCCCGAGTAAGGGGTCGAGATGGGCAGTTCTATCTTCACTAACCTGTGTCATAGAACCTATGTGAAAAAGATGATTCTCCCTAGGGATATGGATTGTGTAGACCTTTTCTAAACAACCATGAACAGGGGGAGAGAGTTTCTTTTGGCAGTTCACGATTATCTCCGAATGCCCGTACTTCATGGGATCGCACCTCCACTACAACAGTCTGGTTTATGGCCACTAGCAGCCAAATGCACGTGCCCTCTGTATGTCTCATAGTGCACGGATCATACAGAGCAGAATGTAGCAGACATAGCATCCCATTAGACCATTGGGCATAAGACTGTTCGGTGTGTGTGCAACCGTCCTCATCTACTCAGGTTCCTCGAAATATCGGCTCCCAGAATTGGGCTCCGAACAGTTGGGGGATTGGCATGAACTGGCACCAGGTGGATGCGTTCTGTCCCTTCACCAGCTGCATGGTGACATTGCATCCCCTACGGTCACAGCGTGTATGCTGCGGGTCTGGGTGGAGCCAATACTGCGTCAGGTTAAACATAACTTTCCAAGTTGCCGTATGGTGAGACAATACCTTTCTTTCTAGTCTTGCCCATAGTAACTGAATCAAGAGCACACATCAAGTATAGTTGTGCACCACCCTGGTTTCCCCAAAGACATTTCCTATCTTGGCCATCAGTCACGCGTATGGGTCCATGTTCACATTTGGGCCCGATATCCCAATTCTTTCTCCTCCTGCACCTTGTTTCCCTATGCATTTCTGATTCTGATTCCTTCCCCAGCCTTAGTCTCTGCCTTCTGTATCTTATTCTGTAGTGTCTCAATATCTGCAGCATTCAATATTCCCATTCCAGTCCCTACGCTTCCCAGGACCTTTTCTTCTAGTCCCCGTTTACCATGGCATTTAGCCACCTTTAGTCCAAGGTAGACATTCTGGCAGGCTCTAGTATTGTCTGAGGTATCATACCATAAATGGAGGGTGAGGTTTATAAGCGGGGATGACTGCAGCACCTTCTGGCAAATCTCAAAGAGGCGATGTAAGTATCCACCCTGGGTATCTATGGATGTGGGGTGTGTTGGTGTGTCTCCAGGAGGGCTAGTGGCTGTCCTTTATGGTTTATGGTTACCGCTATTGGGGCTAAATCCTCATCCTCTCGGTAAAAGGCATAAGCATAATTCATGTCAAGTGCTCCCTTTTTTAATTCCCCAGTCCATCGGAATAGTTTGGGGAAAACATTTCCCCCTCGCCACACTTCGCGCCAGTAGGGATCTTCTCGCTGTTGATGCCACCATTCATTCAGCTCTGAGGGGCTCAGGGGTCTAAAGGTCATTGTAAGGTTCCTAGTTTTGTATTGGACAGGTCTTATTGTTAATTCTGGTGATGCCCCACACCCCAGGAACCCTGACTGATCCCCATTCCAGATGATTCTACAATACATAGTGGAGTTGTCCCAGCACCTCTTACCATCAGGTTTCTCCTCGAGAAAGATCTCGACTATCTCCTCTATGGTTACTTCCATCAATCCCCCCATTATCAGCCCCAGTATCTTGATGTTTGTCCATGCAAGCATCGCCTCTGTCTGTGTCATCCTCCCGGAATGGCTTGTGTGGATCCAGCTGTCCAGTGCATCTAACTTTAAGGTGGTTCTTGTGACTAGGAGGACTTGGTAGGGTCCTTTCCACCTAGGGGAGAAAGGAACCGTTGTGAGCGCTTTCACTATTACCTGATCTCCTGGTAAAAATGGGTGGGTGTTTCCCTCCAGCCATGGTCCCTGGGCAGCTTTCATCTTATCATACATTCGAAGGGTAGCCTCACACAACCCTTAGACATATGCTAGGGTGCTTTCCTGTATCCAAACCTTGGTAAGCTCTTCCGGCATCATAGGGGGTCTTATTCCCATGCTCATATGGCACCCCATCAGAGCCTCGTGTGGTGTCAATTTTGTATTCCAATTTGCCTGATTGCGTAGGGCGTATACTATAGGCAAGGCTTCAGGCCAGGGTAGTCCTGTCTCGCTACACATTCTTCCCAATCCCCTTTTTACTTCTCCATTTAATCTCTCCAGCATACCAGAAGATTGAGGCTGATACAGAATGTGGAATTTCCAATCTATGCCCATTATTTCACTTACTGCAGCCACTATCTTTCCCATGAAGTGGGAGCCTCAGTCGCTATTTATTCCCCATGGGATCCCATACTGGGGAATCAATTCTTTCATCAGAATCTTAGCTACTGTCCGAGCATCATCCCTTTTTGTCAGGTACGCTTCTATCCATCGTGTGAACATGTCAACGATCACTAATAGATATTTAAACCCTCTACAAGCTGACATTTGGGCAAAGTAAATCTGCAAATTCTCGAAAGGGGCGTGAGTAGGGAGAAGTTTATCAAATTTGGCAGGCGAGCGTCGCCGATTGTTTTGTTGACAGATCAGACAGTTTCTCACCTGCCGTTCTATGTTGGTAGAGATTCCAGGTGCAAACCAAATTTGCTTTATGTTATGTAGCATTCCTGCCTTTCCCAAATGGGCTTGTCCGTGTGCTAACTGCACACAGGCTTCTTGGACACACCACTCGACCATCGTTGCTTTTCCATATGCCTTTGACCATCTGGCATCCATGGTATTCCCACGTATGTCATGCTTGGGCAGAAACCCCCTCCTGTGCAGTTTTCAATTCTAATTCCTGTATCATTTGGTATTGCTCGGGAGCGTTGACCTCCTGCTTGAGGGTCATGGGTAACATGGGTTCTGTTGGCTGGTGACTAGTTTGGCTGCCATGTCGGCCCGCTCATTTCCTCTTGACACAGGATCGTTCTGATTGGTGTGAGCCTGACATTTAATAAGGGCCAACTCTGCCAGGAGTTGGATGGCTTCTAATAGCCCCTCTATCATTTCCACATGGCTGTAATGAACCCTCTATTTTTCCATATCTGGCCGAAATTGTGGGTCACCCCAAAAGCGTACTGAGAATCAGTATAGATATTTGCTCTTTTTCCGTCTGCCAATACACACACTCTAGTTAAGGCGGACAGTTCTGTCATTTGTGCGGTGGTACCTTCCAGTAGGGCATATGCTTCGATAGTTTCGTCATCATTCACTATGACATACCCTGCAAATAGCACCTCATCCTGGGGATGGTGTGAAGACCCGCCAACATATACCCTGCTTCTATTGGGTCAGTCTTTAGGTCAGGTCTTGGGCTGGTCACAAGCTCGGTCAGTGCCATGCAGTCGTGTCCTTCGTGATCTTCCTCTTCTGTTTCAGGCAATAGATGGGCAGGGTTGTAAAAGCCTGATTTTTTGTAAGTGTAATTGGGTCGGGATAACAGTACCACCTCATATCCTGTCCTTTGGCCTGTGGTGAAATGCTGTGTTGATGTCAAGTTGAGCAGCAGTAGTACGGCGTGATCCGTGACCACCATGCATGGCTGATACTGCACCAGCAATACCTATTTTTCTACTATCTCTGCCGTGGCGGCCATCGCCCGCAAACACGGGGGCATCACTATTACCTTTAACGGGAGTTTGGTGGAGTAGTAGGCTACAGGCCTCTTCCCTCCTCCGTACTGTTGCACCAGCACTCCACAAGCAAATCCATTCTTCTCCTCTACATATAGCGTGAAGGGTTTCTCATAATTAGGGGTTTGAGTCAAAGCTTGCTTAAGATTCAGAAAGGCTTGCTCTCTTTCCTTCGTCCACTGCACTTCCTCTGGTTCTCCCTTCACAGTAGCTGCTCTTAGTGCTGCGTCCATTTCTCGATATTCTGGTATCCACTGTCTGCAGTATCCCACCATGCCCAGGAAAGCCAGGATTCCCTTTGTTGTGGTTGGTTTGTTTATCTGGCATACAGCTGCTATCCTTTCTGGGACCACTCTTCGCTCTCCCTCCTGTAAAATATATCACAAATATTTTACTTCCTTCTGGCAGAATTGAATTTTCTGCATGGAAACACGGTGGCCCTGGCAGACGAGGAGTTGTAGAAAAGCGACGTTATCTTCAACGCATGCACCATCGTCGGGGGAGGCTACTTTTGTCCGCATATTGCAAAAGGGTCAAACCCTTGGGTAGGGCGAGCTCTGTCAGGTGTCTTTGCTCAGTGGCTGCGTATACGGTTGGTCTTTCGGTATAGCCCTGGGGAAGGCATGTCCATGTAGACCCTCATAGGTAAAAGCGAAAAGGTATTGGCTCTCTTTTGCGAGTGGTATGGAGAAGGCGGCAGAACACAGGTTAATGACAGAGAAAGTTGTGGCGGTGGCAGGTATGGCACACAGGATAGTGTTGGTGTCTAGGACCACTGGTGCAGTTGACACCACAATGTCATTTATGGCCCTGAGGTCCTGGACAAATCTCCAGATGTTCTTGTCCTTCTTTGGTATGGGCAAGGTTGGCGTATTGCAGGGGCTTTGTGTTTGAACAGGCACTCCCTGTCGTTCCAGGTCCTCTATGATGCCTCATATGCTTTAACAGTGGCCGGAGAAAGGCGATATTGTTTTATCGCTGCCAGGGGTGCTCTCTCCCTCACTGTAACCTTATGCGGCGGGGCAGTATGTACAAACCCCACATGCGTATTTGACTGTGCCCACACTTCCATGGAGACCTGCACTAGGGCAGCCAGCCATCTATAGTGGATTGACTCTGGCGGACAGGTTCAGCGGAAGGACGCTGGCACTATTTTCCTTCCCATCCGAATACTACCGGTATCAGGCGAGTTAAAGAGGATGTGTACACTGAAGTCTCCTTTCAACCGTAAGTCAGCGTATTCCTCGCAAGCCCTTTCTGCCTGGTGTTGGGGTTCTTGCAGCCAGTGATCATGTTTCTCCAAAGTTGTGACCCTCTGTCCCACGTCTTTTGGCTGATGAGGTCAACGCACCGCCAAGGTGTCGTGTGGGGCTGTGTGTGGCAGACGGAAACGAGATGTCTGGTCCAGGCTTAATTTCGCCTGTGCCCCTATACCCTCTGGTCCGAAAAACAGTCGTGGTCCCACAGTTACCTCCTCAAAGTCCCCTTGTCCCATTATATGTGGGACCTCCTCTCCGGGTCCAAAATACCCAGATGTCACATGGAGGTCCTTAACCTCGGCTACAATTTGCAGGACAGCATCCAGTTGCTGAAGGGTCGAAAATTCCTGTGGTCTTTGTAATAACCTCATTACTTTTTGCAATTGTTCAAGAAAGGGGTTAGTCTCTAGCCACCAACCAAAGTGAGTTGGATTTCTGTTCATATCGAGTTCATCATCCGCCATTGTGTAGATGAGCTGATATGCGTGAGAGGTGGGCAAATCCATACATACTCCCTCCTCTGTGCAGTACAATGTCGCATTCATTTTGCAGATATCCCAATGCTACCAATTTTCTTATAACTAAGGGGCACTCCCGAGGATGGAGGTACAGAGGACATGGTGGTTCCAGTATCAACCAACATTAAACTCTCCCTCTCTCGCAATTTTACACTAATCATGGGTTGGGTCTCTTCGCTGGAGGACAATTGGATGAAGGGAGCCTGCACCTCCGGCTCCTCTGGGCACCCCTATGGGTTCGGTTGTCGAAAGGAGAATTGGGGTCGCTGGCCATAGGCGTTACAGTTCTGGCTCGGGTTAGAGTATGAACCTGTCTGGGGTCTGAATTCCTCCGGGCATCGGGTACCCTCCTTTTGCCAGCCTCTCCTTTGGGATTGACTTCTACACTCCTGCGCCCAATGGTCCCTTTTTCCGCAGTTGCGGCACTGATTGTTACCCTTATCTCGGGATCTACCTCATCTTTTCTCTTCTCCCTTCATGTGCATATAAAAGTGTCCAGCTCGCTTTTCCTTTTGCGTAAATAGTCCTTCCCTGTTCATATTAGTCAATACCATGATAGTGTCCGCCCAGTTCTTTCCTTGCCAATCCAATTGCTTCATCTTATACATTTTTGCATTTTGGGGCAGCATACAATTCAGCAAGGTTTATTGATAACCAAGGTCTGGTTATCATGTAGGGGCACCCCAGCAATTCCCTCCCAGGTGTTTTTAAATTGAATTACGAATTCCATCATCTGGAGACAGCCGTTGACCTCTCCAATATCCCTGTCTTTTGGCACTCCGCATGATAGCTTCTCTTCCCCTGATTTGCAACCAGTGAACCATGTCATCTGTTCTCCAATCCCCATTCGCTCCAGGCGATACAGTTAATGATTCTTTCACCGCCTGCCACTGAGAGCCGTAAGTGGCCTGAAGTAATGACTGGACGTCTCCTGGTAGGGGATGGTAAAGGTGGCAGGTCTGGTCCAGCCAGTGGTGAAATCTAGTGGGGGCCTTAACAGGGTCAGGGGCATTAGTGATCATATCTCACGCTTCAGCTGGCATCCAGGGTTTCAAGATTGGGGTGTTCCCTATCATAACTCTAGGGTATCGAGTAGTAGAATTAGGTAGACCAGCTTTGGTCTGACTCTGGGTACAGACCTGCATCCTGGGATCCCCTTCCTCTTCCTCAGTGCCCTCCTCTATCCTCAGGAGATGCCCTCCCACTGGGGGATCCCTGGGCAGCATGGCCTCATCCAGGAGTGCAGGCAGAACACTTGTGGGAATGGGTACGGGTATTGGACCAGCTGCCACCCCCACTGGCAAGGCAGGTCAGGACATGGAGGCGGTTGGTTTGTGGGACTTGAAGGCAATTTACTCTGTGGCGATTTAGGCCAGTTGGTGGTTCCCTGCACCTTGGTCCAGGCTATAAAAGTCTCTAAAATAATTAACATTCCACTTTGGGTCCCCTCCTCCTGACTGAATGTTATCTTTGAAGTAGTTAAGTGTTCCCCCATATGGCCAGTCTACCTGGTACCATCCGTAGAGATCATTACTGAGTGGTATGGCATAGTCCCTGTTACCCATCTCATTCATTACGTTATCCGCTGGCAAGCCCGGAGGCTGCAGCGGGTCTCTTAACAGTTCCTTTCGTTTGCGTTCTTGTTTCGATCTCGCCTTCGTAGATCTTCCCATGGCAGGCTGAAGCTTTATCCCGGGAACGGAACCAACCGCTCAACCGGGCTCTGTCTCTTTACTCTGACAATTTCCCACTGTCTGCAGACTTAACAGAATCAGGATACAGTTTTCTTCTACCTTTATGTGCGTCACCAGTATCTCTTCTTTCCACCTAGTTGCCCCGGGTTGCTTTAGAGTTAAATTTACCTAAGTCTTATCGTCTCACTCCGTCCTTGTGGAGGTCTCGATGTTCACCTCACCCTTCTATACAGGGGTCTTGGTGTGTGTGCCTGCCTCAACCCCTTTCAGCTAGGTTCTTGGTCAGGGCCGTCGCCTGCTCACTTCTGTCGCTGATTTCTTCGGGACTCTATAATTATTTAAATAGAAAGCACAGCCTAGGAGATCGTTTCAGACGAGTTAATTGACAAGGTTAATCTTGGAGAGTCCACAACAGAGACTCTGCCCGTATCAGGCAGAGAGCAAGCTTTTATAACCCAAAACAAACAAGTCTTTTATCAATTGCTACAGGATATGTACTCCCTCTCACACAGTATGGTTACAAGACAGATGGAAAAGCAGGAAACATACAAGGGGATGGGGAGGGGGCAGAGGGAGTGGTAGGGTGAGGAGGGAGGTTTGGATAGGGGAGGGGAGGGAGAAGGGAGGGTGGGGAGGAGTGAGAGATAGGGGAGGGGTAGGGAGGGATAGGGGAGGAGGGAGGGTAGGGAGAGGAGAGGATAGGGAGAGGATGGAGGGGAGGAGGGTGGGGAGGGGTAGGGGAGGGCGAGAGGAGGGACATGGCAATACAGCTGTGCATCTCTGTATTACCTGGAGCAGTGTAGTGAAGGACGGATGGAGAAATTCATCAAAAGTTGCCAATATATTGACCCAGATCAAGGTTTCAAAAGGGCAAAGGAATTTTTGCATCATCATTATTATCCATCATAATTTATTTATCATTTATCATTATCCATCATAATTCATTTATATTTGGTTGAAGTTGAGTATCGTTATCATTTACAACAGGCTTTATTTTATCCATCGTTATGAAGTGCCAAGCTATGAAAATGTTTATTTGCTTTTATCAATGAAAAATTAAAGCTATTTACAGCTGCAATTAGGAAGTTTGATTTACTGGAATGAATAAGATCCAATTCAGAATATCGAGGCTTCCTTCTCTTGTTTTGAGATTGAGAAATATTGGAAGCTGGGAAGTACATTCTCTGCACAATTTGCTTTTACCACTCAATCCTCACTTCCAAAATCTTTAAATAAATTAACTCGTTAAGCATACTTTGAGGATCTGGATGCAAGCTTTGAAAGAATGGTATAGATTTGGCATTAAATATTCTAAAGATTTATTTATCAAAGAAGTCTTGCTTCTTTTGAACTGACCGTTAAATAAAATTACCAAATACTTTTTTTGCTTATTTACAGATTTTTCACAATCTCAATTATACATTTCGTATTAGTACTGATAAGAATTTAATAGATGTAATTTTTAATTTACCTTTTTTATAATGGTTCAATATCTAAAATTTATGACATGTTGTTGGGAATAAGAGAGACTCCTTTAGAATAAATTTTAAAAAGCCTGGGAACAGGACCTAGTTTTTAATCTCTGAAGAAACTTGGAATGTAATTTTCAAATTGGTTAATATTTCATCTTTAGGTGCTCACCACTCCCTCCTGCAATTTATAGTACTCCATAGAGCTCACATGTCCAAAGTCAATATTTCATGTTTATCTGGATATATCTCCTCATTGTGATAGATGCAGCAATGGAGATGGTTCACTAATTCATATTTTGGACATGCCAGAGCCTTGAGCAAAACTGGAATGAAGCATTTCAAACTTTTTCTGTCCTTTCTAAAGTTAACTTTAAGTCTAATCCTTTAACTGCATTTGGTATTGTTGGAGAGAGTGGCACAATGCTAACAGCATCTGATTTGCATGTATTAGCTTTTACTTCTCTGATGGCCAGGCCAGGCAGAGTTGATCAGTTGGAAGGATGTCGCTTCGCCTACTCATACCCGATGGCAACGTGACGTCATGTCATGTTTAAATTTAGAGATTAGATTTCTGATTTGAATTAAAAATTTCAAACAATGTGAAGACCCTTTATGAATTATTTTCAGAATATCTAATTTAATACAAATGCAGAAGTATTGACCAATAAGGTCATTTATCACTTTGATAAGGATTTTTTTCTCCATCACTGCCAAATGGCTTCGTTTTTGGTAATTCTATAAAATATTATGTAATATAATTTGTTTGAGAATGTGGGGTTCCTTGGATGGACTTTTAATATGTCTTCTTACGTACTCTGTATTTTTTAATGTGGAACTTCAATTTCAAAGAAAAATATTGAAAAATAAAAAATAAATGTGATGTCAGAAACACAGCTCACACGGTGAGTTGTGTCAGAGCCAGTGGGGCATATTTTTGAAACGCGATGTACTGTGGGTAAAAACATCACCGTCAAACTCATTAGACAAAACATATTTTTTTCCATAAAAACGAAAATCTTGTCTTATGCTGATAAATGATTCTTTCACTCACCTGAAGACCTTGATATAGGCCTTTGAACATTTAACATTACTCTCCTTTGCTGCTGAATCTGTTCCTCTTCATAAAGCTCACAATCTTAATTTTCTTCCACTCCTTCTCGGGTCTCTCTTCTTCTCTGCATCATGTTATGAATTCTGCTCTCCAGCTGAAATTTCCCTCTCCAATATCTTCCTTTCATCCCCCTTGGGTCCGCCAGCACGTCCGGATGGCTGACACCTGGGCAGGACTGGGATCAATATCCTATGCAGATTGTTTGCCAGTGTGGCAGGGGAATGGCATTATTTGCAGGATGACAGAAGGAAGTAAAATAGATAGAAAAGGGGAAAGTGGAAGACAGCAAAAAATCAATGCAATAAATAGAAAAAGGCCATGTTGCAACTTGACTGAAAAATGCCAAGAGATTTAGATACAAAGTGATTAAAGTGCTGGCACAAATCAACCAAAAAGGGTTTGATTTAATGGCCATGACACAATCGTGGATGCAGGTTTGATTATTGGGAATTACCGTATATGCTCATGTGATCGTTCAATATTTTTGGTCAAAAAGGAGATGGGGAGGGGGTCAACTTTTACATGGTGCAAACTTTTGACCTCGTGAAGTAGGCGCCGAGAGCTTGGATGCCAGGGACTTGCTGCCAAGTCCATAGTGGGAATGTCGTGAGCTCGGATGGGTTGGCAGCTAGAGTGTCAGGTGTTTGGATGTCGGGAGTTCAGATCCAAGGGTGGCCAGGGCAAGGATCCGCAGCAGGGAGCTCCGATATTGTCAGGATTTTGGCTGCGCGAGTGGGAGGTTGGATATGCAGGCGGCCTGGGTGTCAGATGGGCAGGCAGCTGGGGAGAGGATCCTTGGTCGGGAGTTTGGAATTGCGGGCGGCCAGGATGTCAGATGGGCAGGCGGCTGGGTAGAGGATCTGTGGTCAGGAGTTCGGATGGGTGGGCAGCAGGATGCCAGATCAAATGGGCTGCCGGCCAGGGTGAACATCCCAGTCGGGAGTTTGGCTGGGCGGTCAGTACCAAAATTAGGGGGGAAGGGGTTCAGAGTTGACTATTACATGGTATGGATGATTACATGAATATATACAGTAAATACCCAGGGATATGAGTAATTATCAGCAACAGAATTTTAAACCCATCTGGGTAGAGTAGGAATAATAAGGGGACATAAATCACTGGTGGGAGAAGTCCACAGGTCCCAAATAATAGCCTTACAGTGACAATGGCAGTGGTTGAGGTGTTTTAAGACATTCAGGCAGCAACATGCTGTTGGCTCTGGAGATAACGTTGCCCAGAAAGTGCTTCAGAAGCCAAAAATGAGGCCAAAATCTTACGGTCACAGCTATTTTTATTCAATGTCCATCAAGGTGCAGATCAGACAGGGTCCATCTGTACCAGCCAGCCCAGCAAGTATAAAGGGAAAATGACTCAGGAGATCGGATGCAGTTTAGATAAAAAATCCAATGAACAAATGCAGCAGATTGACTGGGGGTTTATACAAGGGAGTTGCAAAGAAATCCCCATCAGAACAATCATCGATACCAACCACAAACTGGAGGGACAACACCTTGTATTCCATCTTCGCAGTCTCCAACCAGACGGCAGGGACAGGGACATCCAATTTCCATTCAACCCCTTTTCCGGGGTCTCCTCTCCTCCAGCTCCCCACCCCCTTCCCTGCCTTCTCCTGTCAGAGAGAAACCCTCTGCCCTCTCCCTGTCACTTCTCACCTTCTCCCCCCCCCCCCCACCACTGACCAGTGATCCTGTGCTGCTCCCCCTGCCCCTCCCTCCTTTTCCTTCAGGCTTGTTTCTCCACCCTCCTGACGAAGGGCCCACATCCCAACGCCAACTGCCTTTCACTTCCGTTACGGATACCGACCTGGATCTCTCCAACCAGACGGCGTCAATATCACTTCTCATTTCTGTTATCCCTCCATCTCCTCTCCTCCAGCTCCCCACCCCCTTCACCTCCTCCTCCCATCAGATATCCCTCACCCTCTCCCCCGCTCCTCTCAGCTTCTCCCCTCCCATCGGTTTCCACATTTAAACGTTTTCCTTTCACCTTTTTATTCAGGGTCTGTCTCATTTTTGTAACTTCTGGAGAAGGGCTCAGCCCCAAAATGTCACCCGCCCTTGCCTTTTTATGGATCCTGCGTGACCATCCCTAATTATCTCAAAATCCACAGGTTGTAGCGCAGTTTCAAACAATCAATTGCAAACACCAAAGGTTACTTGCACAGCAAAGTCCTGTCTAGCAGTTAACGACACTGACGTCTTCTGTCTGCCTTATGATCTCGACTCCAAAGCCCAGCCACAGACCCCCGGGCAGAATGAACTCCTCCCCACACAGGGAGAAGGTGAACAGTCTCTCCCCAGTGTAAATTCAACAGTGGGCCTGCAGAGAGGGGGAATCGGTGAATCCATTTTCGCACTTGCTGGGAGACAACGGTCTCTCCCCGATGTGAACTCTCTGGTGCCTCCGCAGGTCAGTGGCACGAGCAAATCTGATTCCACACTGGGAGCAAGTAAATATTTTCTCCCTGGAGTGAATCTGCTGGTGTGCCCGCAGGCTGGAGGGCTGAGAGAACCCCTTCCCACACAGGGAGCAGGTGAACGGTTTCTCCCCAGTGTGAACCCGCTGGTGCACCTGCAGGTTGGAGGGATGAGAGAACCCCTTCCCGCACAGGGAGCAGGTGAATGGCTTCTCCCCAGTGTGAACACTATGGTGCCTCCGCAAGCTGGAGGAGTGAGTGAATCTGATCCCACACAGGGTGCAGGCAAATGGTTTCTCCCCGGTGTGAACTCGCTGGTGTGCCTTCAGGCTGGATGCCCGAGAAAACCCCTTCCTACAGAAGGAGCAGGTGAATGGTTTCTCCCCGGTGTGAACTCTCTGGTGTGCCTGCAGGCTGGAGGGATGAGAGAACCCCTTCTCACACAGGGAGCAAGTGAATGGTTTCTCCCCAGTGTGAACCTGCTTGTGTGCCTGCAGGCCAGAGAGCTGAGAGAACCCCTTCCCGCACAGGGAGCAGTCAAACGGTTTCTCCCCGGTGTGAACTCGCTGGTGTGCCTTCAGGCCAGATATTTGAGAGAATCCCTTCCCACAAAGGTAACAGTCAAATGGTTTCTCCCCAGTGTGAACCCGCTGGTGTGCCTTCAGGCTGGAGGAATGAGAGAACCCTTTCCCACACAGAGAACAGTCGAACGGTTTCTCCCCAGTGTGAACCCGCTGGTGGGCCCGAAGGCCGGAAGGGTAAGAGAACCCCTTCCCACACAGGGAGCAGTCGAATGGTTTCTCCCCAGTGTGAATACTCTGGTGCCTCTTCAGGTTGGTGGAATGAGTGAATCTGGTCCCGCAGAGGGAGCAGGCGAAGGGCTTCTCCCCAGTGTGAACCCACTGGTGTACCTGCAGGTTGGAGGGCTGAGAGAACCCCCTCCTGCACAGGGAGCAGTTGAAAGGTTTCTCTCCAGTGTGTACCCGCTGGTGTGCCCGCAGGCTGGAGGGCTGAGAGAACCCCTTCCCACACAGGGAGCAGGTGAAAGGTTTCTCTTCAGTGTGTACCCGCTGGTGTGTCAGCCGGCTGGAGGAGTGAGAGAACCCCTTCCCGCACAGGGAGCAGGTGAACGGTTTCTCCTTAGTGTGAACTCGCTGGTGTGCCCGCAAGCTGGAAGAGTGAGAGAATCCTTTCCCACACAGGGAGCAGGTGAACGGTTTCTCCCCAGTGTGAACGCACTGGTGTACCTGTAGGTTGGAGAGTTGAGAGAACCCCTTCCCGCACAGGGAGCAGGTGAACGGTTTCTCCCCAGTGTGAACAAGCTGGTGCACTTGCAGGTTGGAGGGATGAGAGAACCCCTTCCCGCATAGGGGGCAGATGAACGGTTTCTCCCCAGTGTGAACCCGCTGGTGTGCCTGCAGGCTGGAGGGCTGAGAGAACCCCTTTCCGCAGAGGGAGCAGGTGAACGGTTTCTCCCCAGTGTGAACCCGCTGGTGTGTCTGCAGGCTGGAGGGCAGAGAGAATCCCTTCCCACACAGGGAACAGGTGAATGGTTTCTCCCCAGTGTGAACTCGCTGGTGTGCCCGCAGGCTGGAAGACTGAGAGAACCCCTTCCTGCACACGGTGCAGGTGAATGGTTTTTCCCCAGTGTGAACCCGCTGGTGTGCCCGCAGGCCAGAAGGATGAGAGAACCCCTTCCCACACTGGGAGCAGGTGAAAGGTTTCTCCCCAGTGTGAACCCGCTGGTGTACTTGCAGGCTGGAGGAGTGAGAAAACCCCTTCCCACACAGGGAGCAGATGAATGGTTTCTCCCCAGTGTGAACCCGCTGGTGTGCCCGCAGGCTGGAGGGCTGAGAGAACCCCTTCCCACACAGGGAGCAGTCGAATGGTTTCTCTCCGGTGTGAACGCGCTGGTGCACCTGCAGGCCGGAGGGCTGAGAGAATCCCTTCCCACACAGGGAGCAGGTGAATGGTTTCTCCCCAGTGTGAGACCGCTGGTGTGCCTGCAGGCTTGAAAGCTGATTGAACCCCTTCCCACACAGGGAGCAGGTAAACGGTTTCTCTCCAGTATGAACCCTCTGGTGTGCTTCCATTTGGGAGGGCTTAGAAAACCCTTTCCCACACACACAGCATTTAAAGGGTCTCTCCCCAGAGTGAATGTTCTGGTGATGCAGGAGGCTGGAGGACTGGGTGAACCCCTTCCCATACACGTGGCAGGTGAATGGACTCTCCCCAGAGGGAACACATCTGTGCTCCTCCAGCTCCTTGGAGGTTTGAAAGTTCTTCCCACAGTCAGAGCAGGGGAATGGGGTCCCTGTAGTGGGGACACACTGGTGTTGTAGCAGGGTGTCAGAGCTGGTGAATCCCTCCCCACACTCAGAACAGGGGAACGGTCTCTCCCTAGGGTGAGTGCAGTGATGTGCTTCCAGCAAGTCCAAAGGAAGTTCCTCCCCACCGCACGCCTCACTCTGGAGTGTTTTATCTGCCGTATCACTGGTCACCTGACCCTCCATGTCGGCCAATCACCTGAAGTCCAGTTCACACACTCAACGGGTGTGGGACGTCTGTGAGATGATCCCCGTGCTCCTTATCCACTGATAAATCTGGCTGATACTACGAGCCCGAGGAATCCAGTCGGAGTTTCAGTCCACACTGTCGTGCAGCGTCTGGAAATGCACCGCTTTCGTCACCCTGTGAAGAGAAGATGGTGGAGTAAGAGGGAGCAAGGCATTCTCTGCAGCCAGTGTTCCAGGACGACACACCCTGGAGCCACGGCCAACAACACAACAAACCATGGACGTGTCCTGAACTGTGAGGAGGATCACCACAGACAGGTCGATACATGTGGGTGAAATTTAGCACAGAGAAACAAGCGTGATATGTTTTGATGGAAAGTTGGAGAGGCAACATATACTGGGGAGGAAGGAACTGATTATGAATCCAACATTTACTGTTATAGAGGGTCTGGTTTTGTGAGCCACATTTTAGAAAACCTATAATGATCTGAGGGAGGGTACAGGAATTATTCAGTTTTTTAAGCAGAAGGTTCGTGGTAGTTTTTGTTTCAGAGATCAAGGAGCGCATTATAACCCAGAATCCTTAACGGTTCAAAACTGTTCTGTCCAAATACCTTTAATAGTGCGCACATGAACTGTATTCCCATGCCACCTTTCCCTTGTGAAGGCAAAAGGATATGCAGCTTCCGACCAATCGGAACCACCTGGCCCACCAATAGTCACGTTAGAGACCTGTCACTCAATCGCTATGACCCCATGTGACAACATCCAAGCGCCAATCACGTTCGCTCACAAATATGTATGAAGCTCCTTGAGCAGCAATGGTGGGGGGGGATGGGAAATGGGTCAGCTGGAGGAGCCGCCCCTCGGCAACAGGCAACACTACCTGGCCCGACCTCAGTAGCTGAATGTGTAAGGAATTATCGTAGAATAAAGGCCTAAGAAGCCATCATGGAAGATTGGGGGAAGGCATGCTTCCCCTTCGAGTTCTCACTCATCCTCAGGCCAGTAATGCGGGACAACAATCTACGGTCCAGTGGAACCGTGGAAACCCCAGGAAATGATGTTGATAGTACATCATGCTCCGGAAAGGTATAGAGATCTGGATGAGTTTGTAAATGATATCCGCTCCATCCAGACCATGTACAGTGCAGAACAGCAAGTCCTGGTTATAAATGTGCTTCTGTTAACCCGGTGTCCTTTCTTACACATGTACCCGACCCTGTGGAACAACCGGATCATGACTGCCTGCAGAGAAACTGCCTCAGCCCACCAGGATCCAACAATCAACGGAGCAACAACATGGTTTGTAGACAAGAGGGGACAAAGACAATTTGGATATGTGATGGTACAGGACATTGACAATGTAATCGAGGCTGAACTGCTCACTTTGACTTGCGCATGCACCTTTCCCTTAACATTTACACTGATTCTCGTGATGCTTTTGGGGTAACCCATGATTTTGGTGCTCTGTAGCAACACCAGGGATTCCTTACCTCATCAAACTCCCCCAATTGCTGGTGGTCATGTGATCTCCCCACCTGAAACCCATTCAGAAGTCACACCACCTATCAGTACGTGGTGCACTTTTTGTTCCACTCAAAGTTATAGACAATGTTACAAGCTGCAGGTGGAACACCAGTTATGACTGGTCTCAGTGCACACCTTGCCATTGGCTGGTTCAAATCATTCAGCGTCCTTATTGGCTCGAGCCCTGTTTTTAGCACCAGCACAGAGGACATTTGTTCTCTCTGCCTTGTGATGATAGCCCCAGACACCGCTCCATGCCAGGTTGCTGTTGCAGACGTTGCTTGGAAAGGTTGTGGGTAAGATGCACACTGCACTAAACCTGAGCCGTGGTATTGCTGCAGCTCAAATTGCCATAGATCCATCCCGGCATTAGAGCTACTGCTCTAAATGATCAGGGGTCCAAGGGTGAGCAAATACTCTTGCGGGTACAGTGATACCAGATTCACCTCCCTTTATTCAGGAGGGTGTATAACCCCTGCTGACAGGGTGTAAATTACTACTTGTGTACTGTGTAACGCTCTTCCCTGTTTGTTTCCTGTTCTGATTGGTTCCCTCAATCCCTTATAAATTGTGCGCATGTTCCCATGCTCTCTTATGAATTATTGATGTGTTAATAAAGTTACATTTGATTGTGTTTGTGTCCAGACTTGTCTCTCACTGAACCTTACATTTCCTCAGCAAAACAATGCCTGTTCTCAGCCACACATTTGAGCCGTCATAACGTGTGAAACACACACCAAGGCACAGGATCTAATATTGCCTCCGCTCATTCAGCTGTGATCGATGCTCCCCTTTATTGACTATTTGGACGAAAATAGGCAAATACTGAATAGGCTGGCCTTACCAGACAGAACTTGCAGGGGGATGCCCCTGCAAAAACAGATTGAACTATGGAAATATCAGGGGTGCACCAAACATCTTGAGGCTCGGTTATGGACCACTTCTGCGAGACAGATTTGTGGACCTGATGCCTTTTTACTTGTGCTGCTTAATTATATACACACAATGACACATTTAGATAAGGAGGGAATGATACAAATGGCATTACAAACATGCTGGCACCCTAGCCAAAAAAAGAGGCATTGAGGAAAACATGGGTGTGTGTTACTTGTCAGAAAAATCATCCTGGCAAAGCAACCAAGTGCCCTCCGGTTAGGGACTCTTTGAGTGTATAGATTGACTTTATAGAACCCTAGAGTGCACAGCTATAAGTATTGTTTCGTTATTATTGACCTTTTTGGTAGATGGGTCGAAGTAATCCCAACGACACCTGCTGAAGGGTGTGTTTAAGATGAAGGGGAGGAAGGAAAGTTAAAGATGTTTGGGAGAAATATTTTACCCAGAGAGCACCTGGAATGGGCTGCCAGGTACAGTTGGTTTTTGACAGACCCATGGATACGTTGGAAGGTGGATCACATGCGGGCAGCAGTTTAGTTTAACTTGGGCATCTTGTTCAGTACAGACATGTGGGGTGAAGGGTCGATGTTTCAGAGCCCATAAGTTGAAGGATTGTTGATGGGGATTTTCCCTGTAGCCTGAGCTTCTCCCCATCTCTCTCTCTCTCCCCCCACTATTATTTGGGCTTCTGGCCTCTTTCCCTGCTATTCTGAGTGTGAATTCCTGCCATCTATTACCTTCCATGGATGTGGCCTGACCTGCTAAGCTGCTCCAGCATTTTGTGCATGACTGCTGAGGTGATGGTGGGAGGGTGACCTCTGATCTGGTGCCTATGTGGCTGGGCTTTTGTGACGCGATCATAAACCAGCCAGAAGACGTCAGCGTCGTTAACTGCAGGACAAGGCTTCATGGTGCAAGTTCCCTTTGGAGCCTGCAATTGATTAAGTTTGAAAGTCAACGCTGCAACCTCTGTATTTTCAGATGATTAGAGTGTGTAGATGCTGGGATCTAATGCAGGATACAAGTTGGATTTACATTTTTTAATATAAATTTTACATTTAAATTATAAATTTAGATATACAGAACAGTAATAGGCCGTTTTGGCCCACAACCCCATGCTGTCTAATTACACCCAATTAACCTGCAACCCCCAGTATGTTTTAAATGGTGGGAGGAAACCGGAGCCCCCAGGGAAAACCCATGCAGACATGGGAGAACATACAAACTCCTTTCAGACAGCGCGGGAATCGAACCTGCGTCACTGGTGCTGTAATAGCTTGTGCTAACTGCCACTCTAACCGTGCTGCCAAGTCCTGGAGAAACTCAGAAGGTCACACAGCGTCCACAGAAAGTGAAAGGCAGTTGACATTTCATGCTTAAGCCCTTCCCTGGAGTGGTGAGAATAAGGCAGGCGAGGAGAAAGGGGAGAAGCCTGGGTTTACAGGTGGGCACTGGGGAGTGGGGGGAGGGTAGATGAGAGAGAAGCTGAGAAGTGATGGGGGAGAGAGCTGAGAAGGGTAGCTCTCCTATGGGAGAAGGAAGGGAAGGGGGTGAGGAGCTGGAGGAGAGGAAACAGAGGGATAACAGAAACTGAAGGTTGAAATTGTTTGGAGAGTTCCGGGACAGAATACAAGGTGCGCTGGAGAAACTCAGCAGGACACAGGAAGTGACAGGCCATAGACAATTTTGATTTGGGCAGTCGACCAAAGGAAAAGGCGGGAGGGGAGGGGCAGCTGTACAGGCCTACAGGTCAGAGGTGATAGGTGGATTCAGGTGGGAGGGAAAAGTGACAGGGAGAGGCCAAAGGGCAAAAGTACTTGCTGGGCTTACTGGCAGGGATGGATCCTGACGGGCCTGTACCTTGATGGACATTAAATTAAAATGATTGTGACTGGAAGGTTTTGTCCTTGTTCTTGACTACCGAAGTACTTCTGGACATTATTGCTACACCCAACAGCATGTCGTTGCCTGAATGTCCTTTAAAAGACCTCAACCAGTGCCTGTGCCATAATAATGCTGTAATTTTGTTGAAGATGGACCTAAAGTTGCTCCAAAACAAATACGCATACAGCTTCTAATAACTTTGCAAAGTGGCACTTGTGTATGCAGCCTGGTAGGGAACTGCAGAGCTTTTAACATATTTTGATTTGCCTAATATTAATAGAATAACCAGCACTTAAAATGCACATACGAGTGAGTGAAAAAGTTCCATTTTTTGAGCAGATCACAGTGAAGAGAAAAAGCACTTTCAGGACATTCAGAATCAGAAACAGCACAGACAAAGCATCTCTGACCAGCATCACCAATAAAAGTGCTGCCATCCACATAGACGGTTAAGTCAGTCACACAGGGGGAAGCAGATGGAGGAAGGTTCTCTCTCCCCCTCTGTGAAGAAACAGGGGAAATTGAAGAGGAACCAAGAGATATACAAGCTGCCACTGCAGGGAAAGCAGCAGAAATACAGCAGGGAAAACACGAGGACATCGTGGAGATCAGGCAATTCAATTATTACCAGTCTGTTCCAAATCCCTTCCCTCAAACAATACTGGTAAGCCAGCCATGGGGTTGGGATCCCACGGTGATTTTTCCTGCTAGCATGGACTGGTCCTTCCTTTCTTGCACTTTTTTCTGAGCCCAGTTAGTCAGCGCTGCACTGTGTCTCTGTACCTTTGTCACAAATTTTCTCTGGATTCTCCGGGCTGCCTCATCAACTTTCTCCGAACCCGGATTTGTACCTTCTCCTCTTTAATCTAATAACTGCACCACACCAAACGTCATCAACTCACTGGCTCGTCATCCCCACTCTGAATAGACCATCCTCAGTCCAATTCCCCACCCCCCAACAGACTAAATCCCCTGACTCACTGTCCAATTCCCCACCCCAATAGACAGAGTTCAATCAGACTTACTGTCCAATCCTTCCCACTGATAATACATGGAGTCAAGCAGCTCACTACCCAATTCCCAAATAGAATGAGTTCAGTTCAAATGATTGAGTATCCTGAACACACTGCCCAATCTGAACACACTGCCCAATTAAAATATACTAACCTCGTGCAATCTGTATTCCTTCCTGCAGGTCCTTTAGTGGATCCCGTCAAGGCATTCCGGTCAACCTCGACGAGGGACTGTACCACCAGGGAATCGACGATGGATGATCAACATAAATTTATCTTTGGGGCCCTATTTCCCTCTGTTTCTCCGCCACTGGCCTGGCCATTTATTCAGCCCGAACTTGATCTGTGATTCCTATCTTGGGATCCTGCCGACTATGCCAAATTTTGAAGGTGGACCTGAAGTTGCTCCAAAAAAAATACAAATACAGCTGTATAAACAAACTTCTCATGACTTTGTAAAGTATGAGAAATCTGCTACAACACAAAAACACAGCCATGAGCTGCTACTTACAAAATCACAGAATTTCTAGTTCCTTATCTCGAGTTTCTGGAACATTCAAAGGGACTGCTCTTTATAAGTACATATTCCTTAAAATTTGTCAATATGGCGAGCTCTCCACTGGCCATCGTGTCAGAGGTGCACCAAAGAAGAGGTACAAGGACTGCTTAAAGAAATCTTTTGGTGCCTGCCACATTGACCACCGCCAGTGGGCTGCTATCGCCTCAAACCGTGCATCTTGGCGCCTCACAGTTCGGCGGGCAGCAACCTCCTTTGAAGAAGACCACAGAGCCCACCTCACTGACAAAAGACAAAGGAGGAGAAACCCAACACCCAGCCCCAACCAACCAATTTTCCCCTGCAACCGTGTCTGCCTGTCCCGCATCGGACTTGTCAGCCACAAATGAGCCTGCAGCTGACGTGGACATTTACCCCTCCATAAATCTTCATCCGCGAAGCCAAGCCAAAGAAGAAAGAAGAAGCCTACACATGCAGCCTCTCCTTTTCCCTTCCAGTCACCATGTTAAACACATATTCATTATTTTCTAAAATCTACTTTCTCAACTCCCACCAGTGATTTTTTTGTCCCCATTATTATTTATTCTGTCCTCAGTGTGTGTTTTTCTGACACACCATATACAGACAGCAAATATTAGACAGACTGAAAGGGGCAAGAGAGCAGCAAGAAGCTGATTGGAGGAAGAAGCTGAGTATCACTATAAGAGTGAGAAACTGTATAGTGCAGCAGTCAGGCTTTGGCTCAACAGACTTCAACAAGAACAGGTAAGAGGTGAGGGACAGTAGGAGTTGAAGTAAGTAAAGGCCACCCTATTTGAGGAGCACAAAGTTTTCAGCAGGTGGGGACAGGTAAGAGCAGATTTTAGATATCATGTATATTTTTCCTCTAGTCATAGGCATTGGGAATGGCAGCTAAGGCAGGGGAAAGCTCCTCTAGCAGAATGTGGGTCATCAGGGAAGCCAGCCAGCAGTATCCCTGAGAAGTGCATCCAGCTGCAGCTCCTGACAAACAGAGTTAAGGGACTGGAGCTGCATTTGGATGAACGCCAGATTATTCGGGAGGCCGGGGGGTGGGGGGGGTGGGTTGATAGATAGGAGTTACTGGGGCGTAAACACACCTAGGAGGCAGAAGGAGGGCAGATGAGTGACAGTCAGGAGAGGGAAAGAGAATGGACAGACAGTGCAGGGCACCCCTGTGGCCATTCCCCTCATTAACAAGTCTAGCATTTTGGATAATGTTGGGGAGTGGGGGAACCTACTAGGCACAAACCACAGCGATCAGGTCTCTGGCATGGAGTCTGGTCATGTGGCTAAGAAGGGAAGGGAGGAGAAGGTGAGCTGTAGTGATAGAGGATTCCATAGTTAGGGGGTCAGCTAAGAGGTTCTGTGGAAGAGATTGAGTATCCTGGATGGTAAGTTGCCAGGGTCCAAGATATCTCAAATGGAGTTCACGGCATTCTCAGTCGGGAGGGTGAGCAGCCAGATGTCATGGTCTATGTAGGGACCCATGATGTGGGTAGGAAAGGTGAGAGATCTTGCAAGAAGAGCAAGATGGGAGTTAGATGCTATCAGGACCTCCGCATTAGTGATTTCAGGATTGTTACCTGTGGCATGTGCTAATGAGGTTTAAAAATAGGAAAATAGTGCAGGTTAACACATGACTAAAGACATGGTGTAGGAGGGTGGGCTTCAGGTTTCTGGATCACTGGGCTTTCTTCCCAGGGAAGGTGGGACCTGATCCGACGGGTTGGTTTGCATCTAAACTGGAAGGGGACTGATATCCCTGCGGGAAGGTTTGCTAATGCTGCTCTGGTGGGTTTAAACTAGATTTGCAGGGGGAGGGGAACCAGTGTGCCAGAGCAGACAGAGGAGTGGAGGAGGGACAAGATGATGGGAAAATTGCATCCACCGTTAAAAGTCAACGGGTTATACGTGGTGGAAATTTTCTAAAGTACATCAATTTCAATGCCAGGGGTACTGTAGGAAAGGCAGACGAACTTAGAGTGTGAATTGGCACATAGAATTGTGACACTGTAGCCATTAGTGAAACTTGATTGCAGCAAGGGCAGGTCTGCCAGCTCAATGTACCAGGCTTCTGTTATTTTCAGGTGCAATAGAAGCAGGGAATGAAAGGGGGAGGAGTAGTATTGCTCTTCAAGGAAAATATCATACATTTACTCAGGCAGAACAGACCAGTAGGCTCTTCTACGGAGGCTATATGGGTGGAGCTGAAGAATGGGAAAGGTATGACCACGCTCATGGGGTTGTATTATAGACTGCCCAATGGTCAACAAGAATTAGAGGTGCAAATCTGTCGAGAAATAGCAGACAACTGGGCTAGATGGTTTGGAGTTTGTCGAATGTATTTAGGAAAGTTTTCTAAATCAATATATAGAGGTACCAACTAGAGAGAGTGTAATTCTGGATCTTTTATTAGGGAATGAGACAGGACAGGTGACAGAAGTATGTATAGAGGAACATTTTGGGTCCAGTGATTATAATGCTATTAGTTTCAAGTTAATTGCGGAGAAGGATAGGTCTGGGCCTCGGATTGAGATTCTAAATTGGAGAAAGGCCAATTTTGAGGAAATGAGAAAGGATATAAAATGCGTGGATTGGGATAGGTTGTTTTCAGGCAAGGAAGTGTGAGCTAAGTGGAGGACCTTCAAAGGTGAAATTTTGAGAGGACAGAGTTTCCACACTCATGTCAGGAAAGGAAAGGCTAGCAAGCATACGGAACCTTAGATTTCGAGGGATACTGGGTTTCTGGTTTGGAAGATGAGAGATGTATATAGCAGGTAGAGGCAACATGGAGCAAATGAGGTATTTGAGTATTAAAAAAAATGCACGAAAAACCTCAATAAAGAAATCAGGAAGGTGAAAAGAAGACACGAGGTTTCTTTGGGAGATAATGAAAAGGAAAATCCTAATGGTTTCTACAAGTATATTAAGGGACAAAATTTGTCCCCTGGAAAATCAGAGTGGTCGACTTCATATGGAGCCAAAAGAGATGGGGGAGATCTTAAATGGTATTTTTTATATCAGTATCACTCAGGAAACATGCACAGAGTTGTGGGAAGTAAGGAAAACAAGCAATTAAGTCATGGAACCGATACAGATTAGAGGAGGAAGTGCTTGCTGTCTTAAAGCAAATAAGGGTGGATAAATCCTGAGGGTCTTACAAGATAGTCCCTCAGGCCTTGAGGGAGGCTAGTGCAGAAATATTTAAAATGTCCTTAGTCATGGGTGTGGTGCCAGATTATTGCAGGGTAGCTCACATTGTTTTCAAGGTTCCAAAAGTAACCATGGAATTATAGACCAATGAGCCTGACATCAGTAGTAGGTAGATTATTGGAAGGTGTTCTAAGAGATTTGATATACAATTATTTGGATAACCATGGACGGATTAGGGATAGTCAACATGGCTTTGTGAGTGGTAGGTCGTGTTTAACCAATCTTACAGAGTTTTTTCGAGGAGGTTACCAGGAAAGTTGATGAAGTAAAGCCTGTGGATGTTGTCTACATGGACTTTAATAAGACCTTTGACAAAGTCTCGCATGGGAGGTTAGTCAGGAAGGTTCAGATGCTCGGTATTCATGGTAAAGTAGTGAACTGGTTTCAACAATTGCTGGATGGGAGAAGCCAGAGAGTAGTGGTGGAAGATTGTTTCTCAGACTGTTGAGGCCTGTGACAAGTGGTGTGCCTCAGGGATCGGTGCTGGGACCATTGTTCTTTGTCACCTATATCAATGATCTGGATGATCATGATCAGCAGTTTGCAGATGACACTAAGATTGGAGGCGTTATGGGCAGTGAAGAAGCTTTTCAAAGCTTGCAGAGGGATCTGGACCAGTTGGAAAAATAGGCTGAAAAATAGCAGATGGAATTTAATGCAGACAAATGTGAGATGTATTTTGGAAGGACAAACCACGAAAGGACATGCGTGGTAAATGGTAGTGCACCGTGGAGTGCGTAAGAACAAAGGGATCTGGGAATACAGAAACATAATTCTCTGAAAGAGTCATCACAGAGATTGGATTGGATTGTAAAGAGAGCTTTTGGCATTATGTCCTTCATAAATCAAAGAACTGAGTACAGGAGTTGGGATGTTATGGTAAAGTTGTATAACACTTTGGTGAGGCCATATTTGGAGTATTGTGTGCAGTTTTGGTCACCTAACTACAGGAAGGATATCAATAAGATAGAAGAGAACAGAGAGGATTTACTCGGATGTTGCCTGGACTTCAGGAACTGAGTTACAGGGACAGGTTAAAAAGGTTATGACTTTATTCCTTGAACCGTAGAAAAATTAGGGAGACTGGATAGAGATATTTAATATTATCACGGGGATAAACAGATAGGCTTTTTCCACTGAGGGTAGGTGAGATACAAACCAGAGTACGTGGGTTAAGGGTGAAAGGGGAAAAGTTTTGGGGAACTTCTTCACACAGAGAATGGTGGGGAGTATGGAACGAGCTGCCAGCTGAGGTGGTGTAGCGTCAATTTTATCATTTAAGAGGAATATGGACAGGTACATGGATGGGAGGGGGATGGAGGGATATGGGCTGGATGCAGGTCAGTGGGACTAGGCATAAAAACAGACGAAGGGCCAAAGGGGCCTGTTTAGGTGCTGTAATGTCCTACAGGTCTATTATCTGGAAAAGAGGCCAGGGTAGAGTTAATTATTTTACTGCAGACTGCTGGCTATTTCTCTGTGTGAAATCCCGTCCTCACCCACACACCTTACACAGTGAACATGATGCAGTAAAGAAGGGAGAGTAGAGGGGCCAGGTTCCCTGCAAGCCCCTGTCTTGAGCCCTGGGCCAATCCTGTGTGAGATCCTGTCCTCACCCACACACCTCACACAGTGAATATAATGCAGCAAAGACGGGAGAGTCGAGGGGCTGGGTTCCCTGCAAACCCCATTTCTCTGTGTGAGATCCTGTCCTCACCCACACACCTTACGCAGTGAACATGATGCAGCAAAGAAGGGAGAGTAGATGGCCCGGGTTCCCTGCAAATCCCTGTCCTGAGCCCCGGGCCATTTCTCAGTGTGAGATCCTGTCCTCACCCACACACTTTACATAGTGAACATGATGCAGTAAAGAGGGGAGAGTAGAGGGGTCAGGTTCCCTGCAAGCCCCTGTCTTGAGCCCTGGGCCATTCCTGTGTGAGATCCTGTCCTCACCCACACACCTCACACAGTGAATATAATGCAGCAAAGACGGGAGAGTCGAGGGGCTGGGTTCCCTGCAAACCCCATTTCTCTGTGTGAGATCCTGTCCTCACCCATACACCTTACGCAGTGAACATGATGCCGCAAAGAAGGGAGAGTAGATGGTCCGGGTTCCCTGCAAATCCCTGTCCTGAGCCCCGGGCCATTTCTCAGTGTGAGATCCTGTCCTCACCCACACACTTTACATAGTGAACATGATGCAGTAAAGAGGGGAGAGTAGAGGGGCCAGGTTCCCTGCAAGCCCCTGTCTTGAGCCCTGGGCCATTCCTGTGTGAGATCCTGTCCTCACCCACACACCTCACACAGTGAATATAATGCAGCAAAGAAGGGAGAGTCGAGGGGCTGGGTTCCCTGCAAACCCCATTTCTCTGTGTGAGATCCTGTCCTCACCCACACACCTTACGCAGTGAACATGATGCAGCAAAGAAGGGAGAGTAGATGGCCCGGGTTCCCTGCAAATCCCTGTCCTGAGCCCCGGGCCATTTCTCAGTGTGAGATCCTGTCCTCACCCACACACTTTACATAGTGAACATGATGCAGTAAAGAGGGGAGAGTAGAGGGGTCAGGTTCCCTGCAAGCCCCTGTCTTGAGCCCTGGGCCATTCCTGTGTGAGATCCTGTCCTCACCCACACACCTCACACAGTGAATATAATGCAGCAAAGACGGGAGAGTCGAGGGGCTGGGTTCCCTGCAAACCCCATTTCTCTGTGTGAGATCCTGTCCTCACCCATACACCTTACGCAGTGAACATGATGCCGCAAAGAAGGGAGAGTAGATGGTCCGGGTTCCCTGCAAATCCCTGTCCTGAGCCCCGGGCCATTTCTCAGTGTGAGATCCTGTCCTCACCCACACACTTTACATAGTGAACATGATGCAGTAAAGAGGGGAGAGTAGAGGGGCCAGGTTCCCTGCAAGCCCCTGTCTTGAGCCCTGGGCCATTCCTGTGTGAGATCCTGTCCTCACCCACACACCTCACACAGTGAATATAATGCAGCAAAGAAGGGAGAGTCGAGGGGCTGGGTTCCCTGCAAACCCCATTTCTCTGTGTGAGATCCTGTCCTCACCCACACACCTTACACAGTGAACATGATGCAGCAAAGAAGGGTGAGTAGATGGGCCGGGTTCCCTGCAAATCCCTGTCCTGAGCCCCGGGCCATTTCTCAGTGTGAGATCCTGTCCTCACCACACACCTTACACAGTGAACATGATGCAGCAAAGAGAGGAGAGTAGAGGGGCCGGGTTCCCCGCAAACCCCTGTCCTGAGCCCCGGGCCATTTCTCGGTGTTGGGAACGGGGACAGAAACCCATGAAGCTGCTCCAATGGGGACCATGTGGTTCAGAGACCACAAACACACAGATGATCCGCTGTAACTAATACCAGCTGCTCCCATCGCACTGCAAATTGCATAATTCAGAGAAAGAAGCGAACTTACCAACCCAAGTATCCAGCGCTGAAGCCTCCCAACATGTCTGTCCCAGCACGTGACCGCACCCGACCAATCGGGTGTGATCTGCACATCCTACAGTCGGCCAGCAGGTGGGGCTGAAAACCACCAGTGGTAAACACGTCGATGACGTAATCTTATTCCTGATCTCACTCTCTCCCCCACTCCCAGATCCTTCTGCTCCCCTCACAAACCTGATCGCTTCTCATCTGGTGTGGGTGGACGTCCAACTCGGGCCGGGCGCTAATTTGGAGCTGTCGGGCCGACAGCCCCACGTGAAAGGTAGAAACCGCAGGAAGGGCAAGGGACACTTACCTGTTAAATGCGGCGCCCTGGGGATAAACGCAAGGCCTTGTTGCTTCTTGAGTGCAAGGAAAGGTTAAACAGGTTAGGATTGTATTCCCTGGAGCATAGAAGAATGAGGGGAGATTTGATAGAGGTGTTTAAAATTCTGAGGGGGATGGGCAGAGTAAATGTAAATAGACTTTTACCATGGGTGGATGAGATTCAAACAAGAGGACAAGGGTTAAGGGTCAAAAGGTGGAAAAGTTTAGGGGGAACTTCACACAGAGAGTGGTGAGGGTGTGGAACAAGCTGGTTAAGTGGGTTGAGAGAAGGCAGATGAAATTTAAAGCGCACAAGTGTGAGGTGTTGCATTTTGGTAGGACAAACCAAGAAAGGATGTACATGGTGAATGGTCGGGCATTGAGGAGTGATGAATAAGGGTTTGACTTGAACATCGAAGGGAAATTTGGGCAGGTATGGAGGGCTATGGACTAGGTGCAGGTCAGTGGGACCAGACAAGAAAAAATGGTTCGGCACAGACTCGAGGGGCCGAGGTGGCCTGTTTCTGTGCTGTAATTGTTCTATGGTTCTAATCTGGACTGCCAGGCTGGGAAATAGCTTCTTCTCACAGGCTGTGAGATTGGTGAACTGTGATCGAGTAAATGACTCCAAAATATTTATATATACTTTTATTTTGTTATATCTTTATGTGTATATGTGATTGTAAGGGATACTGGAATGTGAGAAGTCAAGCAAGTGCTAATTAAGGATGAAGTATTATGGGTTAACTTAAGGTGAAGGGATACTGGAATGTGAGGAGTCAAGCAAGTGCTCATTAGAAATGAAGTATTATGGGTTAAATCAGGGTGAAGGGATGCTGGAATGGGAGGAAGGGTTATAAAAGTATAATAAAATAAGGATCTTCAAAACAGGATAGCAAGTAAATAGTTTTAGCAAGTCTTGGGGATTGATTAATGAGTAAAGAACAAAGACATGATATTTCCTGGCTAACAAGTTTGCAGGAAGGCACATAAACTGATAAGAAGTTAGAATCCAAGTGGGCAGAATTACCTAATGCTAAACCAATCCAGGAGGCAGAAGAATGTTAGGGGGAAGGTATCTCTGTACTAAAATGAAATGTATAAAAGTTGGGTCTGCCTCAGTATCTGTGTGTATTCCCAGGGTAAGGGGAAGCACCCAACTTTGCATTGTTGTAATAGAAAAATAAAAGTTATTTGTTCTCAATTTTTGTCTCGAGCAAATTCTGTGAAGGTACTTCTGTTTCTCACATGATTATTATATGCTGTGTATTGTGAGTGTTTGTGTCTTAACCAGAGTCAGGAGAAGCGCTGTTTTGTTTGGTTATATACCGTACAAGGACTGCCTAAAGAAAGCTCTTGGTGCCTGCCACATTGACCATCGCCAGTGGGTTGATATTGCCTCAAACTGTGCATCTTGGCGCCTCACAGTTCGGCGGGCAGCAACCTCCTTTGAAGAAGACCTCAAAGCCCACCTCACTGTCAAAAGACAAAGGAGGAAAAACCCAACACCCAACCCCAACCAACCAATTTTTCCTTGCAACCGTGTCTGCCTGTCCCGCATCGGACTTGTCAGCCACAAACGAGCCTGCAGCTGACGTGGACACCCCTCCATAAATCTTCATCTGCGAAGCCAAGCCAAAGAAAGAAGATACCGTATGTACAGTGTTGTTTGGGTTCGTGTGGGTCCCACAGGTTAAGAACCAGACCAAATTGCAGGTACAAAGCACACATTTATTTTAGGGAAGGAATCGAGACAACAGGGTCGATATGTCAAGCAAACTTCTACACATACACAATACACAGTGGGTAAATATACACGAGTGGGGGAAACCGGCAGAAACTGGGGAAGTTACAAGAGCATACACATTCAACAACCAGATCAAGGTGATATTACATGTCCCCACCCCTTGACTGGTACTGACACGGCTCTGCTACTTAGCCTCGAGACTCACCCCAACACAGTGTGGAAGGTGATACTTAAATGCCACGAGGAGTCCAAAAGAGGCAGAACAAAGGGGCACATGGTCCTTTATAGTTCTTGGGGCAAAATTTGGGGGAGGAAGCAATCGTAAGGGTCAGTGTGGGCCCCATTGGTTGCTGTGGCCAATGGCTAGAAGCCAAGTGCAGGGGCTCGGCATTGGTGAACTGCGGTGATTCACCTGGGCCAATTGGGTGAAGGTCAGGGCTAAGTCTGGGCAGGCTGCCTGGACTGCAGTACCTGGTGATTTAGGTGAGCCAATCGTAAGGGTCACCTTGATGGCTTGGCTGCTTTCAGGTGCTCGGACGCAGATAATGTGCCGGCAGAAGCGACTGGGGGAGTGCAGCTGGGACGTTCAGGTGGTCGCGGAGGAGACACCTTTTTGTCACCTGAACATACCAGCTGAAGGAGAGCTGCGTCCGAGCGAATGTAGGTCTGTGGACTGTGGCTGTAGTCACTGCTGCGTTCCCTTCCCCTCTCCAAGCCCTTTGAGATATCTTCAGACCTTTAATTTTGACCTCTCATTTATGTCAGCATTTAATTGTGCCAACTTTGGCAGCCCTGCCTTCAGCTGTCAAGGTTCTGAGTTTTGGAAGCAATGTACTATTTTTTTTACCTAGTTTTTGGTTATGTTATCTAATGCCCCAAAGTAGTTTTTTTTTAAACCGAGTAAACACTTTGCGATGTTAAAGTCACTAACTAAAAGTAAGCCGTTGTTGTTAAATTGTTACCTACCTGATGGCAAGAGAAACAATATTTAATTGGATATTAAATCTTGTATTAAATATCTTAGAAGGATTGTATCTTGGGCTGCATTCCCGATGCTGCATTCAGGTGCAATGGGGGATGCATAGGTAAGTGCTCCTCGGGGCTGGGTTCTCCACTTTCAGGTGGCCACCTGACAGCTGCATTGGGGTAGAATAGGCAGCTTTACAGTCGGGTATTCTGGCCATCTGAAAGCAGCTTTTGACCTCGACTGGCAGTAGTGTGTCCTCTGAACAGGAGCGCAGCGCGCCATTTGGTGGTTGACTCTGCCTCTCCTTTACAATTGTATATATGTGTGTGTGTGTGTGTGTGTGTGTGTGTGTATTTTGTTCCCATGCTATTTTCCCCACATTTGTTATCAATTGTCCACTATTACTGTAAATTACATCCTTCTCCATCAAAATGGTGTTCAGAGTCCTCGCCTTTGAGTCCTACCAAACCTGTTATCTCACTCACACAGTATCACAATTAGTAGATGTGTATGACAACGTGACAAAAAATACAAGGTCCAGGAGGTCTGGTTTGCAGTGGAATAGTCCATGGGCCCTATAAACCTACACTACTAATCTAGACTATTTTTCAATTATTTCTCTAATGATCAACTGGGAACAAGGATCTCCGAAACCAACTAGTGAACAAAGATCTCCAAATTCAACTGGGGAGCAAGGATCTCCGAACCCAACTGGTGAATAAGGATCTCTGAATGCAACTGGTGAACAAAGATCTCTGAATTCAACTCGGAACAAGGATCTCCGAATCTAATTCTTGAAATATTTGACATTAAGCTCCCATGATCTTCTGTGACAAAAAAATGCCAAAGATTCTCAGGTAATAAATTTGTCCTCATTGGAGTCTGAAATGGTTTATGCCTCATCACAGTCCAAGAGGGTAACCTCCACTCTCTAGTGCCAGGCAAATTATCATCTGCTCTAGCAAGCATCCTTGGAATCTTATACTTTGCATTCATAACACTTTTCATTTGTCCAAACTCCATTTTATTCCATTCCTGGTGTTATTTCAGAGAACATCCTCTGAGGTATTTGAAATACAAATGCAAAAGCAATGTGGATGGGACTTGCCTGGAAGCTGCCTGTTTTTAGAGTGGACTCTGATTACAATTAGCTACACTGTTGGCTCTTTTATTATGGAAATGTAATCCAATAATTTCAGTCACAAATCCCATTTGTCTCTGTTGCGAATCTGCCCAATCAGTTCTATTATTATTGAGGTCATTCCCTGCTTGGGGAATGGTGTCCTGTTGCCTTGAGTCCTGGTCATTGATTGGCACATCCAGAGCATTCCAGTCTTTTGTGCATTCCCGTCTCTGCCTTGTGCAGTGGACTTCCTAGGGTAGGGCACAGACCTGCATTGGAGACCTGGGCCAGGGAAGAACTCCACTTCTCCCAGTCACTCTCCTGTAATCTTTCACCAAGAGACACCAAACACCTACCCTCCCCTAACTAGGCCCTTGCCACTTCCAAAACCCTCAAGGTCAAGTTTATTGTACCCTGATTGTAAATGCAACCCAACAAAAAAAAAGCATTCTCCAGTCCTCAGTGCAAAAAACATCCCTGAAGATGTTCTCAGTGGTGAGGAGGGTTTTGCCAGTGGTTCCCATCCAGACATAACACATACAGACAAACAATACATATGCAGGACAAGTGTTGATCTATACAAATAAAATAAATGAATAAACATTGTTTTGTGAAGATGAGAGTCTCCGGTGGTTAGTGTGAGTGGTTCCTTTGGTCGTTCAGCATTCTCACTGCTCGTTGGAAGAAGCTGATCCTCAGCTTGGCGGTGCTGCCTCTGATACTCCTGAATCTCTTCCCTGACAGGAGAAGTTGAAAGATTCTGTGTACGGTGTGGTGGGGTCCATAAAGATTTTCAGATTTATTGTCAGAGTACATACATGACATACAACCCTGAGATTTATTTTTCCCTGTGTGGGGATAATTACCTCTTATTAGTAGTGCAAAAAAAAACTACTCAACGTACTGTTGAAAACAAATACATAAATGTAAACAAACTGACTGTGCATACAAAGAGAAAAAATAAATAAATTGCAAATTAAGAGTCCTTAAGTGAGTCCCTGGTTGAGTTTGTTGTTGAGGAGTCTGATGGAGGAGGGGGAGCAGCTGTTCCTGAACCTGATGGTGTGAGTCTTGTGGCACCTGGACCTTTGTCCTGATGGCAGCAGCGAGAACAGAGCATGTGCTGGGTGATGTGGATCCTTGATGACTGCTACTGCTCTCCAATGTCAGTGTTCCCTGTAGATGTTCTCAATGGTGGGGAGGGTTTTGCCCATGATGTCCAGGTGAATGGTTCCCAACCAGGTGGGCCTTAGACTGAAAAACATTGAGACCCACTGTCCAAGGTTGTGTTCACTACCTTTTTGGACATTCAGCATTCTCACTGCCCATGGGAAGAAGCTGTTCCTCAGCCTGGTGGTGCTGGCTCTGATACTCCTGTATCCCTTCGCTGATGGGAGCAGCTGCAGGTGCTGTGTGCGGTGTGGAAGGGGTCCTCGACGATTTTGCCCGCCCTCTTCAGAAAATGATCCTGGTAAATCAGGTCAGTGGGGGGGAGGGGGGGGAGACTGGGGGGAGGGAGACTCCAATGATCCTCTCTGCCATTCTTATGATCCTGTGGATCCATTTTTCTGCAGCAACCATGCACCACTGTGATGCAACCAGCCAGGATGCTCTTGATAGAGCTCCTATAGAAGGTTGACATGATGGTGGCCGGTAGCCTTGCCCACTTCAGTCTTCTCAGGAAGCGCAGTCACTGTTGCACCTTCCTGACTTGTGAGAAAATGTTGAGTGTCCACAATAGGTTACTAGTTAAGTGAACTTGGTGCTCTCCACTCTCTCTATTACAGAGTTGTTGTTGTGTAATGGAGGTTGGTTGTTCCAAGTCCTTCTGAAGTGCGTGATTGTCTCCTTCATCTTGTCCATGCTGAGACTCAAGTTGCGGCTCTCACGCCATCTCACAAGATTTTCCACCTCTTCTCTGTAGTGAGACTCATCCTAGTTACTTTTTTAAAAATTTTTTTTATTTTTCACACCATAAACCACATTGACCATGATACATACATTTTCGTTTTCAAATATATACAGTGTCATTTTCTCCGCCCCCCTCCCTCCTCCCAACCCACCCTCCCTACCTCCCCCCCATCCATTTAAAGTACAAAATCTAAGATACTTTAAACCAGTCAAACAATGTTGTCATTCAATAAAAATAAACAAGAAATTCCACTGAGTCAATTCTTTTCATTTCCTTCTCCTTTCGTTAATGTAGGTAGTGAATGTCCCCGGTAGGTTTTCTCTATTGTGTTTCATGTAGGGCTCCCATATTTGTTCAAATATTTCAATATTATTTCTTAAACTATATGTTATTTTTTCTAATGGAATACATTTATTCATTTCTATATACCATTGTTGTATTTTCAAATTATCTTCCAATTTCCAGGTTGTCATAATACATTTTTTTGCTACGGCTAGAGCTATCTTAACAAATCTTTTTTGTGCACCATCCAAATCAATTCAATATTCTTTGTTTTTTATGTTACTTAGGAGGAAGATCTCTGGATTTTTTGGTATATTGTTTTCTGTAATTTTATTTAATATCTGGTTTAGATCTTCCCAAAATTTTTCTACTTTCTCACATGTCCAGATTGCATGAATTGTTGTTCCCATTTCTCTTTTACTTCGAAAACATCTGTCAGATACTGTTGGGTCCCATTTATTTAACTTTTGAGGTGTAATGTATAGCCTGTGTATCCAGTTATATTGTTTCATACGTAACCTCGTATTTATTGTATTTCTCATTGTTCCAGAACATAACTTCTCCCATGTTTCCTTTTTTATCTTTATATTTTAATCTTGTTCCCATTTTTGTTTAGTTTTACCATTTGTTTCCTCATTCTCCTTTTCTTGCAGTATAATATACATATTTGTTATAAATCTTTTGATTATCATTGCATCTGTAATCAGATATTCAAAGTTACTTCCCTCTGGTAACCTCAGACTGCTTCCTAATTTGTACTTCAAGTAGGATCTCAATTGGAGGAGTCACGTGATGGAGTAGTGGCCGGACGGTGAACTCCAGCCCTCTCCAGAAAAGTTGGAAAAAACAAAGGAAAACACAAATGCACAAAAATAAAAATTAAAGTAAAGTGAGTATAAAGGTGGAAAGAAGATGGCGACGAAAAAAGAAAAATCGAAATCAACGGTAAGAAGAGAGGAAGAGAAGACAACGGAAGAAGAAGGAGAAGGCCTTACCTGTTTGAAGAGGCCCGCGGTGGAGAGAGAAACCCGCTCCCTCAGGTCGGTAGAAAGTGGACGACAAAAATGGCTCGCTGAGCCGAGTAAAAGTGCGCAACCGCGCATGCAAAAAAACACACCGACGGGAGGGGTGACCAGCTGGGGAGTCAATCTCCACAGCCGGCAATGACAGCTGCAGAACAGTTGCAGCAAAAGGAGAACATAGAAGACAACGAAAACAAGAACAAGGCAAAGGATATACTTTCTCTTATTAAAGAATACATGGAGTCATTTAAAGAATGGCAAGCACGAGAATTTAATGATTTAAGAAGAAGAATAAACAATACAGAAGAGAAAATGAATAAAATAGATATGACCTTATCAGAAATGGGAAAAAGAATGGACAAGGTGGAAGAACGAGAAGCAGCAGTAGAAATGGAGGTAGAGGACTTAAAAAAGAAATTAGAGGAATCTAATAAAAAAGTTAAAGAGACACAAGAGCTGTTAGCTCAGAAAATAGATATAATGGAAAATTATAACAGAAGAAATAACATAAAGATAGTGGGCCTTAAGGAAGATGAAGAAGGCAAGAATATGAGAGAGTTTATAAAAGATTGGATCCCTAGGATCCTAGGATGTCCAGAACTACAGCAAGAAATGGAAATAGAAAGGGCACATAGAGCATTGGCCTTTAAACCACAACCACAACAAAAGCCAAGATCTATTTTAGTAAAATTCCTAAGATATACTACAAGAGAAAAGGTACTGGAGAAAACAATGGAAAAAGTAAGAGAGGACAACAAGCCACTGGAATACAAAGGGCGAAAAATCTTCATTTATCCAGATATAAGTTTTGAACTCCTGAAGAGAAAGGAGTTCAATACAGCAAAGGCGATTTTATGGAAGAAAGGGTATAAATTTATACTAAAGCATCCAGCGGTATTGAAAATATTTATTCCAGGACAGCAAAACAGACTATTCTCGGATCCAGAGGAAGCACGAAAATTTGCAGAACAATTACAAAATAGACTGAGAGATGAAGACGTGTAACGAGAGTACAAAAGACTGCGAACTAAAAAGACACATAAGTTTTGAACTCCTGAAGAAGAGGAAGGAGTTCAATACAGCGAAAAAGATCTTATGGAAAAAAACTATTCTCGGATCCAGAGGAAGCAAGGAAATTTGCAGAACAACTACAAAACAAACAGAGAGATGAAGACATGTAATAAGAGTAAAAATGACCATGATTTATATGTATGAGGGTAAAGAGGTATATGTGTGTATATGTATAGTGTGCATAGATGAATGTAACCGTATTTAGAGGAAAATATAGAGAGTATAGACAAGAATTAATAAGGGAAGGAAATGGAATAGAGGGAATAAGGAGGGAATTAAAAGAGTGACCTTTGTTACATATGAAAAGTGAAATCTTTTCTGGGGGGGCTGGGTGGGGAGGAGTTACGGTCACTGCAAAATCAGCTGACGCTTGTGAGTGAATTCGCAAATCCAAATGGAGAGGGGAGGTGTGGTTGTCCGACAAGGGATAAAGGACAACTCAGGAGGGGAAGGGGAGATTGGGGCTAAAGAAGTTTTAAATAGGAGAATAAGGAAAATGTTTGATGTTTTAGGAATGTTGACTTATAAAGGGTTCAAAACAAGAAAACAGAAATGGATAAGAAGGAAAGGTAATGATGGAGAAACGGAAAGGGAAGATAAACAAAGTATAAAATGGCTACGTTGAACTATATGACTTTAAATATTAATGGAATACATAACCAAATTAAAAGGAAGAAACTGCTAAATTTACTGAAAAAAGAAAAAATTGATATAGCATTTGTGCAAGAAACACATTTAACTGAATTGGAGCACAAAAAATTAAAGAGAGATTGGGTAGGACATGTAACAGCAGCGTCGTATAATTCAAAAGCAAGAGGAGTAGCTATATTAATTAGTAAAAATATGCCAATTAAAATAGAAGAGGAAATAATAGATCCAGCAGGGAGATATGTAATGATAAAATGTCAGATATATTCGGAGTTTTGGAATCTACTCAATGTATATTCACCTAACGAAGAAGATCAAAAGTTTATGCAAGATATTTTTTTGAAGATAGCAGATACGCAAGGGAACATATTAATAGGAGGGGATTTCAACCTTAATTTGGATTCAAATATGGACAAAACTGGGAAAAAAATTAACAGAAAGAACAAAGTAACCAAATTTATAATTAAATCGATGGAACAAATGCAACTTTTGGATATATGGAGGAAACAACACCCAAATGAAAAGGAATATTCATATTATTCGGGTAGACATAAAACATACTCAAGAATAGACTTATTTTTGTTATCAGCTCGTATGCAAGATAGAGTAAGAAAAACAGAATATAAAGCTAGAATACTATCGGACCATTCACCCTTAATATTGACAGTAAAGTTAGAGGACATCCCTCCAAGAATGTATAGATGGAGA
This sequence comes from Narcine bancroftii, assembly GCF_036971445.1. Lineage (NCBI taxonomy): Eukaryota > Metazoa > Chordata > Chondrichthyes > Torpediniformes > Narcinidae > Narcine > Narcine bancroftii. Next base: position 211,581,852 of record NC_091472.1, read on the forward strand.
TTAAACCCCATGTTACTTAAAAGGCAGGATTTTAGAGAATTTATTGAAAGACAAATTAAAATGTATTTTGAAATAAATACGAAATCAGTGAAAGATAAGTTTATACTATGGGATGCAATGAAAGCATTCATTAGAGGGCACATAATAAGTTATGTAACCAAGATGAAGAAGGACTATAATCAGAAAACAGCAGTTGGAAAGGGAAATAGTAAATATAGAAAAAGAATTAGCAATGAAGGAAGATACAACTAAAAGAAGAGAATTGGCAGATAAAAAAATAAAATATGAAACACTACAAACATATAAGGTGGAGACGAACATAATGAAGACAAAACAGAAATATTATGAACTAGGGGAAAAAACGCACAAAATTCTAGCATGGCAGCTTAAGACAGAACAAGCTAAGAAAATGGTATTGGCATCAAGGAAAAAAGACAAACAAATTACATATAATCCAAAAGAAATTAAGGAAAACTTTAGAGAATTCTATGAACAATTATACCGAACTGAAAACGAAGGGAAAGAAGGGAAAATAGATGCATTTCTAACTAAAATTGAACTACCAAAACTACAATAGAAAAACAAAATAAATTAACAGAGCCATTTGGAATAGTAGAAATACAAGAGATAATAAAAAAATTACCAAATAATAAGACACCAGGAGAGGATGGATTCCCAATAGAATTCTATAAAACATTTAAAGACTTATTAATTCCGCCCCTCCTGGAAGTAATCAACCAGAATGATAAAACACAAAGCTTACCAGATTCATGTAAAACAGCAATAATTACAGTAATACTAAAACAAGGGAAAGATCCACTCTCACCAGCGTCATATAGACCAATATCTTTGCTAAACACAGATTATAAGATAATAGCTAAACTATTAGCAAACGGATTAGCAGAGTATGTACCGAAAATGGTAAATCTAGACCAAACTGGATTTATCAAAAAAAGACGCACAACAGACAATATTTGTAAATTTATTAACTTAATTCATGCAGTAGAAGGGAATAAAGCACCAACAGTAGCAGTTGCTTTAGACGCAGAGAAGGCCTTTGACAGAGTAGAATGGAATTATTTGTTCAAAGTATTGCAAAAATTCAGTTTACCGGAGAAGTATATTAATTGGATTAAAGCATTATATAAGGGACCATTAGCGAAAGTAACAGTAAATGGACATGATCAAAGCAATTTAACTTAAGCAGGTCAACACGGCAGGGATGCCCACTATCACCTTTATTGTTTGCGTTAGCTATAGAACCACTAGCAGAATTGATAAGAACAGAAAATAATATAAAAGGGATAAAAATAAAAGACAAGGAATATAAAATCAGTTTATTTGCGGATGATGTTATAGTATACTTAACAGAACCAGAACTATCAATAAAAGAATTATATAAGAAATTGAAGGAATATGGAGAAGTGTCGGGTTACAAGATCAATGTAAATAAAAGTGAAGCAATGCCTATGAATAATGCGGATTTCTCAAAATTTAAGAAGGAATCACCATTTAGATGGCAAATGCAAGCAATAAGATACCTAGGTGTACAAATAAACAAAAATCTCGGCCAACTATATAAACTCAATTATTATCCACTAATGAAAAAATTACAGGACGATTTAGAGCATTGGAAAAATTTACCACTAACACTAATGGGAAGGATAAACTGTATTAAAATGAACATTTTTCCAAGGATATTATACCTATTTCAGGCATTGCCAATACAACTGAGAGAGAAATTCTTCAAGGAGTTAAAGAAAATAATAAGGAAATTTTTATGGAAAGGGGGGAAACCGAGGATAGCACTAGATAAATTAACAGAATGGTATAAACAAGGAGGCTTACAACTGCCAAACTTTAAAAATTATTATAGAGCCGCACAATTAAGATACCTATCAGATTTTTATCAAACAAGGGAAAAGCCAGATTGGACTAGATTAGAATTAAATAAAATAGGGGAAAAGATACCTGAACACATATTATATAAATGGCATGAAAAATTGGTACAACATAGAAGTTCTCCAGTATTACATCATCTACTCAATATTTGGAAGAAGATTCATGTAGAAAGAAATAAAACAAATGATCAATTACCAAAACTAATATTGACGCAAAACAAGTTACTCCCTTTTACAATAGATAACCTTTCCTTTAGAGAATGGGAGAAAAAAGGGATTAAAAGAATAGAAAATTGTTTTTCAGGAAATAGATTATTATCCTTTGAACAAATGAAAGATAAATACAATGTAACTCAAGATACAGCGCTGGCATATTACGAATTGAGATCCTACTTGAAGGATAAATTAGGAAGCAGTTTGAGTTTGCCAGAGGGAAGTAACTTTGAATATGTGATTACAGATACAATGATAATCAAAAGATTTATAACAAATATGTATATTAAACTGCAAGAAAAGGAGAATGAGGAAACAAATGGTAAAACTAAACAAAAATGGGAACAAGATTTAAATATAAAGATAAAAAAGGAAACATGGGAGAAGTTATGCTCTGGAACGATGAGAAATACAATAAATACGAGGTTACGTATGATACAATATAACTGGATACACAGGCTATACATTACACCTCAAAAGTTAAATAAATGGGACCCAACAGTATCTGATAGATGTTTTCGATGTAAAAAAGAAATGGGAACAACAATTCATGCAATCTGGACATGTGAGAAAGTAGAAAAATTTTGGGAAGATCTAAATCAGATATTAAATAAAATAACAGAAAACAATATACCAAAGAATCCAGAGATCTTCCTCCTAAGTAACATAAAAAACAAAGAATTTGGAATTGATCTGGAGGATGCACAAAAAAAGATTTGTTAAGATAGCTCTAGCCGTAGCAAAAAAATGTATTATGTCAACCTGGAAATTGGAAGATAATTTGAAAATACAACAATGGTATATAGAAATGAATAAATGTATTCCATTAGAAAAAATAACATATAGTTTAAGAAATAATATTGAAATATTCGAACAAATATGGGAGCCTTACATGAAACACAATAGCGAAAATCTACCGGGGACAATCACTACCTAAGTTAACGGAAGGAAAAGGAAATGAAAAGAATGGACTCAGTGGAATTTCTGTTGTATTTTTATTGAATGACAACATTGTCTGACTGGATTAATGTATCCTAGATTTTATACCTTAAATGGACGGGAGGGGGGAGGTAGGGAGGGTGGGATGGGAGGAGGGGGGGGGAGAAAATGGCACTGTATATGTGTGAAATGGAAAAAGTGTGTATCATGGTTAATGTGATTTATGGTGTGAAAAATAAAAAAATTTTTAAAAAATTTTAAAAAAGTAGGATCTCAATTGGTAATATGCCAGCACTGTATCTTGAGTTATATTGTATTTATCTTTCATTTGTTCAAAGGATAATAATCTATTTCCTGAAAAACAATTTTCTATTCTTTTGATCCCTTTTTTTCTCCCATTCTCTAAATGAAAGGTTATCTATTGTAAAAGGGAGTAACTTATTTTGCGTCAATATTAGTTTTGGTCTTTTATTTTTATCCCTTTTATATTATTTTCTGTTCTTATCAATTCTGCTAGTGGTTCTATAGCTAACGCAAACAATAAAGGTGATAGTGGGCATCCCTGTCGTGTTGACCTGCTTAAGTTAAATTGCTTTGATCATGTCCATTTACTGTCACTTTCGCTAATGGTCCCTTATATAATGCTTTAATCCAATTAATATACTTCTCCGGTAAACTGAATTTTTGCAATACTTTGAACAAATAATTCCATTCTACTCTGTCAAAGGCCTTCTCTGCGTCTAAAGCAACAGCTACTGTTGGCGCTTTACTCCCTTCTACTGCATGAATTAAGTTAATAAATTTACAAATATTGTCTGTTGTGCATCTTTTTTTGATAAATCCAGTTTGGTCTAGATTTACCATTTTCGGTACATACTCTGCTAATCCGTTTGCTAATAATTTAGCTATTATCTTATAATCTGTGTTAAGTAAAGATATTGGTCTATATGACGCTGGTGTGAGTGGATCTTTCCCTTGCTTTAGTATTACTGTAATTATTGCTGTTTTACATGAATCTGGTAAGCTTTGCGTTTTATCAATCTGGTTGATTACTTCCAGGAGGGGCGGAATTAATAAGTCTTTAAATGTTTTATAGAATTCTATTGGGAATCCATCCTCTCCTGGTGTCTTATTATTTGGTAATTTTTTTATTATCTCTTGTATTTCTACTATTCCAAATGGCTCTGTTAATTTATTTTGTTTTTCTATTGTAGTTTTGGTAGTTCAATTTTAGTTAGAAATGCATCTATTTTCCCTTCTTTCCCTTCGTTTTCAGTTCGGTATAATTGTTCATAGAATTCTCTAAAGTTTTCCTTAATTTCTTTTGGATTATATGTAATTTGTTTGTCTTTTTTCCTTGATGCCAACACCATTTTCTTAGCTTGTTCTGTCTTAAGCTGCCATGCTAGAATTTTGTGCGTTTTTTCCCCTAGTTCATAATATTTCTGTTTTGTCTTCATTATGTTCGTCTCCACCTTATATGTTTGTAGTGTTTCATATTTTATTTTTTTATCTGCCAATTCTCTTCTTTTAGTTGTATCTTCCTTCATTGCTAATTCTTTTTCTATATTTATTATTTCCCTTTCCAACTGTTCTGTTTTCTGATTATAGTCCTTCTTCATCTTGGTTACATAACTTATTATGTGCCCTCTAATGAATGCTTTCATTGCATCCCATAGTATAAACTTATCTTTCACTGATTCTGTATTTATTTCAAAATACATTTTAATTTGTCTTTCAATGAATTCTCTAAAATCCTGCCTTTTAAGTAGCATGGAGTTTAATCTCCATCTATACATTCTTGTAGGGATGTCCTCTAACTCTATTGTCAATATCAAGGGTGAATGGTCCGATAATATTCTAGCTTTATATTCTGTTTTTCTTACTCTATCTTGCATATGAGCTGATAACAAAAATAAGTCTATTCTTGAGTATGTTTTATGTCTACCCGAATAATATGAATATTCCTTTTCATTTGGGTGTTGTTTCCTCCATATATCCAAAAGTTGCATTTCTTGCATCGATTTAATTAAAAATTTGGTTACTTTGTTCTTTCTGTTTATTTTTTTCCCAGTTTTGTCCATATTTGAATCCTAATTCAGGTTGAAATCCCCTCTATTAATATGTTCCCTTGCGTATCTGCTATCTTCAAAAAAATATCTTGCATAAACTTTTGACCTTCTTCGTTAGGTGAATATATATTGAATAGATTCCAAAACTCCGAATAGATCTGACATTTTATCATTACATATCTCCCTGCTGGATCTATTATTTCCTCTTCTATTTTAATTGGCACATTTTTACTAATTAATATAGCTACTCCTCTTGCTTTTGAATTATACGACGCTGCTGTTACATGTCCTACCCAATCTCTCTTTAATTTCTTGTGCTCCAATTCAGTTAAATGTGTTTCTTGCACAAATGCTATATCAATTTTTTCTTTTTTCAGTAAATTTAGCAGTTTCTTCCTTTTAATTTGGTTCTGTATTCTGTTAATATTTAAAGTCATATAGTTCAGCGTAGCCATTTCATACTTTGTTTATCTTCCTTTTCCGTTTCTCCATCATCACCTTTCCTTCTTATCCATTTCTGCTTTCTTGTTTTGAACACTTTATAAGACAACATTTCTAAAACATCGAACATTTTCCTTATTCTCCTATTTAAAACTTCTTTAACCCCATTCTCCCCTCCCCCTCCTGAGTTGCCTTTTATCCCTTGTTGGGCAACCACATCTCCCCTCTCCATTTGGATTTGCAAATTCACTCGCAAACATCAACTGATTTTGCAGTGACCGTAACTCCTCCCCACCCAGCCCCCCCCCCCGGAAAAGATTTCAATTTTCATATGTAACAAAGGTCACTCTTTTAATTCCCTCCTTATTCCCTCTATTCCCTTTCCCTCCCTTATTAATTGTCTATACTCTATATATTTTCCTCTAAATATGGATACATTCATGTATCTTTCTTCTTCTCTCTTTGGCTTTGCTTCGCGGACGAAGATTTATGGAGGGGGTAAAAAGTCCACGTCAGCTGCAGGCTCGTTTGTGGCTGACAAGTCCGATGCGGGACAGGCAGACACGGTTGCAGCGGTTGCAGTGGAAAATTGGTTGGCTGGGGTTGGGTGTTGGGTTTTTCCTCCTACACACTATATATATATATATACACACATATACCCCTATACACACATACATATAGTTCGTGGTCATATTTACTCTCATTACGTGTCTTCATCTCTCTGCTTGTTTTGTAGTTGTTCTGCAAATTTTCTTGCTTCCTCTGGATCCGAGAATAGTCTGTTTTGTTGCCCTGGAATAACTATTTTAAGTACCGCTGGGTACTTTAACATAAATTTATATCCTTTTTTCCATAAGATCGTTTTTGCTGTATTGAACTCCTTCCTCTTCTTCAGGAGTTCAAAAGTTATATCTGGATAGAAAAAAAATTTTTGACCTTTATATTCCAGTGGCTTTTTGTCTTCTCTTACTTTCTTCATTGCTTTCTCCAATATATTTTCTCTTGTTGTATATCTTAAGAATTTTACTAAAATGGATCTTGGTTTTGTTGCGGTTGTGGTTTCGGGGATAAAGTTCTATGTGCCCTCTCTATTTCCATTTCTTCTTGTAATTCTGGTCTTCCTAGGACCCTGGGGATCCAATATTTTATAAATTCTCTCATATTCTTGCCTTCTTCATCTTCCTTAAGGCCCACTATCTTTATATTATTTCTTCTATTATAGTGTTCTATTATATCTATCTTCTGAGCTAACAGCTCATGTGCCTCTTTAACTTTTTTATTAGATTCTTCTAATTTCTCTTTTAAGTCCTCTACTTCCATTTCTACAATAATTTCTCGTTCTTCCATATTTTCCACTCTTTTTCCTATCTCTGACATGACCATTTCTATTTTATTCATTTTTTCTTCTGCATTCTTAATACTTTTTATCTCATTAAATTCTTGTAATTGCCATTCTTTCACTGATTCCATATATTCTTTAAAAAAAGATACATCCATTGTCTTGCCTTTCTCTTCTTCCATTTCTTTCTGTTCTTTTTCTTCTTCCTCTGGGTTGACCATCTGTTGTTTCCTTGTTTTCTTTTTACCCTCTTCTTTCTTGTTGTCGTTATTGTCTGTGTTCTGCACCTGTTGCTGTGTTGCAGGTGTCTCTCTCAGCTGTGGAGATCGACTCCGCAGCTGTTCCCCCCTCCCGTCAGTGTGGTTTTTTTCATGCGCATCGCGCATGTGCGGTTGCGCACTTTTACTCGGCTCTGTGAGCCATTTTTGTAGTCCCGAGCCCAGGACTTCCACTGACCTGAGGGAGCGGGCTTCTCTCTCCGCAGCGGGCCTCTTCGGACAGGTAAGGCCTTCACCTTCTTCTTCCGACGTTCTTTCTTCCTCTTTTCTTCCCGTTGTTTTCGACTTTACTCTCTTCGCTGCCATTTTCTTCTCACCTTTATTTTTACTTTGTTGTAAATTTTAATCTTGTACCTTTGTGCTTTGTGTGTTTTTTTTTAAACTTTTTGTGAGAGGGCTGGAATTCCCTGACCGGCCACTACTCCATCACGTGACTCCTCCTCATCCTTGTTACTGATGAGGCTGACGATTATCATGTCATCTGCAAACTTGATGACTCTATTGGATCTGGATCTGGCGATGCAGTCGTGGGTCGTTAACGTGAACAGGAGCAGGTTGAGCACACAGCCCTGAGGTGCGCCGGTGCTCAGTGTGAAGGTGCTTGACATTCTGCTACCGACCTGGACATACTGTTAGGAAGTCCAGGATCCAATTACAGAGAGGGTGGGGGGGGGGGTGGTTGGAGGGGTTAAGTCCCAGCGAGGACAGCTTCTCCACCAGTTTCTGGGGAATGGTCATATTAAATGCCAAGCTGAAGTCGATGAACAACAGCCTAGAGTAAGAGGCATTGTTCTCCAGGTGGGCCAGGATGGAGTGAAGCAATAAGCCTACAGTATCATCTGTGGAACAGAATGGATCCAGCATCCCTGGGAGATGTGCTTTGATGTGTTCCATCACCAGATGCTCGAAGAAGTTAATAATAGTGGATGTCAGTGCCAAAGGGCAGTGGTCATTGACACCTGTTATTGTCACCTTCCTAGATACAGGGATGATTGGAGCTGTCCTGAACCCTATGGAAATGATGGACCAGTGCAGTGATGTGTTGAAGATGTCCATCAATTGGTCTGTGCGGTCCTTCAATATTCAACTAGGTATGTTGTCTGGTCCCACCATCCTGTGCGAGGACACATTGGATAGAGTTCTCCTCACCTTGGCCATGTGGGTTTTTTTTTCATCGGGGGGACAAGGAGCTTTCTTTGGCATCATCCTGTTCTTATCATAAAACCATGTATAGAAAGTGTTCAGTCTGTCCAGAAGGGAGGTGTCATTGTCCTGAACTCACAAGGTTGGCTTGTGATCCATTATAGGCTTGCTCCCTTGCCACATGCACGTCGTGTCACACAGCTCTCTGTGGATCTTCTGTGCGTGCCCTCGCTATGCCTTCCTGATTGCATGGGAGTGTTTAGCCCTGGCTGATCTTAGTGTCATCCTACACCCAGTCCTGAAGGCAGCATCACGAGCTCTGAGAAGGGCCCTGACCTCTGCATCCAACCACGGTTTCAGGTTAGCCCTGGTTGTGAAGCATTTGATTGCAGAGTACAATGCACTTGCTGATGTAGCCATTCACTAAGCTCATGTGCACCTCTCTGTTTACATCACCGTTGTTGGTGGCTGTGTCCCTGAAACAGCTTCAGTCCATGGTCTCAAAATGGTCTTGCAGCGCTGCTGTGCCCTCTACCCTCCCCATCCTGATCCCCTGTGAATTGACCTCTTTGCTTTGCCAGCGGTCTGTACACCAGGGTTAGAAGCAAGTTATGTGATCTGAGTAACCAAGGTGGGGGCGAGCTGCAACCTTGTACACACCAGGGATATTTTAAACTAATTAAAGTCTTTGTAATTTGAGCTTGTTTGTTCACGCTGCAATGCGTCACAACTTTGTTGTTTCCATTTTCATCCAGAAACTCCATTACTCCTGGGAGAGAGCTCTGTGTACATCATACCTGCTCCTGCAGAACTGATCTGGATCTCTGGACTTAAATGCTGATGATCAGCAGGTTCTGGATTTCATTGTTCATTCAAGGCTTCTGGTTGGGGAAAACCTTGAATGATTTGGTGGGGACACACTCATCCAAAGCTGCGAAAGGCCTGGTGTAATTGTTCAGATTCTCAGCTGAGTCCTTGAACCCCATCCAATCTGCTGACTTGAGGAAGTCCTGTAACTGTTCTTCAGCCTCCTGTGACCACCTTGCAGCTGTCCTGATCTCTGCAGCCTCTCTTTTTAGGCTCTGTTTGAATGAAGACAAAAGGAGCATGGCCAGGTGATCAGACTTGTGGTCTCAGGGATGAATGGTAGGCATTCCTTATCTTGGTGTAGCAGCGATCGAGTGCGCCGGGACCTCCGTTACAGCAGGTTACATGCTGGTGGTAGTTGGGCAGGGTTTCCTTAAGACAGGCTCTAACATTTTTAATGCGTTGGGCTGTACTGTACCTTATTTACTGACCACATCATGTGGCTCTGCCAGTGTCTGCTTGTAATCGACATTAGGAGGGATCTAACCCTGGGGAGAATCACCAATGAGATCTCTCGGGGGTAGATAGAAGGGTCTGCATTTAATCGAGAATTGCTCAAAGGCAGTGGGACCAGCAGGTCGACCTAACTTCAATATGTGTGCACCAGCCTGTATCAATGGGTGACCAGTTTCCAGAACCCAAGTTCTGATCCAGTCTGTGAACGGTGAAACCCTGTCTGGCCGAATAGCTATGTCCTCTGTTAACCAGGTGCTGGTGCATCAAACAACTGAGATTTGTCTCACCTGGGTCTGTAGAAGCAGCCTTGCCCCCAGTTCATCAGTTTTATTCTCTCGGTTAGTGGTTCTCAACCTTTTTCTTTCCACTCACATACAACTTTAAGTAATCCCTATGCCATCGGTGCTCTGTGATTAGAAAGGGGTTGCTTAAGGTGGGATGAGAGTGGGAAGGGAAGGTGGAGAATTGCTGCTCTAACTCAATTGTTACTGAAATATTTGGCTTGAGAAAAATTGTCATTGGCTCATTTCCTTTGGGGTTATGAAACCAGGCACATAACAAGTCAATGAGGGACAATTAAAAAAGTGATTCTCAGTCTTCCCTTCCCACCCACTGCTCTCGTGATTGGACATTTACCAGTAACGTGGATGATAGGGGACGCCTCTGGCTGCCGCATTTCCGTCTTATCAGGATCCCGGCCCTCACTCCACATTTCTGACCTTGCTCTTGTTGGTGGCCCGACCATTCAAAGCCCCTGTCTTCCAGTCAGCCTGTTCCCAACTCAGCCGTTACCCGGGAGATTTGTAGAGTGCTCACTCTGCTCTGCAGTTTGCCATTGCGACTGCATGCTGCTGATTGAATCAAGAGGAACTCAGGATTCAGCAGGAAAGACAGTAAAGGGGCCCTGAAGCTGGCAGAAAGTTGGGGTGGGTCACCGGTGTCACGTCTTCCATCATTCCACTGTTTTACACTTCTAGAAAATGCAAAAGGGTGGCTAAAGTGAAGGTCAGTTGCTTGGAAGGTGAGAAAGGGGAACTGTTTTTGGGCAATGAGGAAATGGCTGAGACTTTGAATGACTATTTTGTATCAGCGTTCATGGTGGAGGACACGTCTGCCACATGCCAAAGGCAGATGTTATCAATGCAATGGGTGGTGAGGACCTGGATGTAATACCTCTCACTAAAGAGGTCGTACTTAGGAAACCTGAGGTCTAAAGATAGATAAGTCCCCGGGTCTTGGTAGAATGCATCAGAGGGTACTGAAATGGTAGAGGTTATAGTCGAGGCTTTGGTGATAATGGACCAACATTCTCTGGACTTTGGGCAGATCCTGGTGGATTGGAATGTCATGCCACCAATCAAAAAAAGAATGTAGTCAAAAGGCAGAGAACTAAAGGCTAGTTATTTTAACATCTGTCAGTGGGAAAATGCTTGAATATCGAAGCATCTGGAGTGAAACGGATCCACCAGGCAGACACAGCATAGATTCAGGAAAGGCTGGTCCTATTTGACCAATTTACTGGAGTTCTCAGGCAATATCATGAGCGTGGTGGATAGAGGGGAGCAGATGGATGCTATTTTCTTGGATTTTCAGAAGGTGTTTGATAAGGTGCTGCAGAAAAGACACACCCATAAGTAGGCATGGAGTTGGGGGTGATGCATTAGCATGGTGAGAGGATTGGTTAACCAAATAGAAAGCAGAGAGTTGGGGTGCAGGGAGTGTTTTTCTCGTTGGCGATTCTCGTTGGTTGGTGCTGGGCCCACAACTGTTCAGTGTTAATTAATGATCTGGTAGAGGGTGTCGAAGTTTGCTGATTACATGAAATTGAGTGGAAAAGCAAATTTTGAAGAGGGCATAGAGAATCTGCAGGTGAAGGCTTTGGGCCAGGGTCTGGCATATGGAGTACAATGTTGGTAACTGTGAGGCAATCCATGTTGAAGGATTATTATTTAAATAGCAAGCAATTGCAGTATGCTGTCATGCAGAATGAGTTGGGAGTGCTTGAGCATGAATGGCAAAAGGTTGGCTTCCAGGCGCAGCAAAGAAGGCAAATGGAATTGCTGGAGGGATTGAATTTAGGAGCAGGGAGGTTATGCCACAACTGTACATGGTCCTGGTGAGACTACATCTGGAGGATTGCCTGCAGTTCTGGTCTCCTTATTTGAGGAAGGATGTTCTGGTTTTGGAGGCAGTGCAGAGGAGGGTCACCAGGTAGCCTATGAAGAGAGATTGGGTTGTCTGGGACTAATCGCTGTAATTTAGAACAATGAGAGGAGATCCTTCAGAAACATAGAAAACACAGATAAGATAGAGGGAGGTCAGTTATTTCTATTGGTGGGGGAAACAAGAAGGGAGGGGCATAGTCTCAAGATCCAGGCGAGTAGATTTAGGACAGAGATGAGGAGGAACTGCTTTTCCCAGAGGTGATGTATCTCTGGAATTTGCTGCCCATTGAAGCAGTGGACCTCAGTAAATTTAAGACCAGATTGGATAGATTTTTACAGTCAGGTAATTAAGGGATACGGGGAAAAGGCAGGTAGGTGGAGATTAACCGATCAAATCAGATGGTGGAGTTTTAACAGCTGTTTCCAATCCATTGTTAACATAGGATTTCTAAGCCTTAGTTGTTTGGTTTTTCTTCTTGGCCACGGCGGTCCCATTGAACTCAACTGAGACACATGGACGAAGATGCTCCACGCCCTGCAGTAGGTGCGTCCATATCGCCCACCGACTGCTAACCCCCTTGCTTTGGGATACTGTTCAATTTAATCGTTAATGCGAACGTCCTGATTCCGGTCGCTCAAACCCGGTTAACCCACAAGCCACCTCCCCCCCACATGTTTTGGAGGGTGGGAGGAAACCGGGGCCAGCCCGGAGGAAGCCCACGCGAACACGGGTAGAACTTAAAGGCTCCTCACAGATAGCGCCGGATTCGAATAGCGTCGCACAAGCCGCGACGCCAATGTTGATGTATTTTGTGTCTTCGGTCAACTCCTCCGTGGCCAGGTTCTGTGGCGCGGAGGGCCTCGAGGACATAAATCAGCCGTACCACTTTCTTTTCTTTTGGTATGGTGATCTTTAATGAAAATAAACCCAATGCTACCATTATTCCTAGACTGATTAAGACATTCCATTGTGGCATCTCATTATCAAGTAAACTTTTACGAACAGAAAGAGTTTTATATATATATAAAACATTTCCTTCCCGATGTTCAAGTATTTAGCAGTTCATACCGTGTTTCTGTCATGGATAGTGTGTGTGCAATACACATTTTTGCATAGTAAATAAAAAAATGTACTTGTTAATCTTTCCTCGCTTTCCCCATGCACCTGCCAAGAGTCGTCCGGCTGAGAATATTCCTGATTTTCCTTCCAACGAAGATGATCATTATGTTACTACATGCACCATCCCAGTTATAGCCGAAGCTTTTTTGTCTTCTCTCGAATGGTTAATGTCACCTATATGGGCCAGAAGCAGCAGCTCTGCAGGACACGGGGGAGGGGCGAATCTCGGCCACTCGGACCTCAGTCGTTCGCATTGCTGAGTCGATCCACTTTTCCCCGGCAAGGAAGATCCATATGCAGCGCGAGTGCCCGGAGAGAGCCCACACCGCACGTTGTACTTTTTTTGATGCAAGGAGGTGACTGACCCATTAAAGCAATTGCTCGTCTGAAGGGCGCTACCAGGTGGAACAATGGGCGGCTTGTTAATGAGGGTTCAGGGAGCAAAAAAAAAGGTTGGGGGGGAGAAGAAATCCCAACAACACTAGGCAGGGTGGGCAACACTGCAGCGACCAACCGGTTGAGGGTTTCGAGTATCATGTCGGAGGACTTCACAGGGTGCAGTGGCTTTGGAAGAGGTGACGGCCTCCGACGGTTCCAAACATGGGAGTATTTGCTTTGTACTCCCATCACCCTCCTGACTAGCAATGAGTTAGCCTGGAGTAAATGGGTTTGCCAAGGGACTGGAAAGTGTTCTCCACCCGCGGTCCTACCTCATCCAAAGCCAGTTTCTCTCTCAAGCCCACCCCACGGCAAGACTCGGACTCCGATGGAGGACTAGCCACGTCCCGCCCGGTCTTCCACCTCTGGTCAAAGGGGGGCGGGGTGGAAGGTCATTAGATCCCAGGTTCCCCTTGTGGGGGAGGGCGACTTTTTAAGCTATCACCAAGTTGAAGGCTCATTCTCCAGGAACTCCTTGACAGGGAACCCAGAACAAAGATTCAATAGGATGGTTCACACCAGGTTGAGCCAGTGATGGCCAAACACAGAATCCGGATTTTTTTTTCCTAAAAGATATTCCGCAGTCCTTAAACCATAATTTATTTTCCACACAGAGGGTCTAAGTTGTCGCATTTCTGGCCCTTTGGTGGAAGGCGAGAAAGGGAAAGGTCACATGGAGCCGTTCACGAGGGTGACTCTCACCGACCCGCTGCGGTGCCCGGAGCCGACACCTTCTCTGCCTGCGGTTCGACCGAAAGCCAGCAAGGGGATCGCATCTGCCGTGATTACAGTGGACCCAGGAAGAGAGTTGGGGTGCTTTGCCAGCACAATGCCGCTGCGTACGAGACCCAGAGCATGGTTTAATCCAATAAAGTGCTTGAAGCCCCGCACTTACGCACCACGCACACAGCCGCATCCCAACTTCGGTGTTGCTCAGATGGAGAATTTGCCAGGTGAGGCATTTGAATTGAACCAGGTGAGGCATTTACTCCCACTCACACACCCCGATCTGCATTGTCCATTGCTTTGGGAGCCGCTGCATTTCCAAATTGAATGGCCGCTCTTCCACTGGCACAGTCCAGTGCGATGGAAACCCTATGCACCGAGCCTTCCAAGCCGGCTGACGGAAGCACGAAGGTTGCAGCGCAGAATAAAAGAGGGATTCGTTCACACACTTTTCTTGTCATCCTGCTTGATTTGGAGCCAGCGCCGTGCACGGTGCAAGCGAATCCTTTTTCCCCTCCCCGAGATGAGCAGATCGCGTTTGCCGTGTTCTTGCTTCGGTTCCACAAACCTGAAATGATCTGGCGACCTGCATCAGTGGGCATTTGGTCGATCATTCCCCCCGCCCCCCTAACTAAGGAGGAAGGACGAACCTCTCCCAAGGACGCTCCTTCAACTCTGCGAGGTCGTGGAAATTCAGTGACGCCCAAGCTAATGTGCGGCTTTTGAGCACAAGGTCAAGGGGGGGGGGGGGCGCATTCACCTGGAAATAATGACCCATCATCATAAGGCAACACCTGGAATACACCGACACACCGAGGCTGCAGTGAGATCTGCTCTTTACCACCGGCTTTGTTTCCGTTAAGCGTTCCGTGGCCGCCCCGGGTAGCGCGAAACACAAGTCTGCTGCCGTTCATACACTGCTGAGAAAATGGACCTGAGATTGAATGGAGACGGTGACCATTTAAACATCCATGGCAATAGAAAAGTGCTGTGAAGGCATCCATCGAAAGGTACTGCAGTCCATCCGGGAGGTACTGCAATCCATCCGGGAGGTACTGCAATATCATCTCCTTCCCCATTAGTCCTTTTGTTTTGTAAAAAATTGTGATATTATTTGTTCCACTTCCATGCAGGTACCTTCGGGGTTGGGGGTGGTGTGGAGGCAGTAGGACGGGAGAGCACCATGCGCCTGCTCTAGGAAACAAAATTAAAAAGGCAAGAAAAACCTCATGCGCTGCGGGATCCTGGGTAATGGTGAGCGGTGGGCACCAGTGTCCTCGGTGCCTCGGCAGAGATGAGGGGCAAGTCCAATTTCACCCAGCTTTGCATGGACCAAGGATGTCCTTGGAGCGCCTCTCCTCCCCCACCCCCCATCCCCCCCCCCCCATCCCCCCCCCCCCATCACTTTCTGGGGGTGGCAGTGAGGGGCGGTCAGGTGGTGGGGGGAGTAGAGTGAGAGATTGTTCGCTTCCTCCTCCCCCCGCCTCAAGTGGAGCACGAGTGATGAGACCGCGTCATGCCGGTCGCACTGGATCGGCGTCCCCTTGCTGTTTCCCCTGCGTGACAAGCCAATGACAATTTATGCAAAGCGATTGGGCCCAGAATCCACAGGAGCGGAGTCCGGGTGTTGGCGCTTGGCCTCCCTTTCATATTGCCCCGGCTTGGTTAGCATCATATCTCCTCTTCGTGACACTTCTTACAAAGGGCAGTCGGGTGTGGGGGAGAAGGCCGGGTGCAGGCGATGGAGGAAGCAGTGGGGGAAAGAGAAACAACATTAGTAAGGACACGGACACTTCCATTCCAGTGCACTGTCTTCAGCGTGCAGTCAATCCTTCATTAAAGCCCTTTTCAATGGTCACAGGAGGTACAAGGAGGGAAAAACTGGTGTTGGATAGCAACTTTACGGCGTCCACAGAATGATCGAACACGCTAGGAAAGGTAAACAGGAAGTCTGGGAAACTGAAGCAACAGTGAAAAGGGAGTGGTGGATTAATGTAAAGCAATAGATACTCTTCATCAGGTACAGTGAAGGCTTCTAGGCCCAAAACACCGACTCTCTACTGCTTTCCAAGGATATTGCCGAGTTCCTCTGCCACTTTCTTATGGTTGTTGCTTCAGGGGGGAGGGGGCATGTATTTTTTTTTACTTCCCCTTGAAACATGAAGGTTAGAGGTGGTACCTCAACTGTTGCCTGGGGCCTCTGCTGGGGGTTCCTGGGAAGTTGGGGCCAGAGGATTAACTCCCTCCCCCCATCTCCCTCTGGGGTGCCTTTCCACTCGCCAGGCAGTTGTGCCTCAGTTATAACCCAACGCCTGGAGGCTGAAGGGCCATAAACTGCTTCAGTCCTAGTGTACGCTGGCTGACACGGGGAGGAGCGCTCTGCTAGGTATCCCCACCGGTCATTTCCAGCATGAGATGCTGTGGGAGCCTGGCTTAATCCAATTAGGCTCGATGTAAAGTAAAATTTCCAGCCTGTCTATCCCAAGTTAATGGGGAGGTACAAACAAGAGGGACACGAGTTGGCGGTGGGGGGGGGAATAAAATTTAAAGTAAACATGGTGGGGAGGGGGACACAACTTCTGACAATGTGGTGGAGGCAGGCTCGATATCAGCACTTAAGGAGAAGTTGGATATGTATACGGACAGGAAGGGAAATGGAAGGTTACGGGTAGATAGTCGATCAGTGGGATGAGGTGAGAGAAAGTGTTCGGCATGGCCTAGAAAGGCCAAGTTGGCCTGTTTCTGAGCTGTAATTGTTATATGGATGAATTGAGCCAGTGTGACATTTACTTAAAGTGACCAAAGACAGGCAGGAAGCAACAAGTCTGGAGACCAAATGACTGGGTCAAGATTTGAAATTAGATCCATTTGTGCTTGTGGAATTTAGTAGGTTTCCCTCCTTCACTCTCTGTTCTCCCAATCAGAGCAGAAAACCACGTTGGGAATGATCCAACAGCTTCTGACTTTGGAAATAGCCAGTCATCACCTTTGCTTGGTTCTACCCCTTACTTTAGACAGAAGGATGACTGGGGAAGACAAGCACACCCTTGAAGCATAATACACTGACACACCACACCGATGGTGGCCCACCCCCCCCCCTAGAGAATGGACAAGCCGTGACCTTTAGACCTTGATTCCCAGAACCAGTGAGAGGCTCCTAGTTCCCCACCTCCCTCCTGTTGGAAAGCTTAACACTGACTCTGGCCATCCATTCTCCTGGGGAAGAAGAGGAGGAGGAGGTGGTGGAGGAGAAAGAGTGAGAGGAAATAAAACTTAAAAAAAAACCAGCAAGACATCACAAAGCAATGAAGAGAGGGATGCATCAACCTCCCCAAACTCTGGCTTTATGTGGGGCATATAAGCAAGGCCTCATGCTCAGGCACCTCAACCTATGACTGTTTTCTCTTTGCCCCCAAAGCATGCCCGGTGCCCATCAGAAAAGGCATGCAAAGCAAAACCTCGAGAGGCTGTTGATCTAACAAGTGAGAAGCACTGAAATAAGACACCAGAGATTGTGAACTCTGCGGACAATAAGGTGCTAGCATACAATTCAGGCAGAAAGCGCAGAAGCTGAAGTCCAATGCTTCTTGGTGGTAAGAACATATTTTATCCAATGGCTATGGAGCTCTTGTACCTCCCCATACTACCCTAACCCTATACCACCCCAGGGCCATCAGGCAAAGATCTGTCTCCACTACTGAAACACCACTCCTTGTACCAACTGCGACTGCATTTAGCCTTGTGGTGGGAATTTATTCCATTGTAGTTGGTTTTTCTGGCACACCTGTGTGGCATTGGCAATTAGGAATTTCCGATGCATTGGTGCATTGTACTGATATATCCTTTGGCTTGGCTTCGCGGATGAAGGTTAATGGAGGGGTAATGTCCACATCAGCTGCAGGCTCATTTGTGGCTGACAAGTCCGACGTGGGACAGACAGACACGGTTGCAAGGGAAAATTGGTTGGTTGTTCCACCACTGCAGGTGACTTCATTCACCAACTATCCCCAGAAGGGATACAACCAGGACCACTGTCCTTTCACGATTGGCCAGGGTGCTAGAGAAAACTTCTTGCACTGTGAGAATGGTCTTCATTTGTGCACTTAGTTCTGGATTAAACACTGAAAGAGGAACAAGGGGCTATTTGACAGTTAAACAGCTCCTGTTCCACTTAGTCAACCAGCAGCCCTGTAGCTCCAATGACTGGTTCTGATCCTGACCTGTGGTGGTTTGTGTGGCGCCTGTGAGTTCTCCCTGTGACCACATGGCCTCCACATCCCAATGATGCATGGGTTGGTCAGTTAAATGACCTTTGTACATTGCCCCCATGGTGTGAAGATAAGCAGTAGAATTTGGGGGGGGATGGGGGTTTAGTGAGAAGGTGGGGAGATTAACTGTCAAGAAATTATTAGAGGAATGGAATCGATGGACCAAATTGGAACCTTTGGTGAAGAAATCTGGTGTTTAAAAAAAAAATATATATAGCCATTTTGGCCTACGAGTCCATGCTGCCCAATTTACACCCAATTAACCTACATCCCTGAAACGTTTCCAACAAGTTCTATCTGAATCAATCCAAACATTACAAAATGCATTTTCTTCCATTTGGAAAACATCTGCTTTCCTTTTGCACCTCCTTGCTGGAAAAGTTCTTCCAATTTTGGTTCTGAATGAAGATTTTATTTCATTATTTCTGGGTTTTCCTGACTGAACTCTTTCTGAGTGCTGCTTCTTGATCACACTGTGGTCCTCTATTTCGTTTCAGAGGTCTGTAAATGCTTGCATCCATGATAAACGGCACCAGCAATGACTAAACAGAGGATGAGAGATGAGTGTCATGGTTGCTGTTGACACCCACTTCATCAGGCTCTCTGCAAGTCAGCCCTGGAGGTCTTTGGAATAAGGAAAGTCGTACAACAGAACATCTTCAAGATTCTCTGATTGGCTCAGTGACCAGATCTGGGAACAAGAGGAGAGACAGATTGAGGAGAGGAGGAGGGGAGGGAGAGAAAGGGGAAGGAAAGAAACAAGGGGGAAGAGAAAAAGAAAGGAGAGAGAGAGAGAGAATGGGGAGGTAGAGAGAAAAGAGGGAGAGAAAGGAGAGAAATGGGGAGGGAGAGAGAGAATGGGGAGGGAGAGAGAGAATGGGGAGGGAGAGAGAGAATGGGGAGGGAGAGAAACAAAGGGGAGGGAGAGAGAGAATGGGGTGGGAGAGAAACAAAGGAGAGAGAAAGGGGAGGGAAAGAAAGGAGGAAAGAAAGAGAATGGGGAGGGAGAGAGAAGGGGAGGGAGAGAAACAAAGGTGGAGAGAGAAAGAAAGGAGAAAGAATGGGGAGGGAGAGAAAGAAAGGAAAGAAAGAGAATGGGGAGGGAGAGAAACAAAGGAGAGGAAAAGGGACTGAGGAGGGGGAGAGAGAAATTGGAGGGAGAGAAATAAAGGAGAGAGAGATGATGGGGAGGGAGAGAGAATGGGGAGCGAGAGACAAAGGAGAGAGAATGGGGAGGGAGAGAAAGAGAAAAAGAGGACGTTCCTGGTTCAATCCCGACCTCGGGTTCTCCCTGAAGGAAGTTTGCCTTTGTCCCTGTGACTGCGGCAGATGAACTGGCCGCTGTAAATTGCTGCTGGGTGGCGAGGAATCAGGGTGAATTGATGGGCACAGGTCATTGGGAGATCCATTCGCTTCAGGGGGTGAGTAGAGACCACACCTCTGTCCATGAATGGTACTCAAGTAGAAAGAGCAAAGAGCTTCCAGTTCTTTGGACTAAACATCTTCAATGACCTGACCTAAATCAAGTACGTTGATGTGTTGGGCAATTACGTGCACAAATGTCTACTTAAATCTTTAATTTTTAAAATGTAGACATGCAGCATGGTAACAGGCCCTTCTGGTCCACGAACCTGTGCCGCCCAATTACACCCAACTAACCTACCAACCCCGTACATTTCGAACAGCGGGAGGAAACCAGAGCACCAGGAGGTAAACCCAGGCAGACACAGGGAGAACGCACAAACTACTGACAGACAGCGCAGGATTTGAACCCCTGTCCCTGGTGCTGTAAACACGAGCTCTGCATGCCGCTCTTGTCTGCAGGTGTTCATTTTTGCAGGATGTATCGCCGCACCGTACAGGAGCTGCTCTGCTCAAGATCTGAAAGCAGCTCAGAACATAACGCAGTTTGTCCTCCCGTCTGTGTACTCCATCTCCTGCTGCCTACACCCTGCAGAACCTGTCACCCTCGATTTTCCATCCTTGGGGAGAAGGCCCAAAAGGGTGAGATCAAGCAACAACAAGCTTAAGACAATGTCTTCCTTGCGGACCACCAACCTCCCAATATCATATGGCCCTCGTTTGGTGCTAATTCATCCTTCTTTTCATTGGGAATCTCTTCTCTGCAATTGTACTCTTTCTCACTGCACAAGGTATAACTTGACAAAGGAACTTAAAAAGTCGGCAGGGAGTTGTAGTTTGTGAGCCAGCATCGATTTGATGGGCCGAATAGGCCAATTTTTATGCTATATGCAAAAGAAGTACGGAATGACTGTTTTATATTAAATTTCTTCCCATCCATCAACTTTGTGCACTCTGACAGCCACAGAGCCTCCAAGATACAGCAGGAGTCCATTGACGCGCGGGTAAGAGAAGGGAAAACTCACTGGTTGAGAGAACACAACAGGGCTTGGGGCGCAACTCATTCCACAGACGGAATCTCAATCCAAAACCCAGCCAACAAGGCTGAGAAGGCTGGAGTCAATCAATGAGCCTGCGCACAAATTTGTGCTCTTAGTTCCAGAGTCAGATGTGGTGTTGACCACCCCCGACTGGGTTGCTTAGAACCATTTGAGTCTTGCATGCTGTTTGGGTCAATGTATTGGAGTAACAGTGCGATTAAGCAGGAGAGGGTGCTGGCAGCATTTCCAAGCACCTTCCCTGGCTGAAGGAACCACACAGGGTGCTGTCGTCTCGAGATGAGGAACCCACGGAGGCTGTGGGCTCGCACCGGGGCGGCGGTCTGCTGGAGATTGGCCGGAAGGGTAACCAGGTATCAGAACCGGGACGTAAGAGGGTGCCGAGGGCATATTGGAAGCTTGGATCGAGAGCTCGGGTGGCCGATGGTTTGGACTATGTGTGGCCGCGGAGGAATGGCAAATCTGTCTGCCTTACAGCAGGTAAAATTCGCGTAACATGATCCTGTTTCATTACATGACATTAAATTGAATCTTGAACTTTGGATTGGAAGGCTTTGGTCATAAGGTGACTGGATAGGCTAGGTCTGTTTTCCTTGAACGAAGGAGGGATTTATAAAATTACGGGGCGGGGGGAGGTCAGTGTAGATAATCTTTTTATCAGGGTAAAGAAGTCTGAAACTAGAGGACAGTTTAAAATGAGAGGGGAGAGGTTTAAACCAGTGGTTATCAACCCTTTTCTTCCCACTCACATCCCACTTTTAGTCATCCCTGTGTCATTGGTGCTCTGTGATTAGTAAGGG
Organism: Narcine bancroftii; assembly: GCF_036971445.1. NCBI lineage: Eukaryota > Metazoa > Chordata > Chondrichthyes > Torpediniformes > Narcinidae > Narcine > Narcine bancroftii. The sequence goes on from NC_091472.1 coordinate 211,603,438, forward strand.
ATTGCTTAAGATGGGATGTGGGTGGGAAGGGAAGGTTGAGAACGACTGCTCTAGACCCAATTGTTACTGAAATATTTGGCTTGAGAAAAATGGTCATTGGCCTATTTCCTTTGGAGTTCTGAAACCGTGCATATAACGAGTCAATGAGGGATGATTAAAACAGTGGTTTTCAAACCTTCCCTTCCCACTCACATCCCACCTTAAGCAATCCCTTACTAATCACAGAACATCGATGGCATAGGGAATACTTAAAGTGGGATGTGAGTGGAAATAACAAGGTTGAAAACCACTGGTTTAAAGGAAGTCTGACGAGCATGTTTTTCCACAGAGACTCAGGGGTTCATGGAGGAAGTTGCCAGAGGAAGTAGTGGAGGCAAGTACAATGACATTTTAAAGATATTTGGTCAAGTACAGGGAGAGGTAGGGTTTGGAGGGATATGGGTTAACTGCAGGAAATCAGCATGTACTTAGATAGGCACCTTGTTTAGCATGGATGAGTTATGCCAAAGGGCATCTGTCCTTTCTGGTTCATTCTATGAACAACCACCTTGCTTTCATTGTCACCGAGAGCAAGGAACTTCCTATTGATCTGAGGAAGGGGAGATTGAGGGATCACACAATGGGAGGGAGGTGGAGAGTGTTAGCTCCTTCAAGTTCCCAGGAGTCTACATCAGAAGATCTCTTCTGGAGCCAGTACATTGAGCCAAACTGCAAAGAAAGCACACCAAGTTTGCTACTGCACACCGTTGGACACCCTCTCAAATCTCCACAGATGCATGGTAGAACATATCACCATTTGCATCAGAGCCCAGCTTGGGAGTTCAGCTGCCCAGGAATGCAGAAAGACCATTACAGACTGTAACCTCCCATCCACCAAATGCATCCATGTGAGGCACTACCTCAAGAAGGAAGACAACATCACAAAGGACCCCCATCACCCTGGTCACCACCTCTTCTCACCGCTGCCTTCGGGCAGATGGTCCAGGAGCCCAAGGGCCATCATGCTCGAACACCAGCAAAGGACTGTTTCCAACTAAGATCACAATCAATATTTATTTTTCTGTTTTTATTGTGGATATTTAAGTATTTAGTATGTCTTATTTTTAGTTGTTCTGTAGTTTATTTTTACAAAGTATTTGGCTGCAGCAAGAAAAATTCTGGTGTAAATGTACATTGTACTTAGAAACTTGTTGAGTGTGTTTTTTTTTACACAGAGAATTGTTGGGGTCTGGAATGCATTGTCGGGGACGGGGGTGGAGACTGAAACATCGGCGGCATTTAAGAGACTCTTAGATGGGGACATGGATGGAAGTGTTCCTTGTTCTATCATGAAGCAGGCATCATAGATTCAAAATAAAGGACTGACCACTGGGGCAGAGATGAAAAAGATAATTTCTTGGCCCGTAGTGGTCTCCCTATGCCTGCGTGGGTTTTCCCTGGGGGGGGGGGGGTCCAGTTTCCTCCCACCATTCAAAATGTACCAGGGGTGGGAGATTCAGGAGCAGAGGTAGGCCATTCAGCCCATTGAGTCTGCCCTGCCATTTGATCAATTCCCCCACCCCCAGCCCCACCACCCGGCCTTCTCCCCATAACCTTTGATGCCCTGACTAAAAGTCTTAAATGCCCCCAATGACCCGGCCTCCACAATCACCTGTGGCAACAAATTCCACAGATTCACCACCCTCTGGCTGAAGAAATTCCTCCGCATCTCTGTTCTAAGTGGCCGCCCTACAATCCTGAACTTGTGCCCTCTTGTCCTAGACTCTCCCACCGTGAGGAACAACCTTTCCGCATCTACTCTGTCCTGGCCTTTCAATGTTCAAAATGTTTCAATGAGATCTCCTCCTCATTCTCCGGAATTCAGCTAGTGCAGGCCAAGATCTGTCAAACCCTCCTCGTTCCCGGAATCATCCTTGTGAACCTGTTCTGAACCCTCTCATCTTTTGCACCATCCCACTGTTTGGTTACAATCAGTCTCGGTGGAGGTCTATTTTTTTTTTCAACATCTACATTGATTAAGTTTGAGGTTAACTAAAATTGGTGGTGCAGTGGAGAGGGAGGGAGGTTAGTCAAGATTTAGACATACAGCGCGGTAACAGGCCCTTTCCACTGGGCTGCCCAATAACACTCAATTGACCTACAACCCCCTGGTACATTTTTCAAATGGTGGGAGGAAACTGGAGTCCCCGGGGAGAATGTACAACCTCCTTACAGACAGCATGGGCTTTGGACCCCGGACCCGATCGCTGGTGTTGTAACAGCATTGCACGAACTACGCCAACTGTGCCACCCATTGTAATAGGATCTGGATCAAATGAGAAAGTGAGCCAAGGAATTTAACTGGAGAAATGCAGAGTGTTGCACGTCAGTAAGCCAAACTAAGGCACTATTTACAACAGTAAATGGCGGAGCCTTAAGAAGAGACCTAAGGGCACAGGTTCCTTGCCGTTGGCAACGGGTAAACAGATTGGTGACGAAGGGGCTTGACGAGACGTATTACAACTGTACAAGGTGTTGGTGAGACCACATTTGGAGGTCATCTGGTCTCTCAGCTGAAGGACACCTGGAAAAGGGTGCAGAAAAGATTCACAAGTATGTGGAAGGGACTGGAAGGTTTGCGTTAAAAGGAAAGAATTGAGACCTGGTATTTTTTGTTGAGATTGTAGGAGGTTGAGGGGTGATCATTTATATAATGGATAGTGATAGTGTGAATACCCAGTCTTTTCCCCAGGCCAGTGGAGTCTTGAAGATTGAAGGTGGGGAGGGGGGGGGAGGGAAGATTTGAAAGATTTAAGGGAGATATGAGGGCAACATTTTCACACAGAGGGTGGTGGGGATGCAGAAGAAGCTTCCAGAGGAAGGGGTGGAAATAGGGTTCAATTGCAATGTTTAAAATATGTTTGGATAGATGCAAGGTCAGGAAAGGGCTGAGGGATGTGGCCCAAGTGCAGATAAATATGACCAGCTCAGGAAAGCAACTTGGTCAGCATGGATGAATTGGGCTGAAGGGCCTGTTTCCGTGCTGTTCAACTCCAGTACCTGAGCCCGTCCTCTCCACAACCCTGCAACAGATGCAGGTGATGGCAATTCTTTCCCTCAACCCGGCTCTGACATTTAAATAATTTTGAATGCTCCATCCTTGAAGGCCAAACATCTTCTCTGGCAGGGCAACCTGATGGATGAAATTACTCCTCACCTCAGTCATGTGGTTGAGCTCGTTTCTTGAGAATACGCATTTTACACCCCAGAGTAAGTTCGCTCCCCCACCCCCCCCCCCCCACACTCATTTTCTTCCTGAAATTCACAGAGTATAGGATCATTCCGTTCCCTTTTTCCTTCATGGACTATCCATTCATCCGAGGAATCAACAGCGCCATGAGTCCATGTCCTTAAACACAAAACTGGACATTGTGCTCAGAGAACACTGCAGCACAGTACAGGCCATTGGGCCCGCAATGCTGTACTAACCTGTTAAATCCTACTCCACAATGCATCTTGTTCTGGCTCATCTAAATACCTTCTTGAGTTCCTTCCTGGTTACTTTCTAACTTGCTTGAGCCCTTCCTGACTTCTGCTTCTGGAACCTTGTGTATGCTTCCTCTTCATCCTGAGTGGCCCTTGGCCTGTGGACATCCCGTACAGACAACAGACCCACACAGTCAGGTGAGCTGAGCGGAGCTGAGTGGGTGAAGTGTTACATGGGTTTCTGTCACGCACGGTGTGCACTCTTATTATCAAGAAATTTATCACTAATTATGTATATAAAATTACAAGGAGGTAAAAGTAAAAGATTTATATCAATCAAAATTGCATGGGAGAAAGATTTAAATATACAAATCCAAGAGGAAATACAGTCAAAATTGTGTCGAGAGTGTTAGAAATACAGTTAATGGTAGATACCAAATGGCTCAATATAATTTACTCCATCAATTATATTATACTCCACATAAACTGAATTGACTTAATTCTAATTATCCGAATAATGTAGGAAATAGTCTTTTTAAACATTCAGTATGGGCCTATGTGAATGTGGAACAATTTGAGTGTATTGTCAGGACAAATTATGAAGACAAAGGTACAAAAAGATCCAAGAATATTTTTACTTGGCAATATATATGAAGATATAAAATTGAAATTGGATAAATATTAAGAAAAGTGTTTAAATATTGCCATAGTGACAGCAAAGAAATGACTAGCGGTAACGTGGAAAATGGAGAATTTGGTAAAAATAGACAGATGGCAGATTGAAATGCAAAATTGTATACCTTTAGAAAAAATTACTTGTAGATTTTGGAATAATGGTTCATCGTTCTTTAAAAGTGGATTCTCATGTCAATAGGGTGGTGAAGAAGGCTTTTGGTGTGCTTGCCTTTATAAATCATAGCATAGAATATAGGGGTTGGGAGGTGATGTTGAAACTGTTCAGGCATTGGTGAGGCCACGTTTGGAATATTGTGCGCAGTTCTGGTCTCAAAATTATAGGAAGGATATCAATAAGCTAGAGAGAGTGCAGAGAAGATTTACTAAAATGTTGCCTGGATTGCAGTATCTAGAATACAAAGAAAGATTGAGTAAACTGGGTCTTTATTAATTGGAGCGTAGAAGGTTGAGAAGGGATTTGATAGGGGTATATAAAATTATGATGGGGGTAGATAGAGTAGATGTAAATAGGCTCTTCCCCTTGAGGGTAGGTGAGATTGGAATGAGGGATCATAAGTTAAGGGTTGGGGGGCAAAACTTTAGAAGTAATATTAGAGGGAGCTTCTTGACTCAGAGTGGTGGCTGAGTGGAATGACCTTCCGGAAGAGGTGTTTGCAGCAGGATCAATTTTGTAATTTAAGAGGAGGTTGGATGAGTGCATGGATGTGAGGGCATTGGAGAGTTATGGGCAGGGAGCAGGTAGGTGGGACAAGGCATTGGTGAGGACAAATTTGGAGTACTGTGTACAGTTTTGGTCACCAAATTATAGGAAAGATATAAACAAAATAGAGAGAGTGCAGAGAAGGTTCACGAGAATGTTGACAGGATTTCAAGGTTTGAGTTACAGGGAAAGGTTGTGCAGACTAGGGCTTTTTTCTCTGGAGCGTAGAAGATTGAGAGGAGACTTGATAGAGGTGTTTAAGATTTTAAAAGGGACAGACAGAATAAACGTGGATAGGCTTTTTCAATTAAGAGTGGGGGAGATTCAAACTAGAGGGCATGGTTTAAGATTGAAGGGGGAAAATTATAAGGGGAACATGAGGGGAAATTTCTTTACGCAAAGGGTGTTAGGGATGTGGAATGAGCTTCCGACAGACGTGGTCAAGGCAGGATCATTGGTTACATTTAAGGAAAGACTAGATAGTTACATGGATAGGAGAGGACTGGAGGGGTATGGACCGGGTGCTGGTCAGTGGGACTAGGAGGGTGGGGATTTGTTACGGTATGGACTGGTAGGGCTGAACTGGCCTGTTCTGTGCTGTAAGTGGTTATATGGCACTAGTGGAGATCACTTAAATTGGTGCAGACTCGAGGGGCCAAGATGGCCTATTTCTGTACTGTAATTATTATATAGTTATATATGGTTAAGGAACCAAACTGATAATTTGTATAAAATTTGGGAACCATATACACCTTGCCCACCCCTCCCAGTTAGTAATTATAAAAAATAGCCATTAAATACTATATATGTTACTAATACAGATTTAGAAGATGTCCTTTCATTTTCTTTTATTTTGGGGGAAGGGGGGTTGGGGAGAAAATTAAAAATTTATTATATCATTTTGTAGGGTTATTAAATTACTATATTATTGAATTTATACTAAGTAAAATTTTAAAAAAAACTTCTGACTTAGGTCACAGCATGCCCAGTCATAACCCGGTCAATGTCTGTCTCTGTTTTGGCAGGAAGAATCGGAATAAAATAAAAGAGAGCATGAGCTTTCCCCAGATAATGAATGGGCTCTGTTTTTGCGGACATCCATAACCCGATTTTGTCCATGTTGAAGATATCAACTTGATTTGGGAAAATGTACAACCACGGAAGTGAAGTTAAGTGGCATCAAAAGCAAAAAAAAACCCAAGAACGAGTGATCGCTCAAACTGGAAAGAGAGTAAACGAGTTATACCATTCCCAGGAACATATCTTTGTGTGTCTGTCACCCTACTGAATTGTGTAGGGTGTCTGTAAGTGAGTCATTTGTAACCCAGGGGAGGGTCTGTTTAAATGGTGTTCAGATAAATTTCAGCGACTCTTGTACAAGCAATACTGAGGAAATGTGTTGTGATTTGGAAGGAAATTGAGTCTCTGCCATCACTCCAAGATCTTGCTCCACTGTGAGAGGCTTTACATTTAGACATACAGCATGGTAACAGGTCCCTCTGGTCCATGAGCCTGTGCCGCCCAAATGTGCCCAACTAACCAACATCCTCAGCACGCTTTGAAGGGTGGGAGGGAACAGAGCACCCAGAGGAAACCCACATAGGCACAGGGAGTACAGACAGTGCCGGATTCAAACCCTGGTCACCAGCGCTGCAATACTGTTGTGCTAGCCACTACGCTGGCCCCACGGTTTGGAGAGTTCACTCCTAGGTTTATAACAGGACACTTAAGTGGCAGATGGAGTTCACTCTGGATTTGTGTGACTTTGGAAGGTCAAACCTGAAGCCGGAGTACGCCGGAGCCAGAGATGGCAGGATTCTTAATGCTGGTCAGACCCCACTTAAGGGTCTCGTGTTTCTTTCTGGTTGCTTCATTATAGGAAGAAATAATGTCATCTGAGAAGCAGTTGACCAAGCGAGGACTATTAGTGAGCATTAGTGAAAGATAATTTTGTAAGAGAAATGAAAATTCCTAAGTTAACGAAATTTGAGTTTTTGATTTCTCATTCATTAAATAAGGGTTTTATTTCTGAGATGTATGCATTGTTGCAAGATACTATGGATAAAATAAATTTAGATAAATGTAGGATTAAATGGGAAAATGACTTAATTTGCGATATTAATCAGGCCGATTGGGAGACTATGTGTTTTGATGGTATGACTAAATTGCTTAATGTAAGATATAGTATGGTTAATTATAATTTTTTGCATCAGTTGTATTTGACCCCTTAGAAATTGAAAAAATATGGATTTAGTAATTCAGAAGTGTGTTTTAGATGTGGATTATGTTTTGGAACATTTTTACACTCAGTTTAGCTTTATGATAAGGTTCAACCATTTTGGCAAAAAGTTAGGGAGTTTCTTCAAAAATTGTTTAAGATTACATTTTTATTAGATCCAAAATTTTTTTTGTTGGGTTGTACTGTCCTATTTAGTGATTTGGGTTTGGACAAGTTTCAGACAGCCTTTCTTTGTCTAGCATTGGCTGTAGCCTGTAAATGTGTGGCAATTTCAGTGAAAGGTGAGGCTGAGATAAATGTAACTCGTTGGCAATAAGGAGTTGAGGTATTGTGTTTATATGGAGAAAATAACATTAAATCTGCCTGATAATTATGACTTTTCGATTAAGATGTGGTTGCCATATTTGAAATGTATGGGTTTAGTATATCTATCTTAAGTTGTTGTACGTGTTTCTTTTATGATGTTTTTTGTATGCTTTCCTTGCAGGGTTTGCTGAGGGTGGGTTAGTTGTAGTTTTTCATTTTTATATTATGGACTTTGTATAATTTTTTTCTTGAAAATTTTAAAATAAAGTTTGAAAAAATAAGTGTGGTGAGGACTTGGAATGCATTGAGTGGTGGAGGCTGGTACAATAGGGAGATGTAAATGACTCTTAAATAGGCACATGGATGTAATGGAGGGTTATGAATATGAGGGAGGGACGGGTAACTTGTAGGTTGGCACATTGTGGGCCGAAGGGCCTGTATTGTGCTGTCATGTTCGAAGTAATCACGGAAGCCCTCAAAGCCTCCATTTACTCTGCTTGCTGACATCCAGCGACATAGAAGCTGTTGGTTATCTACTCTTCCGATCTCCCTTGGGATGATCAGTTTTATTTTTGCAGGTTCCTGTTCCAGCCACAGCCCTGAAATAGCCCTCATCAAAGTCACAGGGACCACCCCTCCCACTCGCTCACTCCTTCACCATTCCTCGATATGCCTCTTTAGTGCTGCCCATCTCCCTTCTCAGTCCTAGATCATGGTTTGGAACTGGACTGTCCACTCCATTTCCTTCCACTAATGTTGCCTGACCACTGGAGTTTGTTCTTCCCCCCCCACCCCCACAACCAATCCCCCTTCAAGATCTCCTCATGCTGTTTAGGCCGCATTTAAGTGCACCCTCACTGACTGAACACTTAACGAACAACTCCAGTCTTTGCTTCATGCTGTCCACTCCATTCCCCGCCAAAATATAGTTTCTTCTGTCCGACTCCTGAATGAACCACGTACACCAATTTTTCTCTCCTAATATGTGACGCCTGCTTGTCAATATTAGTGTATTTTTTTGTCGAACTTTAAAATCCCCAACCTTCCCATTGCTGCTCACTCCCCACCATCCAACTCAAGCCTACTCATGTGGTTGCAAACATTATAGGATGTCCTCAGTCTTGGAAGGTGCTGACACCAAATACCATGAACAAATGTTTTTAGAAATGCCGCACGGTATTGGGCTCTCCCACCCCAAGAGTCCGTGCCGCCCAGTTGACAGGGTGGGAGGAAACTGGAGAGCCCGGAGGGAAACCCACGCAGACACGGGGAGAAGGACCAAGCTCCTTACTGACAGCGCCAGAGTTGAACCTAGCTTGCTGGCACTGAAATAGTGTTGCGCTAACCGGGCTGCCCTCGTATACTAGAGTTAAAAGTTTACAGTCCCCTTGTAAACCTCGGCTGAGTTCCGGACTCACTTCAGGGCAACCTCACCCCAAGACTTAAATACATTGACCATTTTTAAAAAAAAACTTTCTAACGGAGAGTAACTTGAGGGTCTGCATGAATGCAATGAGTTGCTTGAGTAATTCTCCTAAGCAGAAAGTCATTTAAAATTTATGACTATATTAAACCCAGAAGGTCAGTGACCAAAGAGAGCATCATTATTTTCAACTGCACAGGATAGGCCCTTCAGCCCACAATGTTGTGCTGAACTATATATAAAAAATAAAACCTTCAATAACAAGTTTCTGGGCTCTTCACTTCTATTCTCAACTAAGTTAATACATAATATAATTGTTAAATATTCTATGAGAATTTGAGCACAGTTTAGGTAACATTTTGCATTTCATAATTTTTTTCTCTCAAGCCCTATCGTATCCAATCACTTATTTCCATGGCAATATTTTTCCAAAGGGGGCATTTGAAGTTTTAAGGATCTGTTCATTGATGGATATTTTGCATCATTTGAACAGATTAAATTGAATCTGCTCAAATCTCAATTCTTTAACTATTTGCAAATCCGGCATTTTCTTGAATCACAAGTTTCTAATTTTCCAAGAGTGAGTCAAATTTTGTAGATGAGGTTTTTTTTTAGCTTAATGCCTCCTCGTAAAGGTTTAATATCTATTATTTAAGATAAATTGTTGTGTTTAAATCAGACTTTGTTAGTTAAAATAAAAATGCTTGGGAACAGGATTTAAATTTGACTCTATTGGATGTGGATTGAGACACAATTCTTAAGTTAGTTAAGAGCTCTTCGCTATGTGCTCGACATTGTCTATTACAATCCAAAGTGGAACATAGAGCACATTTGTCTACAGCTAAATTGTATCGGTTTATTCCGATACATCTCACTGCTGTGACAGGTGTAAGAGCAGAGAAGCGTCATTAATTTGTATGTGCTGGACTTGTCCGGTTCAAAAATTTTTAATATGGATTTAACACCAAATCCTTTGGTGGCCCTCTTTGGTATAATGGGAGAGAATGATCCTTTGTTATCTCTGGTTCAGAGTCCTTTTCCTCTCTTTTGGTGAGATGTGTAATTTTACTTAAATGGAAAGATGCTGCCCCACCTACTCACGACCAGTGGTTGTGTGACCTCATGCCTTGATTGAACGTGGAAAAGATTAATTATTCAATTAATAATTCTGATACAAGATTCCAGAAGTTATGGGAGTCATTTATGACTCACTATCTTATTTTATAATTTTACTCCAATGTATTTAAATTGTCCGACTTGTATCTTTTCCACGTTCCTTATATTATATATAGATTTTATCTTCATTTGTCTTTTTAAACCCAGTCATATATCACATCTAGTAATGTGGTTAGGTAAAGGGGTTGAGATTTTCTCCTCTACTATTTTCTTCTTTCCCCTTTTTTATATTATTAGAGGTTTTATTTGGAAAAAAGGTATAAACTATTTAGAATAGCAATTACCAATTGATTTACAATTTTTGTATGTTAGTGATATATAGAACGTCTAGTTTATGTGACGGTCCATATCATCTTATTGAACTGTACCCTTTTTGTTTGGATAAGTTCTCTATTAAAATCAATAAAAAATATTTAAAAATTAAAAAGTACTATCCCCTCCCTACCCCGTAACCCTCTATTTTTCTTTCATCCATGTGTCTGTCTAAGAGTCTCTTAAATGCCTCAATGGTTCCAGTCTTCACCACCACCCCCGACAATGCATGCCAGGCCCACACAACTGCGCAAAAAACTTACCCCTGACGTCTCTCCTAAACTTCCCTCCCTTCACTTTGTATAGATGTCCTTGTTACTCCAGCCTGGGTGGGGGGGGGGGGGTAGAATGGTGACTATCCACCTTTCCTATGCCCCTCTCCTAATCTTGTCGTCATCCAGCAAGTCTCCCCTCATCCTTCTTTGCTCCAAAGAGAAAAGTCCAGCTTGGCTAACCTTGCCTTGTAAGACTCATTGTCCAGTCCAGGCAAATCTCCCCTGCACCCTTCTCCATGGGTTTCACACCCTTCCTGTAATGAGGTGAGCAGAACTGAACACAACATTCCAAGTGCGGCCTCACCAGAGATTTGTAGAGTTGCAGCATGACCTCATGACCCCTGAACTAAAACCCTTGATTAATGGAACCCAGCGTACTGCAGGCCTTCTTAACTGTCCTATCAACCTGCGCAGCCACCTTGAGAGACCTGTGGATTCCGACTCCAAGGTCCATCTGATCTCCACACTGTTAAGTATCTTACCGTTAGCCACAGACCTATCAAAATGCACTTCTTCTGTGACGAAGTATTCAATAATAACAGCTCAGTGCAGAGAATCAAACTGAACATCAATCTTGTTGCAAATACCAATGGTGGGGGGAAGGGCCTTTTTTGAAATCATTCGGGTAGTGCAGATGCTCAAAGCAACCAGGGTTCACTCCTTCCCACAGTTAACTAGTGATCAAAGCATCGATCGCACTTTGCACAGTGATGAAGGTCGTAGAACGGACAGAAATGGAAATCAAACATGCACTAAGCTGAGCTAGGCCGGTCCAATCATCTGTGGTTCTGCTGCAGACCATCTGATGGATAAAGGGCGCTTCTCTCTTACAAACTGCCATAATTTTTAATTATTCCAGAGAAGCAAGCGATTTTTAGCTGAAAAGGAATGCACCACCACTCCCTTTCTCGTCAATGATCAAACTTTCAGTCAGAATTATGGTTTTGCTTTCTTAGATCTCGCAGCAGGACCTCAAAACTTGGTGTTGGAAGCAGAAAGTGGTGCCATAGCTAGAGAAGATAAGACATGCGGCAAATTGCTTACTTAAAACCCCATCCTGTCCCCCCAAGGACAATAGCAGCCACCAGGATGGCCCCTGCGATGGACCCTATTATAAGATTAGTGGCACTAGGACCTGCGACAAAGGATCATGGGAAGAAACAGAATGAGAACCAACCACTGAGGTCACACTTGAGGGAAAACAATTTGTATTTACGCTCATCGGAAATGCTTGAACATCAAACTTTCATCATTTCACTGTTAAACACTGCACCATGCAAAACACACATCTAAAATAAAGTCCTTGCTTCCAATCTACGGCATAAAAGAGATCAAAGGATTAAGTTAGCTCTATAACAGGGAGCTCGTGGACAAAGACTGTGTTTAACTAAAGGCACCCACAAGTAACTGGGGCAGCGACGTATATGCCCAGCTAGTAACATTTCCCTCAGTGCCGGGGAAAAAGAGAAAAGAAGCAGGTTGGAGCAAGACAGGGAGAATGAGAGAGGGTAAAATGGGAGTAGGAAGGCTGAAAGGACACGAGAAGTTTATGGAAGAGGCCAAAAAAAATCATGAGCTTTCAACAGATGATGTTTTCTGCTCTTAATATATAAAAATAGCCAGACCATACTTTTCCCTTTAAAATACATTTATATAACCTGTGCATATTTTCCCCAGGGTGTCCAATAGTCTTTTATATTATTAAATTAGATTGTCCACATTTAAACTACACAAGCTAATGCAATAAAGAGTGTCAGATAACACTTTAGAACAGAATTAAGGCTGGAGTATTCACAAGAGTGTCAATCCCAAACACTCCAAAACCGACTCACTGTCAGCAGGGTGGACGGCGCCTCTTACAAGTTGGGGGAATGCTTTTCACCAGCCCGCCAGTCCAACACAGCTCCCACCTCCCAGCCAGAGGCAGCGCGATGACTAACAACCCGACGAGCCACAAACCCTCGTTGATTCCGTCCCTCACTTGTGCGTTGAGGTGCGTTGACCAACGGGGGTATGTGCTGTCGGAATAGACCCTTCAGTAGAAACGATAGCCATGTGCGTTTGGTGGGGGGTGAACGAATGTTCTCGTGCCAATCGAAGATGACGACCAGCCGAATCACCCAAGTGCTTTACTCTCATTCACAGTCAATTGGTTGAACCTGATTGTATCAGCGGTAATTAGTCAGTGGTTGATACATTGATTCCACCCCTATTTTCTTTATTGCTTCATTGGATCCTGCTCCTGGTGAGTTTTGGTTTCAGTGACGTTCAATGGGTGCCATATGAGCAGGCACAAAGCCCCTGATCTCTGCAACGCTGCTCAGCCTAACTCCTGCCATTGGGCTCAAGATAACCCCATCCTTTGCCCCTCCACTCCCTCAATCTGCATAGAATTTCTCCCCAGTCAAGTTCAGGCCGGTGTCCACAGCCTGTCAACACCCCGCCCTGCCTGCTGGACTCAAGGTGGGCTCAGGAGGTCCTTCCATTGCGAGATTCAGGGCCTAGCAAGGAGGATTTGGGACTGTGCATCCTGTTAGCCAGGACTCGGTCAGATAACTGACTCAAATACCATGCTTCTACACTTCTGTGGCCTTACCCTATTAGCTTTTCTTTTCTCTCTCTCACTCTCCCCCTCTCTCATGCCCCACATGTCCCAGACAGGAGAGGGTTTTGACACCACACAAGCAAGATCACATGACACAGACATGGGCCAATCACATGACATTGAATCACAGCACCAAAAAGCCAAATACGACGAAACACACAGAGGCCTCGGGTTTACACGGGTACCTCGCGCGAGCACGCGCACACACTGGCACCAATACGGATGACTGAGACCAAGAATGATGCTTACTCCATTCCCCACCCCGTTCCTCCAAATATCACCCCCAGGGCCAGAATGGTCCCTGCCACTGCACCTATCAGCCTGTTAGTGGCCAAGCTCACTGTATAGAGGGAAAAAGGGATACTTTAAAGTAACCATCAACAGATCAATGCTGCAAGTCAAAAGATTAAAAGAAGATTAATTGTTCTTATATAAATGCAGATCACTTCAAACAATTTTCAATCCTCTAAATGACACAGAAAAACGCGATGGAAAATTGGTTTCCTGAACTCTTGCAATTTAAGAAGGGGAGAGGGGAAAAAAAAACTTTCAGGAGACAAATGGGCAAAGGTTTGATTTATGACCACAGAACCTGATTCCATAAGTTGACCATAAAAAGAGGGTTAGAGACTGGGGAGAACAGGCAGATGGCAGAAAAAGTCCCCAGAACTAGGTTAACGTAACTGCGAAGTTCTTCACTCATACTGATCAACAGGAAATGAGATGCAGCAAGAGTGTGGAAAATGGAATGAAAATGACCTTAGTATTTGCCTTCTGCTTCGAAGGGTGATGTTTGTCAGTTCCCCCTGCCCTGTCTTGTGATGACCTGAATACACCGAAACAGCCACCATATTCTTATATATATATAAAAAATCAGCAGTCTGATTTTGGAGTGAAATTCGAATGGGCGGGGGAGGATCTCATGTATCCAGTGGGGTGGGGGGTGATGGCATTAGGGAATGCACAAGGTATACTTCTCAGCCAGTTTGAGTCGTGGTGAAATAGCTTTCTGCTCTGGCTCATGATGAGTGACACCATAACCACACAAGCCAGCGTCCAATTCCAGACCAACACTGGAGAGCCTCAATCACAACGTCAACTGCACCAAAGCCTGAATATGTCTGGGATCTCGGAAACCAAGCAGGCTCAGGGCTGGTTAGTAATTGGAGGGGAGACCACCTAGGAAAACTGGATGCTGTAGGTTTCTGTGAGGGGCGCTGGACTGCTTTATGGTAGGCAACAGTTAAAGAATTTCATGCGTGTTACATTCTACATGTAGTATTACATGACAATAATGGGTCCTTCACTTTTACAACGTGAGTACAATCCCAAATCTCACAGCAGCACAGCTGCAGTCAGCCAACTGGGGCCACTGTTGGCGGTTTAGGATGAGAATGGGAATGAACTGATTTTGGAGTGAAATTCGAATGGGCGGGGGAGGAGCTCATGTGTCCAAGTGGCAAGTAAAAGGGGAGAAGACCTGTTTCGCTGGCTGGTGCACTCACCTTGAGCTTCTGCTGCCATCTGCCTCAGTGCCACTGATCCGCACCGTTAACAGGACCTGGTGCGCCACAGATGCTAAACTGGCATTGCCTGCACACCTCTATTTATTTAAATGTTAACAGACCAGCTTAAGCAATCTCTCATTAATCACAGAGCACCTCGGGATAGGGATTACTTAAAGTGGTATGTGAATGGAAAGAAAAAAGTTGAGAACCACCGCTGTACATCAACGATTTGGAAGAGGGAACCCAATGTAGAGTATCTAGGTTTGCTAATTGAGTGGAAAAGGACATTGTGCAGAGTCAGCAGAGGGATAGAGCTAGGTTAAATGAGCGGGTGAGATAGAGGGCAATGTAAATAAATATGAAGTTATATATTTTAAAAAAAATTAAAAAATTTAAGTTTAAATGTTTGAAGGAAAAATAAAATATCAGATTACATTGTTACTTAAATGGTGAATTATTGCAGCATGCTGTTGCACAGAAGGGAGGGCTTGTGCATGTATCGCAAAAGGTTGGTTTGCAGGTGCAGCAGGATATCAAAAGGGCAAAGGGAACATGGCCCTTCATCGCTGCAGGGATTGAATTCTGGAGCAGGAAGGTTCTGCTGCAACTATACAAGGTCTTGGTGAGGCTGGACTTGGAGAACCGTGTGCAGTTCTGGGCTCCTTTCTTGAGGAAGATGTACTAGTTTGGAAGCACTGCATAGGAGGGTCACCCAGTTGATTCTGGAGATGACGGGGTGAGCCTGCGAGGAGAAATTAAGCCACCTGGGACTATACTGCCCTTGAATTCAGAAGAATGAGAGGGGATCTTCTGAAAACGTACACTTTAAAGGGATAGAGGCAGGAAAGTTGTTTGGTAGGTGAGACATAGGGGACATAGCCTTAAGATTCATGGTGTAGACCAATGGTTCTCAATCTTTTTCTTTCCACTCACATCCCACTTTAAGGAATCCCTATCCCAGAGATGCTCTGGGATTAGTAAGGGATTTTTTAAGGTGGTGGAAAGAAAAAGTTGAAAACCACTGTTTTAATGAAACCTCATTGACTCATTCTGTGCATGGTTTCAGAACTCCAAAGGAAATGGGCCAATGACAATTGTTGTCAAGCCAAATATTTCAGTAACAATTGGGTCTCAACCTTCCCTTCCCACCCACATCCCACCTTAAACAACCCCTTACTATTCACAGAGCACCAATGGCATAGGTATTATTTAAAGTGGGATGTGAGTGGAAAAAGGTTGAGAACCACGTCAATAGATATAGGATGGAGATGGTGAGGACGTGCTTTTCCCAGAGAGATGTGAATCTGTGGAATTCTCTGCTCAAGGAAGCAGTGGAGGCTACCTCATTTAACAACAGTGTTGGATAGAGTTTTACATTGTTATGGAATTGAGGGTTCTGGGGAGAAGGAAGGAAGGCGGAGCTGAATCCACAGCCAGATCAGCCGCGATCTTACTGAACGGCAGAGCAGGCTCAACAGGTCAGATGGCCGACTCCTGCTCCTGGTTCTTATTTTAGATGCACAGACAGACAGGCCATTTCGGCCCATGAGTCCGAGCCACCCAATTTATACACTCTCTTATGATTCGAACGGTGGGAGGAAACCGGAGCCCCTGGGGAAAGCCCATGCAGTCACATTGAGAACATACAAACTCCTTACAGACAGTGCGGGATTCAAACCCTGGTGCTGTAAAGGTATTGCACTGACTGCCACGCCAACCATTTGGGTACCGTCCGAGGCTACTCATCTCCCCTTGTAAGTGAATCCCCTAATTTCTGGAATCAACCTGGTGAACTATCATTGCGCTGCTTCCAAAGCCAATATATCCTCTTGAGCTTGTCAAGAGACATTGAATGTCATGAAGGGTTTGCATAGATTAACTAGGAGGAGCAGTTCTGAAGGGCATAACACTGGAAATCAGAAGACACGGGTTTGGAGTAAATGAAGGGGAAATTGTTTAATGCAGCGGACAATTGGGAACATGAGAGGATGGAGAAGTAGACTGGAAAAAATTTTGAAAGGAAAATTAAAGACCCGGGGGGGGGGGGGGGGACATGTGAAGGGTTGTTGGATAAGGGTTTAGAAATAGGATCATGCTTGATCATTCAAGTCCCTTTACTTCCAGGAAATAATCCAACTCTTCCCCGCCTGGCCCCTTACACCCACAGTAGAAAATGAAGCATCCTTGAGTGCAGCCGAAGGGTCTCGACGTGAAACATTTGCTGTGAATTTTCCCACCTCCCCCCAGACAGATGCTCCGTGACTGGCTGAGTCCCTCCAGCAGCTTCACTTATTTTTGTTTTGCTCCAAATTCCAGCAACTGCAGTCTCTTGTTTCTCCCACTCAAAATAGAGACCTGACCTTTGATTAAAACTGCAAACAACATTTGAAGCTACATTTTAATTTTAGGGGTCAACTGAGCTTGAAAAAAATCTTCATTAGCTTGGTTACTGATACAACTGACTGAATAATAGGCCGGCAGATTTGTTTTCCAGCTATTTATTATAGAACATTACAGCACAGAGAACAAGCCCTTCCGAATCTTCTAGTCTGTGCCAAACTATTTTTTTTGCCTAGTCCCACTGACTTGCACCCTCCATAACTCTCCCATCCATGTAACCATACAAAAATTATAGCATGGGACCAGGCCATTTTGGCCCTTCTAGCCCACACTGAACTCTAGTCCTATCTATCTACACCCTGCCCATAACCCTCCATTCCCCTCCCATCCATATACCGATCCAAAATTTTCCTTAAATGACAAAATGCACCCTGCCACCACATTTCTCCCAGAAGCTCATTCCACACAGCAACTACTCTCTGTGAAGAAGTTCCCCCTCATGTTACTCCTAAACTTTTGCCCCATAACTCTTAACATGACCTCTTGTTTCAATCTCTCCTACCTTCAAGGGTAGCCTATCCACATCCACTCTATCTATCCCCCTCATAATCTTAAATAGCTCTATCAAATCACCCCATCAACATTCTACGGTCCAAGGAATAAAGACCTAATCTGCTCAATCTTTCGTTGTAATCTAGATTCTGAAACCCAGGTAACATTTTCATAAATGTTCTCTGCACTCTCTCTACCTTGTTGATATCTTTCCTAGAATTTAGTGACCAGAACTGCACACAGTATTCCAAATTTGGCACCACCAAATTCTTCTTAAATGTCAAAATTGAGCCGGCATTCACTACCTCAGCTAGCAGCTCGTTCCACACCACCACCACTCTCTGTGTGAAGAATTTCTCCTCATTTTCCCCCTAATCTTTTCCCCTTTCACCCTTAACCCATGCCCTCTGGTTTGTATCTCATCTACCCTCAGTGGAAAAAGCCTATCTACATTTACTCTGCTCATCCCCCTCAGAATTTTAATTACCTCTATCAAATCTCCCCTCATTCTTCTGCACTCCAGGGAATAAAGACCTTACCCAGCAGTTCTCAACCATTTTATTTCCACTCACATATCACTTTAAGTAATCCCTATGCCATCAGTACTCTGTGATTAGTAAGGGATTGCTTAAGATGGTGTGTGAGTGGGAAGGGAAGGTTGAGAATCACTGCTCTAGACCCAATTGTTACTGAAATATTTTGCTTGAGAAAAATTGTCATTGGCCATTTCCTTTGGAGTTCTGAAACCATGTACGATTAAAACAGTGATTCTCAACCTTCCCTTCCCACCTTAATCATAGAGCACCTCGGGATAGGGATTACTTAAAGTGGGATGTGAGTGGAAAGAAAAAAGTTGAGAACTACTGGCCTAATCCCACTGTCCTGCACCCAGTCCAATGCCCTCCATACCCCTCCCATCCATGTACCTGTTCAAATTCTTCTTAAATGTTGAAATTGACAAGGACCAGCACATGAAGCTAAAATAAGGGCCCGTGGTAAAACAGGAAACACACTAGTGTGAGTAGAGCATTGGTTGATTGGCAGGGAGCAGTGGGGAAGAAGGCAAATGCAATGCTGGCGTTCATTTCAAGAGGAATAGAATATAAGAGCAGGGATGCATTGTTGAGTCTTCAGTGGCACTGGTGAGATCTCACTTAGATTGTTGTGAGCAATTTTGGGCTCCTCATTTAAGAAAGGATGTGCTGACGTTGGAGAGGGTTCAGAGGAGGTTCACAAGGATGATTCCGGGAATGGAAAGTGTTTAGATCAGTGGTTCTCAACCTTTTTCTTTCCGGTCACATCCCACTTTAAGTAATCCCTATGCCATCAGTGGTCTGTGATCAGTAAGGGGTTGCTTAAGTTGGTGTGTGAGTGGGAAGGGAAGGTTGAAAACTGCTGCTCTAGACCCAATTGTAACTGAAATATTTTGCTTGAGAAAAATTGTTATTTCCTTTGGAGTTCTGAAACAGTGCACATAACGAGTCAATGAGGTACGATTAAAACAGTGGTTTTCAACCTTTTCCAACCCACATCCCACCTTGAGCAATCCCTTTCTAATCACAGAGCACTAATAGCATAGGAAACACTTAAAGTGGGATGTGAGTGGAAAGAAAATGTTGAGAACCACTGAGTGTTTGACAGCTCTTGGCTGGTACTTGTTGGAATTTGGGAGAATGAGGAGGGACCTCATTAACACATTTTGAAGGCATAAACAGAGTAGATTTTAAAAGGAGGTTTCCCATGTTGGGAGGCTCTAGGACAAGGGAGCACAGCTCCAGGACTAAAGGGCGTCCATCTAGAACAGAGATGGGAGGAATTTCTTCAGCCAGAGAGTGGTGAATCCGTGGAATTTGTTGCCACAGGAGGGTGTAGAGGTCATTGGGTGTATTTAAGACAGAGAGTGATTAGTGCTTGTTTAGCCAGGGCAACAAAGGTTATGGGAAGAAGGGCAGGGAATGGGGCTGACTGGGAAAATGGATCAGCTCATTACTGAATGACGGGGCAGACTCGATGGGCTGAACAGCTTATTTCTCCTCCTGTCTTATGGTTGTACAATTGATTCAGGCATCACCTCTTCTGTGTCAGTCTCCAAATGCAGAATAACCTCCCACCTGTATAAATATCCCCATCATCTGGCCTTGAGTGGGCCGTGGAATTAATGCAGAGGCAATAGGGATTAGAACAGCTTGGCATTTGGGTTAGCACAGAAGCAGTCTTTGTTCTGGGTGATTCAATGCTGCAAACTCTATCAGGGAGCAAACCAATAGTTCGACTGAAACACTTAATATTGCTTTCACATAGTAAAGTACAGCACAGTAACAGGCCCTTTAATACATAACCTCAG
The DNA here is from genome assembly GCF_036971445.1 of Narcine bancroftii. Lineage (NCBI taxonomy): Eukaryota > Metazoa > Chordata > Chondrichthyes > Torpediniformes > Narcinidae > Narcine > Narcine bancroftii. Next base: position 211,623,379 of record NC_091472.1, read on the forward strand.
CAACTAACATCATTCTAAATTAAACTACCGCATATTTCAGCGTATAAGAGGCACCTAAAAAATCCACCAAAAACAGGAATCGTCTTATAGGCCTTATAACAAAATGTGATCGTAAAATTCTGGCCAGAAAATTGGTCATGACGCCTTCCTTCCACCGCCATAATCCACCGGACATTTTACAATTGTAGAGCCCGAGGTCCCCGGCCCTGCCCGGGAACCGGTGTTCCCTCCCCCATCCAAGCCAAGGTGTGGACATGGTTCCTACACCGAGCGCACTTGGGCAGCGAGGTGACTTCCTCGGTGCAGACAGCACCGTGCCTGATGTTGAGGATAGAGTCGCCATCGCTGACTCCGGATGCAGCTGATGCTGAAGACTTGGACCCAGCTCCATTCACCATCTTCCTGGCCAGAAGCAAAGGGCTTTTTAAAACTGTTATTGTAATCACTTGGTTGGTTATTTTACAGATCTGTGACTTGGTGATTTAACAAAGTTTGGGTTGTTGCTGGGAGGCCTGGACACTGGTCTCTGGTACGTTCCTTGAGGCTGCTCTGGGGTGTCGAGCAGAAAATTGGTGGGTTTTCTTATGTGCCTGATACATAATAAAACCATGAATTTCAGACGGGGGCCATCTTATCTGAAGGCTGTCTTATATGCCAAAATATACAGTAAATCTCTTCCACCTGCATTCTGTTCTCCACAAATTTTTAGGTCTATCTCAATTCCTCTTAAATACTACCACTGGAGCATCAACGTACACTGGGTTTTAACAAATGGCTTTTTGTTTATCTGAGTGAGAATCACAGTGAAAGGGATGATTCCCAGTTCGGTGACACAGGATATTAACCAATGTTCATAAATTAGATCAGCCATGATCGTATTGAATGGTGGAGCAGGCTCGATGGGCCATTTTTGGCCTACTCCTGTTCCTACTTCCTATATTCCTATGTTCTCCTTGGGAGTTGGGAACAACCATCTTTTAAGCATGTCACCGTAATGGGCAGTGACCTGACCAAACACCACCCTTCCCTGCCATAATGTGGCATTCCACTTTAACCAGCCTCAATGCCTCTGATGGCAGACACCATGCCAGGTGAGGGGTGGGAACACTATACGCTTGGCTGGGAACCAGGTACAGTCTGCCAAAGGCCGACAAGAACCCATAAGAACGTAAGAAATAGGAACAGGAATAAGTTGAGCCTGTTCAGCCCTTCAAATAGATCATGGCTGATCTATCTAACTGAACCTTAAATATGTTTAATGAAGTCGCGTCAACTGCTTCCCTGGATAGAGATTCACCACTCTCTGGGAAAAACAGTTTTTCTTCATCTCTGTCTTAAATCTACTCCCCTGGATCTTGAGGCTGTGTCCCCTAGTTCTGGTCTCACCTACCAGCAGACTACCTCTGATATTCTATGTTTTATATGTTTCTCTAAGATCTCCTCTCATTCTTCTGAATTCATGAGTATAATCCCAAATGATTTAGTTTCTCCTCGTAGGTCAACCCCCTCATCTCTGGGATCAACTTGGTGAACCTCCTCTGGACTGCCTCCAAGACCAGTCTATCCTTCCTCAAGTAATGACACCAGAATCGCACCCAATACTCCAGGTGCAGCCTCACCAGGACATTGTACAGTTGCAGCATGATCTCCTTGCTCTTGAATTCAATTCGTCTAGCGATAACCTGTCTATAACCCTGGGTGAATATGGCACACCCCCGATCCCTCTCACCTGCCCTGATCTCCCATGACAAGAAAGTATAATTGAGTTCTTGGGCAGTGTAATTCCTGACAAGACCCTTTGTGAACAGTTATGATACAGAAAAACAAAAGTGAAAAGAAAACCACTGATCGTTCACCTTTATCGGTCTCTAATGCTCCAACCTTGTTCATTCAGGGACTAACTCTCTATTCAATCCACCTCTTCCTTGTTCACATCCTTCAGTTCTCCCAAATTCTCTGGAAAATTTGATGTTGAAAGTCCTTCAAACCTCACATCCTCTCCCTTTCTTCAAGGACCGACCTCACCTGATGCCTTCCCCTTATTCCAATGCAACATTACTACCAGCCTGCAATTTTCAATAAAATATTTCTTTAAATTCATTTTAGACAAAAAAGAAATCCGCAGAGAAAGTCAGCAGGTCACAGAGCATCCACAGGTCATGGAATTCATTGGTCTCCAGCCCTTAATGCCCTAACCCTGCGCATTGCCACATCCCCTCCATCCTATTCTACCCCTCGCTCTATCAAAGACTAGAGGCCTTGACGAGGCTTGATTCTGCCTCGTTTCCCTGAAAATCCCAGAGGCTGCAACTTCTGCAAACCCATGTTTGAAACCTGACAGGTCCAGTCAGTCTCATCAGTGGCCGGGCAACTGCTGTCTGTACTCCCACCCCCTGCATTCCACTCCATCCTCTCCACAATTTCCCCATAGTTGCCGTCCCTCCCCACCCCACCTCCTGAACTCTTTGGGCTGGAAGCAAGAAGAAGGGGCCATGGATAAAGTCACTCCCCTGAGACTCTCCTCCCGACTGGGCGGTGAGAGAAAGATGGAGAGAGAGAGAAAGATGGAGAGAGAGAAAGATGGAGAGAGTGAAAGATGGAGAGAGTGAAAGATGGAGAGAGAGAAAGATGGAGAGAGAGAGAGAGACAGAGTGAAAGAGAGAGAGAGAGAGAAGGGGGGGAGGTAGGCTCATGATCAGGGACAGCCATGGCAGTTCCACTCTCACATGGAAGGAGGAGAGGGCAGGGACAGAGCACAGATAATGAACTACGAGGGTCACACTGAAGGTGGGAATCTGGGGGTGGAGGGGGCAACCTTAAAAAATGCCCTAGAAGTGGAGGGGGGGGGGAGGTGTGGAGGGCAACAGTAACTTAGCGACCCTTAAATAACCATGAGGATGAGACACATAGATGGAGGAAATTAAAAGGAAATGAAGCCACAGCAGACTATCTCTGATTTTCTTGCCCTCATTGAACTCCAGTCCTGTTGAAAAGACCAAGATTTCTGAGCTTTGATTTGCTAATGTAAAAGCCCACCGTGACAGGTAATGAACAGAGCATCAAGGATCACAGTGAGAAGCTTAAAATAAAACCAGACAAACCCTTGGGGCCCTCGGGGGGCTTCTTGGTCTCTTGACGTTTGGGGTCGTACATGCTGCAGTCCGTTCCCGCCCAAGACCCCTCGCAGATGCAGGTCGCCTCATTGCTGCAGAGCTGTAACACACAGAGGATTGAATCAGTTGGGAGCTGAAACATTCGACTGTTCGTTTAATAAAAATGCAGTAAAACCTGTTATCTGGAATCCAAGCAACCGGCAAAAAAAAAATAAGTAACCAATGCGAAAGTTTAAAATTGACCTCCCCCCAGCAGTTTGTTAATAGCAAACTGCAATCTCATTGCCCTTGACAATGTCCCTTGGTACTGTACTTGGAATCTCAGCCAAGAATTCAGGGTCAAGTCGCTGGAGCAGGACGTGAACCTAGCACCTTCCTACTTGGAAGCACGAGTGCAAATGACTGAGCTGCGGCCTGCGATCCTGCAGATAGGGATTCCTGCACTGTTATCAAGACGAAGACACGTGACCATTAGACACAGAACTGACCCACTTGAGCTGACCCATTCGCCTCTGAACCTTTCCTGTCCATGAGCCTATTTATTTTTAAACTTTGCAAATGTCCCCTGGCTCTATCACTTCCTCTGCCAGCACATTTCTACGTTCCAAATACTCTCAGCCTGTCGGGTCCCCTTCCAATCTATGCCCTCTGGTTTTAGACTCCCTCACCAGGGGGAAAAAAGACCCTTCAACTTATTCATGCCTCTCATGACAGAACCCTTTGTTTTGCCTGTGGGCCCGTTAAGACCTGCTCAAAGTTTATGGGCCCCCTTCCCTGTTGTTTTTTTTCCCGTACTACGTTAAAAAAAACATTATTTCAGTCCATGCCCCCCCCCCCCTCCCCGCCACCGCTCTCTCGTAGCCTGTCTGGGCTGAAAATGTCTCGTCTCTCCTTGTAACTCAAACCCACTAAAATCTTTGTGAATTCTTACCGCACCCTTTCCAGCTTAATGAACCCACCCCCCCTTACTTTCGAATGTCCAGCGGATGTTTAAACCAGGGGTCCATCCCGGGGAAGCAACACCCAGTAACACTCACCCCGTGGCCAGAGCAGATCTTTCTTGGTGATCCGCTCGGACAGTCGCTGATGTTGAATGACTGGATGGGCTGGCACCGCCTATCCCAGCACATCATGGACGGCCCGCAGGGAGTGCCGTCCTCGATGTAGCCCAGGTCTGTGCCGTCATCCATAATGATGTGGCTGCCGCTGGAAGACAGTGAGGGGCAGGACAGTGAGGAAAGCCTTACCCGGGGGGGACGGCCCGCAGTCCCTTCTCAGGGACACTAGCACTGGCTGCCTCCCAGCATGCCACGCAATCTGAGATGGGCGGAGCTTTCTTGGTGACGCAACTTAGAAGGAACACTCAAACCGTCGGGGGGGGGGGGGGGGTAAGAGACAGGGCTGTTTAAGGAAAAAATTTATCAGAGACAAGGAATAATCACAACGGGTCGAGGCTGTCCTTACTTTGAGCAGCCAGGTACAGAAGTCTTGAGCATCAAGTACAGTTTTTAATCTAGCAGCCATCAGACTCTTGAACCACATTGCACTCTCCTAACACTCAACTACTCTGGGACCACCAGAGCATCTGCCTGCACTAACTATTGGAACATTGATTATTTTTCTTGCACTAACTCCAACTGTGTGGTTTCTTTTAATATCTTTGGCATATTGTGGCAATTATTGCATGTACCAGTGTGGCTACAGCAAGGAAGAATCTCTGTGCATTGGTACTGTGACAGGGTATATTATATTTTATATTACATATAAATATTGTTTTTAAGGGAGATCGTGGGGGTTTAGTCACTTCACAAAAGATGTCTCATTTACAATGCAAGAGCTTTGCTGAAAGAGAGACTTCATGTCCACAGACACTTTGAAGAGTGCCTATGGAGACTTCACAAGTAGGTGTTAACTGGACTGATGCTGTGGAATAAATGGACTATTGTCTTTTAAGCAACAGATGCCCAGGCAGAAACTGATTCCTGTGCCAGCCATCTGTCTGGTTGCAGTTTACTGTTCTACAAGGGGTCATGTGGTTTTGCAAGCGGGGGTTGGGGGGGGGGGAAGAGAGAGAGAGAGAGAGAATTCAGTACTACAGTTCTGCAGTGGCTTTTGGGAGGCTGCAGCATGGTAAGCTGGCAGTTTGTTGAAGACCCTATTCTGAAGATGGGTTCACCCTTGTGGTCCTTACAAGAGGAAATGGCTGGCTAGAGTGTTACTCCTGAAATAAAAGAAACAAGAGGAACTCTGTGGTGACCTGGAGGTAGAGGTGATCATTTGGAAAACCCAGGATGAGGCAAGTTTCTTCGGCAAGACACTGAAGTGGCTGATCAGAGGAAATCAGTTGTGGGTGTTCAACGAGCAACAAATCTCTCTATGAAACCAACGAGACCTTCTTGAGCAATAACCATTTAACTTTAAGGATCAGAGCCTGGTGAACTTTATAAATGTTAAATTCTGTGCACAGTATAAGAATTGCCTGCAACCAGTGAACTTGGAGGAATGAAAAGTTCTTTGGTTGGACTGTAAACCAAAGAACCTTTCTGAACCTATACACACACATGTGTGCTTAGAATTAGAAGGGGGTTAATTTAAGTTAGGTTAAATTAATAGTAATAAGTTAAAGTTTAATCCTATTTTTATTTTTAAAGAAAATTAAAAGTAACTTTTGTTTTAAATAACCATTTGTCTTGGTGAATTTCTATTGCTGCTGGATTTTGGGGTCCCTTGGGCCCGTAACAGTAACTTCTGCATATGACAATAAACTCATCATCATCGAGATGAATCCACCCATCTCAGATTTAGCGGGAGGCGGAGGAGGGGGGGATGGCAACAAGGACTGGATGCGGCTCGTGCCACTGACAAGTGACTGAGGGAATGACAGGAAGAGGAGGAGGTAGCTCCAGGAGTGATCCCACATCTGTGGTTCAAACAGTGGGGATGAAATTGGGAGGGGAAATCATTTCCGCAGTGTTGCAGTTCGCTGGCGACCGGCAGCAGGGCAGACAGCAATAGCAAGGTCTTATACTCCAGTGGAAGATGCACGTGTCAGAACTCCACTCAACATGCAGACAGCCAGGCTTAGCAGCCAGCACGCACGAAGTCACACGCATGCCTTGGATGCAGAAACATGCACTTGCATCATAATACATGCATTACATACATGCAGACCATAAAATTCAAAAATGCATTTGTGTTATTTATTTCTACATTTACACAAGCTTTATTCAGATGAACAGAGAGCACACATTTTCCCCCTGCACCTAGAGTGGGTGCAGAAGGATGAACAGGAGTATCCCAGGGAGGAGTGGTTGGCCTGGAGAAGGCAGGGGTGCTCTCCTTTCAGGAGACATGCCAAGGGGTGCCAGGTTTAGATGAGGGCTGTCATCCTTATGAGTTAAACATTGGGGCTTCAAACTGAGTGTTGTCCCGGGATTTCAGGGGGAGCTCGAGACAGGGCAGGTGAGGGAGAACAGTGCACGTGAGCACATGGAAATGTGGTATTGTTCCACGAGGGCCAGCTTGAGCTCCGACAGACTGAATGGCATCACCTGTACTCCAACATTACCTTCCACACACACTGTGGGGCAAGTTTCAGACAACACGAACAACAAAATAAAAAACCACAGAAGACAGCAGTTGAGAGTTTTATGTTTACTTCAGCCAATACTGCCCACAGAACACATCTCACTGCAGTACAACAGAAGCCAGTGCCAAATCTCACGCGGGATGGGCCAATGCATCAGTCCCTACCTACAGTCCACCAGCCTGCCCTGGTGGTAGAGGGAAGTAGGTGTGACCTCCCCGACAATGTGGCCAATCCTCGGGACCTGGCTAACACTGGTGCAAAGAAGGTAGCCGCAGAACACGTCACTGGCGCAGGAGAGGGCAGAGCAAGGGAGGGAGGGGCAGGTGCAAGAACACGGGGGAGGATGTGGGTGGGGCAAGAAGAGAGGAAGGGTTAGAAACAGACAATAGTGAAGATGGTAGACACACCGGAGAGCGCGACGCACAAATTGGATGCTTTACACAATCTACTGGAGCAATGCAGCAGCCCGAGCAGAATCAGGGGAAGAAAAAGAATGGTCGACATTTTGGACAGAAGCCCTTTATATTGAGGATGGACAAATGTAGAAGCCAGCAATGTCGGACGACACTTTCCCCCACTGATGCTGCATGACCTGCTGGGAGTGTCCAGCAGAGTGCGTGGTAGTAGATGGAAGGGTCCAATTGAGACACTTGGTAAGGGACCACTTGTGATCCAGCCCAACGTCCGTGAGTCTGATTCTATGGCAGATGCAGCAATGTTCAACTTCCAACCTTCTTTGAATGGGTCGTTAACCAGGCATCTGTATGCACCCATCTCTCTGTGTTATATTATCAAACCTTGTACACAAAGCAAACTGGATCCCTTGTGGGAGATCAGGAAAACTGAACAAAGAGGGGATGAGGTGACCCACTCAAACAGATGGATAGAAGTGTTACCAGAGAGATTTTGCCCCGCTTTAAATTTTTATCTCATTTGGTAAAAGATTTGATCTGATACTGCACATCCCCTCTCTACACCCTGTAATATCTTTTACCCTGCCCTCTGTAACACCGCATCCCACACTCTGTGACTCACTGTAACACCCCACCCTGCACTCTGTAACACCCCACCCTGAACTCTCCGGGTAGATCTCATGGAAACATTTCAAATGTTGAAAGGCCTGGACAGTGTAGATGTGGCAGAGTTGTTTCTCATGCAATGTGCGTTTGGGACAAAGGGGCACAATTTCAGGATTGGAAGGTGTCCGTTTAAACCTGAAGGATTTCATTACCCAGAACGTGGCGAACCTCTTGTGTTTGCTACCACAGGCAGCTGTGGCCTGGTCATTGGGAGTAAGGCAGAGATTGATCTGCATCTGAACAGTCAGTATCAGAGTTTATGGGGAGAAGGCAAGGGGGTTGGAACCCAGTGGGTGAATGGATCAGCTCATGATGGTTTGGTAGGGCAGCCTTGACAGGCCGAATGGCCTACTTCTGCTCCTATATTTTATGATCTGCTGATGCTCCACCTGAAATCAGGGTGGCGAGGTTAGTGTGGTGGTTGGTACATTGCTCTGGAGCACCAACAGCCCAGGTTAGAATCCCCCGCTCTCCACAACGAGTTTGTACAATCACCCCATGGCCTTTGCGGGTTTCCTCCCACCTTCCAGAGTGTACGGGGTTAGTAGGTCACAGGGGTGCATTTGGTTGGCGTGGGCTGGAAAGGCCTGTTAAATTAAAAAAGAGGGTAAGCTTTTAATCCCATCATCGTGACTCCAATCCCAAGCAGCGGCCACCTCGCAGAGCAGGATGTTTCACCATACTTCAATGCTGCTTATGTCCCTTGTGCCCGATGGACATTCGCTCAGTCGGTCGTCCGGTGGCTCTGTCCGAGAACTGGCGGGGACCGTTAAGAGGCAGAGGCAGTCATTACTTACTGCTTACTGCACTGCAGCCAGTTGTTGCCCTCCTTCCCACAGTTCCCTTTCTCGGTACCTTCCGTGTTCAGCTTCTCGTAGCAGAACTTGTCCGAACCCAGGGCTTCTGCAGATGAGAAAAGCTGTCAAAATTTCACCCTCCAACCCCCCTCATCCCCGCTCAAAATCAGTGCATTTCCAATCTAATCGGAAAGACTCAGCGTGGGAAGGAAATGGATACTCTTGGGCCGATAGCAATTGCCAAGCCTTGGGCATCCCTTGGTCTTGGGGGAATCCAATCTCAGACCTTGCAGCTTCGCCCTTGGAGCTTTTAGGTCAATAGCAGTGCGGACCTCCCCAGAATGAAACGTAGAATAGATGGGGGATACCTCCAGCTTTTATATAACTTTGGTGTAAAGACCAACACTCCACTGCTAACTTCAGGCCTGTATGTTTTGACGCCAACAGTTATCAGGCTCTTGAAACTTCCCAAACTACATGAAGCTAGGTTCAAAGATATCAGGGATAGGTTTTACTTTTGCACAGAAAGTGCTGAGTGCATGGAACGGGCTGCCAACGACGGAGGTGGAGGTGGAGACGTTAGGGTCCTTTAAGAGGGCTATGGAAAAACCCAGTAATTTCTAAAGTAGGGACATGTTCGGCCCAACTTTGTAGGCTGAAAGGCCTGTATGGTGCTGTAAGTTTCTACCCCTTTTACAGAGCTTGAAAGCTGGGTGTTATCTGCCTTTTGAGCCCTGTGAATGCATCGAAGGCTGATTGTGTAGGTGGGGGGGTCCCTAAATTTACCCAGCTTCAATCCGCCAAGATAGGTAGGATCAGAAGTGGAGCGTATTGATGTGGGACCAGATCACAAGAGCGAGCCATGTTGCCGCACTGTGGTGCTACACGACCTGCCATGTTTGCTTGGAAGCTGGCCTGTCAATCAAAGGACTCACTGACCCTAGCTTTCCTTCCGTTCTGTGCGAACAAGCAAGCCAACTTCCAGAGACGGGTCACGTACATGAACGTAACGTGGCTTTTCAGTAGGCGCTCCCAGCACCTTTTAACCTGCGGGGATGGGGGGGGGGAGGATTGCATCATTAAATCAACATCCCGACAATTTACAGGGATCCCTCCCCCACAATGATGCGTCGTCACGCATTCACCGGATGAAACAAAGCAAAAGATTTTAACCTGACTCTTCCTGGGAAGCACGTTTAAACCATGTTACAATATCCCCTTTCCTGACCTGCACTGCTGAGTTCCTCCTCTATGCTTGAACTTGGCACCAACGTGCTGCCATGGTGATGCACACACATGAGCGCCAATGTCACCGGAATAATCGGGTTGGCTATTTTCCCGTTCAAGCCGCCAGTGCTAGGTAAGTTTAACTGGGTTTAACGGACTCCCTCTGAGGTAGGGCAGGGACCAGGTTGGTTTAGGAGCCAGCTGATTGGGTCGGATCTTTCCAAACTGCCTTGTGAGTGGGGTGCTAACAGGGCAAATTGTCTGGTTAACCCCATTGTGCAAGGCAGCTTGAAAGTGCCAAGGGCTTATGTTTCTATGATAAACTACTGCAGGATGAAAGGATTGTCGGTCCTGTGATAACATCACACTTTTTTTCTCCACTCTGTCTTTTTATATTCATATTTTTTTCTTTCTCATGGTAATTTATTGTTTACGAGTGCATTTTATTGAGCTAATCAACTGCAGTAGTCAAGGAGAATGGCAGTGAAATCTGTGCATTGTACGCATGTGCATGACAATATCCTCTCATCATCATCAAGATCATAAGTTTAATGATAAGGTGCTTCTAACCAGTGTCACCACCTTAATGAGCCGCCCCCATCGATGTGGTCCCATAGCTCTGATCTGTTCCACTCCAGCTTTACACACCTCCACCCTGCCCCAGTACAATAGAACCCTCATGGTGATTCGAGCTCCCCCCATCGTTATGCAGTGCAGCCTCTGTAAACCCAAGCGCGTCTAAGTCCCTGCTCCAACCCCCTGAATGAAAAAAAAATGACACATCCAATAGAAAAATGGATAGGTCACTCAGGAGTTTGCAGAGGTTTGGCACGACTTTGGAAACCCTGGCAAATTTCTACAGAGGTGGGGTGGAACGTATGCTGACCGGCTGCATCATGGTCTGGCACAGGGACACCAATACCCCTGAGCATAACCAGGCAAAACCCTCCCCACTATTGAGAACGTCTACAGGGAACACTGCATTCGGAGCAGCAGCAAATCATCGTGGATCCACAAAACCCAGCACACGCTCTGTTCTTGCTGCTGCTATCAGGGAAGAGGTAGAGGTGCCTCGAGACTCGAACCACCAGGTTCAGGAACAGCTGCTACCCCTCTACCTGCCTCGAGACTCCTCAACGACAAACTCAATCAGCGACTCACTTAAAGACTCTTACTTGTGCACTTTATTGATTTTTTTTCTTCTCCTCTCTGTATTGCACAATCAATTTGTTCATTTGTGTGGGCTGCCTCAATGACCATCACCAGTAACTTCTAAGGTGATGAAATGCTTTCAGAGGCTGGTCATGGCCAGAATTAATATGTACCTAAGTAAAGATCTGGACCAACTCTAATTCACCCATTGTCACAATCGCTCCACAACAGATGCAATATCGCTGGCTCTTCATTCAGCTCTGGATCACCTCGAAAACAGTAATTCATACATCCGGCTGCTCTTCATAGACTACTATTCCCTCAGTGCTGGTCAACAAGCTACAAACTCTAGGCCTCTGTACCTCACTCTGCAACTGGATCCTTGACTTTCTCATTGGAAGACCATAGTCAGTACGAATTAGAAACGTTTCCTCCTCACTGATCAATAACACAGGCACACCCGAAGGATGCATGCTTAGCCCACTGCTCTACTCATTATAAACACACGATTGTGTGGCCAGGAACAATTCCAATGGTATCTGCAAGTTTGCTGATGGCATCACAGTTGTTGGCAGAATCCCAATCGGCAATGAGGCAGCATTCAGGAGGGAGATAGATCAGCTCGTTGGATGGTGTAACGGCAACAATCTTGTGCTCAATGTCAGCAAAACCAAGGAGATGATTGTGGACTTCAGGAGGAAGTCAGGGGAACACGACCCAGTCCTCATCAAGGGTGAAGAGGGTCAAGAACTTCAAATTCCTGGGTGTCAACATCTCTGAGGATCTGTCCTGAAGCCTCCATGTTGACGCAATCACAAAGAAGGTCCGCCAGTGGCTATACTTTGTGAGGTGTCTGAGGAGATTCGGTATGTCACCGAAGACTCTGGAGAGCATTCTGGCTGGTTGCATCCCTGCCTGGTATGGAGACGCCAATTCTCAGGACAAGAATGAACTTCAAAGTAAACAGCCTGCAACATCACAGGCATCAGACTTCACTCCATCTACATGAGGCGGTGTCTTAAAAAAGCAGCCTCTATCCTCAAAGACCCCCACCACCTAGTCCATGCCCTCTTCACTCTGCTACCATCGGGAAAAAGGTACAGGAGCCTCAAGACGAGCACTCAGTGGCACAAGAACAGTTTCTTCCCTGCTGCCATCAGATTCCTGACTAACATTTTGTGCACTATTAGTTTAATCTTTTTAGAGTAATGTAAAATGGTTATAATATGATGCTGTGGCAAAACAGCAAATTTCATGTCTTGTTCATGACAATAAATTCTGATTCTGATGCACCACGGGAACAGGCCACCCAACTAACCTACAACGTTTTGAAGAGTTGGAGGAAGCTGGAGACCCCGGGGAAAACCCACGCAGACATGGGAGAATGTACAGACTCCTTACAAACAGCGCGGGAATCGAACCCCAGTCCCATTGCTAGCGCTGTAAAGGCATCGCTCTGGCCGCTATTACCCCAACCATGCTGCCCTGCTGTAGGTAGCAGGCACCCAATCCCCACTGCGCCTCCAATGGTCACCATCCGCCAACTTGAGATCCTCTGTTTAATGTCTTTTGTTCAAAACAGAAGGTTGTGAATGCAGGGGTCGGGCGCAATGCACAAACGTGCTGGAGAAAGTCAGCGCGTCCAGAAGACGTAAAAGGTAACCAATGTTTTGGGCCTGAGTCATTCATCAGGACTGCCAATCTTTGCTTTTTTGCCCAATAACTAATTCTTCAGCCACGTTTATTCCCCCTCACTCTATGTGGCTCTAACTTGGTGAACACTTCCACCACCCCCCAAGTCCAAGGTTTCTTTCCTTCTCACGTAATAATTCAAAAAATGTAAATGATATGCATCAACTTTTGCTGCATGTAAGGGGCCACGAGCACTGCCTGGCACCAATACAAAGGGAAAGAGAAGTAAAAGAGTTCCTTCACCAAAGGGTTGGCACGGTTGGCGAAGCAATTAGTGTAAAGCAGTGGGTCTCAACCTTCCCTTTCCACTCACATCCCACTTTAAGTCATCCCTATGCCATCGGTGCTCTGTGATTAGTAAGGGATTGTTTAAGGTGGTCTGTGAGTGGGAAGGGAAGGTTGAGAATCACTGCTCTAGACCCAATTGTTATTGAAATGTTTTGCTTGAGGAATATTGTCATTGGCCCATTTCCTTTGGAGTTATGAAACTGTGCACATAATGAGTCAATGATGAACGATTAAAACCTAAACTTTTTCTTCCCACTCACACCTCGCCGTAAGCAATCCTTTACTAATCACTGAGCACTGATGACATAGGGAATACTTAAAGTGGGATGTGAGTGGGAAGAAAAAGGTTGAGAACCACTGGATTAACGCCAGCAATCGGGACCAGCGTTCGTATCCTGCGGTGGCCGAGGAGTTTGCACACTCTCCTTGTGTCTTTGCGAGTTTTACCCGGGGGCTCCAATTTCCTCCCACCGTTCGAAACGTACCCAGGGGGGTGGGTGTAGGCTAATTGGGTGGCACCGACTTGTGGGCCGAAATGGCCTGTTATCACGCTGTGTCTAAATTAAAAAAAATTCACCAAGTGGATTCACCTTCAGCGTCCTGCAGCCTTACAGACTCTCGCTCTATCCACTGGCAACACAAGCGCCAGATCCAAGCCTCCGATGGGGCCTTATCAAAAAATCTTTAAAATCCAAACGTCTCGTTTCTGCATGGGTTTTCCCCAGGGGCTCCGGTTTCCACCCACCGTTTGGATTGTACCAGGGGTACAATCTCATGGGCCGGAATGGCCTGCTACCATGCTGTATGTCCTAAAAAAAAATACAAATTCTAGGATTTTCCCTGCCGAGGCCATTGACATTCAATGCACGTCAGGCACTTTCCATATCCTCAAACTAAGCATGGTGTGACAAGCAAAATGCATTGAGCTGTAAATGGAGGAAATAAAATAAACTTTAAAATGCCCTCGTGCCATATCAGTCCATCACATAAGGAACAAGATAGAAGCAATACCTTTCCTGCTAGTGATAGTCTCGTGGGCTCTGTAACTGGTATAATATGGCAGTGATATTTAGCACTCCACTGTATAACATTGTCCTGGACGGTTTTATTTTTTTGGCCAAGGATGATGGTGACTGATTGTGCAGCAGAGAGAGGAGTGCACACTGTGCGGAGCGGCGAGCTGAAAGCGGGAATAGCTGTTAGAGCCGGCGGACTTGCCAAGAGTGCGCATGCTGCAGTCCTCCAACCAGGAGGAGCCGAGCACATGCGCTATGGCAGTTCAACTGTCCAGCGGGAGGAGGAACGAACATTCAGTGTGCTCACCTGGCCGCTACAGCTCTGTTCGCGGGTGCCAGCGACAGCCAATGTTACACTCTGATTCCCAGAGTGTGTGCCCAACCTGAGCTTCTCCGGCCCCCAATTGAGAAGAGGACTTTGAGCGACAGAAGTCACTTAGGATAACCCAGGCCAGGGTTTTGGCGGGGACTTTGTGTGACAGAGGGCCACCCGGTGCCACCCCAAAGAGGGTTTCGGAAGGGCGGATTTCGGAGGTCACTGTGAGAAAATCCCTTGTGAAGGAAGTTGTTACCACACGAGAAACAAAGGAAAGCCTCCTCTATTCACCTGCCTGTATTTACCATAAGCCTGCTCAGTGGCAACAGTCATCTCTCTCCATATTCAGCTCAAAGACCTGTCCACAGCTGAAGTATGACATTAAGCCTGGAGACCAGATTCCGTGGACTGCTCTTTTGACTGACTTACTTGACGAGAATAACTTGGGGGTTTTGTTTTGTGTGTTTACATTGGGGCATTTGGGCTTTGACTGTAATGGTCCGAGTAATTTTTTCACATATACACAATAAATATCCATTGTTAGCATAGAGTTGCCGTAAAGACTTCAGTTTGGGTGTTTAGTTTATTGAGATAATTATATTGTTGACATCGTTAATAAATTTTGAGTTAAACGTAGCTACTGGTGAGGTGTGACAACATCATTTGTTGTTCACCAACCTATACCTGGTTCTTTCTAACCAATAGCTTTAATTGACCCACAGTGGTTATTTACAATAAATCCTGAGCTCGTATCCAATGCAAGAAAGGTTGGACAACTGTAAAAGATTGGCTGAGTATTAATGAGGCTATTTAAGGGTGACTGTTTCCTTCGTACAGTGTCTGCTCTCCTTGTGAGAGAGTGAATGCAACCCAAGCCATTTCACAACCAACCTTCCCTTCATGGACTCCATCTACACCTTCTAGTAGACTCGGGACTGCAGCCGGCACTTTAAAAAGACCCACCCTGCCCCCCCAACCCCACTCTCGTGGTGGACAGAGGATGCAGAGCTTGAAGACACGTACCTCTAGATGCAAAAACCATTTCTGCCCCGCTCTCATCAGACAATTGAAAAGATCTTGCATTTGTAAGGTGACGATGCCCTTGAGCTGTCTGTGTCAAAATATTATTCTGCTACTCCCATAACCCCTCCAGAACTCTTCCATCCATGATCTATCCAACTTATTTTTAAAACTCAAGATTGAGCCCGCATTTACCACTCGTTCCACACTCTGAGTGAAGAACTGTCCCTCAATGTTCCCCCTAATCCTTTCCCCTTTCCACCTAAAGCCATGTCCTCTTGTAGTTATCTCTCCTAATCTAAGTGGAAAGGGTCTACTCAAATTTACTCTGTCTTTACCCTTCATAATTTTGCGAATCTCCATCAAATCTCCCCTCATTCTTCTACACTCCAAGGAATAAAGTCCTAACCTGTTTAACCTTTCCCTGTAACTCAACTCCTGAAGATCTGGCAACATCCTAGTAAATCTTCTCTGTATTATTTCAATCTCACTGATATCGGTCCTGTAGTTCGGTGACCAGAAATGTACAAATATCCCAAATTTGGCCTCACCAATGTCTTATGCAACCTTAACATAGCATCCCAACACCTGTAGTCAATACTTTGATTTATAAAGGCTAAGATCCCAAAGGTTCTCTTTACAACCCTGTCCACCTGTGACAGCACCTTCAGGGAATGATGTATCTATATTCCCAGATCCCTCTGCTCCTTCGCACTCCTTAGTGCCCGACCATTTACTGTGTCGGAATCAGACATTTTGGTGCCAGATATTTTGGCGACAAACATTTTGGCGTTGAATATTTTGGCCAAAAATGACTTTTGTAGCCTTTTGGACATTTTGGCACCCGCAGTTTCCCTGGCTCCCCACGCCCCTCGCCCCTCCCTGTCTGCTACTGTCTAAAACCCCAGTGTTTCAGAAACCCCCTCCCCATTATATATGTTCCATTATATGTTAATTAAACTTACAATAAATATAATCAATATATCATTATAATTTACCAAAACCCCTTTTTTTTTCGATTGTACTCCGACTTTTTAAAATAATTTAAATATATGGCTATCAATTATGAAAAGTCCTGGTTTGCCAGGGGAGCAGTTTCCTGTGGGGGGGGGGGGGGGAAAGGAGTTTCTGCAAAGCCGAGGATTCAGGCAGCCCGGTGGGACTGAGTTGGCCAGCCAAAACATCCAGCGCCAAACTCTGGCTGGCAAGATGTCCTAGATCCTTACTGTGTCTGTCCTATCTTGGTTTGTCCTTCCAAAATGCAACACCTCACACTTGTCGACATTAAATTCCATCTGCCATTTTCACCCCATTTTTCCAACTGGTCCAGATCCATCTGCAAACTTTGAAAACCTTCCTCATTGTCCACAACACCTTCAATCTTAGGGTGATCAGCAAAGTTGTAGATCCAATTCACCACGTTATCATCCAGATCATTGATAAAGACAACAACAAACAATGGTTCCAACACAGATCCCTGAGGCACACCACTCGTCACAGGCCTCCAGTCTGAGAAGCAACCATTCACTACCACTCTCTGTCTTCTCCCACACAGCCAATTTCAAATCCAGTTTACAACCTCTCCATGGATACCTAGTGTCTTAACCTTCTGAACTAACCTCCCATGTGGGGCCCTATCAAAGGCTTTACTAAAGTCCACATACACAACGTCCACAGGCTTTCCTTCATCCACCTTCTTGGTAAACTCCTCGAAAAACTCTGTAAGATTTGTTAAACACAACCTACCACGCACAAAGTCATGCTGACTCACCTTAATGGCTGTCCAAATACCTATATATCCCGTTTCTCAGAACTCCTTCCAATAGTTTACCTACTACTGTCATCAGGCTCACTGGCCTATAATTACCTGGTTTATTTTTGGAGCTTTTAAACAATAGAACATGATCCACCCTCCAATCCTCTGGCACCTCACCCGTGGCTAAGGACATTTTAAATATTTCTACACTAGTCTCCCTCAGAGACTGAGGGAATATCATATCTGGCCCGGGGGGATTTATTTACCTTTATTTGCTGTAAGGCAGCAAGAACCTTCTCCTCTTTTATCTCCATCTGTTCCATGCCACAACTGCTTGTTTCCCTTCCTTCATTGTATACCATGTCTGTTTCCTGAGTAAATACTGATGCAAAAAATCTGTTTAAGATCTTCCCCCATCTCATGAAGCTCCACACATAGACGACCACTCTGATCTTCTAGTGGACCAATTTTGTCCATTAATATCCTTTTACTCTTAACATACTTGTAGAAGCCCTTCAGGTTCATCTTCACATTATCTTCCAAATCTACCTCGTCTTCTTTATGCCTTCCTGATTTCCTTCTTGAGTATTTTCTTTACTCTTCTAGTGTCTCATTTACTCCTTGTTGTCTATACCTGTTATACACCTCCCTCTTCTTCGTAACCAGATCACCAATATCCCTTGAAAACCTGTTAACTTTGCCTTTAATCCTAACAGGAACAAGGAAATTTTTGCTGCTCAAAATTTCACCTTTGAAGGCCTTCCACTTACTGAACACATCCTTGCCAGAAAATAACTTATCCCAGCTCACTCTTCCTAGATCCTTTCTCATTTCCACAAAATTGGCCTTTCTCCAATTTAGAATCTCAATTCTAGGCCCAGACCTATCCTTCTCCATAACTTGAAACTAACAACATTATGGTCACTGGACCCAAAATTTTCCCCTACACACACATCTGTTACGTGTCCTGTCTGGTTCCCTAATAGGAGATCAATTTCTGCATCTTCTCTCATTGGTACCTCTGATATATTGATTTAGAAAACTTTCCTGAACATATTTGACAAACTCCAAGCCATTCAGCCCTTTTACAGTATGGGAGTCCTTGTCAATATGTGGAAAGTTAAAATCTCCTCTATCACAACTTTCTGTTTCTTACATTGGTCTGCTATCTCTCGACAGATTTGGTCTCCCAATTCTCTCTGACTATTGGGTGATCTATAATACAACCCTATCAGGGTGGTCACACCTTTCCTGTTCCTCAACTCCACCCATATGGTTTCTGTAGATGAGCCCTCTAAGCTGTCCTGACTTTGCACAGCTGTGTGATTTTCCTTGACTAGCAATGCCACTCCTCCCCCTATCGTCCCTCCCCCTCTATTTTTTTTTTCATTAAATGTTATTATTCAAAGAGCTTTGGTGAAATCTGTGCCCTTGAAAATTACCCCATTCACAACAACAGAAACGTTAAATCTCCTCATCACACAAAGAAGGGCAGTTGGCAATGAAATTATCTTCCACTCAGGTTTCTGCCAAAGAATGCTACCCAATTTCTTTTCAAATATATACAGTGTCATTTTCTCCCCCTCCCTCCTCCCATCCCACCCTCCCTACCTCCCCCCCATCCATTTAAAGTACAAAATCTAAGATACATTAAACCAGTCAAACAATGTTGTCATTCAATAAAAATAAACAAGAAATTCCACTGAGTCAATTCTTTTCATTTTCTTCTCCTTTCGTTAATTTAGGTAATGAATGTCCCTGGTAGGTTTTCTCTATTGTGTTTCATGTAAGGCTCCCATATTTGTTCAAATATTTTAATATTATTTCTTAAACTATATGTTATTTTTTCTAATGGAATACATTTATTAATTTCTATATACCATTGTTGTATTTTCAAATTATCTTCCAATTTCCAGGTTGACATAATACATTTTTTTGCTACGGCTAGAGCTATCTTAACAAATCTTTTTTTGTGCACCATCCAAATCAATTCCAAATTCTTTGTTTTTTATGTTACTTAGAAGGAAGATTTCTGGTTTTTTTGGTATATTGTTTTCTGTAATTTTATTTAATATCTGGTTTAGATCTTCCCAAAATTTTTCTACTTTCTCACATGTCCAGATTGCATGAATTGTTGTTCCCATTTCTTTTTTACAACGAAAACATCTGTCAGATACTGTTGGGTCCCATTTATTTAACTTTTGAGGTGTAATGTATAGCTTGTGTATCCAGTTATATTGTATCATACGTAACCTCGTATTTATTGTATTTCTCATCGTTCCAGAACATAACTTCTCCCATGTTTCCTTTTTTATCTTTATATTTAAATCTTGTTCCCATTTTTGTTTAGTTTTACCATTTGTTTCCTCATTCTCCTTTTCTTGCAGTTTAATGTACATATTTGTTATAAATCTTTTGATTATCATTGCATCTGTAATCACATATTCAAAGTTACTTCCCTCTGGTAACCTCAGACTGCTTCTTAATTTGTCCTTCAAGTAGGATCTCAATTGGAAATATGCCAGCACTGTATCTTGAGTTATATTGTATTTATCTTTCATTTGTTCAAAGGATAATAATCTATTTCTTGAAAAACAATTTTCTATTCTTTTGATCCCTTTTTTCTCCCATTCTCTAAAGGAAAGGTTATCTATTGTAAAAGGGAGTAACTGTTTTGCGTCAATATTAGTTTTGGTAATTGTAAATTTTTTTTATTCCTTTCTACATAAATCTTCTTCCAAATATTGAGTAGATGATGTAATACTGGAGAATTCCTACGTTGTACCAATTTTTCATCCCATTTATATAATATGTGTTCAGGTATCTTTTCCCCTATTTTATCTAGTTCTAATCTAGTCCAAACTGGCTTTTCCCTTGTTTGGTAAAAATCTGATAGGTATCTTAATTGTGCGGCTCTATAATAATTTTTAAAGTTTGGCAGTTGTAAGCCTCCTTTTTATACCATTCTGTTAATTTATCTAGTGCTATCCTCGGTTTCCCCCTTTCCATAAAAATTTCCTTATTATTTTCTTTAACTCCTTGAAAAATTTCTCTGTCAAGTGTATTGGCAATGCCTTAAATAGGTATACTAACCTTGGGAAAATGATCATTTTAATACAGTTTATCCTTCCTATTAGTGTTAATGGTAAATCTTTCCAATGCTCTAAATCGTCTTGTAATTTTTTCATTAGTGGATAATAATTGAGTTTATATAGATGGCCGAGATTTTTATTTATTTGTATGCCTATGTATCTTATTGCTTGCATTTGCCATCTGAATGGTGATTCCTTCTTAAATTTTGAGAAATCCGCATTATTCATTGGCATTGCTTCACTTTTATTTACGTTAATCTTGTAACCCGACACTTCTCCATATTCCTTCAATTTCTTATATAATTCTTTTATTGATAGTTCTGGTTCTATTAAGTATACTATAACATCATCTGCAAATAAACTGATTTTATATTCCTTGTATTTTATTTTTATCCCTTTTATATTATTTTCTGTTCTTATCAATTCTGCTAGTGGTTCTATAGCTAACGCGAACAATAAGGGTGATAGTGGGCATCCCTGCCGCGTTGACCTGCTTAAGTTAAATTGCTTTGATATATATCCATTTACTGTCACTAACGCCAATGGCCCCTTATATAATGCTTTAATCCAATTAATATACTTCCCTGGTAAACTGAATTTTTGCAATACTTTGAATAAATAATTCCATTCTACTCTATCAAAGGCCTTCTCTGCGTCTAAAGCAACTGCTACTGTTGGCGCTTTACTCCCTTCTACTGCATGAATTAAGTTAATAAATTTACAAATATTGTCTGTTGTGAGTCTTTTTTTAATAAATCCAGTTTGGTCTAGATTTACCATTTTAGGTACATACTCTGCTAATCTGTTTGCTAATAGTTTAGCTATTATCTTATAATCTGTGTTAAGTAATGATATTGGTCTATATGACGCTGGTGCGAGTGGATCTTTCCCTTGCTTTAGTATTAGTGTAATTATTGCTGTTTTACATAAATCTGGTAAGCTTTGTGTTTTATCAATCTGGCTGATTACTTCCAGGAGGGGAGGAATTAATAAATCTTTAAATGTTTTATAGAATTCTATTGGGAATCCATCCTCTCCTGGTGTTTTATTATTTGGTAATTTTTTTATTATCTCTTGTATTTCTACTATTTCAAATGGTTCTATTAATTTATTTTGTTCCTCTATTTGTAATTTTGGTAGTTCAATTTTAGTTAAAAATTCATCTATTTTGCCTTCTTTCCCTTCATTTTCAGTTTGGTATAATTGTTCATAGAATTCTCTAAAGTTTTCCTTGATCTCTGTTGGATTATATGTGATTTGTTTGTCTTTTTTCCTTGATGCCAATACCATTTTCTTAGCTTGTTCTGTCTTAAGCTACCATGCTAGAATTTTGTGCGTTTTTTCCCCTAGTTCATAATATTCCTGTTTTGTCTTCATTATGTTCTTCTCCACCTTATATGTTTGTAGTGTTTCATATTTTATTTTTTTATCTGCCAATTCTCTTCTTTTAGTTGTATCTTCCTTCATTGCTAATTCTTTTTCCATATTTACTATTTCCCTTTCCAACTGCTCTGTTTCCTGATTATAGTCCTTCTTCATCTTGGTGACATAACTTATTATTTGCCCTCTGATGAACGCTTTCATTG
This sequence comes from Narcine bancroftii, assembly GCF_036971445.1. Lineage (NCBI taxonomy): Eukaryota > Metazoa > Chordata > Chondrichthyes > Torpediniformes > Narcinidae > Narcine > Narcine bancroftii. The sequence continues at coordinate 211,645,102 of NC_091472.1, forward strand.
CATCCCATAGTATAAACTTATCTTTCACTGATTCCGTATTTATTTCAAAGTACATTTTAATTTGTCTTTCAATGAATTCTCTAAAATCCTGCCTTTTAAGTAGCATGGGGTTTAATTTCCATCTATACATTCTTGGAGGGATGTCCTCTAACTCTATTGTCAATATCAAGGGTGAATGGCCCGATAATATTCTAGCTTTATATTCTGTTTTTCTTATTCTATCTTGCATACGAGCTGATAACAAAAATAGGTCTATTCTTGAGTATGTTTTATGTCTACCCGAATAATATGAATATTCCTTTTCCTTTGGGTGTTGTTTCCTCCATATATCCAAAAGTTGCATTTCTTCCATCGATTTAATTATAAATTTGGTTACTTTGTTCTTTCTGTTAATTTTTTCCAAGTTTTGTCCATATTTGAATCCAAATTAAGGTTGAAATCCCCTCCTATTAATATGTTCCCTTGCGTATCTGCTATCTTCAAAAAAATATCTTGCATAAACTTTTGATCTTCTTCGTTAGGTGAATATACATTGAGTAGATTCCAAAACTCCGAATATATCTGACATTTTATCATTACATATCTCCCTGCTGGATCTATTATTTCCTCTTCTATTTTAATTGGCATATTTTTACTAATTAATATAGCTACTCCTCTTGCTTTTGAATTATACGACACTGCTGTTACATGTCCTACCCAATCTCTCTTTAATTTCTTGTGCTCCAATTCAGTTAAATGTGTTTCTTGCACAAATGCTATATCAATTTTTTATTTTTTCAGTAAATTTAGCAGTTTCTTCCTTTTAATTTGGTTATGTATTCCATTAATATTTAAAGTCATATAGTTCAACGTAGCCATTTCATACTTTGTTTATCTTTCCTTTCCGTTTCTCCATCATCACCTTTCCTTCTTATCCATTTCTGCTTTCTTGTTTTGAACACTTTATAAGACAACATTTCTATAACATCAAACATTTTCCTTATTCTCCTATTTAAAACTTCTTTAACCCCATTCTTCCCTCCCCCTCCTGAGTTGCCCTTTATCCCTGGTCGGGCAACCACATCTCCCCTCTCCATTTGGATTTGCGAATTCACTCGCAAACGTCAACTGATTTTGCAGTGACCGTAACTCCTCCCCACCCAGCCCCCCCCCGGAAAAGATTCCAATTTTCATATGAAACAAAGGTCACTCTTTTAATTCCCTCCTTATTCCCTCTATTCCCTTTCCCTCCCTTATTAATTCTTATCTAAACTCTATATATTTTCCTCTAAATACATTGATGTATACACACACATACATACATATCTATATACACACACATACATACATATCTATATACACACACACACACACACACACACACACACACACACACACACACACCGCATATAGTTCGTGGTCATTTTTACTCTCATTACATGTCTTCATCTCTCTGCTTGTTTTGTAGTTGTTCTGCAAATTTTCTTGCTTCCTCTGGATCCGAGAATAGTCTGTTTTGCTGCCCTGGAATCACTAATTTAAGTACCGCTGGGTACTTTAACATAAATTTATATCCTTTTTTCCATAAGATCGTTTTTGCTGTATTGAACTCCTTCCTCTTCTTCAGGAGTTCAAAACTTATGTCTGGATAGAAAAAATTTTTTTGACCTTTATATTCCAGTGGCTTTTTGTCTTCTCTTATTTTCTTCATTGCTTTCTCCAATATATTTTCTCTTGTTGTATATCTTAAGAATTTTACTAAAATGGATCTTGGTTTTTGTTGCGGTTGTGGTTTCGGGGATAAAGTTCTATGTGCCCTCTCTATTTCCATTTCTTCTTGTAATTCTGGTCTTCCTAGGACCCTGGGGATCCAATCTTTTATAAATTCTCTCATATTCTTGCCTTCTTCATCTTCCTTAAGGCCCACTATCTTTATATTATTTCTTCTATTATAGTTTTCTATTATCTCTATCTTCTGAGCTAACAGCTCATGTGCCTCTAACTTTTTTATTAGATTCTTCTAATTTCTCTTTTAAGTCCTATACTTCCATTTCTACAATTATTTCTCATTCTTCCATATTTTCCACTCTTTTTCCTATCTCTGAAATGACCATTTCTATTTTATTCATTTTTTCTTCTGCATTCTTAATTCTTCTTTTTATCTCATTAAATTCTTGTAATTGCCATTCTTTCACTGATTCCATATATTCTTTAAAAAAAGATATATCCATTGTCTTGCCTTTCTCTTCTTCTTCCATTTCTTTCTGTTCTTCTTCTTCTTCCTCTGGGTTGACCATCTGTTGTTTCCTTGTTTTCTTTTTACCCTCTTCTTTCTTGTTGTCGTTATTGTCTGTGTTCTGCACCTGCTGCTGTGTTGCAGGTGTCTCTCTCAGCTGTGGAGATTGACTCCGCAGCTGTTCCCCCCTCCCGTCAGTGTGTTTTTTTTTATGCGCATTGCGCATGCGCGGTTGCGCACTTTTACTCGGCTCTGTGAGCCATTTTTGTAGTCTCGAGCCCGGGACTTCCACTGACCTGAGGGAGCAGGCTTCTCTCTCCGCGGCGGGCCTCTTCGGACAGGTAAGGCCTTCACCTTTGTAAGGTAAAACATCATGAGATGGGAATGTGTAAGGAGTTACCCTGTACAGGGCTGTAACAAGATGTGAATGCATCCTTGTACTTACAAGATAAGAGAGACATTGATGGATTGAGAGGCAGGAAGCTAGCAGGGAAAGGATAGCAACAGTTTTAGTCATTGGACAAGTAATGATATGATTATGTTCTAAGCACGTATCCAAGGGTATAAAAAATCACCATTTTGCTGATAACGGCAGAATGCATTCTCCGACTAACATTGTTAGTCGCAAGTGTTACAATCCGGTAATAAAGAACAAAGAACCCTGATTTCGACTCAGTCTGGTGTTTGTCTCACTCATTCATGAACAAAGCAGACCTAACACCTTCTTCTTCCGACGTTCTTTCTTCTTCTTTTCTTCCCGCTGTTTTCGACTTTTCTCTCTTCGCTGCCATTTTCTTCTCACCTTTATTTTTACTTTGTTGTAAATTTAAATCTTGCACCTTTGTACTTTGTGTGTTTTTTTTAAACTTTTCGGGAGAGGGTTGGAATTCGCTGACCGGCCACTACTCCATCACGTGACTCCTCTCGTCCCTCCCCCTTTATCACGTCTGAATCAACAGAACCCTGGAACATTGAGTTACCAGTCCTGCCCCACCCTGTAATTGTCTCACTAATATCATGCCCTAAGTTCGTCATCTTTTCCGACAATATTCCTTGCATTAAAATAAATACACCTGAAAACATTTCTATCACATACAAACCTTTGATTTCTGTCTGTACATGCAGTCCTCGCATGACCTTTATCTTCCTCCTTCTCACTATCTGCTCCAACATTCTTTAATTAAACCTTTTTGTAACGTTACCCCATGTATTTCTGGGTTATTTTCATACAACCTAACTTGCTTTGATAGGACACAAAACAACACTGCATTTCACCACACATGACAATAAATGATTCCATTCAACCAAACAAGATGTGAATTGGAGACTGTATGGATCTTATGAACAGGGCAAATATAAAATTGTTGCCTGCAATTTTGAAACTGCAAATAGTGAATGGTGCATTCTGCCCAAAGGCGTCTCTGCCCTCCTCAACCAACTCTATAACTCGCGTCTCCCTTTCCCATCCCTTCCCTCCTCGCCATCCTCCCCCATCCTTTCTCTGCTTATTTCCAACTTTCTGATCCAAGGTCTCCCCTCTCCACGGAGGTGGCCTGCCCCACTGAGAATTCCCAGCATTTTCTGGTCGGGAGTGAAAGGCAGAGAAGACAAGGCCCCGGTGAAGGCAGAAGCAGAGGCCGTCCCTTACTTGAGCCCCAAATCAGCTTGCACTGGTTGTCTCTGGTTTTGCACTCCCCGTTGAAACAGCGACCCTGCAGGATGAGAAACATCCAGGGTTTACTGGGGTCACTTGAGGACGGAAGACATGGCAAGCGGGGCCCGTGTGAAGAGCGAGATCCACTCACCTGGTTCATGTCACAGGCGTATCCATCCTGCTTGTGGAGATTGGGAGGGCACTGCAATAAACACATTGTCAGCACAATTAACGTGCATCCTAAGGAGAAGGGTCTGCCCCATGGATAACAAGGAGGCCATTGGCCACTTAAGACCATCCCACCTTCCAGTATGGTCGTGGCTGACCTTCTTTGTGCTAGATATCCGTCCCCGATAGAACCCACAGAACGCTACGGTGCAGAAACAGGCCCTTTGGCCCATCGAGTCCATGCCAAACGATTTCTCTGCCTCGCCCCACTGACCTGCACTAAGACCGTAGCCCTGCACATCCCTCCCATCCACGTACTTACCCCAGGTTTCTCTTAAATGTCAAAGTTGAGCCTGCATCCATCGCTTCAGCCATGACCTTTCAGATATTTATCTCGCTCCCTCAAATCTAAACCCCCCCCCCTCACCTCCCCGGGCTATCAATTTTCCACTGCCCCCTCTGACAAACATCAGCGTACCTCGGTTTTAAATGCTTCGAGAGTCTCCCACCAGCAGAAGGGCAACGCAATCAGTTCATTTCAGAGCGACGCAACTTTCCACGGGTTCCCCAGCCGCTCTTAGGCACAATATGGCAATATATGGTCAAATCACCCTGGGGGCGGGGGGTTGGGGGGGGGGTGAGGAGAATGTTCGAACAGTGCACAAGGCAGCAGGAGGAACTGTGGCGACAGGGGAACCACCCTTGTGGTTTGAATGGGTTGGTTGCACAAAGTCCCCTCCAGTTGGAAGGAACAGGGCACAACTTCGGAGGAATCCCTCTCTGTAGTGAGGTAAAGGAGCAGTCATTGCCCCCCCCACCCCTCCCCTGCTCTTTTGCCAGCCGGGCAGCAGAGTTATAAATCACCAGAGCTGATTGTAAAACAGCGCCTTTGCTTTTCCTTCGACCGCCAAGCACACGGTGGCCGATGAAGGTAGGGGAGAAAGGGTGGAGGGCCCAGGAGATAAAGCAAATTCACAACCATGCCAGGACTGTGGAGAAAGGGGAGTGGTGGAGTTCTACAGCAAGGAAACAAGCCCTTAAGCCCACATATCTTTGCTGGCCATCAGCTGCCAGTTAATTCAATTTTTCAGCAAGTTTATAAATACTTTCTGAATGGGGGTGGGAGTTTCTAAAACCTTTATAAACCTGGCGAAGAGTTCCAAAATTCTTCCTCTAAACCCCTTTCCCATCTAGTTGTACGTCTCCCAAGGGGAAAGGCTCCTCACTCCGTTACAACCGTGCAAGTCTCTGGTGAGATCAGACTTGGCAGGTCTAGTCATCTAGCTGTAGGAAGGGTGTTATGAAGCTGGAAAGGCTGTAGTAGGGACTGAAGGGATGAGTTACTTGGGGGCAGCACGGTTAGACAACATTGCTGTAGCACCAATGACCCGGGCTCAGATGTGAAATTTTTAAATTTCCACTCGGCCCATAAGTCCGTGCCGCCCATTTTACACCCAATTAGCCTACACCCCCATTACATTTCAAACAGTGGGGGGAAACCAGAGCCCCTAGGGAAAACCTACGCAGACACAGAGAGAACATACAAACTCCTTACAGACAGCAAGGGATTCGAACCCCGGTCCCAATCGCTGGCGCTGTAAAGGTGTCGTGCCAATTGGGCCGCCCTGTTAGGAGTTTCTACGTTTTCCCCATGTCTTGCTTCCGGGTGCTCCAGTTTCCTCCCGCCCTTCAAAACATATGGGGGGAGGGGGCAGGGATGGTAGGTTAATTGCGGTAACAGGGCCTGTTACTGACCTGTATGTCTAAACATAAATTTAAATTCTCCTTTACGTGGAGAGGGCTGGAACTGCCTTCCCTGGAGTGTCAGAAGCTGAGGGGTGACCATACAGAGGTGTACAAATCATGAGGGGCAGAGTTGCGTCTTTTCCCTCAGGGCAGGAGGGGTCTCAAACAGGAGAGGGTGGATTTAAGCTGAGAGGCATCCTTTTCCACTCAGAGGGTGGTGGGTGTGTGGATTGAGCTGCCAGAGGAAGTGGTGGAGATGGGGTCAATTACAAAAGACATTTAGGCAGGAGCGTGGACGGGAAAGGCTTGGAGGGATGCGGGTGAAACACGGACCAGGTCTTGTGGACAACCTGGTCGGCCTGGATGAGCTGGGCCGAAGAGCCTATGTGACACTGGAGCGAGCTGCTCCCCTCGCTCCTCTACCCCCTCGACAACTGGTTGGGGGATAGGGGGGGTTTGGGCTTCACGTATGAGGCCTCGAGTGGGTTCCACAGGTTAAGGTTGAGGTACAATGCACGTTTATTTTCAGGGGATGGAGACAGGGCAGCAGGTTGAAATGAACCTAAACACTCACAAAACGTAGGTCACGAATATACACTGCAGGTACCAACAGAAACTGGGGAAATGGCAGACATTGAACAGTCTGGTATGGACACGGCTCTAGCTACCTGACTTCGGGACTCACCCCAACCCAGCGCGAAAGGTGATATGCGCGTGCCATGAGGGGTCAAAAAGAGAGTGGGCAAAGGGGAACACGGTCCTTTATAGCCCTGCAGCCGGTATTGGGGGGGGCAATCATTCGGGACAGGCTGGGCCCCATTGGCTGCTGTGACCAGTGGCTTGAAGCCAAGTGCAGGGGCTGAAGAGGGGTGATTCACCTAGGTCAATTGGGTGAAGGTCAGGGCTGGGTCTAGGCAGGCCACTTGGACTTGAAGCATCTGGTGATTTAGGTGGGCCAATCGCAAGGTCACCTTGGTAGCTTGTGGTGAGTTTTGGACCTTGATTGGCAGGTAGTATGTCCTCCGAACAGGAGTGTGGTGGAGCCACCCTGTGGCGATCTCCCCATTACAACATACCTGGCCAGAGTCTCCGGTGCAGAACTCTGTGATATCGCAGTCGTTCACAGCGTAGCGGCAGTCGTAGCCTCGCTTCAGGAACTAGAGGGAGCAGAGCACAGGGTGTCAGGTCAGCAACTGTCCTTTGAAGGGAACCGTAACACCAGTCAAGGCCTGGGCACTGTCACAGTGAGGCTGGTGGGAGACCCCACACCCCATGACCACTGGCACAATTCTCACCTTAGGCCCCCTGGACTAGGTTTCTAAGCAAAGTGCTGCCCAGGAATCCAACCCTTTAGAGTGAATGCGTGGAAACCTCATGACATGGTGTTAACCAATCAGACTGGAGGTTTCCATCACCCTCATTTCACAGTCCGCACAGCCAGAGTTAATCTTTCCCCTTCCTTTAAACAACAATAGCAACTGCAGCCGGGCCTTCAGAAGGTTGGGACATCCCTGCTCAAATCTTTGCCGCTATCCCTTCCATTCCTGAAGGTGACCTGACGAGGGAGGTTCCGTTTTCCTTTCAGCCCATTGAAATGATACTGGCCCACCATTTCCTCCGTCAGCTTGCCCTTACAGGTCCTCCTGCCCGCCAGCGGACTGAACGGCGACCTGCTGCTGTCAACTAACCCAGCTCCCTGCCTGTCCATGGGGACGTGGGTGGAAGCCGGTGCAGCCGGGACAAGGCAGGGGTGGGGGGGAGTCCACAGTCCCCGGTAAACCAGGCAGTGTGGGGGGCAGCAGATGATGGCGTTGGAACCTTGGCCGCTGTCCTATCCAGTAGATGGCGCACAACACCAGCACCAGGAGCTCTCCCTCCACCTGAACCCTTGCCTCGCTGCAGAGCTTACTGCAGAGTTTGCCAGAGGTTAGCTACCTGGCAGGTTTGATTGCAGCAGGGTCCATCACTGCAGTGGGCACCGTTGGCAAGGGAACACTTCTTGCAACACGTCCCAAAGCACTCCTGGAGGTGGGAGAGGAGACAGAAAGAGGTTAGACAGCCCCTCTGGAAATGGAGATGGAAGTTACGCAGCTAGTCCACACCCTACCTTTGATCCACCTGACTGCACTCATCCAAAGGGAGCGTTCTCCTCGACACACCATCAGACACATCTTCCCCTCCTCGCCGTCCATAGGGACCGCCCCCACCTTGATTCCCTCCCCACTGGCACCTTCCCCAGCGACCGCAGGATGTGCCACACCTCCCTCCCCTTCACCACAGTGTGGGGCCCTTCCAAGTGAAGCAACACATCACTGGTGCACCCATGGGAGCTGTCTACTGCCTCCCGTTGTGTCCTCCACTATGCCACAGAGGCTGGGCGCGGGTTATGAGATCGCTTCGCTGAGCATCTTCGCTCTGTCCCCCAGGTGCCCACCATTTTGATCCTGCACCCCTCTCCCATGCTGGCATGCCCATCCATGGCCTCGTGCATGTCCAAACCTGCAAATTGGAGAGGCAGCACCTGCTTTTTCACCTGGCCACTCTTCAAGTGGATGGCATTAACATAGTCTTCTCCGGTTTCTGTCAGCCCGCTCTCCATCCCCCCCCCTCCTCACTCTGACTTCTCTCCTCCAGCTCACCACTCCCTTCCCTCTCTGTTCAGAGCTATTCCCCCCATCCCCTCCCCCCATTTGCTGGCATGCCCTCCCTCCCTTCACCACCCATTACTTCCTACCACCTGCCCCGCCTGCCACCCCCACCGTTTTGTTCAGGCTCTTGCTTGCATTTTGCTCCCACCTCGATGAAAGGCTCAGGCCCGAATCCTTGGTCACGATTCTTTATCTATGTCCCTCTGAGTTTCTCCAGCATCATGTTTTTACTGCAAAAAGTCTGCAGATATTCCTGTTTTACTCATTTTCCTCTTCCTTTCCCCCACCTCACCCTTCTAACTATTCAACGATTTCTGCAATCCCACCCCAATTTAGTGGGGACGTTTCTTACATTTATATAGTTACTAATTTCTCGATTCTGCTCGCGCTCCTTCCTCTACATTGCCTGTGGCGAGAAGCCTGTGCTTCAGAGCCCCTTTAATTGTTTCCTTTTTCGCCTTCAATCTGCAATCCATTAGTTTTAGAGATCCTCGACTTGGGGAAAAAGACCATGACTATCTGCCTTCTCTCTGCCCCTCGTCATTTTAGAAAGCCCCAAAAGGTTCCCCCTCCTCCATTCCAGGGGGTGAAAGTCTGACCCGATCCAGTCTCTCCAACCCTGCAGCCCCCGTAAACATCTTTGTGAATCTTTCTTGCACAACCGCATCCTTCCATAGCACGGAGACCACAATTGCACACAACCCTCCAAACGTGACCTCGACCACGCTCGTCTGGCGGTAATCATGACATCTTGGCTCCTGCACTCTGATCGATGGAGGCATTCACTCCAAATGCCTTCAGGGAACTGCTTATCTGCAGCCGAGGTCTCTCTGCTGTGCAGCACCTCTCAGGGCCTTGCCATCCATTGTGCATGTCCTGTTAAAACAAGCAAGTCTGCAGATGCAATGGTGCAATGGACAAACGTGCTGGAGAAAGTCAGCAGGCCTCGCATCTTCTGTTGGAAATAAAGGGTGACCAACATTTTGGGCCTGGGCCCTATCCTGTTTAACTTCCTATAGAGCTTCACTGGGTTCGTGCCTAGGTCAAACGGCATCTGTCACCCCTTGACTCACCTTCCGAGCCGACCTGGATTGTGCTGCCACAGCTGGCGGCATCTGTGAACTGACTAATAACTCTACTTGCGTAGGTACGAGGCCCGCTTGGCCCTCCGCTGCGATCACAGCAGGAGAGGAGACGGTGCCGAGGCACGGCAGTCGTTGGACCCAGCAGCCGTCCCACCTTAGCACTGGCTCCTTTGTGAGGACACCCAGCCATGGACCAGAAAAGTGCCCGATCCGGGATCTAGGTGGGAATTACTTCAGCGTTTTGGGACAGGTTTTCCACCCCTCAAGCTCTTGAACTGTTCAAGCTCTTGAACTTCCCCAAATGGCCTAACACTAAACTACCTCAGGACCATCAAAAAACTCTGTATTTTGCCACTGAATATTTATGATCTTTTTAGACACATCAGCTATTTTTCGGCGCATTATTATCATGCATCTTATTCTACTGTGTATTCTGTAACAATATTAATATTTGGGGAAAATTTATAAGATTTAGAGTAGGTCACATACATACATTTTAAAACAGATCTTATTTGAAAGACTGAAGAATTCACATTGCAGGATCTCTTGGAGAATGTAAGCACCTTTCACAAGTAGGTGTTAATTGAACTGACTTCATAAAATGCTTGACCATTGTCTTGCTGGAGTCATGCTGTCTATCAGTACCCTTTCTGCAAATGAGGTCACTCCTGGATTTTGTTTATCTAACAACAGATGGGAGCAGAAGAAAGAACTCATGTTGTTTGCTGGAGAAGGTGGGGGTTTTGCAAGACATGAGTCACATGCTCTCTTTGGAGTTTGAGTTGGAAGAGAGAGAGAGTTGAGTTAACAGCTCAGTCAGTCAGTCAGTCAGTGTGTGGGACACTGACAAGCAACTGAAAAGTGCAATCCAGGGAAAACTGTTTGAAACCGATGAAAGCAAGTTCCAGAGCAGTAGATGGCTGGAAGTGCTATCTGTTTGATGTTTCTCTTGAAATAGAGGAAGGATTGGAACTCTGTGGTAGCTTGAAGAAAGAGGTCTCAGCGAGACTCTGAGGTGACTAGTGGTGGTACCTCAGTTGTGGAAATCCTGGAGCAGCAAATATCTCTCTCTCTGCAAACCCTATAAGAACCTTCCTGAGCAGTAAACATTTACCTTTCAAGCATCAAGCCTGGTGAACTTTATACATGTCAAATTCTGTGCCAGTATGATGATTGCCCTCAACCAGAGAACTTGGAAGGAGAAGAGAGATTGAATTGTGAACCAAAGAACTTTTCTTGAATTTACACACACATTACATACACGTGCGCTTAGAATTAGAAGGGGATAATTTGGGATAGTATAGAGTATAGTATAATAGAGTTAAGTTAAAGTTTGTTCTATTTTCATGTTTGAAGTTGATTAAAAATAACTTTTGTTTTGAAAGCCACTTGTCTTGGTGAATGTCTATTGCTGCTGGATTTTGCATTTTATGAGGGCTCGTCCAGTCGATTGAACACAAGTTTTGTGGGTTATTACTCAATTGGTTGTTTTTTTTCCCAAGCTAATTTAAAGCTTGAGTGTGGAAAACAGCAGCAATGATGTTGATAAATTTTTGTCAGAACCATCACTTGCAGAGCTGAAAAGCAAGAGAAAAGAGGAACTGATAGTTATTTCTAAGGCATTAAAACTGACTGAAGCTAAATATTGGATGAGGAAATTACAAATTCAGAGGATTATAGTGAAATATTATATAGATGAGGGTAAATTTGTTCAGAAAGACTTAGAAGATTTTCCAGAGGATAGATCTGGTGAATTCCAAATGGAATTGGAGAAATTAAGGATAGAAGAGGCTGAGAAACAGAGACAGTATGAGGCAGACCAAGCTTAAAGGCAAAGAGAAGAATCTGAAAGGCAAAAAGAGGCTAAAAGGCAAAGGGAAGAAGCTGAAAAACAGAGGATGTATGAGTTAGAGTTAGCTGAAAGACAGTATCAATTAGAGAGAATGAAAACTGAGAGGGGGGAAAGAAAGAGCTGGGGAGAGATTTTTGCCTAGTAAAGAGGTAAATCTAGCGCCTCCTTTTGATGAGGGAGATATAGATACATATTTTCAGCTTTTTGAAAAGGTTGCTGAGAGCTCAAAATGGCTGAAAGAAAAGTGGACTTTGATGCTCTGAAGTGTATTAAAAGGAAAAGCATAAATTGCCTACTCTAGCTTGACTGCCCGTGGCTGATTACGATATAGTTAAAGAAGCTGTTTTGAAAGCTTATGAGTTGGTTCCTGAAGTGTATAGACAAAAATTTAGGAGTTTGATAAAAACATGTAATCAATCTTATATGGAGTTTGCTTTGAAGAAATCTGTATGGTTTGACTGTTGGTACACTTCCAAAGGAATAAATAATGATTTTAAAAGATTGAGAGAAATTGATTTTGATTGAAGAAATTAAAAGGTGTGTTCCAAAGGAGATTAAATTATACCTGGATGAGAAAGATTTGGCTACATGCCAGGATACAGCTAGATTCGCAGATCAGTTTTCTTTAATTCATAAAAATACATTTCAAAATGGTAGACATTTTCAAAAAGTTAACGTGTAAATGTTTACTCCCCTGTTCAGGGGAGTAATGTGGAGCAGGATAGTCAGCCTGAAATTAAGTCTGGAGAGAAGGTTGGAAAGGACAGAACTTCTGGATTTGTGTGTCATTTTTGTAAAAAACCTGGTCATGTTATTGCAAATTGTCTAGTATTGAAACACAAAAAAGATTTTACTTGAAGCATGTATTCAAACAGTTGAATTTAGGCAGAGCAAAAATTCTAAATCTGATAAGGGTGTCATGGATGTTTTCAAACCTTTTGTTTCAGATGGTTTTGTTTCAGTAAAGGAGGGAGAATCATAGGTTCCACTTAAAATTCTTAGGGATACTGGTTCAGCACAATCATTGTTAGTAGTTAGTACAAGGAGTTTTGTCTCTTGATCAAACAACCGCCACAGGGGAGACAACATTGATTAAAGGTGTTGGAGATGAGGTGGAATTGATATCTCTTCACAGAATAGTGCTAAATTCTGAGTTAGTTAAAGGACCTGTTGTGGTAGGAATAATTTCAAAGTTACCTATGCAGGGGGTCTCAATTCTATTAGGGAATGATTTGGCAGAAGATAAAGTTGGGTCAGTTTTGAGATTAACAAGCAGGCCTAGGAGAGAAGAGGTGGAAGAGAATTGTGAGATATATACTGTGCGTGCAGTTACAAGGTCAGCGTCTAAGAAATTATTGCGAGATGAAGAAGATTCAGTTGACAGAAATTTGCCAGGTGCTTCTGAAATGGTTTTGAAAGAGAAGGGTAATTGTGAGAGTAAGGATTTTTCTTTGTCAAGGAAAGAGTTAATTCGGCAGCAGAAAACAGTTATTTGCTGAATTAGCAAATAAAGCAGTAACTGAACTGAGATTGGAGAAATGGCTTTAAAAGGTGAATTGGTGGGGGCGTGGCAAGATGGCGTAAGGAACAGACGTGCCTTCCAGTCCTCTCCTGACTCTTTGTTATTGTTTTGTCTATAAGTGCCCGTTGAAACTTTTTAAAAAGTTTATAAATAGTTAGAGGTGTTAAACTAGCTTCTAATGGTACAATTGTTGAAAAAAAGTAAAAGAAAACGGCAACAGATCGCTAAGAAATTACATTTCCCGAAGTTATCTGAGCCTACCTGTTTACAAGAAGCCAGGACTCAGCGTGAAATGGATCCAAGAGGAGAAGTGCAGGATTCGGCAATGGAGCTCTGTTCTGTACCGGTAGGGCTCTTTAAAGATGGCACCCGGCAGCCTTTGGAACAAAGGGCTAGCCAGGCGCGTGTATTTCAATCAACGCCCGCTATGAGCGCTGTCACTGAACTTTTGACAGTTGAAACAGCTGGGACGCCGCCAGCTGAAGAGCCGACTTTAAAGAGACGTCCACTGATCGATGTAGTGGTGGCGCTGCGAAATGCACCACCAGTTATGAAGACTTCAATAGATCTTGATGTAATGAAGGCTCTTGATGTAATATGGGTTAAAGATAATCCTGAATACCAGTCTTCTGATATTGCTGAGGAGGTTGTGGCAGGGGTTTCTACATGTAGTCATACTGCAAGAAAAGCAGTTAAACTAAGGGAAGGAAATGAAGATCCTCTGGTTATTCAGAAACAGCAGGATCCTATTTTGCCTGAATCTATTCCAGTTGATATGCTTATTAAGAATCTTGAATTTAAGTTATCTTCTTCAATCAAAGAGCTAGGTAAATCTTTGGTTCAAGTTAACACCAAGCTTAATACCTTGGTGGACATTAATACTCAACAGATGGTTGATTATGGAGCTTTTAAGCTTAAAATGAATGAAAGACTTGATGTTTGTGACCAAGGTATAGTTGAGGTACAAGATCAAATACAAGACATAAATAAAACTATTGAAACCTTACAAATTCAGAATAAAAATTTAGCGAAAAAGATTGATTATTTGGAGAATCAGTCTAGACGGAACAACATAAAAATTATTGGTTTGCCAGAAGATATAGAAGGACCAGATCCAAGAAAATTCTTTAGTGATTGGATCCCTCAAGTTTTAGGACAAGATAAGTTCCCGGATGGTTTAATACTGGAACGTGCTCACCGAGCTTTGAGAAGAAAGCCTTTTCCAGGACAGAATCCAAGACCTGTTCTGGTCCGTTGTCTAAACTATTATGATAGAGAGACAATTTTATTAGAAATGCTCAACAAAGCAGATCTCCTTTGATGGTCCAGAACAATCGTGTTTTTTTTAAATCCGGATTTGAGTCAAGAAATTATGTCTCAACGACGTGAATTTAATCTTGTGAAAGAAGTGCTATGGAAAAAAGGATATAAAGCAACATTTAGGTACCCTGCAGTATTGAAGATTTTTCAGGATGGATATCAACCAAAATTTTTTGATAACCCTAAAGAAGCTATGGACTTTGCTCAACTGTTAACAATTACTCAATTCCAGGAACGATGTAGTCCTCCACGGTCTCCGAAGAGAGTGGAGACGCAAGATGGGAATCGAACTTCAAGAAGAAATGGAAGCAATGGTGGTCGGAGTGACAAAGCCGATTAAAAAAAAAAAATAATAATAATTTTTTTCTCGAGAAGATTTAGATAATGATGATAGTTTAACATGAAATGGGAGTTAGGAGAGGGAACTGGGTGGGCATTATTTTCCAGAAGTCGTCAGCTACGTGTGAGTTATCGCTTTGTGCGGTTCAGACAGGAGGAGGTAGTCGTAACCACCTACCTGTTTTTTTTTCCATTAATTTTTGGATTAAGGAGTGAAGTTTCTTTTTATTATTTTAAAAAAAATGATTTCCTTTTTTTTGTTGTAGTTTTAAGAGGGGATAAGGGGAGCGTTTTTTTTTTCTTTCTTTTTTTTTCTTGTTTTTTTTCTCTTTTTTTTTCCTTTTGTTGTGTTGCTGTAAGAAATGTCTAAATTAAAGTTTGCTTCTCTTAATGTCCAGGGTTTAAATAATCCTATTAAGCGTAAGAAAGTACTTGCTTACTTAAAAAAATTAAAAGTTGATGTGGCTTTTTTGCAGGAAATTCATTTAACGGATAAGGAACATTTGAAACTTAAACGTGAATGGGTTGGACAAGTTTTTTATTCTTCATTTAATTCAAAGGCAAAAGGAGTGGCAATTTTGGTGCACAAAAATCTACCATTTCAGTTACAGAATGAAGAGAAAAATGGTGGAAGATTATTAAAACTGAATTGTACAATCTTTAACGAGGCTTGGACTTTGCTTGATGTTTATGCTCCAAATGTTGAGGATACAGCTTTTGTTGTGGACATATCTTTATTACTTGGACACGTAAATTCTAATGTGATGATTGGGGGAGATTTAAATGTGGTATTGGAGCCTTTATTGGACAAGTATCCAAGAGCAATTAAGAAATCTAAAATGGCAGTGCAAGTGACTAATATGATGACAGATTTGAATTTAGTTGATATTTGGCGAAGATTTAATCCTACAGAGAAAGATTTTTCTTTTTATTCTTCACGCCATAATTCTTTTTCAAGAATTGATTATTTTTTAATTTCAACGCATTTGCAAGATAGGGTTATATCTGTGGATTATAAGGCAAGGTATACAGAGCCGTTGTCATACCCACACTCCTGTTCGGCTCCGAATCATGGGTCCTCTACCGGCACCACCTACGGCTCCTAGAACGCTTCCACCAGCGTTGTCTCCGCTCCATCCTCAACATCCATTGGAGCGCTCACACCCCTAACGTCGAGGTACTCGAGATGGCAGAGGTCGACAGCATCGAGTCCACGCTGCTGAAGATCCAGCTGCGCTGGATGGGTCACGTCTCCAGAATGGAGGACCATCGCCTTCCCAAGATCGTATTATATGGCGAGCTCTCCACTGGCCACCGTGACAGAGGTGCACCAAAGAAAAGGTACAAGGACTGCCTAAAGAAATCTCTTGGTGCCTGCCACATTGACCACCGCCAGTGGGCTGATAACGCCTCAAACCGTGCATCTTGGCGCCTCACAGTTTGGCGGGCAGCAGCCTCCTTTGAAGAAGACCGCAGAGCCCACCTCACTGACAAAAGGCAAAGGAGGAAAAACCCAACACCCAACCCCAACCAACCAATTTTCCCTTGCAACCGCTGCAATCGTGTCTGCCTGTCCCGCATCGGACTGGTCAGCCACAAACGAGCCTGCAGCTGACGTGGACTTTTTTACCCCCTCCATAAATCTTCGTCCGCGAAGCCAAGCCAAAGAAGAAAAAAATAAGGCAAGGTTGGTTTCAGATCATTCATTACTATTATTAGAATATCAGAGTTTGCAAGATGTTCAGAGAACCCCAAGATGGAGATTTAATACTATGCTATTACAAAAACCAGAATTTATTAGTTATTTAAAAAAACAAATTGAGGTTTTTATTAGTAATAATATTAATTCTGTTTCTAGTCATTTTGCTTTATGGGATGCAATGAAAGCTTTTTTACGAGGTCAAATTATTAGTTATGCTTCTAAAGTAAAGAGAGAGAATCAGAGAGATTGAAGATTTAGAGAAAAAGATAACTGTTACTGAAAAAGAAATTCAAAAAAATGCTACCGAAATGCAAAAGAATCAGTTAACTAATTTAAAATTTAAGTATAATGAATTACAAACATATCGGTTTGAATGTTTAATGAATCGAACTAAACATAAGTTTTATGAATGGGGTGAGAAAGCTCATAAAGTCCTCTCATGGCAGTTAAAAAAAAGAACAATTATCTAGGATTATACCAGCAATTAGAAAGAAATCGGGCATTACTTTTAGACAAAAAGAAATTAATGAGGAATTTTGTAATTTTTATAAAAAAATATATACTTCAGAATGTAAAGATGTAACTGAAGATGCAATAGATTCTTTTTTGAAAAATATTAAATTGCCACAACTGAATCCAGAAGATAGACAAGAGTTGGATAAATCTTTTACAGAAAATGAAATTGAAATGGCAATAAGAGATATGCCAAATGGAAAGGCACCTGGTGAGATGGGTTTTCTATAGAGTTTTATAAAACTTTTTATGTTGTTACATCGTCTATTTATAAGGATGTAATACAGCAAATTTATAACACTTTTCAATTACCTGAATCTTGTTTTAATGCTATAATTACAGTTATACCAAAAAAAGATAAAGATCCTTTGCAGGTTTCTTCTTATCGACCAATATCATTGTTAAATGTGGATTATAAAATTGTAGCTAAAGTTATGCTAATAGATTAGCTCAATATTTACCTAAAATAATACATAAAGACCAAACAGGATTTATAAAAAATAGATATGCATCTGATAATATTTTGCATTTAATAACTTTGATAAATAAATCTAAATCTCAAATGAATTATCCAATAGTGGTTTCATTGGATGCAGAAAAGGCTTTTGACAGAGTGGAATGGAAGTTTTTATTTAAAATACTGGAGAAATTTTGTTTTGGTTCCTCGTTTATTGGATTGATAAAGGCTTTATATAATAGTCCGAAGGCTAGAGTTGCTACCAATGGGCAGATTTCAGAATCTTTTGATATAACAAGGTCTACTAGGCAAGGATGTCCATTGTCGCCTGCTTTATTTGCCATAGTTATTGAACCTTTGGCACAATTAATATGTCAAAATGAAAATGTTAAGGGTATGAGAGTTTTGAATGAGGAATATAAGATTAATTTATTTGCTGATGATGTTTTATTATATTTGGTGGATCCTGATATCTCTTTACCAGCAATTCAAGAATCTTTAGAAAATTATGGTCAATTATCTGGTTATAAGGTAAACTGGGCTAAAAGTGAAATTTTGTCAATTTGTAAAGATGATTATTCAATATATAATATTAAAAATTTGAAGTGGACTCAACAAATTAAATATTTAGGAATTAATGTTAATACAGAATATCACGATTTATATTCAATTAATTATCTTCCTTTAATAAAAAAGATTAAGTTAGACTTGATTAGGTGGAAGGATTTACCTTTATAAAAATGAATATTTTTCCTCGGATACAGTATTTGTTTCAATCAATTCCTTATTTAAAAAAAAAGTTTTTTTAAGGATTTATATAAAGCAGTTAGAGACTTCTTATGGAAGGGAAAATTTCCGAGGGTAGCAATGAGAAAGTTGATGTGGGATTTTCAATTTGGAGGTTTGAGACTACCGAATTTTCAACATTATTATGAGGCAGCTCAATTTAAATTTCTTAGTGCATTAATGAATATGGAGGACCCACCTAGTTGGGCAAAGGTATAAATGGCAGTTATTTTAGAAAAATTTCCACATGAGTTTTTGTTTCGATGGAATAAAAATTTATTACGAAGTTATGATGTACCAATATTGAAACATTTATTGAATTTATGGACAAGTAAACTTAATAAATTGGGGCTTAAAAATAAATGGTCTGGGTGATTGCCATTATATAATAATCAACTTGTTCCTTTTACAGTCTCCAATATTACTTTGAAACAATGGGAAAGGAAAGGAATAAAAAATTTACCAGATTGTTTTTTTGAAGGATGTTTTTGTTCTTTTGAGGAATTACAAAGGAAATTTGGTATTAGTGGAAATTCTGTATTTGTATACTATCAGTTAAGATCATTTTTAAAACAGATATGTGGCCGACATATGATTTTATTGCCTGAAACTAGTTTTGAGAAATATGTACTTTCCATACCAAAAAAGGGGTATATATCTGATTTGTATTGTATTTTACAAGAAAATGAAAACAAGACAGATTGGGATAAAGATAAGTTGAAATGGAAAAAAGATTTAGGTTCAATAATAGCTGAAGAAGCCTGGATGGAAATTTGTCAGAATAGTATTCGGAAATTGATTAATGCTAGATTAGCGATGATTAATTATAATTTTATACATCAATTATATTTAACACCAGAGAAATTAAAAAAGTTTGGTCTTAGTAAGGTAGATTGTTGTTTTCGTTGTGATCAGACGGCCAATACTTTTTTTACACACAGTTTGGTTTTGTGATCGATTGCAACAGTTTTGGAAAGGTATTCAATCTATATTTAATAGTTTATATAATACCTATGTTGTATTAGATCCTGATATATTTTTATTAGGGAATATGCAATCATTAATTGACTTAGGCTTAAATGATTATCAGATCTCTTTTATCTATTTAGCCTTAGCGGTGGCTAAGAAATCTATAGCACTTACTTGGAAAGATAGAAATATATTAACCCTAGATAGGTGGTATTTAGAGATGAAGACTTGTTTAATTATGGAAAAGATATCTTTTTCAATTCAAGATAAGATATCTTTTTATAAGCTGAAGTGGACTCCATTTGTTAAGTACATGCAATTAAGTTTGACAAATATATTTTATGTGTGATATTTTAGATTTGATAACATTTTTTTATTAGTATTTTTATTTGTTTTTTTGTTTGTTTGTGAGTATTTTTTTATAATATTACTAACTTTATTAATTCTTCACTCTTTATTTTGGAGGGAAGGGTGGGTTTTTCATATATATATATATAGATTTTTTTTAAGTGGCCGTATATATGGTGGGGGGGGGTTAGATTGATTTAAGTTAGGTCATTAATGCTGTGTTGTAATAATGACTTTATTTTTATTTTTCTTTAAATGTAATTTTTTGTTTTATTCATGTGATAAAATCTTTAAATAAAGTTTAAAAAAAAAGTGAATTGGTAATGAGGAAATAGAGACCTCTTGATATTCCTGCTAATGAAGAGTGGGGGGTGATTCATCAGGTGGTTGTTCCTAAAAATTACTGGAAGGAAATTTTAAATTTAGCCCACAGTATGCTTTTAGGTCATCATCTTGGAGTGAAGAAAACCTTGGATAAGATTTCAAAACAATTTTTCTGGCCTGGTTTGAGGAAGGATATTGTAAATTGGTGCAGGACAAGTCATTTTTGTCAGGTTGTGGGGAAACCTAACCAGGGTCCTCCAGTGGCTCTATTACAACCTATTCCTGTTGTTGGGAAACCTCTCACTAGAGTTATTGTGGATTGTGTACGACTCTTGCCGAAAACGAAGTCTGGAAATCAGTACTTGTTAACGATTATGCATGCAGCATCAAGATTTCCAGAAACTATACCATTAAGAAATATTAAGACTAAAACGGTGGTAAAGGCTCAGTGTTTGAATTACCTGAAGAAATTCAGAGTGATCAAGGATGTAATTTTATGTCTGGATTGTTTCAACAATTAATTGATGAGTTGGGAATAAAACAGATCATTTCATCTGCATATCATCCTGAAACTCAGGGAGCTTCAGAAAGATTTCATTCTACTCTTAAAAATATGATGAGGATTTATTGTTTGGAGAATGGGAAAGATTGGGATGAAGGTATTCATTTACTGTTGTTTGCAGCAAGAGAGGCTGTGCAGGAGTCATGAGGTTTTAGCCCTTTTGAAATCAGGTTAGAGGACCTTTAATGTTGATAAAAGAATAGTGGTTTAATGAGGATGTGCAGTTGGACTTGCTGGATTATGTTTCTAAGTTTAAAGATAGGCTACAAAAAGTGTGGACTTTAGCTCAAGAGAATTTAGATATGGCTCAGGGTAAAATGAAGCGTTTATTTGACAGGAAAGCTCAAGTGAGGAATTTTAAGGTAGGAAGTAAAGTTTTGATTTTGTTTCCAACACATGACAATCCTTTGAAAGCTAGATTTTCTGGTCCATACACAGTTAAATCAAAATTGAATGATGTTAACTATGTTGTTAACACCCCAGTTAGAAGGAATAAATCTCAGGTTTGTCACATAAATATGTTGAAACCTTATTATGAGAATAATGGTCGTGGAGAACAATCTATATCAGAGGTGTTGGCTGTTGACAGAGTGGAGGAAGTGGTGGATCATGAGATTATGGAAATAAAATCTTGTGAGGGTAACCTTAAAGAAACCATGGTTCCTGTGCACTTGTCTAACTCAGAAATTTTGAAAAATTTAGAGGAAAAGTTAGTTCATCTTAATTCACAAGAACAGATACAGTTGAAGGATTTAATTTTAAAGTACACAGATCATTTTCCTGATGTTCCAAAAAGGACATCAGCGATTCATCATGATGTGGATGTTGGAGAGGCAAATCCCATTAAACAACACCCATACAGAATAAACATTCAGAAAAGGAAAATTATGGATCATGAGGTGGAATATATGTTGAGAAATGATATTATTAGACCTTCAAACTCAAATTGGAGTTCTCTTTGTATTCTGGTACCAAAACCAGATGGAACTGTTAGGTTTTGTACAGATTACAGGAAGCTTATTGCAGTATCTAAAACGGATGCTTATCCTATTCCAAGAATAGATGATTGTATTGATAAGAATGGAAAAGCTAAATTTCTTACTAAATTGGATTTGTTGAAGGGTTATTGGTATGTGCCTTTAATTGAGAGAGGAAGGAATTTTTCAGCTTTTGTTACTCCATCTGGCTTATATGAGAACAATGTGTTACATTTTGGCATGAAAAATGCCCTGCAACATTTCAAAGGATGATTAATTCAGTAATCCAATGGTTAACACATACAGATGCTTATATTGATAATTTGGTCATAAAAAGTGACTCAAGGGAAGAATATTTGAAGCAATTGGACAAATTGTTTGCAAGATTATCCAAAGCAATCTTAACTGTTAATTTAGCCAAGAGTCAATTTGCAAATGTCACTGTGACATACTTGGGTTATGTAGTTGGTCATGGCAGTTGCACATATTCAAGTAAAAGTGAATGCAATTTCTGAGTTTCCTATTCCCAATGGTAAGAAAGCAGTGAGAAGGTTTTTAGGAATGGCAGGATATTATAGGAAATTTTGCTGAGGTTGCTCTTCCTTTAATTAAACTTTTGAAGAAAGAGGAGAAATTTGTGTGGACTAAAGAGTGTCAGACAGCTTTAGAAAATTTAAAGGAGATGCTATGCCATTGTCCTGTATTAAAATCTCCTGACTTTGATAAACCTTTTTCTCCCTCAATTTTGAGAAAGGTCCTCACCCCACAATTTCTGACCTACCGGCTTCCCCCAGGGCCACCTCGTCCGCTTGGCATTCCAGAATAGGCAGCCACCGTGCTTCTCATAGGGAAGGGAAGAATTGACTCGTCACCTTGGTGTGTGCAGGTCCAGGGGAGCGCAGGCTCTGCAGAACGCTAGCCAGTTGCCTGGGGTCAGGGGGCCTGCTCAGGGACCAGGGGACAAAAGCCACAAAAAACCGCTCACCATCCGCACTCCACAGTCGCATTCTTCGCCGGACTCCACGTAGCCATTTCCACACTCCGTCGTCTCGAAGAGCTGCAAGGAAGCAGAGTGCGAGCCAGAGATGATGGGGGGGGGGGGGGAGCTGCGCAGCGGTCACTGAGGCAATGGTCGTTGGCAGGAGTGCAGGGCACCGATGAGTGTCCTGAGAGATGGGATCGACCCGTCAAGTCAGGGCCCAAGATGGCCGCACCTGTGAGCCACAGCAGCTTTGAGGGGTTGCACGCTCTGGGGAAGCAGAGGACTGGCACAGGGCAACAGAAAACAGGGAGACAACCACCCCGAACCCCCATCTGAGAAGGAGAAGGAGTAGCAGAAGTGATGTCCCATGGGACGGCGACCACGGCGGTGGATCAGCGAGGGTGCTCTGACGCTGAAGAACACATGGTCATGAGCTGCAGGTGAGTTGAGGCGAGGGACCTGCGCAATTTGCAGATGAGCGTTTCGCTCCAGGCTGCTGGGGACTGGCTGAAAGGGGGGAACCAGGTATTGGAACTGGGATGCGACGGAATGCAAAAGGGCGTTGAAGGCTTCCTGATCATGTTGGGGTTCAGAGCTGGAGCCAGGGTGCTGAGGGAAGGCTGTGAGAGCGCTGGGGGTGAATTCACAGACACTCAGTGATGGGGGGGGGGGTGGGGATTCACTTTTACTTCTCTGACGAAGAGGCACCCAGCAGTTTCTGCTGATGGTGAATCTGTTTGACTTATGGCAAAATAAATAAATTTCATGCAATATTACACTTCACTACACAACAATAAAAGGAATCTCGAAAGACATTAAGCTGGGAAAGGGGGCAGAAAGATTCACGAAGACCATTGCTGCCCTAATTACAAGGAGAGGCTGGAAGTTTTCTCCCTGGAGCGTAGAGTGGGTGGGGGGTGGATTCTAGTGATTTATAAAACCACGAGGGGCACGAAGTGTCACAGTTTCTTCACCACAGGAAGGGGAATCTAAAGCCAGATGTGGATTAAAGCCGAGAGGGGTAAGAGTTACCCGAGGGTAATTTCCCACAGAGAATGATGGATGTATGCTGGAAGTTGGCACAGTCGGAACATTTGCCGGTATCTGGATGTGGGCCAAACACAGGCAAAGGGGGATGAGCCCGGCTGGACAATCTAAGCTGAAATGGCCTGTTTTTGCTCTGTGTTGATTGTCCCACCAGGGGTTGGTCTGGCATTTTCCATTTTGATTGCAGATTTTCAAACCTGCCCTGATTTTTGGCTCATTCATGAAGGTTGGTCACAGGTCTGCCAATAGAAGCCATGGATATCTGTGAGGTTCTCCATAGGTGATTGTGTGGAACACATTGAGAAACCTTGTAGTGGCACAGGTGAGCAGCGATGGGTCAGTTTGTGGACGATACAAAGCTCAGATGCGTTGTGGACAGCATTGAGCATTGTTGTAAGTTGCAACAGATGTAGGCAGGATGCAAGGTTGGGTGGAAAAGTGGCAGAGGGAGTTCAGTCTGGGTAAGAGTGAGGTGAGTGGTTAGCGCAGAACTATTACAGCGCCAGTGACCCAGGTTCGAATCCAGTGATGTCTGTAAGGAGTCTGTACGTTCTCCCTGTTTCCACATGGGTTTCCCCAGGGGCTCTGGTTTCCTCCCACTATGCTAAATGTACCAGGGGGTTGTAGATTAATTGGGGTATTTGGGGGACACGGGCTTGTGGGCAAGAAGGGCTTGTTACCATGCTTTATGTCTAAATTTAGCAAAACAAAATTAAAAATAATTTTTAAAAAGTTAAAATTTAATGCATTTTGTTAGGTCAAATTTGAAGGCAGAATACATGGTTAATGGTAGGACACTTAACAGTGTGGAAGAACAGAGGGACTTTGGGATTTAAATCCAGAGATCTCCATACCAGGCAGAATGCTCTCTGCGGTCCACCTGTAGAAGTTTACGATAGACTTCGGTGACATACTGAATCTCCTCAGACACCTAACAAAGTATAGCCCTTTCTTTATGATTGCATCAACATGGAGGCTCCAGGACAGGTCCTCGGAGATGTTGACACTCAGGAATTTGAAGTTCTCGACCCTCTTCACTGCTGAGCCTTCGGTGATAACTGGGTTGTGCTCCCCTGACTTCCTCCTGAAGTCCACAATCATCTCCTTGGTTTTGCTAACATTGAGCGCAAAGTTGTTGTTACACTATTTAACAATCTCCCTCCTGTACGCTTCCTCATTGCTGTTTGTGATTCTGCCGACAACTGTGGTGTCATCGGCAAGTTTGTAAATGGCATTGGAATTGTTCTTGACCACACAGTCGTGAGTAGAGCAGTGGGCTAAGCACCCATCCTGGAGATGCGCCTGAGTTGATGATCAGCATAGTTGATAGATACAGGTCAGGCTAACATTGTGGGCTGAAGGGCCTCTGTTTTATGTACTGCCTTGAAGCTCCGGAGACCCGGGTTCAATCCTTATTTCTGCCACTGTCTTTGGGGAATTTGCACACACTCCCTGTGACTGCCCGGGTCAACAAGTTAATTGGCTGCTGTAGACGAATTGAAGTAGATGAGAGGCCGCTGGTTGGCCTGGTCTCTGTGGGCCAAATGACCTGCTTCCCCGCTACTCCCTTCTAATCTCTCACCCATATGCCAGGTTCAATTAGTCACCAGTCTGCTTTTCTCAGAAATCCAACTGCGTGTAAAATCAACACTTGTATTCCTAGTTCCCTGTGAGCCTGGGTGAAGGGGAACGAGTCAGCTGGCGACAGTTAGGAACACATCCAGGAATGTCTGTAGCCAGATCGCTCCTGGGCTCTACACCTGCGACACAGATTTGAGCACCCGTGGTCCTGCTCATTCTCATGGGGTACCAGAGGCTCTGGTTCAAAGCCAGAGCGTCCCAAGATTGGCTGGGAAAATTGGAATGAGGTATCAAATTGTTGCTTCATGCAAGATAAAAACTGGACAGACAAGGTGTGTTTACAATTTAGATGTATTTCTGCTTTAAAGGTCTGGGTACAATGGGACTAGGCGGAAAACATACATGACTGCAGTTTAAGAATATGCAACGACACCCAAGTGTCACTGTGCATCAGTCATTGAAAGTGAAAAAAGCGAATGGTATGTTGGCATTCACAGCAAGAAGATTCGAGTACAGGAGCAGAGAGGTTCTACTGCAGCCATACAGGGCCTTGGTGAGACCATACCTGGAGTATCGTGTACGATTTTGGTCTCTTTATCTGAGGACAGGAATCCTTGCCATAGAGGGAGTGCAAAGAAGGTTCACTAGATTGATACCAGGGATGGC
This sequence comes from Narcine bancroftii, assembly GCF_036971445.1. Classification (NCBI taxonomy): domain Eukaryota; kingdom Metazoa; phylum Chordata; class Chondrichthyes; order Torpediniformes; family Narcinidae; genus Narcine; species Narcine bancroftii. Next base: position 211,670,565 of record NC_091472.1, read on the forward strand.
AGGACTTGCATATGAAGAAAGGATGCATCGACTAGGCTAATACTCACTGGAATTTAGAAGATCGAGGGGGGATCTTGTAGAAACGTATAAAATTCTTAAGGGATTGGACAGGTTAGACCCAGGAAGGTTGTTCCCGATTTTGGGGAAGACCAGAACCAGGGGGGGGGTCACAGTTTAAGGATAAGGGGGAGGACTTTTAGGAGTGAGATGAGAAAACAATTTCTCTGAGAGTGGTGAATCTATGGAATTCTTTGCCACAGGAAGTAGTTGAGGCCGGTTTCTTGTCTATATTAAAGAATAAGTTGGATTTGGCCCTTGGATTGGGGGAATGGGGAGAAGGCAGGAACTGGGTACTGATTAGACAATCAGCCTCGATCAATATGAATAGGAGTGCAGGCTTGAAGGGCTGAGTGGCCTACTCCTGCACCTATTTTCTATGCTTGTATATTTAACTATTTTTAGTATAAAGCTTCAAGAGCTGGAATATTTTAGAAAATGCCATCTACATACATATTTGCTAGAGTCATTGAGCACGCGAACAGGCCCTTCGCCCCACGGAGGTCGTGCTGAACATCACCCTCCCATTAACACCAGACCCATTTAATTCTCCCTGCCTTGCCACCAGCTCCCCCCTTCACCAAGATTTCAACACTCACTTATGCACCACCTGCAAGTTGTAGCACCTGCGCACCCGCACATCTTGGGAATGCGACTGGAAACTGGAGCACCTGGGGTCAAGATGCAAGGAGTGGGGGTGGGGAGGGGTGGAACATGAAAACTCCACGCAGAGAGTGGAGGCTGGGATTGAACCTGGCCGCTGGGGCAATGAGGATGGGGCTCCACTGATTGCAGCACTGCCCTGCCAGATGCATCTCAGCATACATTGCTGACTAGGCTTCTGCATATCTGAGTGTACATTGCTTCAGTTCTGCTGTTACCTGTAACAATATCTGCATCATAGCTAAACATTGAGAGATACAGATTAAAGTGGACAATTGAATTATTTGGAATACAGATATAACCCCACTTTACGAATACTCCAATTACCAAAATTTGCTTTTACCAAGAGAGCTGAGTTCACTTTTATGAAAGGATTTGATTGGGTTTTTGCTTTTGTGAAAATACCCTTCTACAGTGGTGAGTGGGTCTTTGCTTTACGCCATTCTGGCTGGAAAGGTTTCATAGAAACACTCTAGTTTTGTAAAAGTGGGGTAGACCTGTATAAAGTTTTGAATACAACATTTATTTGGACAAATTAAATTTAGACCTATAGCACGATGACAGGCCCTTCCAGCTGGTGCCGCCCAAATACACCCCGCTATGATTAGGTGCGAAGAATCTGGAACCCCCGGAGGAAACCCACGCAGACACAGAGAGAACATATAAACCCTTTACAGACAATGCAGGATTTGCACCCCGGTCGCTGGTGCTGTAACAACGTTGCGCTAATTACTAAACGAAAAGTGGCACTTTTAATCTCTCTAAATTATGTTTATAAATTGTACAAGTGCAACCCGCCAAGACAGCGTTCCCCAATCCTCAGTGCAAAAAGACGCAGTCACACAACCAGACTTAACACACACAAACAATACAAGTATTTTATCTATAAAAATAAATAAATAAATTGTTTTGTGCAAATAAGCATCTCGGGTGGTTAGTGTGAGCAGTTCCTTTGGTCGTTCAGCATTCTTACTGCCCTTGGGAAGAAGCTACTCCTCAGCCTAGTGGTGCTGGCTCTGATACTCCTATACTTCCCTGACAGGAAGAGCTGAAAAATGCTGTGTGCGGGGTGGAGGGGGTCCTCAACGATTTTGCATACATTCTACAGACAACAATCCCAGTAGATCATGTCGATGTAGAGGAGGAGGGAAAAGGAGACTCCAGTGATCCTCTCTGCCACTCTTATGGTCCTGTGGGTTGATCTCCGATCAATTTCTCTGCAGCAACTGTACCACATTGTGATGCAGCCGGCCAGGATGCTCTCAATAGAGCTCCTATAGAAATTTGTTATAATGGTGGCTGGTAGCCTTGCCCGTTTCAGTCTTCTCATGAAGTGCAGTCATTGTTGCGGCTTCCTGACAAGTGAGATGTTGAGAGTCCACAATAGGTCACTAGTCAAGTGAACTCTATGGAACTTGTGCTCTCCACACTCCCCACTCTGGAGTTGTTGATGTGTAGTGGAAGGTGGTCGTTCCTGGTCCTCCTGAAGTCCACAATCATCTCCTCCATCTTGTCCGCAATGAGACTCAGGTTGCGGCTTTCACACCATCTCATGAGATTTTCCACCTCTCCTCTGTAGTGCGACTCATCCTTGTTACTGATGAAGCCTGTGGCTATCGTGTCATCTGCAAACTTGATGACTCTGTTGGATCTGGCAATGCAGTCGTGGGTCCGTTACGTAAACAGGACCAGGCTAAGCACACAGCCCTGAGGTGTGCCAGGGCTCAGTGTGACGGTGCTTGATACTCTGTTATTGACCTGGACATTAGGAAGTCCAGGATCCAATTACAGGGGGAGGGGGTTTAAGTCCCAGCGAGGACAGCTTCTCCACCAGTGTCGATGAACAACAGCCTGGTGTAAGAGGCGTTGTTCTCCAGGTGGGCCAGGATGGAGTGAAGCAATAACTCCAGCATAGTATCATCTGTGGAACAGTTTCTTCGATAGGTGAATTGAATGGATTCAGCGTCTCTGGGAGATGTGCTTTGATGTGTTCCATCACCAGATACTCAAAGAATAATGATGGATGTCAGTGCCACAGGGCGGTGGTCATTGATGCCTGTTATTGTCACTCTCCTAGGTACCAGGATGATAGTGGCTGACCTGAACCCTACTGGAACGAAGGACCAGTGCAGTGATGCGTTGAAGATGTCCATGAAGACTTCCATCAATTGGTCTGCGCAGCCCTTCAGTACCCAACCAGGTACATTGTCTGGTCCCGCCGCCATGTGCAAGGTCATATTGGATAGGATTCTCCTTACCTCAGCCACAGCCATGAAGGGCGTTTGTTCATCAGGGGGACACAGAGCTTTCTTTGGCATCATCCTGTTCTTCTCTTCAAACCGTGCATAGCAGGTGTTCAGACTGTCTGGACGGGAGGCATCGTTAACCTGAACTCACAGGTTGGCTTGTAATCCATTATAGTCTTGCTCCCTTGCCACATGCGCGTCATGTCACACAGCTGTCTGTGGATCTTCTGTGCATGCCCTGCTTTGCCTTCCTGATTGCATGGGAGAGTTCAGCCCTGGCTGATCTTAGTGCCACCCTATCCCTGGTACTGAAGGCATCACAAGAGGTTAGGAAAAATGGTGGAGGCATTAGGTATAAATAAGGAGGTAGTGAAATGGATTCAGCAATGGTTGGATGGGAGGTGTCAGAGAGTAGTGGTAGAAAATTGTTTGTCCAATTGGAGGCCAGTGACTAGTGGAGTTCCTCAGGGATCGGTCCTGGGTCCACTATTGTTTGTTATATATATTAACGATCTGGAAGTAGGGGTGGAGAATTGGGTAAGCAAGTTTGCGGATGATACAAAGATTGGTGGTGTTGTGGACAGTGAGGAATATTACTGTAGATTAAAAGGTGATTTAGGAAGGCTGGAGGTGTGGGCTGAGAATTGGCTGATGGAATTTAATAAAGATAAGTGTGAGGTGTTACATTTTGGAAAGGCAAATCAAAATAGGTCATATGCATTAAATGGTAGGCTATTGAGATGTGCAGAGCAACAAAGGGATTTAGGAGTTATGGCAAATAGTACCCTCAAGGCTGATACTCAGGTAGATGGTGTGGTGAAGAAGGCATTTGGAATGTTGGCCTTCATAAATTGGAGTATTGAATTCAAGAGTTGGGAGGTTATGATGAAATTGTACAAGGCATTGGTGAGGCCAAATTTGGTCACCAAATTATAGGAAAGATATAAACAAAATAGAGAAAATACAGAGAAGGTTCACGAGAATGTTGACAGGATTTCAAGGTTTGAGTTACAGGGAAAGGTTGTGCAGACTAGGGCTTTTTTTCTCTGGAGCGTAGAAGATTGAGGGGGGACTTGATAGAGGTGTTTAAGATTTTAAAAGGGACAGACAGAGTAAATGTCGATAGGCTTTTTCAGTTAAGAGTGGGGGAGATTCAAACTAGAGGGCATGGTTTAAGGTTGAAGGGGGAGAATTATAAGGGGAACATGAGGAGAAATTTCTTTAAGCAAAGGGTGGTGGGGATGTGGAATGAGCTTCCGGCGGATGTGGTTGAGGCGGGATCATTGGTTACATTTGAGGATAGACTGGATAGATACATGGAGAGGAGAGGACTGGAGGGGTATAGACCGGGTGCTGGTCAGTGGGACTAGGAGGGTGGGGATTTGTTACGGCATGGACTAGTAAGGCCGAACTGGCCTGTTCTATGCTGTAAGTGGTTATATGGTTATCACGAGCTCTGAGAAGGCCCAGACCTCAGCATCCAACCATAGTTTCTGGTTAACCTTGGTTGTGAAGCATTTGATTGCGGAGACATCCTCAATGCACTTGCTGATGCAGCCAGTCACTGAGCTTGTGTACTCCTCTCTGTTTTCATCACTGCTGTAGGTGGCTACGTCCCTGAAACAGCTCCAGTCCGTAGTCTTAAAATGGTCTTGCAGCGCTGCTATGGTCTATCCCACCCACGTCCTGATCTCCCTGCAAACTGACCTCTTTGCTTTGCCAGCGGTCTGTACACCGGGGTTAGCAGGACAGATATGTAATCTGAGTAACCAAGGTGGGGGCGAGGTGAAGCCTTGTATGCACCAGGGATGTTGGTGTACACCCAATCCAGGATGTTTTCTCCTCTGGTGGAGAAGTTCACATGCTGTTCAAACTGTGGTGAGACCGTTTTCATGTTGGAGTGATTGAACTTGCCAGCAACATTAAGCTGCAAAGTCTGGCTTTGCCAATGCCACTGTAAAGTATGTCATGAATTCACCCTCGTTAGCCGAAGGCGGAACGTAGACTGCGACAATCGGTGTGGACGAGAATTCCCTGGACAGATAGAAGGGTCTGCATTTCACCAGTGGGTACTCTATCTCTGCTGAGCAGAAGGTCTTCACAATTGGTGCACCAGTTCTCGCTGGTGTTCCCTTCCTCGAGTCTTGCCAGAAGCAGCAGCATCTCTGTCTGCCCTGAAGGAGATGAGGCCATCCAGCTGGATCGCAAGGGCTGGAAGACGGTCCTGGAGCCATGTTCCTGTAATCACCAGAGCATAGCAGCCCTGCAGTTCTCTCTGGTTCAGATGTACAAGTCAATATATACTCTGTTTTCATGAAGAATTATACTGTTGATTCCTTTTCCATAATAAGATCACCCTCGTCGCAACCTCTTCCCAATGTTATCCTCGATTGTAAAATATAGAAGCCTGTGCTTTTTTTAAATGCACCTGTTTAGCTGGCCGCAAGTCAGAATTTTGGTGGGCCTGTAATTCGTACACTGTACATAACAATAAACTGATTATCAAAAGCTCAGCTCAAACCAGCAATTGTTCGAAAGAGAAAAAAGTACAGAAGCGATATTTATTCTGTAAAATGGGAGAAGCAATCTGATGTCCCTGGCCAATGCGCAGGAGGGGATTTGAACCAAAGTAGGCTCTGTTTTTAAATCGGTCACCAGATGTTTTTATCTCAGCAGCGAAACATTTTACCTGTGTTCAACAAGAAAGTCCACAGACATATTGATAAGCAAAGGGGTTGGAGTGGACAAAGGGGGTTGGGGCTGAAATAAGTTTATTTCAGATTACTTCAAATACATACCCCCAAGTTAGGAATTCATAAATAAAGATTAAAAGGGGATGTTTAAATAGACGAATAGATGAAAATGACTGGAAACAACTATATAAAAAAAGTATGACAAAAATTATTGATGAGAGAGTTAAATGGATTCAACAGTGGCTGGAAGGGAGATGCCAGAGAGTTGTAGAGGATAACTATTTGTCAGGCTGGAGGCCGGTGATGAGCGGTGTGCCTCAGGGATCTGTACTGGGTCCCTTGCTGTTTGTCATATACATTTATGACCTGGATGATGGGGTTGGATTAGTAAATACGCAGATGATTCTAAAATAGGTGGAATTGTGGGTAATGAAGGTGGTTTTCAAAGATTGCAGAAGGATTTGGACTGTTTAGAAGAGTGGGCTGAAAGATGGCAGATGGAGTTTAATGATAAGTGTGGTGCTTCATTTTGGAAGGAATAATTAAACAGGACGTACGTAGTAAAGGGGAGGGGACTGAGGAATGCAGTGGAGCAAAAAGACCTAGGAATAATGGTCATCGTTCCCTGTAGGTAGAATCTCATGTGGATAGGGTGGTGAAGAAGGCTTTTGGTATATTGGCCTTTGTAAATCAAAGCATAGAATACAGGAGTTGGGAGGTGATGTTGAGACTGTACAAGGCATTGGTGAGGCTAAGTTTGGAATACTGGGTGCAGTTCTGGTCCCCAAATTTTAGGAAGGATATCAACAAGGTAGAGAGAGAGTACAGAAAAGATTTACGAAAATGTTACCTGGGTTTCAGAATCTAAATTACAAAGAAAGATTGAGCAGATTAGGTCTTTATTCCTTGGAGCGTAAAAGGTTGAGAGGGGGTGGGGAATTTGATAGAGGTATTTAAGATTGAGGGGGGTAGATAGAGGTGATGTGGATCAGTTTTTTTCCCTTGAGGGTAGGATAGGTTGAAACAAGAGGTCATGAGTTAAGAGTTAAGGGGCAAAAGTTTAGAAGTAAAATGAGGGGGAGCTTCTTCACTCAGAGAGTGGTGGCTGTGTGGAATGAGCTTCCGGGAGAAGTAGTGGCGGCAGGGTCCATTTTGTCATTTAAGGAAAAATTGGATAGGTACATATGGGAGGGGAATGGAGGGTTGTGGGCAGGGTGCAGGTAGGTGAGACTAGAGGAGAGGATTTGGTTCTGTGTGGTCTAGAAGGGCAGAGGTGGCCTGTTTCTGTCCTGTAATTGTTATAGATAGTTAGGTAAACATTAGTTCAATATAATTTTTAACATCATTCATATTTATCTACTCAAAAATTAAACAAGTTGAATTGAACACTGTCTGATCTATGTTTTAGAAGTGGTCAGGAGGTTGATTCCTTTTTTCACTCTACTTGGGAGTGTTCTAGGATAAAGCCTTCTGGTTACAGGTTATAATGATCTTTTTTTGGAGAAAATACTGAAAGCTAAACTCCTGCAGGATCCAATGCTCTTTTTGTTGGGAAATATTAGAGTGGTTAGTATTAAATTACGATTAACTAGGTTTCAAATTGACTGGCTTTAGCTGTTTCTAGGAAATGTATAGCCATTACTTTGAAACCAGATAGGGATTTCAGGCTGGAGAAGTGGCATATGTTCATGTAGTCTATGTAATAAATATTTTTTTTTCTTGAAAGTATGTAGCCCATATTTATAGTATGTTGGTTTGAAGATGTAAGAGGTTCTTGGATCCCGTCCCACTGGTAAGCCTAAACTCCATCATTATAGGTATTGAATTAATAATTGCTACTGACATTCTCCTTGTTTCTTTTATTAGTTAATGATTAGTGGGTGGGGGAGGAGGAGGGTGGGAGGGACAAGGGTTTTTATTCTTTTACACATGTATTTTTTCTATGTATACTTTTGTTCAATATTTATGTACAGATGTGGCGTTATATGGCGAGCTCTCCACTGGCCACCGTGACAGAGGTGCACCAAAGAAAAGGTACAAGGACTGCCTAAAGAAATCTCTTGGTGCCTGCCACATTGACCACCGCCAGTGGGCTGATATCGCCTCAAACCGTGCATCTTGGCGCCTCACAGTTTGGCGGGCAGCAACCTCCTTTGAAGAAGACCGCAGAGCCTACCTCACTGACAAAAGGCAAAGGAGGAAAAACCCAACACCCAACCCACCAATTTTCCCCTGCAACCGCTGCAATCGTGTCTGCCTGTCCCGCATCGGACTTGTCAGCCACAAACGAGCCTGCAGCTGACGTGGACTTTTTACCCCCTCCATAAATCTTCGTCTGCGAAGCCAAGCCAAAGATGTACAGATGTGGTTTTAAAATTTAGAAATAAAATGTTTTTTTTTTAAGGTCCGTAAACATTGTAATTGTAGTTCACACAAAAACACTGGAGAAACGCAGCGTTCTTTATACATCAGATGTAAAGATACACGGCCAACATTTCGGGCCTGAGCCCTGCGTCAAGGTCTGAGCATAAAAATCACAGGCAAGAGGGAAGGAGGGTACAAGAGGAGAAGAAGCGGGGAAGTGATGGGCAGAGGGCACTGAGTGGAGAGGGAAGGTGATGGCAAGGTGGAGGGAAGGAGACAGAGGGGTGGGGTAGAGAAGGAGACTGGGGGTGGGGGGAGTAGCCTGACGGAAATGGGAGAAGCCGACGTTAATGCCATTAACTCATTAAGTGTTTGCGGGTGAGCCCTGGTTTAGCAGTACATGAAGCCATGGACTGACCTCTCACTTCCCACCTGTTTTGGCTGTCTGTCTCCCTCCCACCCATATCCACCTGTAGGCTCCTCCCTTGCCACCTCCTCTTCCCGCACCATTTTATTCAGGAGCCGGCCTGCTTTCAGCTCACGCCTTGATGAAGGGCTCAGGCCCGAATCGATGGTTATGTATCTTTAGCTTTGCTATATGAATAACTCTACATGACTTGCTCAGTTTCCTCAGCAATTATTTGTGCAAGAAAAATTCTTTTTGCTGTTGAGAAGCTTGTAAATAATCCCTCTAATTTTGCAGTCTCAAATTTGAAATTCTCCTCTCTAAAAGTACGATGAAACAGTTCATAATAAAAACAGAAATTGTGACTCAGACTTCAGAATTTCAACAACACATTGTACAAAGGACAATGCTCCTTTACTGCCAAATTAGTCAAGTCATGTCACATTTATTTGTTGTTCATTACAGTGAAAACGAGATAGTGTTTCTCCGGAACGTGGAGCTGCCATGGATAAATTTCCTCAGAAACTTTTTTATAAATAACATTTCACTCATTAAATATCATATTACATGTGTCCCCGGAGTTCAGAGGCCTCACAGCTTGAGGGGAGGCAGGTTCAGTGGCTGCCGACAATTGCCCCTTGTATGTGGGGGAGGAGTAGAATGGGAGGGGGAGAGAAGGGGAGAGGGGATTATGGGGAGAATTGTGTTCAAAAGCAGGTACAGTAACTCTGATTATCCGAAATCCTCAGTATCTGAAATTATTTTAAAATTTCGGATAAATAAGGGTATCTGAAATCTTAGTTTATCCAAAATATTTTCGGAGCCGAACTGACTGGGGACCTTGGGGGCCCCCAGTGCCAGCAGCGGCGGATCCCGGGGTCATAGCAGCAGTGGGGACTTCAGGCTCCCGGCCAGGAGCGAGGACCCTCGGTGGGGAGGTGCTGGTAACTGGCAGGGGGCGGGGGCAATTTTTTTTGGTGAGAATTAAACTTTATTTTAATGCAGTGGTTCCCAACCTTTTTCTTTCCACTCACATCCCACTTTAAGTAATCCCTATGTCATCGGTGTTCTGTGATTAGTAACGGATTGCTTCAGGTGGGATGTGGGTGGAAAGTCAAAGTTTGAAAGCACTGTTTTAATCATCCCTCATTGACTTGTTCAGTTCACAGTTTCAGAACTCCAAAGGAAATGGACCAATGACCATTTTTCTCAAGCCAAATATTTCAGAGGTTCTCAACCTTCACTTCCCACTCATATCCCACCTTAAGCAATTCCTTACTAATCACAGAGCACCCATGACATATGGAATACTTAAAATGGGATGTGAGTGGAAAGAAAAAGTTTGAGAACCACTGGGTTAATGCCTAAAAAGCCTTCCCTTGTTGTTTGTTGTGTGTGTTGCTGTTGCAATTGGGCTGTTTTAAAAAATGACCGGTTTTCCGAAAAAAAAGTTTATCTGTAACAGGCCTGGTCCCGACCATTTTGGATAATCGGAGTTGTACTGTAATATAGGATTAACATATTTACAGGAAGAGTTTGTGAGTGATGCTTTCAGAGCAGAAATTGGGTTGAAGGGCTGAACTGTCCCCTTCTGAGCTGAAAAGAGATAAGGTGATTATTGGATGGTGGGGTTACAACTAATAATTTACCTCTGGACCACTCTCCACATGCAGGGTAGGGAGGGTCCCGAGAATTCCTGGAGGATTTGATGGCGCCCCCCTCTCTCTCTTCTCTGGTGTTAATCCAATCCCCGCACTCCCCCACTCCTACTCTCGTAGAGGAAATGGTCTCATGATGGGAAAGGGGGAGAATTCAGAGAGGTTTTGACCCAATCATGACAGGACAGCAAAGGCAGTTTGTAGTGGAGGGAGTTTGAAGGTTCAACAAAGATAATATTCCCTGCTCCGTTTGGAGACTGAAGATTGTGGAACATCTCCGGCATACTGTAACACTCAAAATAAGAAAAAGAAGGTGAAACATAAAAGTGGTAGAGAAGATCACTGGTGTCTCCCTCCCCTATAGTGACGTGATCTGCCAGGGTCGTTTACTGAAGAGAACTATGTCCACCCTACATACAGCATCTTCCAGCTGCTCCTGCCAGGGAAGAGATCCAGGAGTATCAGAGCCAGCACCACCAGGCTGAGGAATAGCTTCTTCCCACAGGCAGTGAGAATGCTGAATGACCAAAGGAACTGCTCACACTGACCATCCGAGATGCTCATATTCATGAAATCTCATACTTTTGAAACTATATTTCTTTATTTCTAGATATCAATACTTGTCCTGCATATGCATTGTTTGACTGATTATATTTAATATTTTAATAATTTAGATATACAGCACAGTAACAGGCCATTTTGGCCCATGAGTCCGTGCCGCCCATTTCACACCCCAATAACCGCCGGAATGCTTGGAGCCGTGGGAGGAAACCAGAGCCCCCCCACCAGAGCCCCCCCCACCAGGGAAACCTACGCAGACATGGGGAGAGCGTACAAACTCCTTACAGACAGTGTGGGATTCGAACCCAGGTCCCCATCGCTGGTGCTGTAAAGGCGTCAGGCTGACTGGCTACTATGCCAACCGTGGCGTCCTGTTCAGAGTTTCTACGTTCTCCCTGTATCTTGAGTGGGTTTCCTCCCACCTCAAAACGTACAGGGTGGAGGAGTTGGTTAATGGGGGTATTTGTGGTTATGCCTGGTTATGTGTTGGCATACTTTGCCAAGGACTGGAGAACGCTGGTCCTTGTAAAATCAGATGACGATAAACGCGGCTTCACTTGATGGGCATGGAGAGTGAAACAGAATGGGAAAGCAAGTGGTCTATGAGTTGCTGGGTGAGGGCTTTGAGGGGCTGGGGAGAACCAAGTGAATATCTGTGATGGAGGGGAAATGATGTTTGGGCAGGTGATACAGATACTCCTGGGGCTTGTTAGTTAATAGATCAATGAGGAGAGGGAGTGAGAGAGAAAGGGAGAGAAGATAGAGAGAGGGAGAGAGGAAAGAAAAATAGAGAAAAGAGAGAGAAAGAGGGAGAGAGAATGAGGGAAAGGTGAACTGGAAATTGCTGGATAGCTGAAGAACTGGAAATACCCATTGGGTCAGGGTGCCCGTCTCCACAGATGCTGACTGACCCGCTGAGTAGTTCTGTTCCTTTCTGTTTGCACTCATAACCAGGAAAACCCGAGTGCAACCGAGTTCAAGTGCAGTTTGTGACAAGGGTTCGGGAAGTGGAGTTTGAATATCCTACCTTTGTTGGTCTGTTGAAGAGACAAGCTCCCCTGCCTCTCTGCAGGAATTCTTTGTACTCCATGATACTGCATTTGGAAAACTTGCGGGGGTGATAAAACCTGCAAGTGAAGGAGAGTCAGAATTCAAACAAACTGTAGCAAATCCACACTCTGTCCAATCAAGGCAAGTCCAAGTTTAAACTCCATAAGGTTCAACACAAGGTGAGGTGACAGGTTACCATGGTACAATCAACGAGGAGGGCCAGGAGGAATGGGCCAAGTGGTCTTACTCCTGCTCCTAACTGATTGCTTCTTACAATTCCGTTCTGATACAGCAACCAAACAGCCCAGATTGCACATACAAAAATCCATTTCCCCTGCTCCTGAAAGTGGTTCAGCAATTAGGTCCAAGTCTAACAAAACATTGCAGCACAGAGGTAGCAGCAGTTTGATAGCCAAAGGGCCGGGGACAGATTTCAAGTCAAGTTTATTGCCATCCGATTGCTGGATGTAACAGTTTTCTCCGGACCTCGGTACAAAACATGTAGACACACAACCAGACATAAAACACATACAAACAATACACCTACAGGACAGGTATTCACAAGTAGTGTTATGAGCCCAGAGGACCCCAAAACCCAGCAGCAATAGATATTCACCAAGACAAATGGTTACTTAAACAAAAGTTGCTTTTAATTTTATTTAAATATAAAAAACAGGATCAAACTCTAACTTATTACTATTAACAACTCCCTTCTAATTCTAAGTGCATTTGTATGTAATGTGTGTGTATAGGTTCCGAAAAATTCATTGATTCACAGTCCAAATTCACTTCTCATTCCTCCAAGTTCACTGGTATCAGGCAATTTTTATACTATGCACATGAATCTTCACCAGGCGTTGGTGCTTGAAAGGTAAATGGTTACCGCTCAGGAATGTTCTTGTCGGTTTTCAGAGAGATTTGTTGCTCGTTGGGCACAAACTGATTCCTTCCGATCAGCCATTTCAGTGTCTTGCCGAAGAAACTTGCCCCATCATGGGTTTTCCAAATGATAGGCTCTTCTTCCAGGTTACTCTTGTTCCTCTTGTTTCCCTTATTTCAGGAGAAACATTCTAGCCAGCCATTTCCTCTTATAAGGACAAGGGTTTTTAACAGGTTGAACTCAGAACTCACAACCCATCTTCAAAATGGGGTTTTCAACAAGCTGCCAGCTTGTCATGCTGCAGCCTCCAAACAATACTGGAGAACTGAATTTTCTTTCTCCCTTGCTCTCTGAAAGTATCTTGTTTGTTTTTTTTTCCTCTCTGCTTGTAAAAACCAGAACCACCACTTCCAAGGCTCGAAACCCAATCTTTGAAAGATCTTTATCAGCCACTTGAGCCCCAGACTTTCCCATTTGCACCTGCTTTTGAAAATTCCTTCCAAAAGCTATTTCATTGTCTTTGCAAAGGCTCTCGGAGCCTGGATGTCTGGCTTGAGCAATGCTCTTGCATTTTAAATGAGATGTATTTTGTAAGTATCTGACTGTGAAGTGACCCACATTAAAACCCCCACAACCTATCTCTTTTAAAGACATAATTATATATCAAATATAATAGTACAAATAAATATTGCTTTATGAATATGAGGAGGTCAGTGTGAGCATTTCCCTTGGTCATTCACCATTTTTACTGCCCGTGGGAAGAAGCAGTTCCTCAGCCTGGTGGTGCTGGCTCTGATCCTCCTGTTTCTCCTTCCCAACGGCAGCAGGTGGCGGGTGGGTGGAAGGAGTTCTCAGTGATTTTATGCACACTCTTCAGACAATGATCCAGGTAGATCACGTCGATGGGGGGGGGGGGGGGGGGGGGGAGGAGACTTTGACAATGCCCTCTTGCGGATCAGGTCCTGCCAGATCTCTCCACAGCACCGAGGCTTCTCAACTAACTGGAGGCGAAGCTTGACTGGTTTCCCTTGGGTGGAGGGGCTCAACCTCCCGCCAATGGCCCTGCCCCCTCCATGTATATTTCTCCATTTGCATGCCAGCCCAGGGCCAGCTGGCAAAGAGTTGAGCTAAAATGCTGCACAGCAGTGGACTGGCAAGGGTGGAATGGGACATCTGCGCTCTGGAGTGGAACAGGCCATTCAGCCCAACTCATCCAAGTGATCTACCCGAGCTCATCACATTTGCCTTAATTTGACTCATCCCCCTCTAAACCTTCAGGGTCTATGCTCAGTGGCCCTCCGTAATGTTTGGGACATTTTTTTCCTTTATTTTCCCCTATGTTCCACAGTTTTAACTTTGTAATTAAACAAATTTAATTAAAGTGCTCAATCCAGATTTCATTCAAGGTTATTTGGGGCCCAATTACACCCAACTGACCTACTTTTTTGAAGGGTGGGAGGAAACTGGAAACCCACGCAGACTCGGGGAGAATGTACAAACTCCTTCCGGACAGGGTGGGATTCGAACCTCAATCCCGATCGTTGGTGCTGGAACAGAGTTTCGATAACCGCTACCCTTATCATGCCGCCAGCCCTAACGGTTTGGCCAACGTCTAGTACTGTTTGATTCTCGTTTTTCAGTTTCGTAACGGCTTCTTCTGACGTTCATTGGCACATCCCTGGTCTTCATGTTGAAAAATGGCAACTAAGAACTCCACAAGTGATCAAAAGCTTCGAAGTAAACCTCGCTCTCTTATACCTGCACTAACGAAGCAATTAGACATACGCTGCCAGAGTTGGCGCTCGGGCGGACCCGCGGGGAGCGGTGATCCAGCACTCCCGCGGGATCCAGCTGCCCAGTCGACTGCTGTTGGCTCCGCACGGGCTTTGAACAGCCCGTTGAGGGAGTTGACGGTGGTTTTAGTTGAAATGTCTGCGCCTATTAATCGGTTGCAGCTGTGAGGGGCTGTGGACCTTGGGGGCAGCGGAGGACGGGAAGGTCACACACCGTCTGAGAGGGAGAAGTGGGGCAGGCGACCTGCGGGGACCTTGATCACGGCAGTGGACCAGTAAGGGGGCTCTGTGGCTGAAGGTCCAGTGGGCTGCTAGTGACTTGAGGCAAAGAAGCTGTAGGCTTCTGGAGGCCGCTGTCGGGAGACTCGTGCCAGGGTGCAGACTGCCGAAGACTGGCTCAAACTGGCTGGAGGGGTACTGGGTATCAGAACCGGAGGAGGTGCCAAGGGTCCTTGAATGTGTCGGAGGTTCAGAACTGGAGCTCGGGTTGCCAGTTGTTTGGACTGGACTTGGGGGAATGCGGAAGCGAATCTACGGATACTCTGTGATTCTGGGGGACTCTCTTTTGCCTCTTTCTGACTATAAGAGGCAATTCCTGCCAGTAGCGAATCTGTCTGCCTTGCAGCTAGCGAAAAGAAATGTCATATAATACAACACTATTTTATTCCTCTGATAATGAACTGAACCTTGAAAAAAGGAAAAAAATGTCTTTGTCCCAAACATTATGGCGGGGATCGCACCTGTCCAAAGGCCTTTTCAACAGGCAGTCCTCCCCTCCACTGCTGCATCTGTGGCAGGGCCCATACAGGGACAAGACTTCCATGCATCCGGTCCACGCGCAGTCAGAATTCACAACTCCCTGCTGAACCCATCACAAGGGAGCCCCCCCCCCACACCGTCTTCTTGTTTTCTGCCACTGCAATAATCGTTCCATCCCTGCCATTTTCCATGATTAATTCCCCAAGCGACCAACTGCAGCAGGAGATATCTACCCATGAATCTTGCAGTCCGCTATTATATCAGTTTAAATTTATATTCACTGCGTTTAAATTTGATTTCCAGTACTAAAAGACATCTTGTTATCTAAATTCGAGATTTCTTTATCGTTATGAAACAGGTGTGACATTACACAAAACTTCCTCTAGTATGCTGTAAAGCAAAGATTCGTCATCGGCAGAAATTGCCTGAAGCGCCCCTTAGTCAAAGGAGAAGCAAAATAGAGACCCCCACAGAGGCACCGGGTGTCCGTAGATTCGCCTCGAGCGCTCCTATAGCCTCTGTGGCTGCAGAGTCCGCTGGCAAGCTGAGCTCCAGATCCAAACCTCCCACCCAATCAGAAAGACCTCAGCGCCCTCCCGCATTCCCAGTGTCAGCAGTCCGCAGCCTCCGAGGGTTCGTGTGCCCGAGCCACCAGCAGCCCGCCACCTGTGCTTCTTCAGCCGCAGAGCCCCCTCACTGCGGTTACCGTCCCTTGGGACATCTCTGCTTCTCCTTCTCAAACCAGGGAGGGGGTTCTCCCCATTTTCTGGTGCCCTGAGCCAGTCCTCAGCTTCCCCAAAGTCTGCCACGCCTCATGGCCATTGCCGATCATAGGTGTCACATTTGTGGCCCGAAATGTGAAACTGATAGCATCATCAACACATGATTTACCCATTGAACATCAGCGTGTATTTATTTCTCTGCTTCCATTATTCCACCATTCCGCGCCTGCATACATCGCACGCATGCCCTCTGACCTCCGGTCAGGTTAATAGCTCAACCTCTATCTGCATACATCTCATGCATATTCATTATCATGACATCCCTCCTTTACCAGAAATAAACTTCATATCTTTGTGTCTTAACCTTTCAATCTAAGTGTATATCTTGTATGAATATCACCGAACATAATACATTGCTGTGTTTCTTTCTGTTTAAATGCAAACACTTTAACACTATCAATAGCATTTTTCTGCCTTCAAACCAACAAAAGCAACATCAAATTCCCTCTTCACAAAATGTAACGTAACCATGTTATAACCAAATGTAATATAATAGCTCAACATTTCTTCAGTAGTTATGCTAATACAATGGTCACCTCATATGCAAAATGTAAACGTTTAAAATTATACGCCCCACATATTTCCTTCCCCTTTATTTTTCATGACTTTTTTTTTCCCGTTCTATAAAACCACATATTTAAATTCCAATGCTTTTGTTTTTTTTTCCATTTAATACCAAATAGTCGACCAAAACAAAAATGCAATTCTTACAGCACTCATACATGTACTTTATGATGTATTTATCAAAATCACTGTCCAAATGTTCCCATTATCATTCCTCTTCCTGCATCAAAATACTTCTGATTGTTGGTTACTGCTACTGATGTTCCAAAGTCAAACCACGTCAAGTATAAAATAAATGTTCGGCACACAGTTTTCTTTTTCTAATAACGCTAAACACAACAAAACAGCGATGATCCTGGTAATCATAGCACAACTTCGCAAAGGTCTCTTTCTCGGAATTTGCGATGGTTTCCTTCCTGATATCCATTCACTGCGTGTTTCACAAGGGCAGCGTTCGGCGTACACCCTTTACATTATTTCTCTTTTTTTTTTCACAATCACCACACATTTCCACTTTTCCTTGGCGTGTATCATTACTGCGCTTCCACTGAATCAATGCACTTTTTTTTTCTTCATTGAAACGCATTCCAACTATCACAAACTTTCACTTTCATGATAATGCAGGCACGATTAGTGATTTCCTGTCCCGTCTCAGCCTTTCTGCAATGCTACTGTCGCGACTTGGTTGCTCACCCTCAGCACCGGAAACACTGCTCGCTAACATATAACCACTTACTGACCAGCATCCGGTTCATACCCCTCCAGTCCTCTCCTATCCATGTAACTATCCAGTCTTTCCTTAAATGTAACCAATGATCCCATCTCAACCACGTCTGTCGGAAGTTCATTCCACATCCCTACCACCCTTTGAGTAAAGAAATTTCCCCTCATGTTCCCCTTATAATTTTCCCCCTTCAATCTTAAACCATGCCCTCTCGTTTGAATCTCCCCCACTCTTAATTGAAAAAGCCTATCCACGTTTACTCTGTCTGTCCCTTTTAAAATCTTAAACACCTCTATCAAGTCCCCTCTCAATCTTCTACGCTCGAGCTACGGCCTCTGGTGTTTCTGGTACTCTGACCACTTCATCGGGAAAACTTGTAACTACCTCTGGAACGTCGTCTGGTCCCTCAGGTTGAGCAACTTGTACTGGATTTCCAACCACTTCACTTGGTGCTGCTCTGGATTGGTACTTTTTGACACCAGACATGTTTCTTTTGCAGAGGACTCCAGCTGGAGACCTGACTGTCACCATACTACCGCTTCTGGATACAACAGTGTAGGGGTGATGGTAATAAGGTGTGTCTAGCTTACCACCACTCTCTTGCCTCACAAGAACATTATCTCCAGGCATGATGTCCAAGTACCTGGCCCCACACCTAGAGTCTGCAACCAGCTTTGCTGCCCCCTTCTTTTCAGCATCGTGGTCCCTCATCTCCTGGTCGTCCCTGATTTCCTTCAGTTCGGGCATTTTTGTGCTGATTTTCCTCCTGAAGAGCACTTCTGCTGGACTTTTTCCTGTGGTTGCATGAGTGGTTGCCCGATAGACAGCTACATAGGATAGCAATGCTTCTCTCCAGTTCTGTCCTTCTGCATGAGCAATCCGTAGTCGTTTTTCGATGGACTGATTTTGTCTCTCTACTTCTCTGTTGGCTTGCGGCCATTTAGGAGTTACTTTGTGATGGTGGATGCCTGTGGTCCTCATATATTCAGCAAATGTCTCTGAAATGAACTGTGAACCATTGTCAGAGTATAGTGTAACAGGCAATCCATGTCTCGCGAAGATCTCTGCCAATGCTTGTATTGTTTTTTCAGTGGTCGTTGACCTCATCACAGAGTACTCATAGTATCTGCTGTAGTAGTCCACCACTACCATGATTGACTTGCCAGTTGGTAAAGGTCCGAGAAAGTCAACAGTTACATCGATCCACGGTCCTGTCGGGAATTGCGTACTCCGGATCGGCTCTGGGGGATTACTCCTACTTGTGAGTTGACACCCATGCAGGTTTTGACGAATTTCTCCGTGTCTTTATCACAACCTGGCCACCATACTTTACTCCTGAGGTTTTGCTTGGTACCAACAATACCTAGATGTCCTTCATGAGCTAATGATACAATCTTCGGTCTCAACCTCTGTGGTGTCACCAATCTACAACCCCTCAACACACACTGCCCGATGCAACAAAGTTCATCTCTAATGGGAACATATGCCTTGTGAGTGCACTTGTCCCATTTTCCACTTTGGTTACATTCTCTAACTTCCATGAATTCTGGGTCATGTTTGGACTCTCTCTCGACTTCCCTCGTTGTCACAGCGACTGGTGTCGACTGGATAGCAACAAAGAATACAAAGCTATCTGCTTCTGTCCCCAGTTCTGACTTGGATTGTGGGCATCCATCTTTCAACAATCTGGACAGCGGATCAGCAATGTTTGCTTTCCCAGCAATGTGGACTACTCTGTACTTGTACGGTTGGAGTCTGAGCACCCATCGTTCTATCCTGGCACACGGTTTGGACCTGGCGGCGTAGATCACCTCCAATGGTTTATGGTCCGTGATGAGTTCAAATTCAATGCCATACAAATATGCTTGGAATCTCTCGCAGGCCCATACAAATCCGAGTGCTTCTTTCTCTGTCTGAGAATATCTCCTTTCAACATCTGTCAAAGATCTGCTGGCATAGGCAATGATTCTTGGTCCCTCATCATGCGTCTGGACCAACACGGTTCTTAAACCAACAGGGCTCTTAAACCAACATAGCATCCGCTATGACTTTGTTTGGTGGATCCGGATCATAATACCCAAGAGTATCGGCATTCGTCAGACTTTGTTTCAGAGCTGTGAATGCTTCCTTCTGCTCAGGGCCAAAATGGAATGGTACACCTTTCCTGGTTAGTTTCCTCAGTGGTTCTGCCCATGTAGCAAAGTTAGGGATGAACTTTGCACAATAATTGACCAATCCCAAGAAACTCCTCATCTCCGTTGCATTCTGGGGTTCACGTGCATCGGCAACAGCTTTCACCTTGGCATCAGCTGGGTTCAGTCGTTCCCGTGTAAGCCTGTGTCCCATGAAGTCCATCTCTGAGACACCGAACTGGCACTTGTCTCCATTCACAGTAAGGCCTGCCCCCTGTAGTCTGGATAGCACAAGCCTCAACTGTCTGTCATGCTCTTCCTGTGTAGCCGCATGGACTATGATGTCATCAGAAATGTTGGTGACTCCAGGAATGCCTTGAATCACTCGATGGATTTCGTACTGGTAGATCTCAGGAGCTGCATTGATGCTGAATGATAGCCTCTTGTACTGGTACAATCCACAGTGAGTCACAAATGTTGTCACATCCCTGGATTCTGGGTCCAGCTCTAGTTGATGATAGCCCCATTTTAAATCGATTTTTGAGAACACCTGACTGGTTGTTAACTCCTGGAATACTTCTTCTACTGTTGGTATGGGGTGTCATTCTCGAATTATAGCTTCATTGGCCATCCTCATATCAAGACACAGTCTCATGTCACCATTTGGTTTGGGCATGATCACTGCTGGGCTGACCCATTGCATTGAATGTTCTACAGGTTCAATAATGTCTTGCTCAATCAACTCTTTGATTTTGGCCTCGACTTTCCCATGAAGTCCTTTCCCAAGGTGCACTGGTTGCACCTTGGGTTTGACCGTTTTGTCCACTGCTAGCTTTAGTTGTCGACCTTTCAGCTTTCCTACTCCCTGGAAAACTGCAGGGAATTCTTGCTTCATATCCTCGTATGACTGAACTGAATTGACACGAGATCCAATATTAAGTATTGCCAGATCTTGCGCCATGTGTCTACTCAGCAATGGTTCTCCCCTCTCGTCTATGACAACAAACTCTGCTTCGGTGTGCTTGTCACCAGCTTCAACAGTCGCAGTGAAACATCCAATGGTCTGCAATGGCTTGGTTGCTGTGTATGGATACAGTTTCTTTGAACACTTCTTTGATGTACAAATGATCTTTTTTTTTCAATTTCTCCCATAAGTGTCGGTCAATTACATTACTGTCACTGCCTGAGTCTACAATGACCGGAACTGTCACACCACCAATTATCACTGTGACTTTCTCATGATGGTCATCATTCAATGTAAACTGATAGTATTTCTGCCCATCCATGTTGTCGTCATCATCGTCACTTTCTGGGTCACATTCTATATGGCGAATAGTGCCTTGCTTTCTCTGTCCATAATTGCCTTTCTTTCCAGGAGACTTTCCTTTCCCCCAAGCTGTACTCTTCCCATTCTGGCTTGCATTTGACTTGCTTTTGCACTTCTTTGCAAAGTGGTCTTTACCTCCACACTTTCTACAAACTTTGCCTTTTGCTGGGCAGCATGGGTCTTTTCCAAAATGACCTCTGTCCCCACATCTGTAACACTCCAAGACACGTGTCGGCATATTTCTTGGCTGGCTATGGCTATGCGAGAGCCTATTTACTTGTTGACCAACTTTGTCTTTACTGGGCTGGCTTGAGTTGTCTTTCAGTTTCATGGTATGAAATTGCCCCTCAACAGCCTCTAATGCAGCAGCAATTGCTAAAGCATTGATAAGTTTCAACTCACCCCCTTTTTCCAGCAGTCGCCTTCTGAGTTTGTCTGATCTGCAGTGCTGCACGACTTGATCTAATCACTGGTTGTCCAAATCAGCTGCCATGTAATTGCATCCAACAGCCAGTTGTCGCAATCTCGTCATGTACTGGGCGACCGTTTCCCCATCTTCCTGTTTTGTTTTGCGAAACAAATGGCATTGAAATGTGGCATTCGGTGTCACCACATAGTGTGCATTCAATGCATCTACAGCTTTCTGGTATTCCTCCTTCCTTCCAGTATTCGAAAGGGTCTTAAAAGTTTTCCAAACTGCAGGTCCTGCGGTGAAGAGAAGTAACGCCCTCCGCTGCGCTTTCTGCTCCGCCGTACTCCCATCGAGAAATAGGTCATGACTGTTGGCGTAAGCTTCGAACTCTTCAAGCCATGCCTTCCACTTCACGCTTACAGTGCTTGCATCGCCCGTCGGGTCAAAATGAGGAACACCGCAAAGTGCTAGAAATTCAGCTCCAGTGACTGCCATGATGAAACGTTCCAGCTCAAAGCCACGGATTCAAAATCCAAAATGTTTCTCCTCATCGCCAATGTCACATTTGTGGCCCGAAATGTGAAATTAATAGCACCATCAAAACATGATTTACCCGTTGAACATCAGCGTGTATTTATTTCTCTGCTTCCATTATTCCACCATTCCACACCTGCATACATTGCGCGCATGCCCTCTGACCTCCGGTTAATAGCTCAACCTCTATCTGCATACATCTCATGCATATTCATTATCATGACAAGAGGTGTCGCCACCTTGAGCCTAGACCCTAGTTGAAAATAAACCATCGTCAGCTCCTTTAACGGGCGGTTTAAAGATTGAACAGAGTCGATGGCAGTCGAACTAGCCATTTGGACCCTGCGGGAGAGCGCGATGTCTCCTCTCCCCACCCTCCCAGGGTCCACACCAGCACTGACATTACAGAAATTCTGATCTTACACCTTTTGTTTTAATTTGAAAGAATTGGTGACTTCCCTGGGCGTTGGTGAGACAACATCTGGAGGACTGCGTCCCCTGATGGTCGAAAATCTGAATGCATTCATCAGTGTCTAGTGGACAAACACCTAGAATGGGGGGGGGGGGGGGGGGGGTGTCCTGTTGGACAGGAGGGGGGCGTGATCTGACGGACAGGTGGGGGACATGTTCTATCGGACAGATGGGGGACGTTTTCTAAAGGACAGGAGGGGAATGTTGTATAGGACAGATAGGGGTGAAGGAAGTGTGTGGGGAAGAGGATGAACGTTGGGTGTGGGGAAAGGATGGATATGTGGAAAGGAATAGAGGATGGGTGTGGGGTAGGGGGTGGACGGTGGGTGTGGGAAGGGTGTGGGTATGGAGAAGGGGGTGGGGGTTAGGTGTGGAAAATGCAGTGGGGAGAAGGGGATGAGGTGGGTGTGGGGAAAGGGAAAGGGGATTGGTATGGAGAATGGGGTGGGGAGAAGGGGGTGGATGCGTGGAAGGGGGTGGAGGGTGAATGCGGGGAATGGGCTGGGGGGTGGGTGCAGAGAAGGGGGTAGAGTGGATTGGGGAAAGGGGGTGGAGGTGTGTGGGGCAAAGTGGGTGGGTGGGGGAAGGGGTGGAGGGTGGGTGTAAAGAAGCAGGTGGGGGTGAATGGAGAGAAAGGGGTGGGAGGAAGGTGGTGGAGGGTGGATGAATGTAAGGGGGTGGAGGGTGGGTGTGGGGAAGGAGGATGGCTGCGGGGAAGGGGGTGGAGGGTGGCTGCAGGGAAGGGGGTGGAGGGTGGCTGCGGGGAAGGGGGTGGAGAGTGGGTGCGGGGAAGTAGGGTGGAGAGTGGGTGTGGGGAAGTGGGGTGGAGAGTGGATGTGGGGAAGGGAAGTGTGGGGGTGGGTGCAGTGAAACGGGTGTGGGGATCGGTAATGGGTGTGTGGTTGGACAGGGAGGGAGCCCCGGCCCTTCTGCCCCGGTTAGTCAGTAATGCACCTCTACCTCCTGTGGATGCTGTGAGACCGCTGAGTTGCTGCAGCATCTTCTGTGTGTTTACCACAAGCTCAGCAACTTCACCCCATACCTACATCCAGCTGCTTGTACAAAAATAGAACAAAATTGCAGCGTCTGGTGTTAAACAGAGAAGTACAGCAGAAAAAGACTGCAATGTGGGAGAAGAAGAGGTTATTTTATATTTATGGGAGGCCCAGTCTGATAATGACAGGAAAGGAATTGCATGTTTCAAGCTCACCAATCTCCTGTCTGACAGGAAGGGGGAGAAAGATGCGAGTTCTGGGGGGGAGCATGATGTGTACATAGATCTCCCCTGATGCAGTAAAGATATTCAGAGGGTGGCGAACCTGCGGAGTTGGAAATCAAGTCATTGGGTGTGTTTAGAGCGGAGGTTGATGGGTGCCAAGGGATTTTAGAGAAGGTGGGAGTAAGGGTTGAGAGTAAAAAATACAGCCATGATTTGAATGATGGGGCAGACTCAATGGGCAGAATCCTGCCTGGGGATGGAGGGGTGGCTTCCCGTCCACAATAATTAACGAGAACACTCATGAACAAGGCATGCAATACTTTCTTCAAAGTAGATTTTGACATAATTATGTTTGAATTAAATATATGAGCAGTGTAAAAAAATGGCTGGGACCTTTCCCCAAGCAATCTCCTGTGAACAGGGTGCACTGAGGCCCTCATGTTGAGGATCCGAGACTCTTACCTGTGGTAGAACCAAGCCAGGTGGCTCTCAGCCTTGCTCACACTTCCTCAAGGTGCACATATAAGAATTACAGCACAAAAACAGGACAACTAGTCCCTTCTAGTCCATGCTGAACACTTTCTCCCACCTCACCCCACAGACTGACACTCTACCCAAAACCCTCCATTCCCCTCCCGTCCATATACATATCCAACTTTTCCTTAAATGCTAATATCGAGCCTCCCTCCACCACATCGTCTGGAAGCTCATTCCACACACTCACCACTCTCCCCCCTCATATTTTCTCTAAACCTGTGGTTCTCAACCTTTTTCTTTCCCCTCACATCCCACTTTAAGTAATCCCTATGCCATTGGTAAGGGATTAGCCACTGTTTTAATCATCCCTCATTGACTCGTTTTTTTTATGTGTACGGTTTCATAACTCCAAAGGAAATGGGCCAATGACAAATTTTCTCAAGCAAAATATTTCAGTCACAATTGGGTCTAGAGCAGTGATTCTCAACCTCCCTTCCCACTCACATCCCACCTTAAGCAATCCCTTACTGATCACAGAGCACCAATGGCATAGGGATTACTTAAAGTGGGACGTGAGTGGGAAGAAAACTGTTGAGAACCACTGGTCTGAACTTTTTCCCCCAACTTTCAGCTCATGTCCTCTCGTTTGTATCTCCCCTTAAAGGAAAAAGCCTCTCCATGTCCACTCTATCTAACCCCTAATAATTTTAAATACATCAATCAAATCCCCTCTCAACCTTCTACACTCCAAACTTATTTAACCTTTCCCTACAGCTTAGATCCTGTAACCCTGGCAATATTCTAGTAAATCTTCTCTGCACTTTCACCAATTTGTTGATATTTTTCCTATACTTTGGTGACCAAAACTGCACACAATACTCCAGATTTGGCCTCACCAATGCCTTGTACAATTTTAACACAACATCCCAGCTCTTATACTCACTGCTCTGATTAATAAAGGCCAACCTACCATAAGCTTTCTTCACCACCCTATCCACGTCTGACTTCACCTTCAGGGAACTATTCCTAGATCCCTCTGTCCTGCTGCACTCTTCAATGCCCGACCAACCTCTGTGAAGCGAATCCGTATCTGCCCCACTTCCAACAGAGTCAGCACTGAGGGACACAGAGCTAGGTGTGGCCCTCTAATCCCCTGTGAACTCAGTATTACGTGATTCCAGTTCATTTTCTTTGAGGGGGACTGTCCCTTTAAGATAACCCATCAAGCTGTAAGCTTTGGCGATTGACTGTGGGCTGACAGGCTGGGGACAGAGTGTACTCATTTACGCTACTTCTGAAGAGAGAGGAAGCATCTCTGGAACACAGGTGCAGAGACCACATGACCAACATATTAAAGAAACAGTACACTGTTTGATCAGGGACCATTTTAAGGACGCAGCACAGGAGCAGCTGCTCCTTGAGGAATGCTGTGATGGAGTGGCTTCGCGTGGCCAAAGGGAAGGTCACTTTTGATGGGGACATGTTGAATTCCACCATGGTCAAAGGAAAGGTGACTTTGAAGGGAACAGTTGAACCCCAGGGAGAAAAGGTCACTTGAACTGACCCACAAAAGGAAGCTTCGTGAACACCATTCACTTCAGTTCCCCTACGCTGAGAAAAGGGGAGTTTTGACCACCATTCGTCTGAAAGGACAATTCTCGGGAAGCAACTCAACAAGGATTTTGTGAGTTTAACAACATCTGTCACCTGATCTCAACCACCTCATTCATAATCACTCCTTCACATCAGTTTAAGAGTCTTCATGTCAACACTGGATTTGTGAGACAGAACTTTGAACTGATGTTCCAGAATTGAGCTTAAGCTACAAAAGCATGGGGTATTTCCCCCCACACACACACACACACACACACACACACACACACACAGACAGAGGTATATTTGTGCATAGTTGGGGGTTGAATTAGATTAGATATGTTAGATAAGGTGTTATATTATTCACAATTAAAAATATTTTAAATACAACACTGTCTTGGAGAATTTCTATTGCTGCTGTCTGAGTATATATCAGCACAGTTGGATCGTTTATCCTTACAAGTACCTGTTCGACTGCAGCAAAGAAGAATTTTGGCTCTGAATACATCGCACAATGTACATGACAATAAACATCAGTGTTATCGTTAGTTTGCCTTGGTTTTATTTTCACCTTCCTCTCTTTTCCATCCCTCCTGCTTTTTGCTCTGTAATTTCAATGAGCATTGGGGAACATGGCCATTTGTCTTTATAAAAAAAATTTAGCCAGAGAGCAAGTGCCCCCCCCCCCCACCAAATAATCTCCAACCCCCATATATTTTTGAAAGGTGGGAGGAAACCTGTGCAGACACAGGGAGATCACACAAATTCCTCACAGAGTGGGGTGCAAACACCGGTTCGCTGGCAACGAAACAGCTTTGCATCAACCACGTCGCCCACTGTGCTGAGGAAACCCTTTCCATTCCCTCTGCACAACATCTAGTCTCCACACGAACCCGTTCCCTTCACCACTCCAATCGCCTGTCCCCCCTTGGACCCCCCCTAGCAGCCCTGCAATCCCAGCTCTGCACCCGTCCCTCTTATCTAGTGCCCGTTCTCTTCCTCTATCCCCCATCATCTCCGACCCTTCCCTCTGAAAGCAGCTGACTGACGGACACCAGCCGGGGCCACGTGCTCAGGTCAGACCTGCCCGCCCCCTCCAAATCTCCCTCCCCAACAAGTCCAGGGTTTAGACCTACCCTGTGTCTTCCATGATGCACCCTGCCCATGAGCCAGGACATGCGCATTCCTCTGGAAGAGAGAGAGAAGAAAAAACGCAAGGCACAGTTAATCCACAGGCTCCGTGCTCCCTGTCCAACCCACCAGGGGCCCAATGGAACTGGCTCAAAGATGCTGGCAACAGGAAACATCCCTGCTCCTACTCCAGCTGGGAAAAGGTTCTCCTGTCACCGCCACCTCTCAAGTGTTTTCTTGCTGTGAAGTCACGGGGTTAGGAGAAACTTGATCGAGGTGACGGGTCAGCTCCTGGTGGAGAGGACTCACTCTGGGTACCCCTCCCGCGAATTCCAACCACCGGTACTTGTCTGCGGCTGACTGCCCCAAGAGGTCGAACCTTGTTGGGGTGAGGGGAGAAGCTATAGGATTCTGGGAAAAGTCGCGGGAGAATGCAGCTGCCACCATTGGAGGACTGAATTGGCTCCTTCTGTGCTGGAAGGAAATGTAGAAACGGATTTGATGATAGGAACTGACAGGAAGGAGACAGTGAAAATTTCCCCTCGGCGGGGGGCGGGGGGTGGGGGGAGAAATCAGCTCAAAAGGCATCCCCAGGCCTGTGGAAATCCGGGAACTCCCTTCACCCAATAGTGCGGAACAATGAAACGCCTCCAAACTCAGAGGCGGACCTTCGTTAGGAAGGGACACCAGGGATGTGCCAGGCTCTCAGGGTTAAAGAACAGAGTGGCACAAACTAACCCAACAGTGGAGCAGGACAGAGAGAACACCTGTAGCATGTAGTAAGCCCCCAGTGTGCAGGTGAGGGGAAGAATCTGGGGACAATCCGTGGAAGCGTGGGTAAAAAAAAAATTTAAGGATTGGTTTAATGCTGGCTCATTGTAAGTGGGTGGTCAACAGTGGGCAGAGATTCGATGAGCTGAAGGCCCTACTTCTCAAGGCAGGTATGAAGATTGGATACGTTGCTGCACCCAAGTCTCCGACTTGCTCCAGGAATCAAAATGGGTCCCTTCCAGACGGAAACCCAGCCCCCAGGAACACGTGAACAGCACTCACTTTTCCTCTTCGATTCTGACTCCCACTGGATGCCCAGGTTCTGCGCCAGACTCTGGCCCAACTCTACAGTGGTCGACCACACTTGCCCGTACTGGATCGGAGAGATCAGAATGTGGAGAGTGTCAGTTTGTTAAACGTGCACGTCGGGAGTTAAACTTGGCTGTTAGTGATTAGTTCTAACCATGAAGTAAAAACACAAAGCTGCAGAAACTCAGCAGGTCAAACAGTGTCCTTTATATCACAAAGATAAAGATACAGAACTAGTCTCTGATGTAGAGAAGGCCACTACAGGAGCACTGGATACATAACATGTAACCCCCGGATATACAGGTGAAGTACTGGTTCATTTGGAAGGGCTGTTTGGGGTTCCTGAATGGTGGTGAGGGAGGAGGTGTCCTTCCAAGTGGAGCAACACATCTCTTGTTTATCTGTGGGAGTCGTTTACTGCCTCCAGTACTCCTGCTGTGGCTTTCTCTGCATTGGAGACTGGGAGATCACTTCTCTGAGCACCTTTGATCTGTCCACATCAGTGACAGGGATTCCCTCCCCCTAAGTGCCCATCCTTTCAAATCTGTGCCCCACTCTCACATATCTGTCCGTGGCCTCATGCATTGTCAAATGCCGACCACCCGCAAATTGGAGGAGCAATACCTGCTTTTTCATCAAGGGACTCTCCAACTGAATGGTAATAACATCGAATTCTCTGGTTTCTGCTTGCCCACTGTTATGTCTCTGTGTTACTAGGGAGGCTTCTTAAATAACTTAGAGATGCAAGATTCAAATAACAAAAGAGACTTTACTTACTGATGTCTTCCACCATCTCAGGACACTGTTCACACATGTATACATATGCCCCACAGTGGGGGATCAGTTACTACAGTGAGAAGGGTGTATTCTTGCTCGGTTACAAAATAGTTCACATTATCCTGACTATATAACATCCCTCCTTCTCAAGATAAAGAAAAAGTTAGTGTTATTTATTACTTTCTTTCCAGTGTAACTTAGGTAAATAAACGTGTACACTAGTATATTTACACAACTATTTTTTAGTCTAGTGAGGAAGTTATCAACTGCTTCATCAGTCTCTTGCATTAAGCCTTGAAATTCATAGCGTTTAATTCTATGATTAAACCCAGGTTCAAGATGAGAAGCAAATTTTGGAAATATCTGCTCTGGATCATTTTTCTCCACCTCTAAGTTCCCAGCTATTAAATTAGTCAAGGCCTCGTTCCCTTGTCCAGAGAAGTATATAACTGACCTTCTCCTCTGCAGCTACATTTTTAAAATAGCTTTTGAATGCTAAATAGCACTTCTATTGAAACTTTTTAAATGATTCAACAATGTCTTCAACTTCCCTGTCCATCACTGGGTGAATTGCTGTTGCTCCAGCCATTTTTTCAGTCATGTTTTTTCTCTTCTTCCCCTTCGTATTTTAGTGACTGCATGGCTTTATTCTTGTTCTCTTATACTGCTGCCACCATGTTATGTCTCTGTGTTACTAGGGAGGCTTCTTAAATATCGTAGAGATGCAAGATTTAAATAATAGAAGAGAATTTATTTACTGAAGCCTTCCACCATCTCAGGAAACTGTTCACACACTCACATGTACATATACATATGCCCCACAGTGGTGCACTAAAGTGAGACTATATAACACCACTCCCCTTTCTCCCACCTTTCCCCAACCCTCTGTCTCCTTTCCTCCAGCCCCTTCCCTCTCCATTCACAGGGCCGTTCACACCTCCTGCTTGCTGGTGTGCCCTCCCTCCCTTCTCCCTGTGCTTGATGCTCAAAGTCCAGCAAATAAACCATGGACTGACTAAGGACTAGTACACAGCTGCTTTCAGGCAGGTTGGCGATCAGCGAACAGAGCAGATCTGTTGTAGTGCGACTACAGCAAATACCCCCTGGTATCCAGCACCCATGGGAATTGGTAGATGCTGGATAAGTGAATTTTCTGGTTGCTTGAGATTGTGTGCTGTAACGGTGAGGTGCACTTCCGTATTTTTTTGCCAGTGGCCTGAGGCTACCTGTTGCTTGAATTCCCAGATAATGGGGTTTTATTGTTTATAAGTCAATTCAAGTTTGAGATTCAGGAATAAGAAGAATGATCTTAGTGCAACTGGGTAGCTGGTTCCGCAGGGCCTGCTTCCATGCTGTTCCTCCCTGGATTTGACTGCTGCTGTAGATCACCCTGATTTAATGGTTGAGGTCCGGTGGAGGATGAGTGGTGACAGCGAACATATTGCCTGCAGTGCACGAGCTGGCTACAAGGATAGGCACCGTGATCAATTACAGGTCATCCACAGGGTCTTACCTCATTCACCCCCACGCCTCGAGTCAGCGAGCAAACCCCTCCGAAGAATGCGATACTGCTCATGGAGCTTTTGAACGTGGTGCCTCTGTCAAAAAAGAAACGACGGCAGGAGTTAATTGCAGAGATTGGGGCGGGGAGGGGGTGGGAGTGTGAAATAGACACAGGCGGGTCTACACCAGCCCATCAGCAAGTCTGCCCAAAGCCTTGGCGTCAACATTCAGACCCCACCTCAATGACAACTCCTTACCCAGCCTCCCCAAAGCACGGTCACGTCGAGCACAGAAATAGCCCTTTGGACTGTCTACTGCCTGCTGAGTTGTTGATCTGAGCTCATCCCATTGATCCACATCCCTCTGAACCAGTGGTTCTCAACCTTGTTCTTCCCACTCACAAGTAATCCCTGTGCCATCGATGCTCTGTGATTAGTAAGGGTTTGCTTAAGGTGGGATGTGGGTGGGAAGGGAAGGTTGAGAATCACTGCTCTAGACCTAATTGTCAATGAAATATTTGGCTTGAGAAAGATTGTCATTGGCCCATTTCCTTTGGAGTTCTGAAACGGTACACATAACGAGTCAATGAGGGACGATTAAAACAGTGGATTTTTACTAATCACAGAGCACCAATGGCATAGAGATTACTTAAAGTGGGTTGTGGGAGGGAATAGCAAGGTTTAGACCCACTGCTCTAAACCTTTCCCCATGTAGCTGTCTGAGTCTAACGTTCGGAATTGTGTCTGTCTCCACGGCTTCTGCTGGTAGCTCGTTCCACATACAAACCATGCTCAGTGGGTGCCCTCAGGTCTGTCCCCCCATCTATACCCACGATTTTAGACTCTCCTTCCCTGGGAAGATGTCTGTGACCATTCACCTTCTCTGTGTCCCTCGTGGTTTCACAAACCTCTGTCAGATCGCACTTCATACGTTCCAGGGAATTAAGGCTCAGCCTATTCAAGGCTTTGAGTTCAATTCAGACATACAGCACGGTAACAGTCCCACAAGCCCGTGCCTCCCAATTCCACCCCATTGACCGACAGCCCCCAGTGCGTTGCAAACAGTGGGTGGAAACTAAGGTGCAGGGAGGAAATCCTATGCAGATGCAGTGAGAACAAACTCCTCACAGGCAGTACTGAATTCGAAGCCTGGTTGCTGGCACTGGCACTAACTGTCTCGCTAACTATGCCACCACCAAACTCTCCAGCCCCGGCAATGTCCTGAACTTGCTCTGCACCTCTCACTACTTAGTGACAGCCTTCCTGCAGTGCTCCATGTGCCCCCTGTACAGCGGAATCATGAGGCCCCAACGTCTGTACTCAACGCCCGCCTGACGAAGGCCAGGATGCCAAATGCCACCTTTGTCACCCTTCTGCCTGAGTCACCACTTCCACGGAGGTGCGAGGTGGCCTCTCCTCCCGTCCCGTCACTTTAGGCTCTCCTGGCCACTGCCCTCCCCTTCCCACCCCACCAACCCTGGCAAGTGCCGCGTGGAGTTTCAACGCTGACAAGCTGGTGATAGAAGAGAAGGACGAGCTCACGAGAGGAGTTGGACTGAATCTGCCTGCTCCTTCACGAACTGCTGTCTGTATTTGGAGAAGCTGTGCAGTGTCTTCACCTGGTCCTGGCCCACATCGATGCGGTCCTTATCTGACCACGTCTCCACGGCAACCAGGACCACCCTGGTGTTCAGCTGCTCCTTGAACATCTGCAAGATAGGAGGACAGGACTGGAACAATGGGTACACGGAGAATTAGCCTATCAGATCAGTGGGGACACACATGGGGGTGGGGACACACATGGGGGAGGAGACACCATGAGACAATCCACTTGTAAGATGCACTACATAACACGGAAACTAAATTCCACCCAAAATTTATCAACTTCCACAGAGAGTGTGGAGAGTCAGAGTCTCTTTCAAGTTTATCATCCTCTGACTGAACGTGTAGTGTTTTCCTGCACCACAGTGAGTGCCATGCGCGCACACACATACCTACACAGACACACCCACGGACACCCACACACACACCCACACACCATACAGACACACACCCACACACAGACATCCATACAAACTAGACACCCACACAAACCAGAAACACACCCACACAGACACACACCCACAATCCCAAACACACATAGACACCCACACCCCATGCACACACGCACGATATAATAGTCATACATGCATGCAGATAATAATTTGAAATAGATATAAATATTTTGTGATGATTTATTCTGTTAAAGGATACTGTTCATCAATCTCACAACCTGTGGGAAGGTATTTTCCAGCCTGGTCATCCTGATTTTGACGCTCTTGTACCTGCTTCCTAAGTGGTGGGTCAAAGATACCGTGTGACAGACCAGAAATCAATCTGATGAATCCTGTGGCCGACTAAATCATCCCTAAATATTTATATATATTTTAAATTCTATCTGCATTTATACATACGATAATGGTGTGTGTGTTGTGTGGGTGTATGTACATGTTTGTGTGTGTGGGTGAGTGTGCATGTGTGAGCAACTGTGTATATTGTTAGGTAAAACATCATGAGATGGGAATGTACAGGGCTGTAACAAGATGTGAATGCATCCTTGTACTTACAAGATAAGAGAGACATTGATGGATTGAGAGGCAGGAAGCTAGCAGGGAAAGGATAGCAACAGTTTTAGTCATTGGACAAGTAATGATATGATGATGTTCTAAGCACATATCCAAGGGTATAAAAAATCACCATTTTGCTGATAACGGCAGAATGCATTCTCCGACTAACATGGTTGGTCGCAAGTGTTACAATCCGGTAATAAAGAACAAAGAACCCTGATTTCGACTCAGCCTGGTGTTTGTCTCACTCATTCATGAACAAAGCAGACCTAACAATATGTACAGGTGTGTGTGTACATGGGTGTGAGTGAGCGACTGTGTGTGTCTGTGTACATGTGTGTGAATGACTGTATATACTTGTGTGTGTGTGAGTGAGCTACTGTGTGTACATGTGTGTACATGTGTGTGAATGAGCTACTGTGTGTGAGTGTATACGTGAGAGTGTATATGCATGTGAGAGTGAGCTGTGTGCATGTATGTGTACATGATAGTGACCAACTATCATGTGTGTATGTGTGAGAGTGTGTGTATATACGTGTGTGTGTGTGTGAGAGAGTGTGTATGCATGTGTGTACGTGTGTGTGCTGAGATGCAGAAAATCGCTGGCTGCACATGTACAGTCAGATGATGATAAATTTGAACTTGTGTATCTGTGGATGTTGAAAGATTTGGAGTGGAGTTAAGTCACCCCTCAGCCTCCTGAGCTCCAGGAATATAAGCTTCAAGTAATAATTTAATTCTTCGTAAGGAAGCAACAACAGAAATTCGTGGCTCCCACTCCTTGCGATTGACAGGTAACCACCCACTGCAGGCCTCATGCGAGGCCACTTTGCCATGGATCTCTCTGCAGCTAGGCCAGTAAGGGGGGGCTCTCCTTGTGACGGGACAACTGGAGGTTCAGCACTTAATTTGCCTCCAGCAAACACTTGGGTTTTCTTCTCCCACAGATACCTTGTGATCTTTTGTTGGCCTCATTACCTCGAGCCAATTCCCCTCAGGGGCTGAGATTGCCAAGGCAGCATTTAGTCCCAGGGGCAGCAACATTTGAGGGTGAAGCAGCAGGAAGGGACCAGCTGGCTGCGCGGGAGACATCGAGGTCCATCGTTCCCACTGGGTGTGCGACCATGGGTATATCCCATCGTGCAAAGTCCCGTACCAGGAATATTCCACAAAGCAAAGCCCAGCTCAGTGAGATTCAGGGATTGTGCTATTATATTCAGGAACGACAGGATAACGTCAGTTTAATAACAGAGGTGTCTGTACACAGTCTAATACCAGTATAGTGTCCATACACTGCAGTGAGCTTGTGACGTCAGTCTAATAACAATGTATCGTGCCAGAGACAACAAGATTCCCCTTCTCCTCACTTATAACCAGACCAGCCTCTGAATCCAACACATTATCCTCTGTAATTTATGCCACCTTCAACATGATCTCACCCCCAGCACATAATCCCCTCACCTCCCCTCTCCCCCTTCTGCAGGGACCACACCCTCCGTGACTCCCTCATCTACTCCTCCTTCCCCACCAATCGCGCACCCCCCCCGCGCCTTCCCTTGTGGTTGCAGGAAGGGCCACACCTCCTCCCTCACTGCCCTTCGGGGCCCCCAAACAAGTGAAGCAGCAACGAATCGCTGGTCCGTCCACGGGAGTCATTGACTGCATCCGGTGGCCTCCTCAATGACGGAGAGACTGGGTGCCGAGTACCTTCGCTCTGTCTATCAGGGATAGGGATCTCCCAGTGGCTGACCATTCCAATCCCGCGCCCCACTGCCGCGCTGACGTGCCCAGCCAAACCAAGACCACCTGTACGTTGGAGGAGTAACAGACTATTCCCCCTATGGACACTCTCCAACCAGACGGCATTATCATCGACCTCTCCGATTTCTGTTAGCCCAATCCCCGTTCTCCCTCTCTTCCCCTCCCCTCTCCATTCACAGGGTCGTCCCCTTCCCCCTGTTTGCTGGTGGCCCCTCCCTCCCCATCCACCCATTACCTCCTGCCTGTGGGCCTGTGCTCTTCTCCCTGCCCCTGTTCAACGCTCACCTCTCTAAAATTCCTCTGGTGGTGGTGGTGGGGGGCGGGGGGGCGGGTGGGGGGAGGGGAAGGAATGAAGGAAACAACTTCCCGAACACAATACCCACTTTGCCTCCTGGTGAGGAAGTGAGCAATTTGCAAAGCCACTGCCTCGTGTCATCAGGACCCCGGTTCAACCCCCACCTCGGGCATTGTCCAGGTGGGGTCTGCGTTCTCTCCCTGTTATTGTGTGGGCTTTCCCTGAGTGCTCCAGTTTCCTCCCATGTCTCGAAAGCGTACAGCTCGGGCTGAATTGGCCACGGTAGGTTGCCTCTGGGGTGTTGGTGAATGGTGGAACCTGAGCAGAGTTGAGCAAGGAGGATAAAAAATGGAATTAGTGTCATGTAAGTGAGTGGCTGATGGTTGCCCTGTACTTGGTGGGCTGCAAGGTCTGTTTCAGTGCGGCATATCTTTAGTAAGTGGAGGCAGGAGAGACAGAGAGAGATCAAGGGGGAATAGAGAGATAGAAAGACGGAGTCAGAGGAAGAGCGAGGAGATGGCGAGATCGAGATGGCGAGGGGACAAGGAGAGATGGAGACAGGGAAACACATACAAACCATTGGCTATAAAGCTCCCTCCATGTTCCTGATCCCTCAGCTGTGTTACTACACAGTAAGTGCCCAGAGCAGCAGAGGGTGAGAGTTCCATCACTGCTTTTTGCTGGTTCATCCCATGATCTTTAGTCTCCTACTGTTCCCATTGTTCCTCTGCCAAATGGGTAACTGGGAGTTCCCAAGACTAGTGCAGGAAGAAGGGTCCTTCACTACCATGACTACTGACCTCCCGACTAGGGGCTGTGCTTTTCACATTAAGCAGTTTGGGGTGAGGGTGGGGGTGGGGGAGGAGCAACCTTCACATCAATGCCTGATATCTGCAACAACTAGTTGAATACTTACAAAGTCCAGCAAATTAACCACAGACTTGGCGAAGTTGTTGGTGTGAGCCTGGGAGGAGCGCCTTTTCTTGTACTGTGCCAGAGAAGACAAAGGGACCATTAAATAGCTTGGAGAGGCAGGTATCTTATACAACCAAGGCCATATCTTCACTGACAACAGGGAGGGGCAAAACAGCAGAAGCAACAATTAAAACCTATCAGTCTTCATGGAGACTGGAGAAAATCCAGGGCATTTGGGGAATAAAAAGCAAGCAATGGAAATATGGGTCAGTGGTTCACCGTAAATAATCACAAAAGGCTGAAGTTGTGGAACTGACAGGCTTATAAATGTCTTTAAAAAGAGATAGATTGTAGGGGTTTAATGTAGGACACCACAAACAGACAGTAACACTTTACAAAAGATATTTCATTAAAAATGCAAGAGCTTGGCTGAATCCAGACATGGCTTTGCAAAAAAACAATGGGATGTCTTTGGAAGGAACTTCAGAAGAAGGTGCAAATGGATCAAAGTCCAACCTCAAAGTGCTGATAAGATCTTTCAAGGATTGGGCTTGGAGTCTAGGGAGTGGTTGTTTGGTTTCTGCAAGGAGGGAGAAGGAGAAGTCAGTTCTACAGCAGCTTTTGGAGGTAGGTTGTAAGTTCTGAGTTCACCCTTGTGGTCCTTACAAGAGGAAATGGCTGGCTAGAGCGTTTCTCCTGAAATAAGGGAAACAAGAGGAACTCTGTGGTAATCTGGAAGAAGAGGTGATCATTTGGAAAACCCATTATGAGGGCACGTTTCTTCAGCAAGACACTGAAGTGGCTGATTGGAAGGAATCAGTTTGTGTGTGTCCAACAAGCAACAAATCTCTCTCTGAAACCAACTAGAACCTTCCTGAGCAGTAATCATTTACCTTTCAAGCATCAAAGCCTAGTGAAAATTCATAAATGTTAAATTCTGTTCACATTATAAGAAATGCCTGCAACTAGTAAACTTGGAGGAGTGAGATTGGACTGTGAATCAAAGAACTTTCCTGAACATATACACATTACATACACGTATGCTTAGAATTAGAAGGGGGGTTAAGTTAATAGTAATAAGTTAAAGTTTGATCCTGTTTTTATGTTTGAAGAAAATTAAAAGTAATTTTTGTTTAAGTAACCATTTGTCTTGGTGAATTTCTATTGCTGCTGGACTTTGGGGTCCTCTGGGCCCGTAACAAACTATAGACTGGAACAGCCGTCAACCTCATTGACTGATCAAGGCGGAGTGGAATGGTGAGCATGCAAAGGGCTATGGGTAGGATAGGTCTCGGGAGGCGTGTTCAGCCAGTAGCAGCTAATAATAGCATAACAGTGGTTCACCACAAGTTGGTTGGTTAAAAGCAATTGGCTCTTACAATACAATCAAATTAATTCAAAAAGATTGAGGGGGGGGTGGCGGCAAGGCTGATGTTATGCATCATGGGGAAAAATGTAAGTTTGTGGGGGTAAAGCTTTGGCCGGGAAGCGTTTAGACCAAAATGGTACAGCACTAGGACTGAAGTCAAAACTACTCTTTGTGAGAGGCATCAATGGCCTGGGCACAGTTTACTGCAATAAACGTTAGGGAATGTAGTGAAATGTAGCGGTAGACGTCAGGGGAACATATCAGTGGACGGACAGAAACCAGTCCTAATTTAATGTGGGCAGAAGAGTGAGGTTGGAGGTGCTGCCTCACAAGGCCAGACACCCAGGTCTGACTCTGGCCTCCAGTGCTGTTTGCGTGGAGTCTGCACCTGAGTGTTGGCAGTGGTTCTCAACTTTTCCTTTCCTCTCACATCCCACTTTAAGTAATCCCTATGCCATCAGTGCTCTGTGATTAGTAAGGGGTTGCTTAAGGTGGGATGTGGGTGGAAAGGAAATGTATGAAATCACCGTTTTAATCGTCCCTCATTGACTCATGTGCACGGTTTCAGAACTCCAAAGGAAATGGGCCAATGACATTTTTTCTCAACAAAACATTTCAGAAACAATTGGGTTTGGAGCAGTGATTCTCAACCTTCCCTTCCCACCCACATCCCACCTTAAGCAACCCTTACTAATCACAGAGCACCGATGGTACAGGGATTACTTAAAGTGGTGTGTGAGTGGAAGGTTGAAAACCACTGTACACTCTCCGGTTTTCTCCCACAGACCCACCGTCGCAAAGGGCAGAATCCGTGGAGTTGATGAGAATGAGGGAGAATCGTACAGCAGTAAATGGGAAACACAACAGATGCTGGCATCTAGTGTTGTGCCCCCTCCAAAATAAATCACACTGGGACAAACTCAGCTGGTCATGCAGCATCCAGAGGAAGTAAGAGGCAGTCAATGTTTCCGGCCTGGGCCCTGCATCGGGAATCTCAAGGATTGGTGGAAACGGACGGTTGGGTCAAAGGATCAATTTCCATGCTGTATGTCTCTGCGAAATAGGTAGTTTGCAGAAGGTCAAGGTAACACATAATTGAATTGTGAGGGTGTTTTCAAGGGAGAGGGGCAGGACAGATCCAATTCTTCAAAGGAGGCCTCCAAAATTCTCCACCTTCACAGAAGGTGAAAGTAAGCATTTGAGTATCACGTTGTTCTTGCTTTATTTACATTGTTGATTTGTAGATCAGACAGAAGAGGTAAACTTGAGGGGTTTTGGGTTTAATGCAAAACTTTTGGGAGGGGGTGCAGGGGGAGGGGGTGCAGGGGGAGGGGGTGCAGGGGGAGGGGTGCAGGGGGAGGGGGTGCAGGGGGAGGGGGTGCAGGGGGGAGGGGGTGCAGGGGGGAGGGGGTGCAGGGGGGAGGGGGTGCAGGGGGAGGGGTGCAGGGGGAGGGGTGCAGGGGGAGGGGTGCAGGGGAGGGGGTGCAGGGGAGGGGGTGCAGGGGGAGGGGTGCAGAGGGGGAGGGGTGAGGGGAGGGGGTGCAGGGGGAGGGGGTGCTAGGGGGAGGGGGTGCAGGGGTGAGGGGGTGCAGGGGGAGGGGGTGCAGTGGGGGAGGGGGTGCAGGGGGAGGGGGTGCAGGGGAGGGGGTTGCAGGGGGAGGGGTGCAGGGGGAGGGGGTGCAGGGGGAGGGGGTGCAGGGGGAGGGGGTGCAGGGGGAGGGGGTGCAGGGGCGAGGGGTGCAGGGGGAGGGGGGTGCTAGGGGGAGGGGGTGGCAAAGGGTGGAGGGGGTGCAGGGGGAGGGGTGTGCAGGGGGAGGGGGTGCAGGGGGAGGGGAAGAGAACAGGTGATATCACTCTTTGAGCAGAGATGGTTAAAGGGTATTCACACGTGAACAAGTGTTGGCAAGTATAAATAAAGAAGAACAATGTTTCAGGACGGCACGGTTAATGCCACGCTGTTGGAGTGCCAGTTTGAATCTGGCGCTGTCTGTCAGGAGTTTGTGTCTGCCTGGGTTTTCTCCCTCCCTTCCAAACGTACAGGGGTTGCAGGTTAACTGGGTAGCACGGGTTTAAAAGGCCAGAATCAGCCTCTTAATGGAAATCAGCCACTGTAAGTTTTAAAAAAATGTTTCAATTAAAAAGAAAATCAGTGGACATGTATTTCTAATATGAGAGGCAACTGCGATATCGTTCATTTCCAAGACGCAAGGTGCAATTTGAAAAGCAAAACCCTGCGAGGTCTGATGGAAGTTCATCAGCTGTAACTTTCAAAGGGAATTGTGTCCGTCAAGTGAAAGCAGCCATAGGGCGATGGGAAAGGAGCGGCATGACTAATTGGTGCAGTTCCTTAAAAGGGCCGGGGGTGGGGAGGGAGGAGCACATTGGGCTGAAGAGCCATTCTGCATGCCAGCTTCTATCAACCCAACAGGTCCACGAGAAAGCACGGCTCCTCCGCTGCTCATGGGCTGATGATGCAAGTCCACAAGGCAGCTGGAATCCTGCCGAGGGGGGTTAAGCTAAAAGCTATTTGCATAATTAATACTGTCTGACAAAGGGTGTAAAAATCAGCAGCGTGATTTGAAAGCCAAGGACACAGATACAGTAACGTTCAATTTGCAGGTAGTATTTAACCTTTTTTTAAAGAAGGATTATGTCAATTAATGGCAATCTCTTCTGTGAAATGTTACCATGTTATCACAATCCATAATTTATGACTTACCAATGAAACTACAGAGGCCAACACTTAATTTGCAATTACATGAGTCATTAATCACAAAAGGTAATGCTTTCCTCTGTAATTTTAGAAAGGCAACACTCATTTCAACTCGGATCAATGCCAGGATTTGCGATGTCCGTGTACGGTGTGGTGTGCATGCTCCTTGATAATAGAGAACCTGGAGAAGATGACCAACTGTCCGACTTTGGCCCTGTGACTGACGATTCCAGGATTTTTAAACCCTCTGTGTCCTAAATTTCCAACCTTGGAAATGATCCTGTATGCCAGGAAGGAATGTCACCCCACCCCCCCTTTCCCGTGTACCCTTCTGCCTCCCCTGGTCTGCCTTTATTGTGCTATTTGGGGGGAGGCACAGTGACGTGGTTCTATGAAAGTGGTGACACAACTCATGAAGAGGGTATTTGGCGCACTTGCCTCCCTCGCTCGGGACGTTCAGTAAAGGAGCAGAGACAACATGCCAAAATTATACAAGATGAATATGTCGATGACTAATTTAAATTATGTGACATTAATGTGAATGGCTCAATAACCCAATTAAGAGAAAAAAGCTTACATAAAGAAGATGAAAGTAGATATTGCTTACAAGAGAACTATTTGACTAAAAAAGACATCAATAGTTAAAAAGAGACTGGGTCGGTCAGGTCATAGCCTTCATCTTCTATTCAAAAGTGAAAGGAGTGCTATTTGATTAACAAGAAATTGCCTTTTTTCAAAATTATTACAAAGCACCACAATTAATGGAACACTCGATTTAATAACCAGTCAATATGGGCTAATATAGAGTTTAAATAAGATAGACAATAGACAAAAGGAGCTGGAGTAGGCCATTTGGCCCGTCGGGCCAGCACCACCATTTAGATCATGGCTGATCATTATCATCAGTACCCCTTTCCAGCCTTATCCCCATAACCCTT
Organism: Narcine bancroftii; assembly: GCF_036971445.1. Lineage (NCBI taxonomy): Eukaryota > Metazoa > Chordata > Chondrichthyes > Torpediniformes > Narcinidae > Narcine > Narcine bancroftii. The sequence continues at coordinate 211,711,017 of NC_091472.1, forward strand.
AACTCCGTTACCCACAAGAGTCTTATCTAACTCTCTTTTGAACATAGTCAGCGAATCCCGCCTCTAACACCCTCTGTGGCAGAGCATTCCACAGATTCACACTTCTCTGGGTAAAAAAATGCTTTCTCATCTCCGTCCTAAAGGGCCTACCCTGTATTCTTAAAACTATGCCCTCTAGTCCTCGTCTCCCCCATCATTGGGACAAGTAATCAGATTTCACCTTGTCTATCCCCCTGATGATTTTGTATACCTCAATCATGTCCCCCCTCATCCTTCTAAACTCCAATGATACAAGTCAGTTTTTCTAGCCTTGCTGCATATGACAAACCTGCCATCCCTGGAACTAACCTTGTAATCTGCGCTGCACACCCTCTATAGCTAGTATGTCCTTCCTCAAGTTTGGAGACCAGAACTGGACGCAATACTCCAGGTGGGGTCTCACCAGGGCCCTGTATAACTGCAGAAGGGCGTCTCTGTTCCTATACTCCAATCCCCTCTTTATGAAAGCAACATTCCATTTGCCTTCTTCACAGCTTTCTGAACCTGCATGCTAGCCTTCAGTGACCGGTGAACAAGTGAACAAGTACACCCAGATCATTTGCACTTCCCCACTCCCTAGCTTGTCTCCATTTAAATAATACTCAGCTTTCCTATTACTTCCCCCAAAATGAATAACCTCACATTTGTTCACATTGAAATTCATCTTCCATTTAGCCGCCCACTCCTCCAGCCTGTCCAAGTCCCTCTGCATTTTCCTTACATCCTCCTCACACCCCACACCGCCACCCAGTTTAGTGTCATCTGCAAATTTGCTCATGTTATTTATAATCCCCTCATCCAAATCATTAACATAAATACAAACAACTGAGGACCCAACACCGATCCCTGAGGCACTCCACCCGTCACATCCTGCCATTATGAAAAAGACCCATTTCTCCAACCCTTTGTTTCCTATCTCTTAACCAATTTCCTATCCATGTCAGCACCTTACCTCCAATACCATGCTCCTGATCTTGCCCACTAGATTCCCGTGCGGTACCTTATCAAAGGCCTTCCTGGAAGTCCAAATACACCACATCCACTGGCTCTCCCGAGTCCACCCTTTTTGTCACATCCTCAAAAAAAATTCCAGAAGGTTAGTCAAGCATGACTTACCCTTAAGAAATCCATGCTGACTAGCCTTATACTATTATTATTGACTAAGTGTTCTGCTATTTCTCCTTTTATGATGGACTCCAATATCTTCCCCACCACTGATGTCAGGCTAACCGGTCTATAATTTCCCGTTTCTCTCCCTCCCTCCTTGCTGAGAAATTTTTGGCACCATTTCTTACAAGTGGAATACTAAGTTATTAATTCTTAATAATAACCCACCACTTTGAGACATTTAGTTGAATGATGAAATAATATAAATGATGAGATAGGTACACAGGGTACGATTTCCTGTAAAAACCTTTGTATCAGAATAAGCTTTTTCCTTTTGCCTTAATAACCAGTTTTTAAAAATATGGAACCAGAAAGGAATTAAAACTGTACAAGATTTTTATGAAGCTGGTTACTTACTTCATTTCAAAGAATTAAAGAAAAATGTTCCAAACAATACTTTTTTTCATTATTATCAAGTTAAGGCTTAATTAGTGGATAATTCTGGACATAAAGATTACCAGGGCAATCAAATTTGAAATTTTACTTACGGAAGGTAGTACAAATAAATTTATTTTCAGAAATGTATAAATTATTGCAATACCTAAATTACACATTCATAAGTCAAGATTAAAGTGGGAAAAAGATTGGGAATAACAATAGATCAAGTTGATTGGTGAACTATTTGTAAGGGATAGTGTGACAGATTATGTTACATTTTATATATAAAGATATTTTAAAGGAGATAAATTGTGGGTTTTTTTAAGAGTAGGCCCCAGCCTCGGTCCGGGCAGAGGGTAGGTGGCGGCGGCCCCGATCCGGGCAAGAGCAAAGGGGAGACGGCGGCCCCGGCCTTGGTCGAGTGAGGCAGGCGGAGGCCCTGGTCCGGGCAGAAAGTAGGAGGTGGTGGCCCCAGTCCGGGCACAGGGAAAGCAGCGGCGGCCTCGGCCCCGGTCCGGGCAGTATGGACCGACCTAGGAGGGGAGGCAGACCCCTCCAGCCCGGGTAAGAAACCTGCATAGGAGAAGGCCACTCCAATATAAAACCTACGACCCAAGGACCTCGCTGCCACGTCCCAGCTTGCTTGGCCACGGCACACGAACCATGGGTGTAAAGGGTGGGGCCAGTACTGCGCGCACTGCACTCCACCTAAAAGCTCCTTTGCGCAGGCCCGAGGACAGGTCCACATCCTCCCCCTCCACGTCCTCCCCCCTCCACGTCCTCCCCCTCCACGTCCTCCCCCTCCACGTCCTCCCCCTCCACGTCCTCCCCCTCCACGTCCTCCCCCTCCACGTCCTCCCCCTCCACGTCCTCCCCCTCCACGTCCTCCCCCTCCACGTCCTCCCCCTCCACGTCCTCCCCCTCCACGTCCTCCCCCTCCACGTCCTCCCCCTCCACGTCCTCCCCCTCCACGTCCTCCCCCTCCACGTCCTCCCCCTCCACGTCCTCCCCCTCCACGTCCTCCCCCTCCACGTCCTCCCCCTCCACGTCCTCCCCCTCCACGTCCTCCCCTCCACGTCCTCCCCTCCACGTCCTCCCCCTCCACGTCCTCCCCCTCCACGTCCTCCCCCTCCACGTCCTCCCCCTCCACGTCCTCCCCCTCCACGTCCTCCCCCTCAAAAGATGCTCACAAACTCAAGCTAGCATGCTGGAACATCAGAACCATGCTAGACAAGGCTGACAGCCACCGACCTGAACGTCGGTCTGCCCTCATCGCACATGAACTCCTCAGACTTGACATCGACATAGCCGCTCTCAGTGAAGTCCGCCTTGCAGATGTAGGCAGCCTCCAAGAACGCGGCGCGGGCCACACACTCTACTGGTCTGGCAAGCCTATGGATGAACGACGCCTATCTGGTGTAGGCTTCATGGTCAAGAACTCCATTGCCTCCAAACTCAAAAACCTCCCGACAGGCAACTCGGACCGGATTATGTCCATGCGACTCCCCCTTCAAAACAAGCGTCGCATCACCCTCATCAGTGCCTATGCTCCAACCCTCCAGGCGGAACCAGCAGAAAAGGACAAGTTCTACACTGACCTGCGCAACCTCATTCAACGCACCCCTACACCCGACAAGGTTGTCATCCTTGGCGACTTCAACGCTCGCGTCGGCAAAGACACAGAAACCTGGCCAGGAATCCTGGGCAAGCATGGTGTCGGCAAGTGCAACGACAATGGGTGCCTCCCGTTGGAGCTCTGCGCAGAACAGCGGCTGGTCATTACAAACACCCTTTTTCAGCAGAGGGACAGCCTGAAGACTACCTGGATGCATCCCCGATCCAAACACTGGCACCTCCTGGACTACGTCCTGGTGCGAGAAAGAGACAAACGAGATGTGCTCCACACCAGGGTCATGCCCAGCGCGGAATGCCACACTGACCACCGACTGGTTCGCTGCAAGCTCAAACTTCACTTCAAGCCAAAGCCCAGGAACAGTAAAGCCCCCAGAAAGAGGTTCAATGTTGGAAGCCTGCAGTCAGACGAAATGAGAGGAAACTTCCAGGCAAACCTCAAAGCAAAGCTCGAGGATGCAATCCGCCTCACGGACTCGTCCCCTGAAACCCTCTGGGATCAGCTGAAGACTACCATACTGCAATCCACTGAAGAGGTACTGGGCTTCTCCTCCAGGAAAAACAAGGACTGGTTCGACGAAAACAGCCAGGAAATCCAGGAGCTGCTGGCAAAGAAGCGAGCTGCCCACCAGGCTCACCTTACAAAGCCGTCCTGGCCAGAGAAGAAACAAGCCTTCCGTTGCGCATGCAGCCATCTTCAGCGCAAACTCCGGGAGATCCAAAATGAGTGGTGGACTAGCCTCGATAAGCGAACCCAGCTCAGCGCAGACATTGGTGACTTCAGGGGTTTTTACGAGGCTCTAAAGGCTGTGTACGGCCCCTCACCCCAAGTCCAAAGCCCGCCGCGCAGCTCAGACGGCAAAGTCCTCCTCAGCGACAAGATCTCCATCCTCAACCGATGGTCAGAACACTTCCAATCTCTTTTCAGTGCCAACCGCTTAGTCCAAGATTCTGCCCTGCTCCAGCTCCCTCAACAGCCCCTAAGGCTAGAGCTGGATGAGGTCCTCACCCGGGAAGAGACATATAAGGCAATTGAACAACTGAAAAGTGGCAAAGGTATGGATGGAATCCCCCCAGAGGTCTGGAAGGCTGGGGGAAAAACTCTGCATGTCAAACTGCATGAGTTTTTCAAGCTTTGTTGGGACCAAGGAAAACTGCCTCAGGACCTTCGTGATGCCATCATCATCACCCTATACAAAAACAAAGGCGAGAAATCAGACTGCTCAAACTACAGGGGAATCACGCTGCTCTCCATTGCAGGCAAAATCTTCGCTAGGATTCTCCTAAGTAGAATAATACCTAGTGTCGCCGAGAATGTTCTCCCAGAATCACAGTGCGGCTTTCGCGCAAACAGAGGAACTACTGACATGGTCTTTGCCCTCAGACAGCTCCAAGAAATGTGCAGAGAACAAAACAAAGGACTCTACATCACCTTTGTTGACCTCACCAAAGCCTTCGACACCATGAGCAGGAAAGGGCTTTGGCAAATACTAGAGCGCATTGGATGCCCCCCAAAGTTCCTCAACATGGTTATCCAACTGCACGAAAACCAACAAGGTCGGGTCAGATACAGCAATGAGCTCTCTGAACCCTTCTCCATTAAAAATGGCGTGAAGCAAGGCTGCGTTCTTGCACCAACCCTCTTTTCAATCTTCTTCAGCATGATGCTGAACCAAGTCATGAAAGACCTCAACAATGAAGACGCTGTTTACATCCGGTACCGCACGGATGGCAGTCTCTTCAATCTGAGGCACCTGCAAGCTCACACCAAGACACAAGAGCAACTTGTCCGTGAACTACTCTTTGCAGACGATGCCGCTTTAGTTGCCCATTCAGAGCCAGCTCTTCAGCGCTTGACGTCCTGTTTTGCGGAAACTGCCAAAATGTTTGGCCTGGAAGTCAGCCTGAAGAAAACTGAGGTCCTCCATCACCCAGCTCCCCACCATGACTACCAGCCCATCGTGGCTACACCAGATAGCCACATCTCCATCGGGCACACAAAACTCAAAACGGTCAACCAATTTACCTATCTCGGCTGCACCATTTCATCAGATGCAAGGATCGACAACGAGATAGACAACAGACTCGCCAAGGCAAATAGCGCCTTTGGAAGACAACACAAAAGAGTATGGAAAAACAACCAACTGAAAAACCTCACAAAGATAAGCGTATACAGAGCCGTTGTCATACCCACACTCCTGTTCGGCTCCGAATCATGGGTCCTCTACCGGCATCACCTACGGCTCCTAGAACGCTTCCACCAGCGTTGTCTCCGCTCCATCCTCAACATTCATTGGAGCGACTTCATCCCTAACATCGAAGTACTCAAGATGGCAGAGGCCGACAGCATCGAATCCACGCTGCTGAAGAAGCAACTGCGCTGGGTAGGTCACATCTCCAGAATGGAGGACCAACGCCTTCCCAAGATCCTGTTATATGGCGAGCTCTCCACTGGCCACCGTGACAGAGGTGCACCAAAGAAGAGGTACAAGGACTGCCTAAAGAAATCTCTTGGTGCCTGCCACATTGACCACCGCCAGTGGGCTGATATCGCCTCAAACCGTGCATCTTGGTGCCTCACAGTTCGGCGGGCAGCAATCTCCTTTGAAGAAGACCGCAGAGCCCACCTCACTGACAAAAGACAAAGGAGGAAAAACCCAACACCCAACCCCAACCAACCAATTTTCCCCTGCAATCGCTGCAACCGTGTCTGCCTGTCCCGCATCGGACTTGTCAGCCACAAACGAGCCTGCAGCTGACGTGGACTTTTACCCCCTCCATAAATCTTCATCCGCAAAGCCAAGCCAAAAGAGGTCACAAACAAACACAAACACTTCACAAAACAGATCTCATGTAAAATGCCAGAGTTCTGCTCAAACCAGACAGTCCAGGCTCCAGGTGCCTTTGTAAAGACAATGGAAACTGCTTTGCTGAAGGACTTCACAAGTAGGTGTTAATTGGACATACAGTGGATTATTGTTTTGGAAAGCAACAGATGAACGGACTCAGAAGATTGGGTTTGGTGCCGCTATCTGTCTGAGAGCCGTTGGCAGTTCTAAGAGGGTCATGTGGTTTTCTCTGAGAGAGAGAGGGAGAGAGGGGGAGAGGGGGAGAGAAAATTCAGTTCTACAGTAGCAGCTGGGACTGGAACAGGACAAGCTGGCATGCTTGTGGAAAATCCCCATTTTGAAGACAGGTTGCATGTTCTGAGTTCAGCCTGGTAAAAGCCCTTGTGGTCCATGCAAGAAGAGAGAACTAGCTCTAATGTTTCACTTGAAGTAGGAGAAACAAAAAGGAACTCAGTGGTGACCTGGTGGAAAGTGGTCTTCATCTGGAAAACCCTGATGGGACAAGTTTCTTCAGCAAGATACTGATTGGAATGAGTTTATGTCCAATGAGCAACAAATCTCTCTCTGAAACCGACAAGAATCTAATTTCTTCAGATTAATGTTCTAGATGTTACAAAGAATTAGGTTCTTTTTTACATTCAACTTGGTTATGTGTTGGGTTAAATTATTTTGGACACAACTTAAGGAACCTGGAGAAAGTTTAAAAAGTTCAATTACCAATGGACCCCATATAATTTTTATTAGGTAATGTTAAAAGGTTAGTTTAAAATTGAGATTGACTGCGTACAAAAATGCGTTTTTAAGATTGGCTGTTGCGAGAAAATACATCATCATTACTTGGAAAAATGAGATTGATTTGTGATTGCAGAGATGCCATCTGGAAATGAGATCTTGTATTCCATTGGAGAAAGTGTGAAGTCCTTGTCTTGATCAAATGGGTTTAAAAATTTGAATCTCTTCTGGCTCATCGTAACATACAATTACAGCACGGAAACAGGCCATTAGGCCCTTCTAGTCCGCACCGAACCAAACACCCCTTTCTAGTCCCACCTCCCTGCACAATGCTCATAACCCTCCATCTTCTTCTCATCCATATACCTGTCCAACCTTTTCTTAAATAATACAATTGACTCCGCCGCCACTATTTCTCCCGGAAGATCATTCCACACGGCTACCACTCTCTGAGTGAAGAAGTTCCCCCTCATGTTACCTCTAAACCTCTGCCCCTTAATTCTTAACTCATGTCCTCTTGTTTTAATCTTTCCTCCTCTTAACGGAAATAGTCTATCCACATCCACTATGTCTATCCCTTTCATAATCTTAAATACTTCTATCAAATCCCCTCTCAACCTTCTACGCTCCAAAGAATAAAGACCTAATCTGTCCAATCTCTCCCTATACTCTAGATGCTTAAACCCAGGTAACATTCTGGTAAACCTTCTCTGCACTCTCTCCACTCTGTTTATATCTTTCCTATAATTAGGCGACCAGAACTGCACACAGAACTCCAAATTAGGCCGCACCAACGTCTTATACAATCTCAACATCACCTCCCAACCCTATATTCCATGCAATGATTGATAAAGGCCAGCATACTAAAAGCCTTCTTCACCACCCTATTCACGTGAGTTTCTACCTTCAGGGAACGATGTACCGTTACTCCTAAATCTTTCTGCTCTTCTGTATTCCTCAATGCTCTCCCATTTACCACGTATGTCCTATTCTGATTCTTCTTACCAAAATGAAGCACCTCACACTTATCAGCATTAAATTCCATCTGTCATTTTTCAGCCCACTTTTCTAAGCAGCCCAAATCCCTCTGCAATCCTTGAAAACCTTCTTCATTATCCACTATTCCACCTATCTTAGTATCGTCTGCATATTTACTAATCCAATTCACCACCCCATCATCTAGATCATTAATGTATATAACGAACAACAATGGGCCCAGTACAGATCCTTGAGGCACACCACTGGTCACCGGCCTCCAACCTGACAGACAATTATCCACTACCACTCTCTGGCCTCTCCCTTTCAGCCAATGTTCAATCCATTTGACTATCTTAAAATTTATACCTAAAGACTGCACCTTCCTAACTAACCTTCCATGTGGTACCTTATCGAAGGCCTTACTGGTCCATATAGACAACATCCACTGCGCTACCCTCATCCACATTCCTAGTCACCTCTTCAAAAAATTCAATCAGATTGGTCAAACATGACCTTCCTCCCACAAATCCATGTTGAGTGCTCCTGATCAGACCCTGTCTATCCAGATGTTTATAAGTACTATCTCTAAGAATTTTCTCCATTAATTTACCTACCACAGACGTCAAACTTACAGGCCGATAGTTGCCAGGCTTCCTCCTTGAACCCTTTTTAAATAACGGAACCACATGCGCAATGCGCAATGCGCCAATCCTCCGGCACTATCCCCATATCTAATGACATTTGGAAAATTACCACCAGAGCCTCTGCTATTTCCTCCTTCACTTCTCTCAATGTCCTGGGGAAGATCCCGTCTGGTCCCGGAGACTTATCCACCTTTATATTCTTCAAAAGCCTTAAAACTACACCTTTTGTAATCTCTATATTCCCCATATTTACCCAATTTGCTTTTTTTATCTCACATCTCCCAATATCCTTCTCCTTAGTGAATACCGAAGAAAGAAACTGTTCAATATCTCCCCCATTTCTCTAGGCTCCACACACAGTTTTCCGCTCTGATTTTCTAAGGGACCAATTTTGTCTCTAGCTTTCCTCTTATCATTAACCATATACAGCCCAGAACAGGTGTTGCCCTGACCCATGGCAGCTGATTGTATTTGTGACTGTTGAAAGGTGGACAAATCTCCAGGTCCAGACAATGTATTCCCAAGGACACTCAGGGAGACTCGTGTACAGGTAGTGGGGCCATTAACAGAGATATTTAGGATGTCACTGGTCACGGGGGTAGTGCCAGAGGATTGGAGGGTGGCTCATGTTATTCCGCTGTTTAAGAAAGGGTCCAAATGTAAGCCTGGAATTTATAGACCTGTGAGTCTGATGTCTGTGGTGGGTAAGTGATAGAAAGTGTTCTGAGGGATGGTATTTACAAATATTTGGAAGAACAGGGATTGATAGGTAGTAGTCAGCATGGTTTTGTCAGGGGTAGATCATGCTTAACAAACCTTATAGAGTTTTTCGAGGGGGTTACAAAAAAGATTGATGAAGGGAAGGCTGTAGATGTTGTCTATTTAGACTTTAGTAAAGCTTTTGACAAAGTTCCCCACAGGAGGTTAGGAAAAAAGGTGGAGGCATTCGGTATAAATAAGGAGGTAGTGCAATGGACTCAGCCTTGGTTGGATGGGAGGTGTCAGAGAGTACTGGTAGAAAATTGTTTGTCAAATTGGAGGCCGGTGACTAGTGGAGTTCCTCAGGAATCGGTCCTGGGTCCACTATTGTTTCTTATATATATTAACGATCTGGAAGAAGGGGTGGTAAATTGGATAAGTAAGTTTGCAGATGATACAAAGATTGGTGGTATTGTGGACAGTGAGGAAAATTACCGTAGCTTAAAAAGAGACATAGGAAAGCTAGAGGAGTGGGCTGAGAAATGGCTGATGGAATTTAATACAGATAAGTGTGAAATGTTGCATTTTGGAAAGGCAAATCTAAATAGGTCATATACATTGAATGGTAGACAATTGAGGAGTGCAGAGCAACAAAGGGATTTAGGAATTATGGTAAATAGTACCCTCAAAGTTGATACTCAGGTAGATGGTGTGGTGAAGAAGGCATTTGGAATGTTGGCGTTCATAAATCGGAGTATTGAATTCAAGAATTGGGATGTTATGATGAAATTATACAAAGCATTGGTGAGGCCAAGTTTGGAATACTGTGTGCAGTTTTGGTCACCGAATTATAGGAAGGATATAAACAAAATAGAGAGAGTGCAGAGAAGGTTCACGAGATCGTTGACAGGATGTCAGGGTTTGAGTTACAGAGAAAGGTTGAGCAGCCTGGGGCTTTTTTCTCTGGAGTGTAGAAGATTGAGGGGGCATTTGATGGAGGTGTTCAAGATTTTAAAAGGGACAGAGGAGTCAACGTGAATAGGCTTTTTCAATTAAGAGTGAGGGATATTCAAACCAGAGGCCACGGTTTGAGACTGCAGGGGGAAAATTATAAGGGGAACATGAGGGGAAATTTCTTCATGCAAAGGGTGGTTGGGATGTGGAATAAGCTTCCGGCAGAGGTGGTTGAAGCAAGGACGTTATTTACATTTAAGGAAAGACTGGATAATTACATGGAGGGGAGAGGATTGGAGGGGTATGGACCAGGTGTCAGTGGGATTAGGAGAGTGGGGATTTGTTCCGGCATGGACTAGTAGGGCCAAATTGGCCTGTTCTGTGCTGTATATGGTTATATAACTCATTCTGAGCACGGTTTCACAACTCCAAAGGAAATGGGCCAACTACCATTTTTCTCAAGCCAAAGATTTCAGTAACAATTGGGTCTAGAGCAGTGATTCTCAAACTTCCCTTCCCACTCACATCCCACCTTAAGCAATCCCTTACTAATCACAGAGCACCAAAGGCATAGGGATTATTTAAAGTGGGATGTGAGTGGAAAGAAAAAAGTTGAAAACAAAAAAAAGGTTCCCTTCACTTTCGCCCACCAAATAAATTACTCAGCTTCTTCTGAAGGGATCTCCAGGCCAGATTATTGAGCTTGTCTTGATCAGAAGATCCCAGGTCTGAGCGATGAAAGGTGAAAAAGTAGCTTCCAGCCTCTGAAAGGGGGTGTGGGCAGGGAAACACTTAGAATCCAGTAACACGTTGAACCCCCTCACCCCGCCACCCCCGCACTTCTGGCTAAGCGTCTCTCTCTTACCAGTGCAGGACAGAGGTGGGGGGAGGGAGAAGATATTGAACAGGAATCTGAAAGATAAGACTTTTCCAGGAGTGGTGGGTGTATGGAACGGACTGCCGGAGGAGGTGGTTGCAATGCACGGAAGTGAAGGTGGGACATTTTGGTTGGTGTGGGCAAATTTGGCTGGTCCCTATTTTCATGCTGCCTGTATGTTTTAATGATAAAAGTTAACAAACCTTTACACACACTATTGGGTTCAGAACCTTGCTTTGCTGCCTATACTTCCCTGTCACAACCAATCCCACTCTTCCACCCAACCTCCCGCGGCACGAGCTCCAGACCTTGCTACACGCTCTACCTGGATCTCTGGTCACACCGCACCCTCTTAATTCATCGCCCCTGCGCTTGGCGACCTACACCGAACCACCCGCAGGTCCTTGCCCGTCCAATCGCAGTTCAGCTCACCAACTGTCCACCACCAGTTCTGGCTTCGAGACGTTTGGAGAACACAAGTTGTGGGTCTTCCCTCAGACTCTGCCTTACCGGCCGTTCCCAGCAATTTGTTTTTATTCTAGACTCTCTCCTCCTCTGACCAACCATCTTTAGCAGCACACTGATATCTCTTGTCAGGTTCGAGTCCAGGCTGTGACAGAATATTTAGAGGTGGTTTGGGATGATTTTTGGAGCAGGTTGCACACAAACATTTTAAAACACAGAATTTTTGCAGGACTTTTGCAGGGTGCTATTTTGCAAAAGGCAACAAAGTAGCAGCATACTGCAGCAGCTGGTCTGGGAGAGCATGTGATCTTTGCAGTCAGAGGCAAAACAGCTTTGCTGTCAGAGAGGGAGGGAGTGAGAGATAAGAGAGGCTTTGTTCGGTTCCAGACAGACAAGTTGGCAAACTTTGGAAGACTGCCTGGTCAAAGGAGAAGACTGGCTATCTGAAAGGAACTCTGTGGTGACCTGAAAGAAAGAGGATCATCTGGAGAACCCTGAAAGGGGGCAAGTTTTGTCAGCAAGACTGATTAAAAAGGAATCAGGTGTTGATATCCTCTAACAAAGGTAACTCTCTCTGAAAACCAACAAGAACCCTCCTGAGTGGTAACCATTTGCCTGTTTAGCACCAAAGCCTGGTGAACCTTATTAATGCCAACTTCTGTGCACAGTACAAGATTTGCCTGCAACCAGTGACATTGGACTGCGAACCAAAGACCTTTTCTACACTTATATACACACATCACACACACGTGAGCTTAGAATTAATTGGGGGTTAAGTAAGTTGATAGAGATAAGTTAAAGTTTCATTCTGTTTTCATGTTCAAAAATAATTAAAAGCAACTTTTGTTGAAGTTACCCTTTGTTGTGCTGTTGGGTTTTGGGGTCCTCTGGACTCTGTAACAAGACGACAACTTGTGTGGAAGTGACGTGGGCACAGAGGTGTTCCTGGCATGAGGGGGCAGCTGGTAGGGCCACCTCCTCTCAGATCCAGGGACCTGGATTGACCCGGATCTACATCAGTATGTGGAGTTTCCTCCGGATGCTCCGGTTTGCTTCCACATCCCGAGTTGGTGGTTTAATAGGCCACCGTCAATGGCCCCCCTCTGGGGGTGAGTAGATGGTAAGGCGGGGAGAATCAGTGCAAGTCAGTCGTCAGTGATCGGCATTGACTCAGTGGGCTGAAGGGCCATTTTCATGCTGCAACTGGGACTTGGCAAAGCAACAGGCTGGGTGGAAGGCAGAAAGTAGAAGGCATGGCAGTTCTCACCATCTTGTGGTCATTCACGATCATGAGCTCCAAGTATTTTATTTCAGAAAAGACATTTCGCCGACGGACCTGAGGAGACAGAAATGGATTGGTCAGGTACTGGACACTGGCCACGGCAGGGCCCATGACATGACATCACTTCCTCCCCTCTCTCACAAGGCACAGGAATGACCCTTCTGCTGGGGGTCAGAGTTCACCCCTCACCTCAAAATAACTCAATGCTTCATTCCTCTATAACCACGGTCTTCATGTTTCAGGGTGGGGGGGGGGGGTGAATAGGATTGGAACCCACAGAATTAATGCCCACATTTGGACTAAGATGCACTATTTACTTACATAATGCAAATGGAGGATTCATTTTGAAGGCTTGTAACAAAGGTATCCAACCCAAGAGGATAAACGCACCAGAGAAGATGAAGCAAGGCTGCTGCCTTTTCTTCCAGGTATATTGTGGCCTATTTAACTTTATGGAAGGATCCACGATATATAATTTCCCACTCCACTGAACTTCCTCAGAGTTTAATATCGGACTGTCTCTGTTCCGCCTTTACAGATATCTATCGACCCCATCTCGAAAGTTTGCTTCCATTTCCAAACTCTACCTCAATAACTGCACGTTAATGTTTGCTGTTTGATTTCTATACCTGGGGATATGAAGCCCACCTCTTGTTGGGGCTTTACCCTGAAACAACCTTATTGCTGGCATGGAGTTATCCCATTCACATCCTGATATCCAGCATCTTTTCCACACCCTCATCTTCCATCAACTCCCAGGTATTGAAATGAATGTGCAAATCAGAGGGCAGGTTTATTACCATCACATTCTGAAATCCAAATGTTTTTAGTCATCAAGAGACACAGCATGGAAACAGGCCCTTTGGCTCAACTAGTGCGGTCAAGCGGAGGGATCTGGGAATACAGACACATAATTCCCTGAAAATGGCATCACAGAGAGGTTTCAGAATATAGGCTATCGTAAATCAAAATAGAATATAGGACTTGGGCTGTTATGTACAAGACATTGATGAGGTCAAATATGGAGTATTGTGTGCAGTTTTGGTCACCTAACTACAGGAAAGATATCAATAAGACAGAAAGTTGCAGAGAAGATTTACTAGGATGTTGCCCAGACTTCAGGAACTGAGTTAAAGGTTAAACAAGTTAGGACTTTATTCCATGGAGCACAGAAGAATGAGGGGAGATTTGATCGAGGTATTTAAAATTATGAGGGGGGATATCAGAGTAAATGTAGGTCAGCTTTTTCCACTGAGGGCAGGTGAAATACAAACTGGAGGACATGGGTTAAGAGTGAAAGGGGAATAGTTTAGGGCAGTGGTTCTCAACCTTTTTCTTCCCATTCAAATCCCACCTTAATCAATCTCTTACTAATCACAGAGCACCGATGGCTTCAAGTGGGATGTGAATGAAAATAAAAAGATTGAGAACCACTGGTTGAGGAGGAATATGAGGGGGATCTACTTTACACAGAGAGTGGTGGGGGTGTGGAATGAGTTGCCAGCTGAGGTGGTGAATGCAGGCTCAATTTTAACATTGAAGAAGAATTAGGACAGGTATTTGGATGGGAGAGGTATGGAAGGCTATGGACTGGGTGCAGGTCATGCGGACGAGGCAAAAAAATGGTTCAGCACAGACTAGAAGGGCTGTAGTGTTCTATAGACTATACTGACCATTGACACTCATCCAACACTGATCCCAATTTATTCTCCTAACTTTCGAATCAATTCCTCTCATCCCCATTAGCCAAACACAAGGGACAACATCCTGTGGCCCATTAACCTCCAAGACTCTGGGGCTCGGGAGGAATAAGCAGCACCAGGAGGAATCCCACCCCGTCACAGGGGGGAAGGTGCAAACCCCACACAGACAGTGCCTAAGGTCAGGATTGAACCCCAGTCTCTGGGTCACAGGCGACTCTCCTTGAGGAACGCCACCTCCGACCTTCTGCCATCCCGGGAACAGCAGTCCCGCCATGGGGTGGAGATGCCGGGACCTGGGGAACACAGGCCCCAATCCCTCTCTGCCCAGTTCTGCCTGAAACATGGGGGGCACAGGCAAAAGCGCAGGAAAATGGGACTCTCTTAGGTGGGTAACACGGATCAGGTGGGCCGACTTCATAAGGGAGGGTGCAAGGAACAGGAGACATTACCGCTCTTCTTCTCCTGCGAGCCCGGAACAAGGGGAAGTCCGTCAGTCGAGGGCTGGCCTTCCTGAGTTTGCCTGAAAGAGAATACAGATGTGATCGGCCATGTTCAGTGTCATTAAAAGGGTTATTTCACTTTAAAGGGGGTGGGGGGGGTGGGTAACCTGGCTCCAGGGGTAGGAATTGAAGCAAGGCTTGAAAGGCCAGCAAAGGTGTGAGAACCATGGTGATGATGTAACAAGCCTGGGGCTCACCCTGCCATGGAGCACCTCTGTGGAAGCCAGATCACAGGAGGTGATCTGGGGAATTTTAGCCTTGGGGGAAAAGACAAAACTTGAGGCCAATCATTCATGATGGCACTGAATGGCAGGGTAGGCTTGGTGGGCCGAGTGGCCTTCTCCCACTCTTATTGGGTCTCGTACAAAGTGGTGTAACAGCAGGAGCAGAGAGAAAGCCCTCCCCGTCGGGGTCCAACTGCCCGGTCCGAATGTCATTGGCTCCGCACAGCCTGTTAAAGGAGCCGGTAAATGGTTTATTATAAAATCCCGTGACCATGAGGGTCTGGGCTTAAGGCAGCAGCACCCCTGTATGGCAGCGGACACGAGGGGTTGCAGGCTCTGGGGAAGCAGAGGACTGGTACAGGGTACCAGGACACCACCACCCCCCACCCCACCGTGTTTGAGAGGGAGAAGCAGAGGAGACAGCCCGGGGGGCAGTGAGGCGACTTGAGGCGAGGAACCCACACGAGCTGCCGAAGAGGGACCGGGTATCAAAACCAGGATGGCAGAGGGTGTAGAGCACGCTGACGGCTTCCTGATCATGTCTGGGGCTAGGATCTGGAGCTCAGGTCACTGAGGGTTTGGACAGGACTCTGCGCGGCTGCGGGAGCACTGGAGGTACATCCACGGATGCTCGGTGACTTTGTGAGGGCTCTTCCCTCTCTTTCTCTGACTGTAAGGGACAATCTCTGACAGCAAATCTTTGTCTGCCTTATAGTAGACTAAAGGAAATTTAATATCACATTTTCTGTTTCATTATATGACAGCAATATTAAATCTTTAATCATTATCAGACTCTTGAACAAACCTCACACGATTATAATTATGATGACTTGGCTCTGTTCACACTGATGTCTCTCTCTCTAATTCTTGCTCTCTGTACTGTTCTACTATGGATGGGTTGACTACTAGGACTTCACACAAAACAAACTTTCTCACCTGATCTCCACACACGTGACCATAAACTTGAACTGGAAGCTCGGGCAGAGGAGAAGATCACAAATAAAGCATTTTGGTGCCTACGGACAGCGTACAAAGTATATGGCAATAAACTCATCATCATCGGAGAAATGAAGGGGAAAGGCCCAGAAGAGATTTGGAAAAAGTGACTGCAATTTTTATGTGGTCAGGCCAGTCAGCTTGGTTCGGCGGGTGGGGGGGGGGTGCGGGGAGTGGTGGGCATAGTGTCAGGGTCTCCTAGACGGAGCAGAGATCTAAGTCACAAAGTCTTAGGGGGACTCAGATGGACAGAGTGCAACAAGATCAGGGCCGATCTGGTCTGGCCAGCTCCTCACAGCACCTGTTCCCCACAGCAGGGTGCTGAAAAATTGCATCGTTTTTCAGCGTGCAGCGGTTCTCAACTTTTTTCTTCCCACTCACATCCCACTTAAAGTAATCCCTATACCATCGGTGCTCTGGGATTAATAAGGGATTGCCTAAGATGGGATGTGGGTGGGAAGGGAAGGTTGAGAATCTCTGCTCTAGACCTAATTGTTACTGAGATATTTTGCTTGAGAAAAATTGGTCATTGGCCCATTTCCTTCAGAATTATGAAATCATGTACATAATGAGTCAATTAGGGAAGATTAAAACAGTCGTTTTCAAACTTTTTGTTCTCACCCACATCCCACTTTAAGTAATCCCTTACTAATAGCACTGATGGCATAGGGAATACTTAAAGTGGGATGTGAGTAGAAAGAAAAAGGTGAGAACCACTGGTTTAAAACCAGAGTTTATGGACTCGATTGACCATGAGCTCTATAGGATTCTGCAACTGCATAACCTCTGCAAGTCACTAATGAATGTCTTGGCTCATGAAAGAAAGCACCGAGTTTGCCTGGGTGACGAGCTCCAGCTCCCAAAATGATGGATGGAAGTTGTGAAGCCTCAGTGTTGAGATTGCCTGATTACAGGGCCTTTCGACAATGTGGGAAACACATGAGCAAAGAGGAAAATCTTGGAAAATACGAACTGATTTTGAGTGTTTTTCAAGCAGCACTGAAATTCCTACTGCAGCCAACTTGAACTTAATTGGAAGCCCCTGAGCAGTAAGAAGATGCACTGAATGGCACGTTAAAACAGCTGTGCGGAGATCAATGGACTGAACAAGCTCCTCATGTGCGCAATGACACACATCTGACGCTCCCCCAATTTAGCATAAACAGGAGCTAAATTCCGCTCAACAAGACCCCAGCCGATCCGGTCTGGCCAGCTCCTCTTACCCTGCCTGTTCCCCACAGCCCTCAATTGCCCCCTCGTCTCCAGAAATTGATCTAAGTAGCTTCCCTGCTTGCATGGGCAGAGAATTGGACGAAGGGGAGGGTGGTGACATGCGGTGGGGGGAGGGGGGAGGGGAAAAAGGTGCAGCAAAGTTTGCCGGTAAACGGGATGGCACGACTGGAATTACTCATGCGTGGGGGCTTGTCCATTAGTGCCACTGGCATCCGATGAATCATGTGCGGCCTTGACAAATTCTCCTGAAACAAATCCAAAACAACAGCCGTACATCAGTTGGGGCATGTCAGAGGAACCTTTCAGAATCATCCCAGCACACAACTGGCCCGCCAATTCCAATCCCTCCCGATACACCTGGCCAGGAGTTCACAGAGATTGGCAGTACCTTCCCTGACACATTTGGGATTTCACAGCAATCTGACAGGTTCACGGTCACTTGCACTGACAGTGATTCTGTTGTGCCAAATCTCTATAACTTGTCAGCCTGTGTCCCAGTGATAGATACAAATAGGCCTTTGGCCCACCAATTCTGTAGTGGTCATCTTTCCTCTAACCCCACCCTAACCTATTTATTTCCCCCAATTCCCCCCCAACAAGTGAGAATCTACCTTTCCCTATCCTTTGTAGCCAGCACCCCCCCACCTTCAGTTTGCAATCAAGGATCCTTGCTAAACAATTGCCAGTGGCAACAATGTTCCTACATTAACTCAATCAAAACCAGTTGTCATTCCCCAAACTGATTTCTGTTTCCCAAACTGGACCAGCTCCCCAGACCGGTCTCCGTAACCTCTATCAAATTCAATTATTTCCCGAAGAATTCCAGCTTCTTCGGTTTACACTCTCTGCTGAAATCCTGCGTCCCTGGTCCCATTCTCTTCCACATCCTGCCGTCTTGGAGATTCTGCATCACCTCCCATCATGGTGAATTCTGACGCTTTACTAACCTATCTCTCCATGTGTCCTGTAAAGAACTCTTCATGCATACTCCCTGGCCCTTGCACTCCTGCGTAGAACTTGAGATCAAGTCATTTGGGTTGCAGCCGGTCCACGTCAGAATTAAAATTCACCCTCAATGCTGCCCCATTCGCCTGGTCTGTCCTTGCCTCCTGAAGACCAATGAGACCCTCCTCACTGTGTTGTATGTTGATGGCGAGAAGTAACCCTGCATGACCCAGGACAGCACCCTGGGGACCACCACTACCATCTTACCTCAGTTATGGCACTAAAAAAGGCTCTTTGGCCCTACTTGATCTTGCCAACCAAGCGAGGTGCAGTTGACTATGCTTGGCCCCCATCCCTCTCGAGCTATCTGTGCTGATAGCAACGCTCGGATTCCCGCCTCTATTCATTCATTCATGTTTAAGCTTCTAGACCAGGCCAACGACTATTGCCTTTGAGCTATTTTCAGCTGAGGACACTTCTCTGGGGCTGCTTGAGGAGACAGTTCCAGGATTTAGACCTAGTGGATGAGCAAGGAGCCAGGGACCCATTTCCAAATCAGGATGACGTGCAGTGTGAAGAGCTGTTGCTCCCAGGCACCTAAAACCCCTGACCTGCCTGGTGTCAGAGGTCGCTGGCTTGGGACACACTCTAAAGCAATCTGCGTCAAGGGGACACTCTTGCCGGAGATGGTTATTGCCTGGCACTTTAGAGGCACGAATGGTAGCTGCTATTGGATGGGTAGAAATAGTCATAAGAGAGACGCAGGCTCTTCGGCCTACCAAGACCATGCTTTAACACATGCGAGAGGGGCTGCGTCAAGAAGGGACCCCCTCCTCCCCCATCACCCTCCTTCACTATTCCCTTTGGGCAGAAGCTGTAGCAGCCTGAAAGTGTGCACCTCTAGGATCACAAACAGTTTCTTTAACAAATCCCATCCACCATTCCCACTAATCCACCCCAGGTTCTACCACATACTGGCAGGCGGAGCAATTTGTCATGGTTAATTAACCTATCGCCCTGCATGGCAGGAGGACACCAGGCCACCCAGGGACAAACCCCACCCCCCACCCCTGTGAACACAGGAAACCTGAGGCAAGTTGGCAGATATTCTGCAGCAGGTACATTGACTGCCCCAAAGCCGGGTTTGGGAATTCGAGCAGCCCAAGGCTGTGGAAAACGGCAAAGTCCATCACAAGCTCCAACCTCCAACCTGCGTGAGGGGCTGCGTCAAGAAGGGACCAACACCACCCCCCCTCCCCAATCACCCTCCTTCACTGCTCCCTTTGGGCAGAAGCTGCAGCGGCCTGAAAGTGTGCACCTCTAGGATCACAAACAGTTTCTTTCCAACACCTCTTGAACTTCCCCTCTCTGCACCAATTATAAACTACTCCCACACCACTTAAAGGCTGGCTTGCACCCTTCTAATAAGAACCGTAACATTTTTTGTACAATGGTAATTGTGAATATTTAGCGCTTATCTTGCATTTATTACTTTTTAAACACCTGCTGTTCACACCTGTCATATCTACATTGTACACTGCATCTGACAATAAACCATCATTAAAATAACACATAGGCAATAGCCAGGATTGAACCTGGATTTCCTGCATTACAAGGGGCAGCACGGTTGGCATGGCAATTAGCACCATGCCTTTACAGCCCCAGTGACCAGGATTCAAATCCCGCACTGCCCGTAAGGGGTTGGTACGCTCTCCCGGTGTCTGCGTGGGTTTCCCCCCACCCCGAGAGTTTCCTCCAAAAACTTACCGGGGAGGGAGGGTTGTGTGTAGGTTAAAGGGGTATGAATTGGATAGAACGTACTCATGGGACCTGCTACCGCGCGCGATGTCTCGATGTAAAATTTTTTTTAATGTAGAATTTTAAAAGACAGCAGCTCTACCCCTGCACCACGGTGCTGGCTGGCAATGTCAGGAGGGCGTAACCTACCGCCAACCTGTTCTTCATGCAGTTGTTAAACCCTCCCCCCCCCCCACAAGAGGTTGGTGACTGGGATCCTCATGAGGGAAACACTATGTAGCAGCAGGAATGGGTGTTTGGACGTGAATTTGACTCGTCAGCCCACCAGTGAATGATTTCCACTCATCTTTTCCATGTTCGTTCTGCTCACGGAGATGCTTCTAATGTACAGATCTGGCTTTTACTAACCACCCTCCAACTCACGGGTTCTCAACCTCTTCTTTCCACTTTAAGTAATCCCTAGGCCATCGGTGCATTGTGATTAATGAGGGGTTGCTTAAGGTGGGATGTGAGTGGGAAGGGAAGGTTGAGAATCACTGCTCTAGACCCAATTGTTACTGAAAAATTTGGCTTGAGAAAATTGGTCATTGGCCCATTTCCTTTGGAGTTGTGAAATGGTGCACAGAATGAGTCAATGAGGGACGATTAAAACAGTGGTTTTCAACCTTTTTCTTCTCACCCACCTCCCACCTTAAGCAAACCCTTACTAATCACAGAGCACCAATGGCATAGGGATTACTTAAGGTGGGATGTGAGTGGGAATAGAAAAGTTGAGAAACACTGCTCTAAACTATTCATTAAGCATTGCATGGGTTTTTTTTTCCCTCCACTCTCACACTCTTTGGGAGCCTCTTTCAGCAGCAAATGAAAACTAATCGTCTGGCATCTTGCCGGATTAATTTGGGTTTAAAAATAGCTGAATAGTGAATACTTTATTGACATGCACAAGAATAACGCCAGCCAGATGACCACAATGAAGTGCAAGGCCTGGCCCAAGAACATCAGAACTGCAAGTGATTGACTGCTGGAAATATTCCCACCATCCGGCTGGTTTGGGCCGGGTCTTCCCAAAAGCTTTGGGGGTTTTTCCACAAGCGTGGATAATGGAAGTTAACCACTTCAATTCGATTCATCTTTAAATTTAAATTTTAAAGCTTTAGACTTACAGCACAGTACCAGACCCTTCCAGCCCATGAGCCCGGACCACCCAAACACCCGCATTAACCTGCAACCCCACCCCCACTCTGTACATTTTGAACGGTGGGAGGAAACCAGGACATCCGGGGAAAACCATGCAGACACGGGGAGAACGTACACACTTACTAGAGACAGTGCTGGATTCGAACCCGGGTCACTGGCGCTGGGACAGCGTAATACTGATCGTTATGCCAAGCATAATTGAACTGACCATTGAGAGATTTACAAAGCAAGGCAGAATTCGATCCGAACTTAAAAGTTCCGGCTCTCAGTGTAAATTCCTCAGGTGTTTGAACCTCCTGCAACTTTCCAAACTGTTTCAGTTCCACTACTGTGTTTGGATCCCTCATTCCCTTTCCCAACTCTTCCTCAACATTCCCCCTTCAGCACACGTTAAACACTAGCTCGATGGTCGTGTTTGACACCTTGTTCCATGAGAGACCTTGAGATGCCTCGCTGTGCAAGGAACTGTCTGTACCCACGGGCAGGCTCAGTGACACAGAGGTTCACTGCAGTGCATGGGGTTTGAACCTTCTCCCTGCCACCGCAGGGGTTTCCTTCTGATTCAGTCACATGGCATGGAAACAAGCCATGAACTCCACCAATTCTGCACAGATTCCTGTATGAACCCCCCTCCTACCCCGCCACACACATACACAAACCCCCACCGTATTTTTCCATGTCCTATGCTTGAGGGGCTGTTGATAGTGACCAATTCACCCACTGCTTCAGTGAACCAAAACACCCTGGGATGAGCCTTGGCTGAGTTTAAACGAGTGGCACTGGTTCGATGGGCCAAAGGGCCAGGACCCACGCTGCGTGACATGGTTCTGTGGATTGACCTGCCTTGAACTCCATTTCCATGCATGCAGGTGTACGTGATCCTGATCCATGTGGTGCCCATTCCATCAAGGCCACTGTGAAGAGGTGATGGGCAACACTGCTCGAGTACCCCCCCTCTCCACCCCCAACAACCACAGCTCCAGTGACCCCCACCAGTCTGGGGGCTGGAGCAATTAATGTCTGCCTCAACCCTAATGTCACCTCCAGATGAGCAACACTCCAGGCCCCCCCCCCCCATCCCCACTGCCACACAGAGCAAAGAGCACGGTACTCACCGGTGTGTGTGTCTGCCTCAGTGGTTCAATGATATACATGTGGTTGTTGTCGTCGAACATGCCACTGGGGGAATGGGGGGTAGAGAGGGGAGGGGGGAGAAAGGAAGGAGGGAGAGGGGAGAAGGGGAAGGAGGGAGAGGAGAGAAATTATTTAGAACTTGGACGTAGTAATTGTAAATGAAAGATAAGTGCAGTAAAGCTGACATGAGTAAAGCACATTTTACTGGAATTGTTACAAAGCCCAGATCAACTACAATCTGAAAATGCTGGTTACCCAACTGTTCAGGCATCATCTGTGGAGAGGAACAGGGTCAGTGTTTAAGGTCAATGAACAGTCTATGGGAATTGGTCTCTTTGTGGACAAAGTGCCAAGAGGTTGACTAGGATGACATCAGACATTGGGAAAATGGCGGTCTTATGAGAGCTTGGTGAATGGGCTTTGTGAGCAGGAGTGTCATTGGAACCTTCCCCCACCGGCCTGCTGCGGGGTAGGTGGGGGAACCACTTGCATCCTGTGTAAAACTCGGGGAAGCAGACTGGAGGAAAAATCAGAGGCACTGAGCTGGTGGAGGGCAGAGTGGAGGGAGGCTGAAGATTATGAAGAGGATGGACTTGGGAAGCGAGCAGTGGGAGAGGAGAATGCTGAGAGCTGAGCCCAGTATTAAACTGGCAAACATGTACTCCTATGGTGGAGTCTTGTGCAACACACAAACGCGCTGGAGAAACTCAGCAGGTCACACAGCGTTTTGGGCCTGGATTCTTTGCCAGCAATTGACCATGGACAGCAGCTTATAGCATCTAATCCAAAAGCTGCCCGCACTGTTAACATTCTAGCATCTGCATGCGTGTTATGTCTGGTTGTGTGTCTGCATCTTTTGCACCGAGGACTGGAAAATGCTGTTTCGTCGGGTTGTACTTGGGCAATTAGAGGACAATGAACTTGACTTGATATAGTGTTAATTTTCCATCTGTTTCCTTTCCTCGTTGC
This sequence comes from Narcine bancroftii, assembly GCF_036971445.1. Lineage (NCBI taxonomy): Eukaryota > Metazoa > Chordata > Chondrichthyes > Torpediniformes > Narcinidae > Narcine > Narcine bancroftii. The sequence continues at coordinate 211,734,375 of NC_091472.1, forward strand.
AAGAATATGAGCAAAGAAGTAATTCCAGGCACCACGCAATCTGAGTGGTCTCCACACACCTGTGCCTTGTCTCAGTGCAAACTTGAGACTTGGCATGAGCGCTGATTGCTTTTTTTCTAAATTTGGTCGTGTTATCCGGGGATTATCCAACAGGTCGGACAGGAAGCTGTTCCCGACAAGGGAAGATACGTGTGCTCGTGCCCGGAGGGCCACCAGGCAGATCGAAAGGCACTTCTCCCACGTCAATCCAAGTTAGCCCACGCAAGGTTGAGAGCCACACATGAAGGCCGACTCTGAAGGGTCTGATCCTGGTAGTGAGCAGTGGACGATGCCTGAGAGCCAGTTGTGTGGTGTTGGCCAGTACAGCTTGTGGCATACAGCCAGGGGAGACCATAGTGTCTCACCCAATGTAAATTGAAACCACATTTGTACCCTTTAGTTTCTCGGTATGCTGTGCCAGCTAGTGGGAGGGGGCGTGGAGGAGGTGGTGAGTACTGTTTAACCCTCATTTCACAAACAGGAGTTGCAATTTGTAATTTGTGAGGAGATGCGATGATCAGTGATGGGTATTATTTGTGTGTGGGAGTGTGGATGTGTGTGCACACATGTTCATGTGTGTGTGTTCATGTTCCCTGTTGTGAATTCCCCATGTGGAAATAAAGACCGCTGTTAATAAACCGTGTGGAGGACTTGTTACTCTTTGAACACGCCAAACCTATTCCCCCATCACTGTATGACCCTGGCCTCCATCTGGGTCCACTGCTTCCATCTCTGCTTTACCTCCTCCTTTAATTTCTCCCCCCCTTCTCTGTTTCTCCACCTCTTCCATCCGATCATATCTTAGCCCCGCCCAGCTTCGTTCCCCCAATCTCATAACCCTCCATCTTCCTTCTATCCACGCGTCTGTCTGAGAGCTTCGTAAATGCCCTTAATGTTCCAGCCTCCACCACCATCCATGGCGATGCATTCCAGACACCCACAACTCCTTTACCTCTGATGTCTCCCCTCCCTTCACTTTGTACAGATGTCCTCCAATGTTTGCTACTCCAGCCTGGGTAAAAGGTGCCTCTCATAATCTTGTAGACCTCTATGAAATCATCCTTCTACGCTCCAAAGAGAAAAGCTCCAGCTCTGTGTAGACAAAGTGACAGCTAAACCCAACTGTACCTTCATTTACCGTCACTTTGCTGCCAGGTGCCCATCAGTGATCGCACTACCAACCATTCACCCATTGGAGCACAAGCCAATGGTGGCCCAATCTTAGTCCTGCAACTCGACAAATCTCTGGTGAGACCACACTTAATTGTGTTCAGTCAGGTCACCTCATTATAGGAAGGATGTGAATGCCGTGGAGAGTGCAGAGGAGATTTACCAGGATGTTGCCCAGATTGGGAAACAAGCCTTATGAGACACGGTTAGCAGAGCTGGGCCTTTTCTCTTTGGAGCGGAGAGAAGGATGAGAGGAGACTTGATAGAGATCTACAAGATAATGAGAGGCATTGATAGGATGGACAGTCAGCACATGTTTCCCAGGGCAGGATTAGCAAACATCAGAGGACCAGAGGACACATGCAAAGTGAAGGGAGGGAAATTTAGGGGAGACATCAGGGTAAGTTTTTTATCCAGAAAGTTGTGGAGGCCTGGAAAGCTTTACCTGAGATAGTGGTGGAGGCTGGAACAGTAGGGGCATTTGAGACTCTTGGACAAGCACATGGATGAAAGAAAAATAGAGGGTTATGGGGTAGGGAGGGTTTAGTATTTTTTAAGGACTATATGGGTTGGCACAAGATTGCAGGCCAAAGGGCCTGCACTGTGCAATAGTGTTCTATAACATCCCTGTCTTCACATTGGGGGGGGGGGGCACAAACAATATTCAACAGGTGCTGGAGAACGCCATTCAGCCCATTGAGCCAGCACTGCCATTCATTTATATTCTGGCTGATCTTCCACTATCAGTACCCTGTCCTTGCCTTCTCCCCATAACCCTTAATTCCCTTGTCCACAAGAATCTTATCTAGGTCCCTCCTGAACTTATCCAGAGAACCCACCTCTACCACCCTCTTCAGCAAAGCATCTACAACCAACAACTCTCTGGGTAAACATTTTTTTCTCATCTCTATCCTAAAAGGGCCTTCCCTGTATTCTTAAAACTATGGCCTCCAGTCCTAGAAGGACAATGGGAAAATGTAACAACAATGGGAAAATGTAATCAGTTTCTATCATGTCCAATCCCTTAATAATCTTATATACCTCAATCATATCTCCCCTCATCCTTCTAAATTCCAACGTATAAAACCTCAGTTTATCTAACCTTTTGGCATATATCAATCCCACCATCCTGTGAACTAACCTTGTGAATCTACACAGCACTCCCTCAATAGCAAAAATGATCTTCCTCAAATTAGGAGACCAGAACTGGACAGGTGTTGTCTCACCAGGGCCCCGTACAACCGCAGAAGGACATCTTTACTCCTATACTCTATTCCCCTTTTTATGAAGGCCAACATGTCATTTGTCTTTTTCACAGCTTGTTGATCCTGCATGCGATCTACCCCACTCCCTAACTTGACTCCGTTTAAATAATAATCTGCCTTCCTGTTCCTGCCACCAAAGTGGATAACCTCACATTTATCCACATTAAACTGCATCTTCCATAAATCCACCCATTCACTTAACCTGTCCAAGTCCCCCCTGCATTTTCCTGACATCCTCCTCACACTTCACACTGCCACCCAGTTGTGTCATCTGCAAATTTGCTAATGTTATCTAAATCCCCTTATCTAAATCATTAATACATTTGATAAACAACTGAGGAGTCAGCACCAACCCCTGCAGACCCTACTTATCACATCCTGCCATCCTGAAAGTGACCCGTTAACCCCAACTCTTTGTTTCCTCTCTGTCAACCAATTTTCTGTCCATGTCAGCATCCCAACCCCAGTACCATGCTCTCTGATTTTGCCTACTCATCTCCTGTGTGAGACCATATCATAAGCCTTCTGAAAGTCCAAGTACACCCCATCCCACTGGTTCTCTCTTGTCCACCCTCCTCATCACATCCTCGAAAGATTTCAGAAGATTAGTCAAGCATGATTTTACCTTCAGAAATCCATGCTGACTTGTAATGATACTATTATTTTTCTCTAAGTGCTCTGTTATTTCTTCTTTTATAATAGATTCTAATATCATCCCCACCGCTGACGTCAGGCTAACCAGCTTGTAATTGGCCGTTCTCAGCAGGTCATGCAGAACCCAGCGGGAGTAAAGAGCGGCCAATGTTTTGGGCCTGGGCTCTTCACTGACTCCAATGATTGCTGTGTGACCTGCTGTAGTTTGCTCCAGCAGGTTTGCGCGTTGCAGTCGACCCCGGTGTCCAGACATCCTCATTTGACAAAGGCTCCTCTTCGAGCTTGCAACCGGAACTTGAGTTGGGCCAACTCGAAGCTGAACTCTGCTATTGAAGTCAAGGTGCACCCACCATAGGGTGTTGGCAATGAGTCTTTGAAGCTTCCTTTTGTTTTGTGGGGGGGGAAGGGGGTCCTATTTGGGGTGGGGGGAAGGACTGGATTTAGTGCAACTTGCCCGGATGCACTGCATTAAGCACCATATTCATGCAATTGTCTTTTCTTGCACCCACTCTCCCTCCCTCTGTTAATGAGCTTGGCACTTTCTAACCACATCCAATACTGCTAAGGGCCTCCGCACCCATCTCCCCTTTGACGGGCTGCAGGAGGGTCACTGACGGATTGGAAGGCGACGGCAGACTTGAAATGGTGCCCCCCCCCCCCCCAAAGGGACCCTTCCCCTCCTAAAGCCGCCACACAGGACTATCAGAGAATCCTCCTCGGTTGTACTTACTGAAGCCCATCACAGGTGGACAGAGCGACTTTAGACTTTGGGTTCCCTCGTATCTCTCCATGGTAGTAGCAGTGCTCACCTCCCTGTGGAGAGAGAAGCAAGTCAGAAAGAACTTTTCATAGCCAAGCCTATTCTGTAATTTCTTTCCCTTTTTTTTCATGCTTCAAAGCATCTTGTACCAATTGCTTTCTTAAAATGAGATTTTGGAGTGCATTTTCAGGGACAAATCCCCTTCTCAACACACATTGTTATTGTACGCAATGTCTCCATCCCATCAAGGGAGGTTAAGCGGATTTGGGCATGTACGCTCTGGATTTTGGAAGAACAAGATGCGACCTTGTTGAAATCTACAAGAGAGGGAGATCTGCGAATAGTTAGAGAAGAAACTTTGGATGGCATAGTCAGAGCCACATTATTACAGCCCCAGTGACCAGAGTTCAAATCCTGCGAGGTCCCTAAGGAGTTTGTACGCTCTCCACGTGTATGCGTAGGTTTCCTCCAGGGGCTCCAATTTCCTCCTGCCTCTCAAACATGAATGGGGTTGTAAGTTAATTTGGGTGTAATTGGGTGACACAAGTTTCAAAGGGTGGAATCGGCTTCTACCATGAGGTTTATAAAATTGGGACAGGGGTTTAAATCCTACGCTGTCTGTAAGGAGTTTGTACATTCTCCCCATGTCTCTGCGTGGGTTTTCCCCAGGGGCTCTGGTTTCCTACCACCGTTTGAAACATACTAGGGGTTGTAGGTTAATGGGGTTTAATTGGGTGGCACTGGGTCGTGGGCCAGAAGGGCCTGTTACTATGCTGCATGTCTAAAATTTTAAAAAAAGTAGCAGGTGGTGAGACAAAATGGGGTGAGGTTACACAGCAGGACTTTCACAGCACTACGCTGAAGAAAGAAATTAGAATCAATGGCTGAGATCTTCAATCCTGTGCAGATTGTCAGAGCAGGTCTGAATAATCCAGAATGGCTGATTCATAATCAGGAGGCAAAAAGCAGCCTCTACTTCCACAAGGGTTAAAAACTAAAAGCCTGCAGATGCTGGAACCCGAAATAAAAACATTCAGCACACGTGGGGAGAGATAAACAGAGAGTCACTTTGTTATGAGCCCAGAGGACGCCACAACCCAGCAGCAATAGAAATTCACCAAGACAAATAGTGACTTAAACAAAAGTTACTTCAAAATTTCTTTGAACATAAAAACAGGATCAAACTTTAACTTCTTACTATTAACTTAACCTCCTTCTAATTCTAAGTGCACGTGTATGTAATGTGTACATGTTTGGGAAAGTTCTTTGATTCATAGTCCAATCTCACCTCTCATTCCTCCAAGTTCACTGGTTTCAGGCAATTCTTATACTGTGCACAGAATTTAACATTAATGAATCTTCACCAGGATCTGGTGCTTAAAGTTAAATGGTTACCACTCAGGAAGGTTCTCATTGGTTTCAGAGAGAGATTTGTTGCTCGTTGGACACACACACAAACTGATTTCCTCCTATCAGCCACTTCAGTGTTTTGCTGAAGAAACTTGCCTATCATGGGTTTTCCAAATTATAATCTCTTCTTGCAGATCACCACAGAGTTCCTTTTGTTTCTCTTATTTCGGGTGAAACACTCTAGCCAGTCATTTCCTCTTGTAAGGACCACAAGGGTTTTGAATAGGTTGAACTCAGAACTCACAACCCATCTTCAAAATTGGGTTTTCAACAAGCCTGCCAGCTTGCCATTTTGCAGACTTAAAAGCCACTGTAGAACTTTCTCTCTAAGATGAATCCTGTTTGTTCTTTGTTTCTGCTTGTAAAAAAACAGAATTTCTTGCAGGGCTAACCCAATCCTTGAAAGATCTTTATCAGCATTTTGAGCCTGGGCTTCGATCCATTTGCACTTGCCTTTTTGAAGTTCCTTTCAAAAGCAATTTCATTGTCTTTGCAAAAGCACTCAGAGCCTGGACTATCTGGCTTGAGCAATCCTCTTGCATTTTAAATGAGATGTGAAGTGTGACTGTTTGTGAAGAGATCTATACACTAAACCCCCACAATCTATCTCTTTTAAAGCCATATTAATATATAATATAAAATAAACCCCATCACACACTGCTTTAGATCGAAGACTCCTCTTCAGATTCTGACAAAGCATCATCAACCTGAAATGCTGGGTGGTGTTCTCCCTCCGCAGATGCTTCCCGACCGGGAGAGTGTTTCCAGAATTTTCAGTCAAGAAAAATATTCCACATTAGATAGGACAGGTAAATAAAGGATGTGGCCTCATCTTTGTGCTTTTGACATTCAATCCAAGTGATGCTGACAGTGATCGGTCCAGCAAATCACTCAAGTTTTATTGTTTCAAAAGATTCATCCGTGGGCGGCGCGGTTGGGGTAGCGGTTAGCACCATGCCTTTACAGCACCAGCGATCGGAACCGGGGTTCCAATCCCACGCTGTAAGGAGTTTGTACATTCTACCTGTGTCTGCATGGGCTTCCCCCCCTGGGAGGGGAGGGGGGTGTTTCCTCTTACCGTTCAAAACATACCAGTGTATAGGTTAATGGGGTGTAAATTGAGCAGCACAAATTCGTGGGCTGAAATGGTCTGTTACCGTGCTGTCTAAATTTAAAAATCCCAACATCTCAACACGAAGCTTCAGCACATGTCTGGGACACAAGTCATTCTCACCCAAGTCATAGGCCACCCATGGGATATAGAAGAGACTGGAATCCGAAGCTGGACACAATCTCCTGGAAGGACTCAGAGGGTCACGGAGGACTGGTGCAAGAAACAGCGGCTTTCTCCCACACACTCCTGTTACAGGCTGCTGGCAAGTGAGAGGTACTTCTGGGGAGATGTGACACACTGCCCAGGGAGTGAAAGGCACTCCCAAGGAAATGCCGCAAGCTCCTGGCTAGTGAGACACATCCATGGGGAAGCTCCCAGAGAGCAAGAGACCACCGGAGGAGCATTGGAAGCTTTTGGGGAGTGAGAGAGATCCCCAAGGAAACATTGCAAAGTCCTGGGGAGCGAGAGACACACACAGGGAGCAGTACAAGCTCCCGGGAGGGAGGCAACCCCCACGGAGTGGCTACATGAGCCAGACTCTGTAATGTTTAGAAAAACCAGCATGCTTCTCCAACACCAACACACCTAACTGAATATAAAAATTAACCAGAAACATGCAAATTTGAAATAAAGACAGGAAATTCCAAAACACCCAGGAAACGCCTGTGCGGAGAGAAAAGGAGCTAACAGAATCAGAATTTAGTGGCATGAACACGTCACGAAATTCATTGCTTTGTAGCAACATTATAGGTGCAAGAATTGCTCTAAATTACAGTTTAAATAAAAATAAATAAATAAATAAGTGTGAAAGAAGAGAAAGGGGGTTTTGTGGTTCATTGTCCAAACTGTGGGCAGAGGGAAAGAAGCTGCTTTTGTGCCAATGGCTGTTCATCTTCAGGCCCCTGTACCCAATGGCAGCAGAGGGCATGGCCTGGGTGCTGGTGGAGCCCTTTGAGGAGAGAGGCTGCTTTCTTAAGACACCACCTCTTGCAGATGGAGGTGTGACAACAACCACCTTGCACACATCAGCAAGACCAAGGAGATGATTGCGGACTTCGAGGGGAGTTGAGGGAACATGACCCAGTCCTCATTGAGGGGCTCAGTCGTGGAGAGGGTCAAGAACTCCCATTGGGTGCCAACATTTCTGAAGATCTGTCCTGGAGCCTCCACATTGATGCAATCACAAAGATATACTTTGTGAGGTGCCTGAGGCGCTTCGATCTGTTACCAAAGACTTTCATAAACATCTATAGGATGTAGATGTACCGTGGAGAGCATTCTGGCTGGTTGCATCACTGCCTGATATGGAAGCACCAACTCTCAGGACAAGAATAAACTCCAGAGGGTTGTTAACAGGCACCAGACTTCACTCCATCGAGGACATCGACATGAGGCAGTGTCTTAAAAAAAGCAGTTTCTACCCTCAAAGACCCCCACCCCGCAGGCCATGCCTTCTTCAATCTGCTACCAACGGGGATGGTTTTGGTTTTGAGCAACTTACTGGCAAAGTGAGTGGCTGGAATGTGCTGGAACTGGGGAGCCGGTGGGGCAGAGCTCATTCGGGCTCCTGCATAAGGAAGATAAGTCAGGAGACAGCAGGACTGAGAGTTGGAATAGGCCCTACAGCTCCCAATGGGCACGATCTTCTGCTCTGCGCGTTGCCAGGGATGGGGGTGGAGGTTGAAGCACTGGGGGTGTTTAAGAGGCTCTTAGACACATGGATGAAAAAAAAGTAGAGGGTTACGGGGAAGGGAGGGTTTAGTACTCTTTTTTTTAAGGAAGGAATATACAGGTCGACACAACATCGCTGGCCGAAGGGCCTGCATTGTTCTATGTCCCTCCATTCATATGTCTATCCAAAAGCCTCTTGTACACTGCTTCCACCACTACCCCAGGCATCTACCATTCTGGGTAAAAAATGTGTCACTTCCCCACACCTCCCTCCTCTTGCATGCCCTCTGGTATTTGACATTTTATAATCCTGGGGACAAATATTCTGACCATTTACCCAATCAACGCCTCTTGTCATTTTATAAACTCCCCGCCCCTCAGCTTCTGACGGTCCAGGTCAACCACGCAGGCAACATCCCAGTGAACCTCCTCTGCCCCCTTTCCAAAGCCTTCCCGGAGTGGGGTGCCCAGAGTTGCCCAGGATGCGCCAAAGTTTAGGCTGAACCAAGGCGTCCTTACCCTTACACTCCACACCCTGGGCAATGGAGGCCAGGAGGCTTTTTTCAAGGCTCCGCTGATTTACGAGCCAGCATTTACCGGCACTTTCATCGTCCCGGCAAAGGTCTGCCAGTTCATCGGCTGCCATAGTGGCCACATTCTCATCCAGTCCTTCCACTTCACGCTGGCCCTCCAAGCTACCTCTGGCTTGTTTCCCTATTCTTTTGCCCACGCTCATCAGCTCCTCTCCCATCCTCCTGCCACTTGCACCTTCCCCCCCCCCCCCCCACCCCACAGAGGCTGGTTACAGTGGCTCATTGGCCTACCAACCCATGCGCCTTCTGGACCTGGGTGGGAATGAAGGAGCGGCAGGGCACACACCTCAACCCCCCACCCCCCACCCCCACCACTGACATTGGTCCTCAGCAGGAGATGAAAGGGTTGAAGAGATGAAGGGGGGACACTGTGCAGGCCAGGGGTTCATGACTGAGCCGGTCACCTTGACATTGCAGGCTTGGGGGTGTGCATCCACACAGGATTTTTCTCCCTCTCATTTTCCGTACTCATTTATTGCTTACAGTGCTGCAGCCCTGATCTGATCTCAGCAAACTACATGTGCAGGCAGAATTTCTGTGTGTTTGCAATTTCTCTTGCGATGAGCCCACTGTGTCTCATCTCAGATGCTAGCATTTAAACTTAGACAGACAGCACCGTAACAGGCTCTTCCATCCCATGAGCCTGTGCCGCCCAATTAACTGACAACCGACAACCCTTCCCCCGGATCGTTTCGAACGGTGGGAGGAAACCAGAGCACCCCCCTCCCTGGGAGGGAACCCATGCAGACACAGGAAGAACGCAATTCACACAGGCCTGCTGACTTCCCCCACCATGTAATCGTGACTCCTTCTGGATCACTGCTGCTGCAAGCCTGGGGTTCCGAGCACTCGTCACCGACTGCCACTCAGAAACCCCCTTGGCCAAGCGATCACCATCGACTTCCAAAGCCCCAAACCTCCTGCAGCCTTGCAACATTCCCGGATCACTCCAGTGCTCCTGTGGCCTGGCAACTCTTCTGGATCACTCCAGTCCTCCTGCGCGCTGTTCCACCATAGACCTGATTCCGAGGCTAAAAGTCAGTGTCACCTATCTGCGTCATCTCCTCCACTTGGTGCTTTTCTTGGGGCCTACTGACTGGACCCACTGCCAATCGGTGCTAATCTGGATTTTTAAGATCGCTTGTGGTGGCGAGAGAACGCCCTGAAACGTTTCATTGGACTGAAATCCCTCAGCAGGCATAAGCCTGGCCCGCTCCAAACCTCCTTTCCTTCCACCGCCACACAATCCTACTCTGGGCCGAGTGGATGACTCAGCTGGAAAGCAAGGCAAAGGGTGCGTTTCCAGTTGGATGACTTCAAGACTTGAAAGCTGAAACCTGTGAAGCTTGGCAAGCAGCATCCATGAAGAGAGAAACGGTCAGAGTTAGCAGCACACCCTCCACGGGCAATGCCTGGCCTGCTGGGTGCTCCCAGCATTTATTTCAGGTCTCTGGTAACTGCACCATTTTGCCAGTATCGCCTGGGTCTCCCTCAGCCGGCAGAGCTAGGCTCCAGCAAGAGGCAGCTGGAGTTCCAGTTGTGACAGGTTTTTGGGATATAAATTGGGGCAGGTTTGTTAGTTTAGGTCACATACAAACAGTTTAAAACAGATCTTATTTAAAATACTGGAGCTCTGCTAATGCTAGACATGTGGGGGCCTCAGAGCCTTTGCAAAAGCTTTGGAGAGAGCTCAAGAGACTTCACTAATGGATTGTTGTTTACAAAAAAGCAACAGATGAAATAACTTGTCGGAGCAGCAGATTGTCTGGTGAAGAACTTGCTGTTTGAAGAGGGTCATGTGGTTTTGCAAGCAGAGGGTCAAACAGGTGTTTGAGAGAGAGAGAGAGACACACACAAACACACACACACACACAAACACACACAAACACACACACACACACACACAGATCAGTTCTACAGTGTTACAGTCAGCAGCAGCAACGAACTGGAACAAGACAAGCTGGCAAGCTTGTGGAAAACCCCATTTGGAAGACTGGTTGTGAGTGCTTAGTTCAGCCTAGTCAAAGCCCTTGTGGTTCATGCAAGAGGAAAGGACTGGTTTCCTAATGTTTCACTTGGAATAAGCGAAACAAAAAGGAACTCTGTGGTGACCTGAAAGAAAGAGGTTATCATCTCAATAACCCTGAAGGGACAAGTTTCGTCAACAAGACACTGAAGTGGTTGATGGAAGTAAATTAGGTGGGTGTCAGTGTACAATGAATCTCTCTCAGAAAACCGACAAGAACTTTCCTGAGAGGTAACCATTTGCCTTTCAAGCACCAAAGCCCGGTGAACTTCATAATGTTAATTCTGTGCCCGCGTAATTGACCCCCTGGCATTTATCGACCCCCTCGGATAGTCCCATTGACCCACCCCACCCAGGGGTTGACAGCGACCACTTTGGAGACCCTCCCATTCATTCCATCTCATTCGAAGGATCTCAGGGCTGTATGTGATGTCATGTATGTAACCTGAAACCATTCCCCTTGCCCCCCCTCCCCCCCACCTACCAGAAGTGATTAAAATAATGGCTTACCTTTGAAAAGAAAGACTTTTGCTTCTCATAATGTATTTCCTTGTAATTGGAGGACAACAGATTACTGCAAGGGAAGAAAGCAAGACAATTAATGCAGAAATAAGTCAAAGATTCTGTATTCAATTATACAAGGCCATTCAGTTGGTGGCATGGTTAGCACCATGCCTTTACAGCGCCAGCGATTGGGACCCAGGTTCGAGTCCTGTGCTCCCTGTGAGAAGTTTGCACGTTCTCTCTGTGTCTGCAAGGGGTCTCCTCCTGGTGCTCTGGATTCCTCCCATTGTTCAAAACATACCAGGGGATGTGGGTCAATTGGGTGGAATTCAGCGCCACGGACTCCTGCTACCGGGCTGTACTGCTACATTTAAAATTTAAATTAATTTTGAATATCAAAGGTATCTCCTCACCGTTTCTCGTAATTCTGCCACACCTTCCCCAATGCCCCCCCCAACCCAGGCAGAACAAGGACTTTCCTCCCCACCAGCCAACCCGTTATCCTCCGACACTTCCGCCAACTTCAGCGCGATCCCACCACATCTTCTCCCCCTATTTTCATTCTGCTGTGATGCCTGACTGATACCCCCACTCTTCATGCCCTACCCACCCCCTTCCCCGGCATTTCCCACTCTCCCTCCATCACTCCCCCTCACCTCCATCCAGGGTCGCACAAACAGACCTTCCAGGTGAGGCAGAGCTTTACTTGCACATCGTCTGACCTGATCTACGGCACACAGCGTGGTCTCCTGTACATCAGAGAGACCAAACCCAGATTGGGTAACCACTTTGCCAAATACCTGGGGTTTGCGTGTGGGTCTAATCCTGAGCTTCCTATAGCCAACCATTTAAACACGCCCAACCAGTGACACTCCCGTCCTCTGCCCCATCCATTGTCAATATGAGACCAAACGTAAAGCCAAGGAGCAACACATTGTACTCTACCTGGACAGCCTTAAGCCCAATTGGAGATTACGACAGACAATTTCAAGCCGAACACAAGGTTAATTTCAGATTTGCTGTCTCACATTGGAAGTTGAAGAAACATCGACTTTTATTGAATTTAGCACGTTTAATCACATAATGATGCTAACACATTGTGATGGCCAAGCTTTCATTTGCACAAAAATGTGAGGAGTCCAGGGGCTAGTCTTGGTCACTAATTTTACAACCAAAGTAAAGATCATAGGCTTCCTTAATAACTGAGGTTCCGCTGCATCTTTGAGCCTTAAGTGTAACAGAATGCATCACAGCTGGTACGAGATATTTTCTGCTGCACTAAATCTTCCTGAAGACAATCAATGCTCACCTGAAGAATATGTTCAATCTATATCAATGTAATGAACAGCATTTGCATATGTAAGCTGCTTTTATAGCCTGTTTGCTTCTAACTTGACTAAGCATACCCAGGCTAAAGACAACATTTACACAGCACCTGTCTTCTTTGGCTTGGCTTCGTGGATGAAAATTTATGGAGGGGTAATGTCCACATAAGCTGCGGGCTCGTTTGTGGCTGACAAGTCCGATGCGGGACAGGCAGACACGGTTGCAGCGGTTGCAAGGGAAAATTGGTTGGTTGGGGTTGGGTTTTTCCTCCTTTGTCTTTTGTCAGTGAGGTGGGCTCTGCGATCTTCTTCAAAGGAGGTTGCTGTCCGCCGAACTGTGAGGCGCCAAGATGCACAGTTTGAGGCAATATCAGCCCACTGGCGTTGGTCAATGTGGCAGGCACCAAGAGATTTCTTTAGGCAGTCCTTGTACCTCTTCTTTGGTGCACCTCTGTCTCGGTGGCCAGTGGAGAGCTCGCCGTATAACACGATCTTGGGAAGGCGATGGTCCTCCATTCTGGAGACGTGACCTACCCAGCGCAGTTGGATCTTCAGCAGCGTGGATTCAATGCTGTCGGCCTCTGCCATCTCGAGTACTTCAATGTTGGAGATGAAGTCGCTCCAATGAATGTTGAGGATGGAGCGTAGACAACGCTGGTGGAAGCGTTCTAGGAGCTGTAGGTGACGCCGGTAGAGGACCCATGATTCGGAGCCGAACAGGAGTGTGGGTATGACAACGGTTCTGTATACGCTAATCTTTGTGAGGTTTTTTTCAGTTGTTTGTTTTTCCAGACTCTTTTGTGTAGTCTTCCAAAGGCACTATTTGCCTTGGCGAGTCTGTTGTCTATCTCGTTGTCGATCCTTGCATCCGATGAAATAGTGCAGCCGAGATAGGTAAACTGGTTGACCGTTTTGAGTTTTGTGTGCCCGATGGAGATGTGGGGGGGGCTGGTAGTCATGGTGGGGAGCTGGGTGATGGAGGACCTCAGTTTTCTTCAGGCTGACTTCCAGGCCAAACATTTTGGCAGTTTCCGCAAAACAGGACGTCAAGCGCTGAAGTGCTTAGCCACACATGCTTGGACTGACCAAAATAGCTCTATTTGAGGGCAAATTTCTAGTGGACTTAAACTATGATAGGAAGCCACATCTTTAAAAAAGAACGAGATGTGATAGACAAGTGGTAAGGTGATTTTCATGATCAGAAACCTCAAACCCATAAAATACACAAAAATGTGTTCAGGATCCCATATTGGGTCAACATCAGAATACAAACAAGCTCGTTTAACTTTGGACATATGTATTCTATGCACCTCTTTAAATCGTAATAGACAATGTCATGCACAGAATGAGGTTTTATTAATCAGGTCAAGCGTGGAAGCATCATCATCTGGAATCAATATATTCAAATTCTCGTTCCCATTCATTCTTAATTCCCCTCCTTGAACATAGTTTTAGATCCATCAGGTTATCTTAGCTTAGTAGTTCTCCACCTTTTTCTTCCCACTCACATCCCACCTAAACCATACCCTTACTGATCACAGAGCACCAATGGCATAGGGATGACTTAAAGTGGGATGTGAGTGGAAAGAAAAAGATTGACAACCACCGTCTTTATAAATCAAAGTATTGTGTATAAGAGTTGAGATGTTATGCTGAAGTTGTTTAAGACATTGGTGAGGCCAAATTTGGAATATAGTGTGCAGTTCTGGTCACCCAACTACAGGAAGGAGATCAGAAAGAGTGCAAAGAAGATTTACTAGGAGTTGTCGGGTCTTCAGGAGTTGAGTTACAGGGAAAGATTAAACAGGTTAGGACTTTATTCCTCAGAGTGAAGAAGAATGAGGGGAGATTTGATAGAGGCTTACAAGATTATGAGAGGTATAGACAGAGTGGATGCGAGTAGGCTTTTTCTACTTAGATTGGGGAGAGGGTTTCAGGGTGAAAGGGGAAAGGTTTAGGGGGAACATTAGGGGGAGGTTCTTCACTCAGAGAGCAGTGGGATTGTGGAATGAGCTGACATCTGATGTGGTGAATGCGGGCTCGACTTTAAGAATAAACTGGATGGATACATGGATGGGAGAGGCCTGGAGGGTTATGGACTGTGAGTAGGTCAGTGGGACTAGTAGAATAATGGCTGGAAGGGGCCAAAGGGCCTGTTTTCTGTGCTGTGGCATTCTGCGATTCCCAGTAAAATCTTGGTTATCCAGTGTTTTGGGGAATTCTTGGTCTGATCTGATCCCACTATTTCCAGATATTTACATACTCCTGTCTTTTTTATTCCTCTTTCTAACTTTCCTTCCCCCCAATCTCCCTAGTGGTCTTTCCCTCTACCTGTTTCCTCATGTCTTCTGGTCTGTTCCCTCTCTCCTCTTGGCCCCCTTCTTTAAATGCGGAACATCTCCTTCTCCCCCCAAGTTGTGTTAAGGGACCGCGACCCGAAATGTTGACTGGACCCTTTCGACCCCTGGTCGCTGTCTGATCTGTTGAGTTCCTCCAGCAAAATATATATTTTTTGCTTGCTTAAGATTCCAACATCTGCTGGCTTTTGTGTTTCACCGTCGATGAAGTGTAGTGATTAAAAAAACCCCACAGAAAATACTGGAAGATCAGTAACATCTGCAGGAAGGAAAACAGAATAAGGATTTCACATCATCAGTTCCAGCATTTTCGGTCTTTGCCTTGTCGCGACCGCAGTCATGCACCAGCTGTGGAAATACTTTTGGTTGGAGCTTTTTAATTAGTGTAGTGTGAATCTTTTTCTCCCTGTTCCCTCCCTCCAGCCCAGAATGCTCCTTTGACAGGAGATTGCTCCATCTGCTTGTATCACATTCTCAGGGAAGGCTGCCTGGAACAGCTGGCTGGGAGGAAAAATGTTACTTCCTACAATGCATCCTCTGCCAGCCAGTCTGCAGATTTGACACTCTCCAGTCACCTCTGCTCTGACAAAACCTCCAGAGTCTACGCGTACCTCACAGCAGGACATGAGGCAGCTGAAAAGGACCAAGCCAGAAAAATTTGACTGCTCACCTCCTGGACCGTGAGCGAGCTTGGGCAAGTTGCGATAGGACTTTCAGCTCACGAGCTTTTTGGTGAGGACAACTCTATTCAGTGGGAGAAATATATCCCCTCCTACTCCAGATACCTGCAAGCTCACGTTTGCACCTCTTGCCTTGCTCTGGCACATTTCCAGTGCATTCTGTGAAACGTTGCCAGATCCCATTACACGATGCCTTCAATTGAATACAAGCTGTTGGCAAGACCTAGTCTCACTTTCAGGGCAGTTACCTTGCTTTTATGAGTCCTGAAGCCGAATGTCACAGAAACAGGCCCCGAGACCCACCAACGCCAACCACGATTACTTACCCAGCCCCAGTGATTTCAACGTGGGCTCAAGGAATGCCTTGAATATGTGGAAATGAGCTGCCAAGCAAAATGGGGACAGGACATCGAGGCAGGAAAAATGGGGAGGAAAGGTTTAGAGCACTCTTTCTCTTTCCATTCACAGAGCCATTGGTGCTCGGTGATTAGTAAGGGATTGCTTAAGGTGGGAAGAAAAAGTTTGAAAGCCACTGTTTTAATCGTCCTTCATTGACTCGTTACATGAACGGTTTCACAACTCCAAAGGAAATGGGCCAATTACCATTTTTATCAAGCCAAAGATTTCAGTAACAATTGGGTCTAGAGCAGTGATTCTCAAACTTCCCTTCCCACCCACATCCCACCTTAAGCAATCCCTTACTAATCACAGAGCACTGATGGCATAGGGATTACTTAAAGTGGGATGTGAGTGAGAAGAGAAAGGATGAGAACCACTGGTTTAGAGGGATGCAGGGCGAGCCGAGCTGAGTTGGCATGGACAAGTTGGGCTGAATGGCCTTCTTTCTGCATTAAAGAACTCTGACTCAATTATCTTCCTTATTTTCAATAAACACCTCTGGCCCTGCCACCCTGTTCACCCACTCTTCAGGCTCCTTTAAAATAATACAATTTAGTTCACACACTTCCTGTGCGTCTTTCTGCCGAATTGGGAAACCTTTGCATCTGTTGCAATAACTTTCAACTGCCTCCTGGTGATTTCACCGGCTAGGCTTCCTGCCCCATTCTTTGTTCCCATTCATTCCTTCGCACCACTTCCACACCGGGCCTTGTTCCCATCGACCCAGACGGATTTTGCTAAACACCTCAGAGCTCCTGCTGGTTTTGGGGGCTGGTCTCCTTTCACTTTCTCTTCAGCAAGTGGGAGACGTGAACAATTGGATTTAGATCAGGCGGCTGACTTGACCATTCAAGAATTTTCCAGTTTCTAGCTTTGAAAAACTCTTGTTGTTTTCGCCTCATGTTTGGGATCATGGTCTTACTGTTGGATGAAGTGCCATCCAATGAGTTTGGAGGCACTTGCTCAAACCTGAGCAGATAAGATGTTTCTGTACACCTCAGAATTAATTTTGCTATGGCCCTCGGCCGTTACATCATCAATGAAGATGTGATGTAGCAGTTACACATGCCCAGGCCACAACACCCCCACCACCACATTTCACTGAAATTAATGGGAATGAGAATTTGAATATATCAATTCCAGATTTCACTGATGAGGTGGTCTGGTTTGGATCTTGGGCAGTTCCTTTTAGCCTCCACACTTTGCTTTTCCTATCACTGATACAGATTAATGTTGGTCTCGTCTGTCCACAAGACCTTTTTTCCAGAATTCTGTAGGCTCTTTTAAATACTTCTTCCCAAACTGTGATCTGGTCATCCTGCTTCTGTGGCAAACGAGTGGCTTGCATCTTGCAGTGTCACCTCTGTATTCCTGTTTCTGAAGTCTCCTGCAGACAGTCGTCATTGACGCGCCTGCACTATCCTCCTGAAGTGTGTTTCTGATCTGTCGGGCAGGTGACTGGGGATTTTCCTTCATTGTTTTCTGTCGACAGCAGTGGAGGGTCTTCCTTGGCTTTGCCTTTACTGAGCTCACCATTGCACTCTTTCTTCTTAATGATGTTCCATGGTTGATTTTGGTCACCCTCAGAATTGGGCCATATCTCTTCTTGTTTTTCAGCTTCATAATGGATTCTTCGACTTTCATTGGGCCTCGTACTGAAAAATGGCAACTAGAGTCCAAAGGAGATTAAAAGCTTCAGAAGCAAACCCCGCTCTCTTATACCTGTACCAACGAAGCAATTAAACCTACCTGACTACTCACCAATTGTAGAGCTCATCAAAAGAATCAAAGACTTGTTGATCCAAACTAAGGCTTTTATTAGCAAAAGACAGGAGCTCTTCACAGGTGGCCGACCAGTCCGGAATGATCCGACCTGACTAGGGACACAACCCTTTAAGGCCCAGACAGTAGGCGTGGCTAAGCCCTCAGCCAATCGCTGTAAGCACAGTCTAGATACTGTAACTATATACACTATATACATTGGTGATAGATCTGTACTATCACACCAACACCTGTGAAGCCAAATGCCTCTGAAATGAGGGGACTATGTACAAAATGTGCCATAATTTCGACATGGTCAAACCAAAATATCCTTGAATAAAATCTGGAATGTGCACTTGAATCACACGTGAATTGTTTGATTACAAATTTTAAACTGAAGCATGGGGGCAAATAAAGGAATAAAAGGGTCTTTGTCCCAAACATTATTGAGGGCCCTCAGACATAATTTAAAATAAATATTTATAACACTTTGGAATCATTTACTTGCTCACAGCCTGTGGGAAAAAGCTGTTCCACAGCCTGGCCACCCTGATTTTGATGCTGCTGTATCTCCTTCCTGATGGTGGTAGGTCAACGAACCTGTGTGATGGATGGACAGGATCTTCACTAATTCTTTCAGCCCTATTTAAGCAATGATCCTGATAGACATCGGAGAGGGAGACCCCAGTGATCTTCTCGGCTGCTTGACGATCCTCTGTTTTGACTTCCTGTCCGATGATTTGCAGTGATTGTCTCACCCAGTGGCCCCTTTGAAACTGTAGCCCCTGGGTCGCCCTCCTGGGACCTGGGTGCGATGACTGGGGCAAAGGTGCTGGAAGCACCTTTCAAATCACAGGGGGAAATCGATCCATTAAATCACCAATCTGACAACTTAAGGGGGGGGTCCCAACCCCCCCCCCCCCCCCGCGATGGCGCCAGATGTTCGGATGTTGGCTACCCTGGTGATGCACGCACTAAAGCGCTGATGGCATCAGAGTAACTGTGTTGGCCATTTTCTTGATCAAATCGCCTGCGGACGCGATCTGGGTACGTTTAACTGGGGTTCCCTGGCTACCTCTGAGGTAGGTTGGGGACCCAGTTGGGACAGGGTTGACCCTTTCTATCTGCTGCGTAACTGGGGAGCTAACTGGACAAGTTGCCCAGTTAACCCCATTTTACACGGCAGTTTGAAAGGGCCCTAGTGAAGCAGCCAGACAGGACCCTCTCAGTTGTGCTCCTGTAAAATGTTGTCAATATGGGGGCTGGTAGCCTTGCCCTCCTCAACTTCCTTAGGAAGTATTTGCTCTGTTGAGCCTTCCTGAAGAAGGAGGAGATACTGTTGGGTTCAGGATAGGTTGTCTGTAATAACACATCAACAACCTTCCCTCTCCAAGCTTAAGATATCCCACAGTAATTTATTCCAAAAGAGATATCCCAGATTGAGCCTCTGCCTCCCAGCACTGGGCATCCAGGTTCAATCCTGACCTTGGATGCTGCCTGTGTGGAGTTTGCATGAGGTCCCCCTCAGGCTCCTTCCCACTTCCCAAAGACACGCAGGTCAGTACAATAAATGACCAGTGTAAATTGTCCCTGAAGTGATCGGTAAGAAGATTTAAACACGGAACCAACTACTTTAAACAACTAACCGGTCAGGGTGTTCATGGACATCTTTAACCTCTCATTGTGGCAGTCAGAGGTTCACACCAGCTTCAAAAGGGCATCAATCATCCTGGTACCCAAGAAGAGTAGTGTGAGCTGCCTCAATGACTACCGTCCAGTAGCACTAACTTCTACGGTGATGAAATGCTTTGAGAGGCCAGAATTAACACATCCCTAAGTAAAGATATGGACCCACTGCAATTCCCCTATTGTCACAATTGCTTCACAGCAGATGCAATATTTCTGACCCTTGACCCAGGTGAATCTTGATCACCTCGAACAGCAATTCATACATAAAGTCAGTCTTCATCGATTACAGCTCTGCCTTCATTTCCCTCATTACTGGTCAAACTCTAGCCCTCTGTACCCCCCTCTGCAACTGGATCCTTGACTTTCTCATCAGGAGACCACAGTCAGTACGAATTTGAAACAATGTCCCCTCCTCACTGATCATTAGCACAGGTACACCCCAGGGATGCATGCTTAGCTCACTGCTCCACTCATCATACACTCATGACTGTGTGGCCAGGCACAATTCCAATGCCATCTACACGTTTGTCGATGACACCACAGTTGTTGGCAAAATCCCAATCGGCAAAGAGGAAGTGTACAGGAGGGAGACAGATCAGCTCGTTAAATGGTGTAACGACAACAACTTTGCGTTCAATGTCAGCAAAAGCAAGGAGATGATTTTGGACTTCAGAAGGAAGACAGGGGAACATGACCCAGTCCTCATCAAGGGCTCAGTAGTGAAGAGGGTCAGAACTTCAAATTCCTGGGTGTCAACATCTCTAAGGATCTGTCATGGAGCATCCACGTTGATGCAATCACAAAGGCCAGCCAGCGTCTATACTTTATGAGTTGTCTGAGGAGATTCAGTACGTCACCGAAGACCCTCATAAACTTCTACAAGTGAACTGTGGAGAGCATTCTGGTGGGTTACATCACTGCCTGGTATGGAGGTGCCAACTCGAAGGACAAGAATAAACTCCAGAGGGTTGTTAACTCGGCCTGCGACATCACAGGCACCAGATTTCACTCCATCAAGGATATCTACATGAGGTGGTGTCTTAAAAAAGTAGCCTCTATCCTCAAAGACTCCCCACCACCCAGACCATGCCTCTTCACTCTGCTACCATCGGAGAAAAGGTACAGGAGCCTAAAGATGAGCCCTCAACTGCACAAGTACAGCTTCTTCCCCACTGCCGTCAGATTCCTGAATAATCAATGAACCAAAGACACTGTCTTACTTTTCGTGCACTATTATTTTTAGATTTTACAGTTATGTTGTAAGATGGTTCTAATATGAATGTTTGCTCTATGACACTGCCGCAAAACAACGGATTTCATGACAACAAATTCTGATTCGGAACACAGGGCAAGATGGTTGATGGTCAGCAGGGACTTGATGGGCTCAGGGGCCTGCTGCCGTACGTCTCCATGACACTGCAGCTGCAGACCATGCACTGAAGGTCATGGTCTTTCCCAGTTGTGTTGGCTCTTGGCCACAATTCATTAAATTTTGGCTGCACCGTTGTGGACATTACACTGCAGACAACACTGCACTAAAATTATTTTTCAAACAGTTTGCTTCCTGAAAAAAAAAATGGGGATCATGATAGACGACTTCAAGCTGAACACAAAGATGGTTTCAGGTTTGCTGTCTCACGTAGGAAGCTGGAGAACCATTAAATAAACTTTTATTGAATTTAGCACGGTCTAATCACATAATGATGCTGACACATTGCATTTGTTCAAATTATCTAAAAATATTTTGCTGCTGATTTTCACTTGAACTCAGCATCTGTGTCCAATGTCAGGGTCCAACAACAGTGGGCCGGCATCAATGGATTCCAGTTGCCCTGATACTGCTTTTCAACGGTCGCAATGCCCTGGTGAAATCTTTCACCGTGCTCGTCACTGACTGCACGAGGATCAGCGGGGAAGAGGCCCTGAGGGCAAATGCATAAAATGGATTTTCAATGACATGTTTCCCCTCATGGTTTTATAGACTTGAAGGGGACTTAGAATATGACAGGAAATCACAAAAAAAAGGTTAGAATTAGATCTAAAAAAAACCAAAACAGTTTATGGTCATTTTTGTGATCAGCACCCAAAATCCATAAAATGCATGCAAAATCGTCGTCTGGTGTCATTGGCAATTAAGCACCAAGTGTCAACATAATGTTAGAGCAGTGGTTCTCATCCTTTCTCTTTCCACTCACATCCCACTTTAAGTAATCCCTAAGCCATCAGTGCTCTGTGATTAGTAAGGGATTGTGAAAGGTGGGATGTGGGTGGGAAGAAAATGTTTTAATCATCCCTCATTGACTCGTTATGTGTACGGTTTCATAACTCAAAAGGAAATGGGCCAATGACAATTTTTCTCAAGCAAAATATCTCAGTAACAAATGGGTCCAGAGCAGTGATTCTCAACCTTCCCTTCCCACCCACATCCCATCT
The DNA here is from genome assembly GCF_036971445.1 of Narcine bancroftii. NCBI lineage: Eukaryota > Metazoa > Chordata > Chondrichthyes > Torpediniformes > Narcinidae > Narcine > Narcine bancroftii. The sequence goes on from NC_091472.1 coordinate 211,756,225, forward strand.
TAAACAATCCCTTACTCATCACAGAGCACCGATGGCACAGGGATTACTTAAAGTGGGATGTGAGTGGGAGGAAAAAGGTTGAGAACCACTGGGCTATACACATCAGGCATGTCAGCTTCAAGCCTATGGCACATCACCCCAGAGTGAAGGACCCCTGAACTACTGGGGCTGGCCCACCTACAGGTTCATTGCATGGCTCTGTTCTGCTCTTTCCAATCTCATTTGGGTTCCACCTCCCCAAAAACAAAGACATTTTCGGCTAATAAAAGCAAACAAAAATGCTGTACGAGGAAGATAATTTGAAACCTCGACTCTCTTTCTCTCGCTACAGATACTGCCTGACCTGCTGTGTATTTCCAATTATTGGGGTTTATTTTCATTTTTTATTTCAGATAGCCGCTGCTTTTTAAAAAAAACTTCACATCCTCTTGATTTAAATCAGCAACTAATGCTGCCAACAGCTTTTCACCGTGAATATTTGCCTTGCACCGCAAACCTACTTCTGGAACCAGAGCACGCGCAAATGAGCAAGCTCTTGCCCGAAATCTGACAAGGTGCATCACCAATTCTGAACCAGTTTGGAAGGTTGTTACAAACATGCTCCTTCTCTTCCCTGCTTCTTTCAGCCAGAGGAAGGCCCATGCTTAGGTTTCCAGTGCTCTCCAGCATTGTAAGTGGGGGATGGAAAAGGGGTGGGTCTTTTTGCATGTGGTGAACCTGCAGTTTATGGAGGGGCAGAAACAGGTCAGCATCCCCATCGTCAGCAGTTTGAGTGTACGTTCAATCAGCAGTCTTGTGATGCTTATCTCCTGACGTATGGAACTCACCTGCTTCATCTATAAATAGCACCAAATCAACTGGGCCTCCTCAGCAAGACTCACTTCCAACTCCAAATTAATCCAAAAAGACATGACCATTGACTTAAGGAGAGGGGGAAGAGTCCACCCCCGCCCCCCCCCACCCTACAAAAGAATAGCTAACTTCAGATTTTCAGGCACGAGTATCTCCAACAACCTGACCCTGGGACGAGCACGTTGATGCGAGATTCAAGAAATCACACCAAGGTCTGAGGAAACTCATCATACTTTGTGAGGCATCTGAAGAGATTCAGTATGTCACCAAAGACTCTTGTAAACTTCTACAGGTGTAGCGTGGAGAGCATTCTGGCTCGTTGCATCACTGCCTGGTACGGAGGCGCAACTCTCAGGACAAGAATAAACTCCAGAGCAGTGGTTCTCAACCGTTTTCGTTCCACTTACATCCCACTTTAAGAAATCCCTATGCCATCGGGGCTCTGTGATTAGTAAGGGACTGCTTAAGGTTTAAAACAACTGCTCTAGACCCAATTGTTTCTGAAATATTTTGCTTGAGAAAATTTGTCAATGGCCAATTTCCTTTGGAGTTATGAAACAGTGCACAGAATGAGTCAATGAGGGATGATTAAAACTTTTTCTTCCCACCCACATCCCACCTTAAGCAAACTTTTTCTAATCAGAGCACCGATGGCATAGGAATTACTTAAAGTGGGATGTGAGTGAAAAGAAAAAGGTTGAGAACCACTGATCCAGTGGGTTGTTAACTTGGCCTGCAACATCACAGGCACCAGATTTCACTCCATCGAGGGCATCTACACGAGGTGGTGTCTTATAAAAGCAGCCTCTACCCTGAAAGACCCCCCACCACCCAGGCTATGCCCTCTTCACTCTGCCACCATTGGGGAAAAAGGTACAGAAGCCAAAATACCAGCACTTAGCGCCACAAAGACAGCTTCTTCCCAGCTGCTGTCAGATTCCTGAATAATCAATGAACCAAAGACATTACCTTACTTTTCGTGCACTATTATCTTTTTATTTGGCTTGGCTTCGCGGATGAAGATTTATGAAGGGGTATGTCCACGTCTGCTGCAGGCTCGTTGGTGACTGATAAGTCCGACGCGGGACAGGCAGGCACGGTTGCAGTGGTTGCAAGGGAAAATTGGTTGGTTGGGATTGGGTGTTGGGTTTTTCCTCCTTTGTCTTTTGTCAGTGAGGTGGGCTCTGCGGTCTTCCTCAAAGGAGGTTGCTGCCTGCCGAACAGTGAGGGGCCAAGATGCACGGTTGGAGGCGATATCAGCCCACAGGTAGTGGTCAATGTGGCAGGCACCAAGAGATTTTTTTAAGCAGTCCTTGTACCTCTTTTTTGGTGCACCTCTGTCTCGGTGGCCAGTGGAGAGCTCGCCATATAACAGGATCTTGGGAAGGCGATGGTCCTCCATTCTGGAGATGTGACCCACCCAGCGCAGTTGGGTCTTCAGCAGCATGGATTCGATGCTTGCGGACTCTGCCAGCTTGAGTACTTCGATGTTGGTGATGAAGTCATTCCAATGAATGTTGAAGATGGAACGGAGACAGCGCTGATGGAAGCGTTCTAGGAGCCGTAAGTGATGCCGGTAAAGGACCCATGATTCGGAGCCGAATAGGAGCGTGGGTATGACAACGGCTCTGTACACGCTGATCTTTGTGTTTTTCTTCAGGTGGTTGTTTTTCCAGACTCTTTTGTGTAGTCTTCCAAAGGTGCTATTTACCTTGACGAGTCTGTTGTCTATCTCTTTGTCGATCCTTGCATCAGATGAAATGGTGCAGCTGAGGTAGGTAAACTGGTTGACCGTTTTGAGTTCTGTATGCCCGATGGAGATGTGGGGGGGGATGGTAGTCATGGTGGGGAGTTGGCTAATGGAGGACCTCAGTTTTCTTCAGGCTGACTTCCAGGCCAAACATTTTGGCAGTTTCCGCAAAACAGGATGTCGTGCGCTGGAGAGCTGGCTCTGAATGGGCAACTAAAGTGGCATTGTCTGCAAAGAGTAGTTCACGGACAAGTTGCTCTTGTGTCTTGGTGTGAGCTTGCAGGTGCCTCAGATTGAAGAGACTGCCATCCGTGCGGTACCGGATGTAAACAGCGTCTTCATTGTTGAGGTCTTTCATGGCTTGTTTCTGCATCATGCTGAAGAAGATAGTAAAGAGGGTTGGTGCGAGGACACAGCCTTGCTTCACGCCGTTGTCAATGGAGAAGAGTTCGGAGAGCTCATTGCTGTATCTGACCCGACCTTGTTGGTTTTCGTGCAGTTGGATAACCATGTTGAGGAACTTGGGGGGGCATACGAGGCGCTCTAGTATTTGCCAAAGCCCTTTTCTGCTCACGGTGTCAAAGGCTTTGATGAGGTCAACAAAGGTGATGTAGAGTCCTTTGTTTTGTTCTCTGCACTTTTCTTGGAGCTGTCTGAGGGCAAAGACCATGTCAGTAGTTCCTCTGTTTGCGCGAAAGCCACACTGTGTTTCTGGGAGGACATTTTCGGCGACACTAGGTATTAATCTATTAAGGAGAATCCTAATGAAGATTTTGCCTGCAATGGAGAGCAACATGATTCCCCTGTAGTTTGAGCAGTCTGATTTCTCGCCTTTGTTTTTGAACAGGGTGATGATGATGGTATCACAAAGGTTCTGAGGCAGCTTTCCTTGGTCCCAGCAGAGCATGAAAAACTCATGCAGTTTGGTATGCAGAATCTGGGGGGGATTCCATCCATACCTGCTGCTTTGCCACTTTTCAGTTGTTCAATTGCCTTATAGTGCCAACTGCTCAGTCCAAGAATCCGCCCTGCTCCAGCTCCCTCAACAACCCTTGAGTCTCGAGCTGGATGAGGTCCTTACCCGGGAAGAGACATATAAGGCAATTGAACTATTATCTAACCATATAACAATTATAGTAAGAAACAGGCCATCTTGGCTCCTCTGGTCCACACCGATTTCAGTGAACTCCACTAGTCCCACCTTCCTACTCCCTGACCATAACCCTCCAACCCCCTCACATCCATTTATTTATCCAACCTTCTTTAAATGACAAAACTGACCCTGTTGCAACCAGCTCTTCCAGAAGGTCATTCCACTCAGCCACCACTCTCTGAGTGAAGAAGATTCCTCTTATGCTACTTCTAAAGTTTTGCACCCTAACCCTTAACTTATGATCCCTCGTTCCAATCTCACCTACCCTCAGGAGAAGAGCCTATTCATGTCTAATCTATCTATCCCTTCATAATTTTAAACATCTCTATCAAATCCCCCCTCAACCTTCTACGCTCCAATGATTAAAGACTTAATCTACTCAATCTTTCTCTGTATTTAGGCAACATTTCAGTAAATCTTCTCTATTATTTTTAGGTTTTTTTTTAAACAGTAATGTTATAAGGTGAGTATAATCTGAATGTTTGCACGACGCTGCCACAAAACCCCAAATTTCATGACCATAAATCCTGATTCTGATGTCCCTCCTTTACCTCAGCAAACCCCAGGCTCGCTATCAAAAGCCTTTCTTGCTGGGTGGGATGGGAGCTGCTCTGCTCTGGATCGGAACGTGCTGCCAGATGAAGCTCGGAGCATCATCCAAACCTCTCTCCCATCCCATGGCCTCTGCACACCCTGAAGGACCTGTTGCACCCCGGACACACCCTCTTCCTGTTGGGGTGAGGGGAGAGAAGGCTCAAGAGTGCACCAGCAGGTTTAAAACACAGCGTCTTCCCCACAGCCTTCAGGCTCCTGAACAAACCCCATAAGAGTATTGCCCTGGCTTGGCACTATCTGACTTTCATTTTCGTTGTGACTACACACTGTAGGTTAATGTATGAACAGTAGAGATGAGCTGTTTGTCTGCTCGCCCAAGACCCTCTGCCTCCTTTCCTTCAGCTTCCACTCTCCATTCAGAGAGCTACCCCCTCCTCTCATCACTTTTTAAACCTTCTACCCTCCCACTGATGACCTCCTTCCCTGTTAGCCTGTACTTCCTCCCTCCTCTCCTCCACCTCCCTCCCTTTTCATTCAGTCGCCCACCTGCTTTTAACCAAGGGCTCAGGGACAAAACGTTGGTTGCCCTTTACTGCCTGACCTGCTGAGCTTCTCCCACACTTTTGTGCATCGTCCCGCAGCCGCAGTGCCCGTACCACCCCCCAGCAAAAACTAAAGCCCCTTACTTCCCCCACAATGGTCTAACAGCACTGGAGACCAGAGTTCAACTCTGACCTCCGCCGAGCCTCCCCGTGACAGCGTGGGTTCTCCTTCTCACCCTCCTCACACCCCCAGGTGTTATCCACCCTCCTCCCATATCTCAGAGAACTGTGGGTACAATGACTGGGTGAGGATGGGGCCGATGCAGAGGATTGGAGTGAATGGATGTTCGATGAACAGCACAGACCCCCATGGGCCTTTGCTCTGGAGCTCGGATTTTGGGAAGAGACTTTTGCTGCAATCCACCCCGTCCAACCTTCCAGCCCATCTTGCTGTCCCAGGCAAGGCCAGGGTGACACCCAGTGGGCCCTGACCCTCCCAGGCGGACATGCCCCTGCCTGCTTCGCACTGTGCCAGTGCCCTGGCAACCTGCGGCGAAGTGGGTGAAGGCCAGTGGCTTCTTGTCGAGCACCCCTGGCCTCCTCCAGGTTCAAACACCCTAGCACCTCCACTATCTAAAAATAACCTTTCGCAATCTGGCTCTCCCACAACTGCAGCACCAGGGTATTTTTAGAAGCTTACATCTCAGAACTCAGAGCTGAACTAAATCTAGCACAATGGGATACGAGTGAAACAAGAATCATCAGATCTTCTAATAAAGAGCCGTGAAATGTTTCATCATGTACCTCTCAAGAGCTGCCCACACAAATATTTACCGCTGCACTGCATGGGTTAAATAGCTGTCGGGTTTACTTCCCCCCTGCTTGCAGAGTTGCAATGGGTCACCTATGCCGATGTTAGGACAGTCACGTCAGCCTGCACTTCACCTTCCTCACTCACAGATAATGAGCCAAGCAGGCGCCTTGTCCAACGAGCAGAGCTTTTCCATAATAATGCAGAAAAACTCCACAAGGAGAAGAAAGGGTCGCCGTGAGCATTTGCCCAGCACTCCCACAATAAGAGAAAGAGAACAGAGGGACACTGAGTGCCCGTGGATTTGCCTCCAGCCTCACAGGCTTCCGCTCAGTCCATTGGCCGCCCCAGTTCCAAACCTCCAACATGACGAGGAGCCTTCAGCACCTGAGCCCCTTCGGGAGCAGCTTCTTGCCCTCAGTCCCAATACCTGGTTCCCAGGAGCCAGGATAACGTGAACTATTTTGTAACCACACAAGAATACACCCTTCTCACTGCAGTAACTGTAGTGCCCCACTGTGGATACGAGTGTGGATACGAGTGTGTGTGAACAGTGTCCTGAGATGGTAGAAGGCATCAGCAAATAAAGCCTCCCTTGTAACACAGATACATAAAGCCAGTCTCCAGCAAGCCGCAGCCCAGTACAAGTGCTTCGAACGCAAGTTGTCAGCAGCCTCTGTGAGCACTTTGACCACAAGTTTCCCACAATGTCAATTGTTCTTTTTCTCCCATTGATGCTGATTGAGCTGCTGAGTTTCTCCAGCAGCTGTTTCACTCCCTTCCTCTCCAGAGGCTGGTCAGCTTAGGCCTCGTCTTAAAAGGCCGCAACTCTTCCATTTGTAAACAATTAAAGGCTTGTGTTTCCTGGGGCACCTTTAGTGGCCTTGCACATGCTTGTGCTTCTCAAAGTCACTATTGCATTGTAGGGAATTAACACCTCGCAAGATCCAACATTCACTAATGCTGGTGGAGTGACAATACCTTATGAGATTAGTCGTGTGACAGAGTATATAGATATGTTTTTGGGAGAGTAGGTCACAAACACTTTAAAACAGATCATATTTAAAATACTGGAGCTCTGCCCCATGCTAGACATGTCGGGGCCAACAGTCTTTGCAAAAGCTTTGGAGAGTGCCCAAGAGACTTCACTAATGGATTGTTGTTTACAAAAAGGTAACAGATGAAAGACCTTGTCGGAGCCGCATTGTCTGGAAGGGAACTTGCTGTTCAAAGAGGGTCATGTGGTTTTACAAGCAGAGAGAGTCAAATAGGCTTTCTCTCTCAGAGAGAGAGGGACACACACACAGATCACTTCTACACTGTTACAGCCATTAACGGCAGCTGGGACAGGAACAGGACAAGCTGGTAAGCTTACGGAAAACCCCATTTGGAAGATGGCTTGGTCAAAGCCCTTGTGGTTCATGCAAGAGTGGACTGGCTGTCTAATGTTTCATTTGGAATAAGGGAAACAAAAGGGAACTCTGTCGTGACCTGAAAGAAAGGGGTTATCATCTGAAGAACCTTGAGAGGGCAAGTTTCTTCGGCAAGACACTGAAGTGGCTGATTAAAAAGGAATCAGTTGTTGGTGTCCAGAGAACAACAAATCTCTCTCTGAAAACCGACAAGAACCTTCCTGAGCGGTAACCATTTACCTTTCAAGCACCAAAGCCCTGGGAACTTTATACATGTTAAATTCTGTGCACAGTATAAGAATTGCCTGCAACCAGTGAACTTGGAGGAATGAGAAGTGAGATTGGACTGTGGACCAAATAACATTTCTGAACTTACACACATATATTACATACATATGTTCTTAGAATTAGAAGGGGGTTAAGTTGGGTTAGTTAAGTCAATAGTGATAAGTTCAAGTGTGATTCCATTTTCATATTTAAAGATAATTAAAAGCAACTTTTGTTTAAGTAACCATTTGTTTTGGTGAATATCTATTGCTGCTGGATTAATGGGTCCTCTGGGCTCGTAACAGTAGGGATAACTAACAAACTTGGTCTACCTAAAAGGACGCACTCAATCATGGTTTAACATCGCCTCTAAAAGCAGCCTATGCATTTCATATTCAATACCCTGAGTGGGAATTCTACTCTCAACTGTCCAGTATGGTGCAGTGAGTCAATTTCCCCAAATCCCCTCCCCGGCGCCCATCACAATCCAAGATCCTCATCCCCGACTCCCCCCAATCGCCAGCTGTCAACCTCTTCTGATCCATTCCCAACTCTCCGCTCCCATAACTGCTGGCTACACTCCCCTCTGATCCCACACCCCCCCCCCAACCCTCGGGCCCCAGACACCCAACAGCATTCTCTTCAAGCCTGGTAGATGAAGTACCAATGGCTTGGGTCTCTGAGGTTGGGCCAAAATTTAAAGACTCTTTGACCAATTATTTGAGACTGATGATGTACAAAAGGTTAAGTGAGAGGAAGAGGGTCTAACAGATGGAGGACAATATTGGTAAATGTAAAGTGACCCACTCTGGAAGGAAAGATGGAAGACCAGAGTATTATTTAAATGGCATGTGATTGCAGCCTACTGCTGTGCAGAAGGATGTGGGAGAGCTTGTGCATGAATCGCAAAAGGTTTGCAGGTACAGCAGGATATCAAGAAGGCAAGTGGAATGTGGCCTTCATTGCGAGAGGGATTGAATTCAGGAGCAGGGGGGTTATGCGGCCACTGTACAAGGTACTGATGAGACCACATCTGGAATACTGGTCTTCTTAACAGAGGAAAGATGGACTGGCTTTAGAGGCGGTGCAGAGGAGGGTCACCAGGTTGATGAGGGGACTAGTCGAGGAGGAGAGATTAAGTCATCTGGGATTGTACTCGCTGGAAGAGATGGGATCTTATAGAAATGTATAGAATTATGAAAGATAGAGGGAGGCAAGTTATTTCCATTGGTGAGGGAAAGTAGAATAGGGGACGTGGCTTCAAGATTTAGGGTTGGAGATGAGGAGGAACTGCCTTTCAAGAGGGTGGTGGATCTATGGAATTCACTGCCCATTGAAGCAGTCAAGGCGACCTCAGGACAAGAAAGGACAGATTTTTACATAGTAGGAATGTGTGTAAGGGATGTGGGGAAAAGGCAGGTAGATGGAGATGAGCCAATCATCGCCAAGATCTCATTGAATGGCAGGCTTGACGGGCTAGATGGCCGACTTCTGATCTCGTTTCTCATGAATATCTTGCTTCTTGCAGGCAGCTGTACTGATCTCCACCACATGCGAGCTGCATTGCCCCTCCCTCATTACATATTGGGGAAATATTAACCCAACAGCCTCTCCATGGGCCTATTGGATTTGACAAGGTGCCACACACAAGACTGCTCATCAAGACAGGAGAGGTATTGGCATGGACAGACTGGCCGGAGGCAAAAAAGGTGAATATAATGGGGCCTCTTCCAGCTGGTTGTCAGTGACGGGAGGTGTTCCCCAAGGGCCAGTGTTGGGTCCACTGTTTTCCCCGTTACACGTTGATGGTCTTGATGATAAGAGTTGAACAGCTTTGTGGTCAAGACAGGTGGAGGGGGCCGGGTAGTGTTGCGAAAAAGGGGGTCTGCAGCAGGACTTGGTCGGGCTGGGAGAATGGGCAAAGGAAGGAACACAGATGTTTGATCATGGACTTTGAAAGGAGGATTAATAACGTGGATAATGGGGAGAGGATTCAGAAAGTGCGAGTCCAAAGGGACTTGGGTGTCCGAGTCCAAAGGGACTTGGGTGTCCGAGTCCAAAGGGACTTGGGTGTCCGAGTCCAAAGGGACTTGGGTGTCCGAGTCCAAAGGGACTTGGGTGTCCGAGTCCAAAGGGACTTGGGTGTCCGAGTGCAGTCATTTTGAGAAGATTAGAATATAAAAGCAAGAATGTCTGGAAATTGTATCAGAGAGATCGGGGAATACAGGTACATTGTTCCTTGAAAGTGGTGTCGCAGGTGGGCCTTTATCTTAGCCTTTATAAAGCAAAGTATTGAGTAAAGGAGTTGGGATGTTATGTTGAAGTGGTTTAAGACATTGGTCAGACCAAATTTGGAAAATTGTGTGCAGTTCTGGTTACCTAACTACAGGAAGGATATCAGTAAGATTGAATGAGTGCAGAGTAGATTTACAAGGATGTTGCCGGGTCTTCAGGAGTTAGTTACAGGGAAAGATTAAGCAGGTTAGGATGTTATTCCTTGGAGTGAAGAAGAATGAGGGGAGATTTGATTGAGGTTTACAATATTATGAGAGGTATAGACAGAGTCGATGCGAGTAGGGTTTTTCCACTTAAATTGGGGGAGATCAATATGGGAGGTCACAGTTTTAAGCTGAAAGGGAAAGGTTTAGGGGGAACATTAGGGGGAGGGTTCTTCACTCAGAGAGCGGTGGGAGTGTGGAATGAGCTGCCATCTGACGTGGTGAATGTGGGCTCGATCTCAAGTTTTAAGAATAAATTGGATAGATACATGGATGGGAGAGGTCTGGAAGGTTATGGAATGGGAGCAGGTCAGTGGGACTAGTAAAATAATGGCACAGACTAGAGGGGCCAAATGGCCTGTTTCCTTTGCTGTAGCATTCTATGTCACGCTGATGCTTTACAAGGCGTTGATCAGACCACAAGCAATTTTGGGCCCCATACCCAAGGAAGGATGTGCTGGTGTTGGAGAGAGCCTAGAGGAGATTTACGGGAATAAACTCAGGACGAAAAGGTTCAAGTGCAAGGCGAGTTTGATGCAGTTTAGACTGCTAAGGGGTGAATCTCATTGAAACATTCCCATTATTCAAAGGGGTGGATAGAGTGGATGTGGAGAATGTTTGGACGATAAATAGCCTCAAAATAAAAGGACGCCCTTAGATCAGGGTGGTGAGAGGACAAGTCCCTGGGTAGACTTGGTAGGTCCTTGACCAGTAAAGGTGCCAAAGGTTACAAGGAGAAGGCAGGAGAATGGGGTTGAGGGAAAAATACATCAGCATGATTTGAATGGTAGGGCAGACTCAATGGGCAGAAGGGCCTCATTCTGCTCCTATGTCTAATGGTCTTGTCTCATGGCTGACAAAAGCAGCGGGAAGATGGGGAGCCATTGCGTAAAAATAGGATGCACACAGAGAATCAGGCAGCAGGGAAACAGGCCATTCATCCCGCCAAGTTCATTCTGACGATCCTACAACAATCCAAGGCTAACCCTAATTTACACCCCTGGAACATTTTGGACAGTGGGAGGAAACCGGAGCCCCTGGGGAAAATCCACGGGAAGAACGTACAAACTCCTTACTGACAGTGTGGGATTCGAGCCCCGGTCTGGCACTGTAAAGGTTTGCGCCGACTGCTATGTCAACCATGCTCAATATGTAATGTGCTGAACCATTTTGTCTCTTCATCCGAACACATATTCTGCTCATCACAATTCCCTTCAGGAAGCCAAAGGTGGACTTATCCAAACCTGCTGGAAGGCTACCAACTCGGTGAACGGCGACTTCGGTGAGGGAACGCTGCCGACTGACACACTGCAGGCTGCACGTGTTTGAGCTGAGGGGCACAGCCAACACGAGGGCACTGAGGGGGAAGGACCACAGCCCAGAGTCTATCCTTCACCAGCTACTGAGGGGCTGAGACCGAGGGGAATCCCCTCAAACAGCAGCAAAGGAAGTAACGACAAGATGCCACCATGGTGGCAATGGTGTAAATAGAATTGAACAGTGGTGGAAATGTATGGATCCAAAACCGAAGGTGGGAAGAGACTTGGAACGGCGTTCTGTTTGTAAATAATTTATTGCAAATAAACTCTATTTTTGCTATTAAAAAAGTCCCATCACTATGCACTGACTGCTAACTAAGATTCAGATGCAGGGACTGCTTCGATTCCCAAGTTGGAACAGCCTCAGATCAAGTGCAGGTGATCACGACAGGCAGAACCTGCCGTTGCTGGCTCATTCCAAATGACCTGTTACGAGATATATTTTATATTATATATTATTATGTCTTTAAAGAGAGAGATTGTGGGGGTTTAGTTTGTAGATCAAAGGAGGTTGTAGATCAAACCTCCTTTGAAGAAGACTGCAGAGCCCACCTCACTGACAAAAGGCAAAGGAGGAAAAACCCAACACCCAACCCCAACCAACCAATTTTCCCCTGCAACCGTGTCTGCCTGTCCCGCATCGGACTTGTCAGCCACAAACGAGCCTGCAGTTGACGTGGTCTTTTTTACCCCCTCCATAAATCTTCATCCGCGAAGCCAAGCAAAGAGTTTGTAGATCACAAGCACGCAGTAACACTTCACAAAAGGCATCTCATTTACAATGCAAGAGCTTTGCTGAAAGAGAGACTTCATGTTCACAGTGACTTTACAGACACTTTGAAGAATGCCTGTGGAGACTTCACAAGTAGGTGTTAATTGGACTGATGTCGAAAAGAAAATGAACTATTGTCTTTAAAGCAACAGATGCCCAGGAAGAAAGTTTTAAGGCTGCAGTCATGACAAGCTGGCAAGCTTGTTAAAACCCCATTTTGAAGACAGGTTGTGAGTTCTGAGTTCAACCTGTTCAAAACCCTTGTGGTCCTTACAAGAGGAAATGGCTGGCTAGAGTGTTTCTCCTGAAATCAGGGAAACAAGAGCAACTCAGTGGTGACCTGGAATATGTAGTTATCATTTGGAAAACCCATGATGTGGTAAGTTTCTTCAATGAGACACTGACGTGACTGATCAGAGGAAATCAGTTTGTGTGTGTTCAACGAGCAACAAATCTCTCTCTGAAACCAACAAGAACCTTCCTGAGCGGTAACCATTTACCTTTCAAGCACCAGAGCCTGGTGAAAATTCATAAATGTTAAATTCTGTGCACAGTATAAGAATTGCCTGATACCGGTGAACTTAGAGAATGTGAGATTGGATTGTGAATCAAAAAACTTTTCTGAACCTATACACATACATTAAATACATGCGCTTAGAATTAGAAGGGGGTTGTTAATAGTAATAAGTTAAAGTTTGATCCTGTTTTCGTGTTTAAAGATAATTAAAAGCAACTTTTGTTTAAGTAACCATTTGTCTTGGTGAATTTCTATTGCTGCTGGGATTTGGGGTCCTTTGGGCCTGTAACAGTACATTCCAGAAGAGATGCATTTCTCCTCCCGTAATGCTATCATGCAGCAGTGTTTAATGTTGAGGTGACACTGCAGCAGATGTAGTAACACTCTCCAAAGAATGTACACGATAAAAGTATTTATTGCTGCTGGGTTTGAGTCCTCTGGCCTCGTAACACACCTCAAATTCCACCCGGGCAGCCTGCAGCTCAATGGTATGAACAATGGATGTTCTAATTATGAGTAATGAGTCCCCTCTCTCTTCTTCTGCATTTCCACCCACCCCAAATGGATCCTTCTGCTCTCTCCACTCACCCCTCTGTTCCATCTGTCTTTTTTTTAAAATCCCCATTCTCACCTTATCAGACCCCAGCTGTGGTAACCTTTGCCTCCTAGGTAATGACAAGTATTCGATTAGTCAGGGCATCATGGGTGACAGGGAGTGGGGCCGAGTGGGAGGATGGATCAGAATGGCGGTGCAGGCTCGATGGGCCAACTTCTGCTCTTTCATCTTGTTATCTTGCAATTGCTCACCTCACCTTGTGTGGCCCATCTCACTCCATCTGATCTGGTTGATGGCAGGGCAGTTGTGGGCTGGCTGAAGGCAGGGAAGTTACAGGCTGGTTGAAGTGGAAAAAAAGCAATAATTTGTAAATCAAGACCCTCAATATGATGGTGACTGGGATTCCGCAGGACCAGGGCTATCTGCTCTGGGGTCCACATCTCACGCGTGCTGAAGTGTAGTTCAGGGTTTAGGGTGGGTTTACCAGGGAAGGGGTGGAGGATTTAAGTGTGGAGAAGCTGGAATTGTTCTTTTACCAGAGATGCACAGGAAATGTACCAGAAACTCCGTCAGTCGTGAATGCACTGTTCGCCAAGGTATGGGGGGGTGGATGGGAGGGGAGTGGGCGGTGTAGGGGAGTGGGGTGGAGAGATTCAACTGCAGATTTCCAAAGGGGTAACCAATGTGTGTTAGAACTTGAGGGAGGAATGTGTCAATTGGTTCCCAGTGTGCAGGGCTCCTTCTGTGCCTCAACACGATGGATTTAAAATTGAATTTTAATTGTTTCTCATTTTAATTTTCGACATACAGCTCAGTAACAGGCCACTTTGGCCCATTAGTCCATGGTAGCTAATTTACACCCACTCCACCTACACCCTCCTGTGTGTTTTGGAGGGTAGGAGGAAACCAGAGTGCCCCCTCTGGAGAGAACCCATGCAGACATGGGGAGAACTTGCAAACTCCTGGGAGCCAGCAGTGGGTTCGGACCCAGATCACTGGCGCTATCATTGCGCCGCGCTGCCTGCTATGCCAATCGTGCTGCCCTACTGTTGACCACTACCCCCCCACACCTCAATGACCAGCCTGGCTGCGTCTGCTCCTTTCTCTAGACCTCATGGTGGGTTGTAACACCGATCTTGGCACCTGGAGGTGGGGGGTGGGTGCTTTAGGGACGGTTTAACTCACAGGAACATGCTGGGACTAGAGTAAGCATCAACTTCCAAAAATAGCCTGCGCCTGACGTCTTTGGGTTTAGCTGGTGACTGCACGATTTTCCTCACCATGTGACGCAGGCTTGTGCAGAAATGCACACTGTTACATAATTCAACCATCCAATTAATGAAGCCCAGCTCCAAACGCTGCAGAATTTTGTCAGGACTGCCCTTCGTGCTTTGCACATCTTCTCGCACACTCGGAGGCTTTTTGGGCCCACTGAGGGCATGCTAGCTCTCGAGAGCAATCCCATCATTCCCACCAGCGTGAAGAGGTTGTGGGAGAAGGCCTTTAAGTCCCAAGAGTCTGGTCAAAGCTCATCCAAATTCTTCTCTCTTCTATGTCCCCACACCCCCTCAATTCCCTAACTGTCCCTCCAAGGTTGAGAATTATGTTTTTCTCAGTAAATAAGAGGCACAGTGTGATAACAGGCCCTGTCATCAGCGCTCCCAACAACACCAATTAACCTGTAACCCCCCCGTGAAGGGTGGGATGAAATAGAGAGCCCAGAGGAAACCCACGCAGACACAGGGAGAGATTTGCCTCAGAGGACAGGACACACTGGAGCAGCAGAGATCTAACCAATGGTTTATTGGGCATCATAAAATCTTTCCTCATCGATTTTAGGGGCCATGTAAAATGGGGTTATTGCCTGGTCAGCACCCCAGCTACACGGCGGTTTGAAATGGTCTGACCCTTTCAACCCCGACCGGGTCCCCAACCGAACTCAGAGGTTGTCAGGGAACCCAGTTAAACGTACCGTGAGCAGGAAAGGGCTTTGGCAAATACTAGAGCGCATCGGATGCCCCCCAAAGTTCCTCAACATGGTTATCCAACTGCACGAAAACCAACAAGGTCGGGTCAGATACAGCAATGAGCTCTCCGAACCCTTCTCCATTAACAATGGCGTGAAGCAAGGCTGTGTTCTCGCACCAACCCTCTTTTCAATCTTCTTCATCATGATGCTGAACCAAGCCATGAAAGACCTCAACAATGAAGACGCTGTTTACATCCGGTACCGCACGGATGGCAGCCTCTTCAACCACCAGCGACTTCAACAGGAAAATGGCTGACCCGCTGATTCTGGTGACGTCAGTGCTTGTGCGTGTGTGTCACCAGGGCAGCCAGCATCTGGCAGCGCTTCTGGTCAGTGCATGACACGCAGAGGTGGGATCCCCCTTAAGTCGCCGGGTTGGCGATTTAATGGGTTGATTTTCCCCTGCAATTTGAAAGGTGCTTCCAGCACCTTTGACCAGTCATCACACCTGGGTTCCAGGAGGGCGACCCAGGGGCTGCAGTTTCAAAGGGGCTACTGACCCACCATCACTGCTCTGGATCCCCTGTCACCCACATACACCAGAGGCAATCTACAGCAGCCAGTTCACCTACACCAGAGGCAATCAACAGCAGCCAATTCACCTGCACTAGAGGCATTCTACAGGAGACAATTCCCCTACACCCGCCAATTCCCCTACACCCGTCAATTCACCTACCAACCCATACATCTTTGAGTAGTGGGAGGAAACTGGAGTACCCAGGGGAATCCCAAGACATCACAGAAGACCACCCCCCCCCCCACCCCCCGCAGACAGCACCCGGGATCAGGGTCAGACCCTGGTCAGTGGGGCACGAGTTCCATCTGCTCCTCCTGTCTCTCTTTGCCAGCCCCTCATCCTGTCTGAGCCTCTCCCCATTGAACCATAGCACATCAGAGCACAGAAAACAGGCTCTTCGGCCCTTCTAGTCTGTGCCAAGCTATTATTCTGCCTAGTCCCACTGAGCTGCACCCAGCCCATAGCCCTCCATACCCCTCCCATCCATGTACCTGCCCAAATTCTTCTCAAATGTTAAAACTGAGCCTGCATCCACCACCTCAGCTGGCTGCTCATTCCACACTCCCACCCCTCTCTGTGAGAAGTTCCCCCTAAACTTTTCCCCTTTCACCCTTAACCCATGTCCTCTGGTTTGTATCTCCCCTACGCTCAGAGGAAAAAGCCAATCTGTATTTACTCTGTCTATCTCCCACAGAATATTAAATACCTCTATCAAATCTTCCCTCATTCTTCTGCACTCCAGGGAATAAAGTCTTAACCTGTTTAACCTTTCCCTGTATCTCAGTTCCTGAAGTCCAGGCAACATCCTAATAAATTTTCTCTGCGCTCTTTCTGTCTTTCCCCTTTAGAATGCACTGATAATTCCACTGGGAAGATGAAAGACTTCATTGAACTTTCACAAATCTCAGAAGGATTTCAAGCAATTTTTGCCCACAGTTGGCTTGGCAAGACACACGCATCCCTGGAACAGTGACGGCAAAGGAGGGCACTCTCCAGAATAGCAAGACTAAACATGTTCGCTACTGTTCACAGTTCAGTGATTCATGATTCACCTCTTCATTAAACTCAATAGGTCACTTGCTATAAACGTACACTTGTCATTTTATTCTACTTCCTGCATCAGGGTGAAAAATTACTATTTTCTCATTATATTAGCAAATAAGACCCTAAATGACAAAAAAAAGGACACTTGTAAGTGAAAACAGAAACTTGCGGGACAAGCAGCAGGTCACACAACGTCCACAGAAAGGAAAGGGAACCTCTTCCTGGGCCCTTGGTCATGCACGAGCAGGATACAGGCAGGGGACAGAATAAAACAGATGGGGGGGGGCGGGAGGACGAGGGGGGGGCGGGAGGACGAGGGGGGGCGGGAGGACGAGGGGGGGCGGGAGGACGAGGGGGGGCGGGAGGACGAGGGGGGGCGGGAGGACGAGGGGGGGCGGGAGGACGAGGGGGGGCGGGAGGACGAGGGGGGGCGGGAGGACGAGGGGGGGCGGGAGGACGAGGGGGGGCGGGAGGACGAGGGGGGGCGGGAGGACGAGGGGGGGCGGGAGGACGAGGGGGGGCGGGAGGACGAGGGGGGGCGGGAGGACGAGGGGGGGCGGGAGGACGAGGGGGGGCGGGAGGACGAGGGGGGGCGGGAGGACGAGGGGGGGCGGGAGGACGAGGGGGGGCGGGAGGACGAGGGGGGGCGGGAGGACGAGGGGGGGCGGGAGGACGAGGGGGGGCGGGAGGACGAGGGGGGCGGGAGGACGAGGGGGGCGGGAGGACGAGGGGGGCGGGAGGACGAGGGGGGGCGGGAGGACGAGGGGGGGCGGGAGGACGAGGGGGGGCGGGAGGACGAGGGGGGGCGGGAGGACGAGGGGGGGCGGGAGGACGAGGGGGGGCGGGAGGACGAGGGGGGGCGGGAGGACGAGGGGGGGCGGGAGGACGAGGGGGGGCGGGAGGACGAGGGGGGGCGGGAGGACGAGGGGGGGCGGGAGGACGAGGGGGGGCGGGAGGACGAGGGGGGGCGGGAGGACGAGGGGGGGCGGGAGGACGAGGGGGGGCGGGAGGACGAGGGGGGGCGGGAGGACGAGGGGGGGCGGGAGGACGAGGGGGGGCGGGAGGACGAGGGGGGGCGGGAGGACGAGGGGGGGCGGGAGGACGAGGGGGGGCGGGAGGACGAGGGGGGGCGGGAGGACGAGGGGGGGCGGGAGGACGAGGGGGGGCGGGAGGACGAGGGGGGGCGGGAGGACGAGGGGGGGCGGGAGGACGAGGGGGGGCGGGAGGACGAGGGGGGGCGGGAGGACGAGGGGGGGCGGGAGGACGAGGGGGGGCGGGAGGACGAGGGGGGGCGGGAGGACGAGGGGGGGCGGGAGGACGAGGGGGGGCGGGAGGACGAGGGGGGGCGGGAGGACGAGGGGGGGCGGGAGGACGAGGGGGGGCGGGAGGACGAGGGGGGGCGGGAGGACGAGGGGGGGCGGGAGGACGAGGGGGGGCGGGAGGACGAGGGGGGGCGGGAGGACGAGGGGGGGCGGGAGGACGAGGGGGGGCGGGAGGACGAGGGGGGGCGGGAGGACGAGGGGGGGCGGGAGGACGAGGGGGGGCGGGAGGACGAGGGGGGGCGGGAGGACGAGGGGGGGCGGGAGGACGAGGGGGGGCGGGAGGACGAGGGGGGGCGGGAGGACGAGGGGGGGCGGGAGGACGAGGGGGGGCGGGAGGACGAGGGGGGGCGGGAGGACGAGGGGGGGCGGGAGGACGAGGGGGGGCGGGAGGACGAGGGGGGGCGGGAGGACGAGGGGGGGCGGGAGGACGAGGGGGGGCGGGAGGACGAGGGGGGGCGGGAGGACGAGGGGGGGCGGGAGGACGAGGGGGGGCGGGAGGACGAGGGGGGGCGGGAGGACGAGGGGGGGCGGGAGGACGAGGGGGGGCGGGAGGACGAGGGGGGGCGGGAGGACGAGGGGGGGCGGGAGGACGAGGGGGGGCGGGAGGACGAGGGGGGGCGGGAGGACGAGGGGGGGCGGGAGGACGAGGGGGGGCGGGAGGACGAGGGGGGGCGGGAGGACGAGGGGGGGCGGGAGGACGAGGGGGGGCGGGAGGACGAGGGGGGGCGGGAGGACGAGGGGGGGCGGGAGGACGAGGGGGGGCGGGAGGACGAGGGGGGGCGGGAGGACGAGGGGGGGCGGGAGGACGAGGGGGGGCGGGAGGACGAGGGGGGGCGGGAGGACGAGGGGGGGCGGGAGGACGAGGGGGGGCGGGAGGACGAGGGGGGGCGGGAGGACGAGGGGGGGCGGGAGGACGAGGGGGGGCGGGAGGACGAGGGGGGGCGGGAGGACGAGGGGGGGCGGGAGGACGAGGGGGGGCGGGAGGACGAGGGGGGGCGGGAGGACGAGGGGGGGCGGGAGGACGAGGGGGGGCGGGAGGACGAGGGGGGGCGGGAGGACGAGGGGGGGCGGGAGGACGAGGGGGGGCGGGAGGACGAGGGGGGGCGGGAGGACGAGGGGGGGCGGGAGGACGAGGGGGGGCGGGAGGACGAGGGGGGGCGGGAGGACGAGGGGGGGCGGGAGGACGAGGGGGGGCGGGAGGACGAGGGGGGGCGGGAGGACGAGGGGGGGCGGGAGGACGAGGGGGGGCGGGAGGACGAGGGGGGGCGGGAGGACGAGGGGGGGCGGGAGGACGAGGGGGGGCGGGAGGACGAGGGGGGGCGGGAGGACGAGGGGGGGCGGGAGGACGAGGGGGGGCGGGAGGACGAGGGGGGGCGGGAGGACGAGGGGGGGCGGGAGGACGAGGGGGGGCGGGAGGACGAGGGGGGGGCGGGAGGACGAGGGGGGGGCGGGAGGACGAGGGGGGATCGGAAGGAGACTACATGCAGAATGTTCAGCAACAAAATCAAAGCACAAGAATCAGGAGAATGTCTCACACCTGCTCCACCATTTAATAGCCCGTGGACACTGCATGTGCAGCATGTACACGAGTGAGCACATGTACACATGTGCACATGCCTACGCATACACATGAGCATGCACATGTTTGCATATGAGTATGCACATGTAAGTGTGTGTACATGCTTGTCTACATGTGCATGTATGTGTATCTGTATGTGCGGACATGTACAGGGTGTACGTATGTGTGTCTGGGTGTGCTCATGTGTATGTATGGGTACATATGTGTTTGTGTATACGCATATGCTCGGGTGCGCGTTGTGTATGTGTGTGTGTGCGTATATGCACGGGTTTGTGTGCATGTCTGCCGGGGAGGGGGTGTGTGTGTGTATGCACGTGTATATGTGTAGTTTGCAGGTTCCCTCTGCGATTGGAATGGTTTCCTCCCACCTGCCAAAATTCAGTTCATTTTCCACTATAAATTTCTAGCGGACATGAGAAGGGTTTGTGTGGGGATTAGGTTCCAGGGAGTTGGGAAAAGGGCCAGATGTTGTAGGAAAGTCAGGCGATGTGTCAGCTGCGTGCACGTCCTCCAGCCCATGTACTAAGGTATGCCCCTGCTGCTCTCAGTTCACAGGCTTGATGAACAGAACACATTCTCCAACCACAATGCCCCAATATCCAGTCCACCTTGGCCTCATCCCTTTGACCCCATCTGTTCCTTGAAGCTTGATACCAACCGTCTCCCCCCCCACCCCGCTCTCATAGATGGTTTGTCCTGCGATGTTAACAATTCTTCTTCCTGCTCCTCTTATCGAGTATTTCTGATATTTCTTGGTATTATTTCAATGAACTGAATCTTTGCTGCATCTACACTTTCATGGATTTGAAAACAACTCACTTAACTGTAGTTGCTGTGCAGAGATTCAACCTGATGCATTTCAATGTCCTTAAAAACACACCAGACTGCTGGAGGAACTCACCTAGTCCTTCACAGTCTCTAGCAGACGGTGAAAGACGGTCTGAATTCCTCCATCAGTTCAGTGTGTTTTTTACTACAATCACAGCCCCTCCAATTCTTGTTGATTATTGGGTAGTCACATCTTTCTCATTCCTCAGCTCCATCCATGAAGCCTCAGTGGACGAGCCCTCTGGTCTGTTCTGCCTGAGCACAGCTGTGATATTTTCCCTGATGAACAATGCCACCCCGCCCCTTTCATCCCCCGGTTCTATCGGGTCTAAAGCCCGGAACATTGAGCTGCCAGTCCTGAACCTGCTGCAACCAAGTTTCACCAATGGCCACAATGTCATAATTCCACGTGCCAATTCACACTCTAAGCTCGTCTGCCTTTCCTACAATACTCCTTGCATTGAAATAGATGCACCTGAGAACATTTCCACCACGTACCACCCGTTGACTTAAATTTTCCCATCAGCTTGTCCCTTCTCCCCTCCTCTGTCTGCTCTGGCACACAGGTTCCTATGCCCCTGCAAATCTAGTTTAAACCCACCAGAGCAGCATTAGCAAACCTTCCAGCAAGGATAGTAGCCCCTTTCAGCTCAGATGCAAATCGACCCGTGAGATCAGGTCCCACCTTCCCTGGAAGAGAGTCCAATGATCCAGAAACCTGAAGCCCTCCCTCCTGCATCATGTCTTTAGCCACGTGTTAACCTGTATTTTCAGCCTATTTCTAACTTCACCAGTACGTGGCACAGGTAGCAATCCTGAAATCTCTACTGTGGAGGTCCTGTCCTTCAACCAGGCACCCAACTCCCAGAACTCCCTTGCAGGACCACCTCACTCTTCCTATCCACATCATGGATCACGACAACTGGCTGTTCACCCTCCCTACAAAGAATGCCATGAATTTGATTGGAAATATCTTGTACCCTGGCACCAAGGAGACAACATACCATCCTGGATATTCAATCTCTTCCACAGAACCTCTTATCTGTCCCCCTAACAACGGGATCCCCTGTCACTACAGCTTGTCTCTTCTCCTCCCTTCCCTTCTTAGCCACAGGGCCAGATTCTGTGCCAGAGACTTGATCTCCAAGGCTTGTCCATGTTAGGCCGGCCACTCCAGCAGCATCCAAAATGACTGCAGGCAAACCCCACTACACGCTACTTCAATCAGTGCAAAATTCAGTTACCGCGGTCTGGAAAACTCTGACCATTTCCTGTATTATGCGTCTAATTATTCAGTTACTGCGAGATCTTTCTAGAAAGTAGATCGTGTGAACGGCCCGAAATAAAATGTGCGTAATGACAGCCAGACTTGGTGGGTGCCCCCTATTAAAACGTGGAAAAGAATCTGACAGTGATATTAAAAGGAATTGCTTTGGAAGAAAAGTTATTAAAGGACATGAAGACGGAGCCAGGAAGGTGAAAAATTGGACACGATCTGGGCCACGATGAGTCACAATTTTAAGTAAGAACCACGAATATAAAGAACAAGGTGAAGTTGCATCAGTTTCTCTCAGTGCAAATGACTCAAAACTGAACTTTGTCTTTGGATTGAAGTTTGTAGCCAAAAGCCAACACCACTTTCTACAAAAATAACATTCAAAACCAAAATAAATTTCAAGGGGATACGGAAACTTTAGCTGCGAGTTTCGGTCGGTTTAACCGCTTTCAACATCGAACAGGGTGAGACAACGCAAGGATTACTGGTGAAGCGGACTGCGCCGATATAAACGCTGCTGCAAATCCCCAGAAATCTTCCTAAAAGGATTTGAACTTGCTGAAGCCCCAAAGCCTTTTATT
Source organism: Narcine bancroftii (assembly GCF_036971445.1). Taxonomy (NCBI): domain Eukaryota; kingdom Metazoa; phylum Chordata; class Chondrichthyes; order Torpediniformes; family Narcinidae; genus Narcine; species Narcine bancroftii. Next base: position 211,778,405 of record NC_091472.1, read on the forward strand.
TTAAATCGTTGATACCTAATGTGGAAAGAAGCATGGATGTCCACAGCAATTTAGAAAAAGCAATCGCTAGGAGATTGTATAATGAGAATGTTATGAGCCCAGAGGACCCCAAACTCCAAAATAGATATTTACCAAGACAAATGGTTACTTAAACAAAAGTTGCTTTTAATTATCTTTAAACATGAAAACAGGATCAAACTTTAACTTATTATTAACTTAACCCAACTTAACCCCCTTCTAATTCTAAGAGCACGTGCATGTAATGTGTATGTATGTTCAGAAAAGTTATTTGATTCACAGTCCATTCTCACTTCTCATTCCTCCAAGTTCACTGGTTGCAGACAATTCTTATACTGTGCACAGAATTTAACATTTATAAAGTTCTTTGGTGCTTGAAAGTTAAATGGTTACTGCTCAGAAAGGTTCTTGTCGGTTTTCAGAGAGAGATTTGTTGCTCGCTGGACACCGACAACTGATTCTTTCTGATCAGCCACTTCAGTGTCTTACCGAAGAAACTGGTCCCATCAGGATTCTCCAGATTATAGCCTCTCTCTTTCAGGTCACCAGAGTTCCTTTTTGTTTCCCTTATTTAAAGGGAAACATTAGGCAGCCAGTCCTCTCCTCTTGCATGAACCACAAGGGCTTTAACCAGGCTAAACTAAGCACTTACAACCCGTCTTCCAAATTGGGTTTCCACAAGCTTTCCAGCTTGTCCTGTTCCAGTCCCAGCTGCTGCTGCTGACTGTAGAACTGCAAAACTGAATTCTCTCTCTCTGAGAAAGAGCCTGTTTTTCTCTCTCTGTTTACAAAACCACATGACCCTCTTAGATCAGCAAGTTCCACTCCAGACAATCTGCGGCTCTGACAAGTTCTTTCATCTGTTGCTTTTTTGTAAACAACAATCCATTATTGAAGTCTCTTGGGCACTCTCCAAAGTTTTTGCAAAGGCTCTTGTCACCAGCCTGTCTAGCATGAGCAGAGCTCCAGTATTTTAAATAAAATCTGTTTTAAAATGTTTGTATGTGAACCTACACTAAAAATCCTGCCACAATTTATCTCCCAAAAACATATCTATAATCTGTCACAAGAGAAAAAAGAAATCAACATCTGTGCACTCAACTTTGGACAAAAAATTTTCAAAATAAGTTTTGTTGTGATGTAATTATGAAAAATACTGTAATTATATTTATTAACCTTAACAGTTTTGGCATTATATGCAGGTAAAAGGTGTTCTTAAAACAATTTTACAAGCCTTAATGGACGATCTGAAAGGACAGGGATTCATTGATTCAATTACTTGCTTAACGCAGGTTTGTCCTATGCGAGTAAAATTTGGGACAAATTAATTGCGTACAGTGGGATTTTCCTGTACTTGTTATTGAAGGGGACAGCCACAGGGTTGCCCTGCACTGGCTGCCTGTTCCCTTTCCCTCTTCTGACTGTCACCCATCTACCCCTCTCCTCCCTCATCAGTGTGAATAGTGTTCCTGTAACTCCTGTCTATCACCCCCTCTGCCTTGCGAATGATCGGAGTTCATCTAACTCCAGGTTCAATTCCTTAACTTGGTTTGACAGGAGCTGCAGCTGGAAGCATTTCTCACAGATGAATTTGTCAGGGATTCAGCTGGCTTCCCCGATGACCCACATTCTGTAAGAGGAGCATTCCCCTGCCTGGGCTGCCATTCCCTCTGCTTATGACTAGGGGAAAAATACTTAAGATAAATAAAACCTGCCCTTACCCATGCCTATCTGTTGAATCTTTCATGATCCCTGAATTGGGTGGCCCTAACCTACTTCAATTCCTGCACCACCACCTCAGTCTCCTCTCACCATAGACTCTCAAGCAAAAGCCTCCAAGTCCCACACATATCCTGAGCCACTTGCACACTGGCCACTCTGCTCATGTTTCCCCTCTTTTTATTGGCCAGAGCTAATTGGTCAATGGAGAGATCCATACTGATCTCACTGCCAATTTATCCGCTTGCTCTACCCCTTGCTCACTGCTTGCTCCCACAGTCCCTGGTCGAGATCCAAAGAAAAATTTGGACAGGTACGTGCATGGGAGTGGTGTGGAGGGATATGAACTAGGTGAAGGTCAGTGAGACTATACTACACTATAAGGGGTCAAAGGGCCTGCTTCTGTGCTGTAGGGTTCTATCCTGCAATCAAGTATATTATTCCAAAATATTTACATATTTACTTTAAATTATATCAATGTATACATGCAGTTATTGCGCTGAGTACTCTGTGATGCTGCTTTTGCCTGGTTGTACAAGTGCAGTCAGATGACAGTGAACCTGAACTGGTGGGAACGTTAAAGTTTGGAGACAACTTCCCTGTTTCCTTGTGGCATTGTAAAAGAATTCAGGGATTTTTGATGTAAAAGTGGCCAACGTAGAATGCAAAGGATTATGGGATTGCACCTAGTTAAGTTTTGTCATTCCCCCAGAAATGGTGTCACATAAATCAGCTGCAATGGTTTTCTTACCAAGAAGGAACAACATCTCTCAGATGTCAGAGGCATCAGCTGTGACAGGGTTGAATGAGTGATTGAAGCTAAGAAGTAATTAAAGTTTTTGGGATACATTGCTGAATGAACAAAGAAATTCTAAGACCGTGAACAAATGTGAAAGCTGCTTCCAATTTGTTAGCACAAATCACACATAGGCAGTGATATTTACTATTTAAACAAACTTTAAGGGAATTAGCACTGATATTTCAAAGAGCCCCCTTTCTCTCACCGGTGTTACTACTGAGGTATTAAAAGTGTTTGTATTTTAAACTGGTTCTCTGCTGCATTCTTTATTTCGTGTGGGCAAACTTTAACAGGCATAGCAGGTCCTGCCTTTGATTAAATGATCAGATGGGCTGGGAGACACAGTGAAAGGGTTTGCACATTATCTCACTTCTGTATCCCAATCGTTAACATGGCGCAGTGAAACAATACTGGCTGCATAGAAGAGAGTCATAAGGATTACAGGCACTTTGGCCATCCAACCGCGATACGCCGGGAGGATTCAGCAGGCCAGCCAGCTTCCGTCACGGAGAAATAGTCACCCTTTATCAAGAGCAATGCAGGAAGAGGTGACATCGAGCATATCAAGGGAAGGGAGGGAGAGGGAGAGAAGACGCTGGCCAGGGCTAAGGTAGGGCGCTGGGTCAGAAGGCGTGAGAGGATAAAGCAGAGATTGAACAAGATAGAGACGGGGAATTATCCAAATCAGAAAAGTAAAATTGTTCATGCTGAGGAATAGGGCGAGTTTTTGCTTAAGTTCATAGTTAGCCACTTTGAACCTGCAACACGATGCCGAGTGTTCACTTTTGTACATTGCTAAGTGAGGAGTGGGCCTTCCTGAAGCTGGCAGTCATTTCCTGTCTGCTCCCTGCCCTCAAATCCAGTGAATCCCTACATGCGCCCTCTCCCAACGTGGTTGAGCATCAGGACTACAGCACTCAGCAAGGAGCACACTACTCATTCCCCACCCACTCCCCTCCCAAAAAAACATTTGATTGGGTGTAAGAGATGGAGGAACAAACTGATGCAGATTCACATTCTTTGCTTTACACGGGATCTTAGGCAGTGTTTGAAGAGGTTCCAGAACCCATCCTCCTCCATTGTCCTGTGTAACAAAGCCACTTCTGTCAGAAGGAACAACAACTGTACAATTTTACACAACCCAGTCCTCATCAAGGGCTCAGACGTAGAGAGAGTCAAGAACTTCAAATTCCTGGGGGTCGACATCTCCGAGGATCTGTCCTGGAGCCTCCACGCTGATGCAATCACAAAGGCGGCTCATCAGCAGCTAGACTTTGTGAGGTGCCCGAGGAGATTTGGTAGGTCACCGAAGTCTCATGTAAACTTCTACAGGTGTACCGCAGGGAGCATTTTGGCATCACTGCCTGGTATGGAGGTGCCAACTTTCAGGACAAGAATAAATTCCAGAGGGTTGTTAACTTGGCCTGAGACAACACAGAAACCAGACCACTTCATCAAGGGCATCTACATGAGGTGGTGTCTTAAAAAAGCAGCCTCTATCCTCAAAGACCCCCACCACCCAGGCTATGCCCTCTTCACTCTGGTACTATCGGGAAAAAGGTACAGGAGCCAAAGGATGAGCAGTCAGCGGCACAAGGACAGCTTCTTCCCCGCTGCCGTCAGATTCTTGAATAACCAATGAACCAAAGATACTGCCTTACTTTTCATGCACTAATATTTTCATTTTTTCACAGTAATGTTGTAAGATGATGCACTACGATGCTGCAAAACACCCAAATTTGTGACTCGTTCATGACCATATATCCATATTCTGATGAAGGATACCATCATACAATCAGTAAGATTGCCCCCCCCCCCCCACCCCCGTTAAATCTCCATGAAATGTCTCTCTCTTCCACTTACAGTCATTGGTACTTACTGGTTCAGTGTAATATCGAGGGTAAATGTGTTGTCAAAGGCCTTGATCTGGAAGCTTGCATGCGTAAGGTGAACAGCCTGTGGAGACAAGCAAAACAGACAAGTATTAATAATAGTTCTGCTAATCCTTCACAGGCAAGTTGGAGGTTTTAAAAACGTTTCAAAATTTGCTCAATTCAAAAAAGAATCAAATTGCACTAGGTCACATTCAAGTCCACTTTTTCTATTATTCCCATCACTCACTCAACGTCCGAGCAGGGGTATAGAGGCCAGAAGGTCTAATTCCCTGCACTTCCTTCACCGGGATCAATGGGGGGACTAGCTCTTTTTACCGCCAACACTTCCCCATCAGATCCTTCCCCATCAGATCCTTCCCCATCAGATCCTTCCCCATCAGATCCTTCCCCATCAGATCCTTCCCCATCAGATCCTTCCCCATCAGATCCTTCCCCATCAGATCCTTCCCCATCAGATCCTTCCCCATCAGATCCTTCCCCATCAGATCCTTCCCCATCAGATCCTTCCCCATCAGATCCTTCCCCATCAGATCCTTCCCCATCAGATCCTTCCCCATCAGATCCTTCCCCATCAGATCCTTCCCCATCAGATCCTTCCCCATCAGATCCTTCCCCATCAGATCCTTCCCCATCAGATCCTTCCCCATCAGATCCTTCCCCATCAGATCCTTCCCATCAGATCCTTCCCCATCAGATCCTTCCCCATCAGATCCTTCCCCATCAGATCCTTCCCCATCAGATCCTTCCCCATCAGATCCTTCCCCATCAGATCCTTCCCCATCAGATCCTTCCCCATCAGATCCTTCCCCATCAGATCCTTCCCCATCAGATCCTTCCCCATCAGATCCTTCCCCATCAGATCCTTCCCCATCACCCTCCCTCCAGGGAAAGCCCCATTCACAGTTCACTCAGCCAACTGTCTGACTGGTTTGCAATCAGTCGGATTTATTTTGGAACTAGTGTTCTGCGAGAGAGTGGAGATTCCAGACTTTGCAGCTTTGCGCGCCAGGCTGTTGTTCCTGGGCTTCAGCTCGCCGTTCATCACCATCGGGCTTCGGAGGCTGGTGGAGGGGCTGCTCCTTGCTGGGGACTCAGTAGCCCTCTCTGGACCTCTTGATCAAAAGACCGCAGGCTGGCAGCAAAGCCACCAGCCCCACCGCACCTCGGGGCTGCTGCTCTCGCTGCTAACTAATAGCTGCCCTGCCAGGTTCAGCTCCAGTGGTAGTCTCCCTCATCGGCCACGGGTCGGCTTACAGAGAGGTATAGTGCGGGAGTCACTGTCTGAGCTCAATGTGAATGAAATAAAGGATGAGATTCCCCAGGATGCATCAATGGTTCAGTCATGGAGAGGGCGGAGAGGACAAAGCTCCATGGTGAGCACGTAAGCGCCGATTTATCCTGGGCCCACAGCACCTCCTCCTTAGTCAGAAAGGTGTACTCCTTAGTCAGAAAGGTGTACTCCTTAGTCAGAAAGGTGTACTCCTTAGTCAGAAAGGTGTACTCCTTAGTCAGAAAGGTGTACTCCTTAGTCAGAAAGGTGTACTCCTTAGTCAGAAAGGTGTAGCAGCGCCTGCACTTCTCAGGAGGTCGAGGAAGGAACATCCCCATTTTACAGAGGCATAACTGAGAGTGTCCTGCCTGCCCGCATCAATGTGCCAAGCATCGGGCCAGAAATCAGTACAGAGGATCAGTTGAGAAGATCACTGGGGCCTTCCTTTCCTCTACTGAGGACACTTGATCAGAGCATTGCTTAAACTGAGCTCAAAGAATTATTGAGGACCCTGTCCATTTAGCACGTCTCATCATTGACCCACTCCCATTAGGAAGGTGGTATAGGAGTGTCAAAATCAGGATGGACAGGCTGGGAGATTGAGATTGAAGGGGGAAATTTCTTCACTCAGAGGGAGGTAGGAGTGCGGAAGGAGCTTCTGGCCAAGTGGTTGATGCAGGCTTGATTTTAATATGAGGAAAAGTTGGATGGGTACATGGACAGGAGAGGTGTGGAGGGTTATGGGCTGAGCGCCAATCATTGGGAAAAGATGGGATAAGGTGTTCGGCATGGGCCCGACCGGCCGAACTGGCCTGTTTCTGTACGTTCTTCCCGTGTCTGTGTGGGGTTTTCTCCGGTTTCCTCCCACTGTTCGAAACGTACTGGGGGTTGCAGGTTAATTCGGTGTGATTGGAGAATGGGCTCGTGAGCTGAAAGGGCCTGTTACCGTGGTGTATGTCTTAAAAAAAAGTTGAAGTACATCATATACAATAAATTTTTTATGTATTATTACTTGACAATATAAAGAACCTTTGAAAACCAGTGAAAGAGGAAAGCCACCCCAACACCAGACATGATCAGAAAGATATTAGTTCCCTCCCACCACCCATTCCAAATTTATTATAATCTGATGTAAATAAATATTACTTTGTGAATATGAGAGTCTTGGATCAGTTCCTTTGGTCATTCACCGTTCTCACTGCCCATGGGAAGCTGTTCCTCAGCCTGGTGGTGCTGCCTCTGGTACTTCTGTATCTCTTCCCTGAGGGGAGCAGCTGAAAGGTGCTGTGTGCATGGTCCTCTATGATTTTGCGCTCTTTCTTCAGACAACGATAACGCCAACTGGGGTGCGGGGAGGGGTGGTGGAGGAAGATTCTGGTGATTCTCTCTGCCATTCTTATGGTCCTGTGCATTGACCTCCAATCCATTTCTCTGCAGCAACCATTCTGCACTGATGCAGCCATCCAGGAGACTCTCGATAGAGCTCCTGTAGAAGGCTGACATAACGATGGCCGGTAGCCTTGTCCACTTCAGTCTTCTCAGGAAGATTAGTCACTGTTGCACCTTCCTGATAAGTGAGGAGATGTGTCCACAATAGGTCACTAGTTAAGTGAACTCTAAGGAAGTTGATGCTCTCCATTACAGAGTTGTTGATGAATAGTGGAGGGTGGTCATTCCTGATCCTCCTGAAGTCCACGATCATCTCCTTTGTCTTGTCCATGTTGTTACTCTCACACCATCTTACGAGATTTTCCACCTGTGGTGCAACTCAACATTGTTGCTAATGAGGCCGACTTCAGTCAGTCGTGGGTTGGTAGTGTGAACAGGAGCAGGCCAAGCACACAGCCCCGTGGTGTGCCAGGACTCAGAGTGATTGTGCTTGATATTCTGCTACCGACCCGGACAGACATTGGTTTTTATGTTAGGAAGCCCACGGTGGAGGAGGGTAGAGTCAGGCCCCTGACCAATCATTGTCTTGCTCTATTTAAAAAGCACAGGGTGACACAGTTAGCATAGTAGGTAGCTATTACTGCACTAGTGACCAGAGTTCAAATCTATCACTGTCTGTAAATAGTTTCCACCTTCCCCTTGCTCCTCCCCCCTACTGTAAAATGCATGGGTTTCCTGCAAGTGCTCTGCATTCCTCTCTCCCTCCCAAGGTGTACTGGGTGGTAGGCGAACTTGGTCTATTTGGGCAGCGATGGCCTGTTACCATGCTGTATGCAAGGACAGCAGCAGTCCTCAAGGATCCACCCCACCCAGCGCATGCTCTGTTCTCGCTGCTGCCATCAGGAAAGAGGTCCAGGCTCCACAAGACTCGCACCACCAGGTTCAGGAACAGCTGCTCCCCCTCCACCATCAGACTCCTCAACGACAAACTCACTTGAACACTTTATTGATTTTCTTTTTGTTCTCCCTGTATTGCACAGTTAATTTACATTAGTTATCTGTTTACATTTCTTTATTTGTTTACATTGTCTACAGTTTATTTTTTGTGGTAATTCTGCCGCGCCCACAGGAATCTCAGGGTTGTACATGACGTCACGTTTATACCCTGACAATAAATCTGAAATGTTAAAGTTAAATGTAAAAATTAAATTAAAAACTGCCACTCCTCCCTCCCTCCCCCCCCCCCCCCACCAAGAGGGCCACACCTTGGTCCGACCAACAAAGCCTCGATTGTAGAAGGATTGGGGCATGCAATCTTCGACCTACTATCCCCCACCCCGCCCGGTGCCTCCTGGATGTATAAGTAGGGGCTTAATTGAAAAATAATTAGGCCAAATTGCCATCCCAAATGCTCATTAGTTCTTGTGGTACTATTGTATTTTGAGGGAGAACAAGTCAACCCCAACTAGGGGTCACTTATTGAACCCAGCCCAGATTAACTCCAACTATCTGTAAAAAAAAGGTGTGCAGGCCAAGATTTCTCTCAAAAAGAACAGCACCAAGGCTGGTGATCATTGTAATGCAGTTTGTCAGAGTTAGCTGTGCATGTTTGGCTGTGCAACACCCTCCCTTTCAAATGACAGTAAAACTCTTGGTATCCGGCACCTATAGAGATGGGTAGATGCCGGGTAAGTGAATTTTCCGGTTGCTTGAGACTTGCTCTTCAATGCCTCAGTAATACACCTGCATTAAGAATAAACAGTTTAAAAGACAAAAAACACTGTACTGTAGCGACGTGGAGATGTGGATTGGCTCACAAAATAGCGACTGTGCAGACCTGGCGGGGGGGGGGAGTAACACCGGGCATCGTCACAGGTGACCTCCTGCACGGTGAACCATGGCAGGAATGCCGGCCAACACCAGGCCAGTGCCCCGATAACACAGGGCCCTCACATCAGCGTCTGGGTCCCAGTATAAATTCTGCAGCCTGTGCAATAAACCAATTTCAACTTCAAGGCATGTTGTTCTTTTTCACACCCACGTAGCGCGAACTCTACATTGGTGACCTCGTCAGGTCCAACCAACAGTTGAACCCGAAGATGATGGGCAAGGCAGCGCCAGCGACCATCCACGCGGTCTCCCTCAGGTTCCCAACGTTTTGGGTGCCGCAGCCACACGTGGTTCAATCAGGCCGAGGCTCAGTTCTTACACTGAACAAACTTCAGTTGCATGAATATATAAACCTTAAAGCATTTTACTTTATTTCCAGTCACACACTTTGAAAACAACATCTGCAGGTTCCTCCCCCTCCACGGAGCTGCCCAAAGGGCAATCAATAACATTATAGATAGTAAACATCCCTCTTCCCCCCCCACCCCCCCCCCCAAAGGTGTTTACAGGTGAAGCCTCTGACCGAGGCAACACTTACTACGCAGGGATAAGGAAATACTTGAAGAGAGTTTCCCCCAACGGAGAGCGGCACCAACCAGCTCTTTTCGATAGGGGACAACGTGAATGCCCCATGACCACAAATTTTGACATCACACCCGAAGACCGCCTTTCTCATCAGCCTCTCCCATGCCAAGAATGTATAACCAGCTCTTTTTAAAATCTACTTTCCTCTATTTTTTTTTCACCTGTTCCTTGAGGCTGGCGGTTGCCTGAACTCCGGATACCCGCGATTGTACTGAATGTGGAACAGGCTGCCAGAGGAAGAGGTAGAAATAGGGTTAACTGTAACATGAAAAGATTTTGACAAATGGTTCTCCACCTTTCTCTTCCCACTCACATCCCACTTTAAGTAATCCCTATGCCATCGGTGCTCTGTGATTAAGGTGGGATGTGAGTGGGAAGGGAAGGTTGAGAATCACTGCTCTAGACCCAATTATTACTAAAATATTTGGCTTGAGAAAAATGGTCATTGGTCCATTTCCTTTGGAGTTATGGATGGTGCACATAACGCATCAATGAGGGACGATTAAAACAGTGGTTTTCAAACTTTTTCTTCCCACCCACATCCCACCTTAAGCAATCCCTTACTAATCCCAGAGTACCGATGGCATAGGGAATACTTAAGGTGGGAAGTGAGTGGGAAGAAAAAGGTTGAGAACCTCTGAACTAAAACTTTGTTCACTAATTCCACCAAACAACAAAGATTTTGTTTCCTGAACACTTTTGGGTGCATTTTATGGATTTTGGGCCGCTGATCTCAAAATTATTACTTTAAAATATTCCAATCAAATATCATTTTTTAAAATGTAGCCTATTTTAGTGATTCGCTGTCATATTTTGTCCACTTGAAGTCTACAAAACCATGAAGTGCAACATATCATTGAAGATCCATTTTCTGCATTGGCCCTCGGGGCCCCTTCCCCACTGATCCCAGCGCAGTCAGTGATGAACAAAGCGAAAGGTTTCACCAGGATATTGCCACCACAGATCAGGGCATCCATTGATGCCGACCGACTATTGCTGGACACTAGTACGTGAGGCATCAGATGCTGAGTACAAACGAAAGCCAGTGGCAAAACACGTTTAGGTCATGCAAAGTGCCAGCCTCGTGATGGGACTAAACCATGCTAAATTCAATCGAAGTTAATTTAGATTTAGTGTTTCCCCAACCCCCTATGCAATTCAGCAAATCTGAAATTATTTTTGTGTTTAGCATGAAGCTGTCCATCATAACCCCAATTTATTTTCAGGAGGTAAACCTTTTGGGAAAAAATAATTGTTGTGTTCTCAAGATGGACAATGGCCTTTTAAAGTAGAGTCATCTAGAATTTTAATTAAGGGTTGAAAAATATAACCACTTGCCGGCAAAACATGGGTTTAATTTCAGTCACAGATGACATCCACTTAACCTCCAACTGGGGTTCATGATTTATTGAACCACCTCGATACAAACGTGAAGCATGTGTATATAAACACACATCACCTATTCATCTGGCAAGGGTAAGGGTGCTGCTAATGGATCTCTCCTGTGCCAATTAATCCTGACACATCGCTGCTATCTGCCAGAGAGTACGTTCTCGGCAAAGAAAAAGCTGCTTGATCACGAGCAATGGTGTGACAGGGTATATAGATACCTTTTCAGATCTTATTTGAAATACTGAAGCTCTGCCCCATGCTAGATATATTGGGGCCAACAGCTTTTGCAAGAGCTTTGGAGAATGTCCAAAAGACTTCAATAATGGATTGTTATTTTAAAAAAAAGGCAACAGATGAAAGAGCTTGTTGGAGCCACATTCTGTCTGGAAGAGAATTTGCTGTTCTAAGAGGATCATGTGGTTTTACAAGCAGAGAGAGTCAAGCAGGTTTTTTTTTGAGAGAGAGAGAGAGAGAGAGAGAGAAAGAGAGAGAGAGAGAGAGAGAGAGAGAGGGGGGAGAGGGGGGAGAGGACTTCTACAGTGTTACAGGCAGCAAGAGCAGCTGGGATTGGAACAGGACAAGCTAGTAAGCTTGTGGAAAGCCTCATTTGGAAGATAGCCTGGGAATTCTGTGGTAGCCTGAAAGAAAGAGGTTATAATCTGGAGAACCCTGAAGGTGCAAGTTTCATCAGCAAGACACTGGAGTGACTGATTAAAAAGGCATCAGTTGAGGATGTCCTGGATCAACAAATCTCTCTCTGAAAACTAACAAGAATCTTCCTGAGTGGTAACCATTTACCTTTCAAGCACCAAAGCCTGGTGAACGTTATAAATATTAAATTCTGTGCACAGTATAAGAATTGCCTGCAACCAGTGAACTGGGAGGAATGAGAAGTGAGATTGGACTGTAAATCAAAGAACTTTTCTGAACTTAAACATTACATACACGTGTGCTTAGAATTAGAAGAGGGTTAAGTTAGGTTAAATAAGTAAATAGTGACAAGTTAAAGTTTGATTTTATTTTCATATTTAAAGATAATTGAAAGCAGCTTTTGTTTAAGTAACAATTTGTCTTGGTGAATATCTATTGCTGCTGGGTTTTTGGGTCCTCTGGGCTCGTAACAATGGTTTGAAACACACTTACTTCGAACAAATGCGATGGAGAAACTCAGCAGGTCATCCAGCATCTGAAGGAAGGGGTAGACAATGTTACGGGCCTGGGCCCTTCATGGGGATGCTTTACTTCCGATGGACGATGCGTGATCTGCCAAGCTTCTCCAGCATGATTGTGTTGCCTTCGACCCTCCAGCGTCCGCAGATTCTTCCTGCTCAACTGACAAATTGGCAGCCCATTCATCACCTTCCCTGGTCATTACTCGATTATGATGCAGCAACAGCAACGTAAATCAGGGTGGGAGAAGGCATCCTGGTCATGTCGGGGGACTCGTGTCTGGAGCTCAGGTCACCAATGTATTGAACAGAGGTCCAGGAGGCTGCGGGAGTGCTGGAGAGGAACCCATGGAGACTTGGATACTCTGAAGAGACTCTGCTTCTCTTTCTCGCTTACTGTGAGGAGCGCCGGGCAACACTACTGTTCTGCCTTACAGCGGCTGAAGGCAATTTTGTGCAATATTTCATACTCTGCACTATTACACGGCAATGAAGAATCTTGAGTCTTTGGCTTTTTAGAAATGTATGCATCTGTACTTCAGAGGTTCTCAACCTTTTTCTTCCCACTCACATCCCATGTTAAGTAATCCCTATGCCATAACAGTTCTGTGATTAGTAAGGGATTGCTTAAGGTGGGATGTGAGTGGGAAGGGAAGGTTGAGAATCACTGCTCTAGACCCAATTGTTACTGAAATATTCGGCTTGAGAAAAATGGTCATTGGCTCATTTCCTTTGGAGTTCTAAAACCCTGCACATAATGAGTCAATGAGGGACGATTAAAACAGTGGTTTTCAAACTTTTTCTTTCTACCCACATCCCACCTTAAGCAATCCCTTACTAATCACAGAGCACCGATGGCAGAGGGGTTACTTAAAGTGGGATATGATTAGAAAGAAAAAGGTTGAGAACCACTGGTCTGCATGTTTTAATTGGATTTTTTGAACTGTGAGCTGACATTATAACTGGGCACCAAAGTGCTCTGGGTAAGGTTGCTATATTTTGGAAAAAGAATTGTACTTATTTCTTAAATTATACGTTATTTGCTCCATGGGCGCACAGTTGTGCATCTCCGTGGACCATCAAGTGATGAGCCGGGTGGGGGGGGGGGTGGGGAGTCACACCTCCAGGTTATCATGATGGTTTTTTTTGCTACTGACAGGGCGATTTCGCCAAACCTAATGTGGGATTTAGTTAATTTTCTGCCTACGTCTGCAGCAGGCTAAGAAGAAGACTTCTTCATTATGTCTGAAACCAAATTCAAAGATGGGCAGCACAGCAACACAGTCGCAAGAGTCACGGCCTCAGAGCGCCGAGGACTGGGGTCCATCTCTCTCTCTCTCTCTCTCTCTCTCTCCCCCACTCCCCCCCTCCCCCCCTCTCCCTCTTTTTAATATATTTTTACTGGCATTTAATATATAAATGATACAACTATACAAATAAAATTATAGGAAAAACATTACAAAAGGACATTGGCAATCGTGCAGTAAAATATTACATCAAAGGGGGAAAAAACATCCCTAACCCAAGAGAGAAGGAAAAATAAAGTTAAAAGTTATTTTCGAATGAATTAAAACTTTTTTTTAAATAAAGGAAAAGGTTTACAATAGTCTTTCCTTGCGTAATCAAAAGATGCATTAATCAACTGTTGAGCAAAGCCATTATCTGTTATATTATCCAGTTTTAAGAAAGAATAAAAGATTAAAAAAAGGGAAACCTAAACTAATAAGGAAAAAAAAAGACCACCCCCCCCCTACACCCGCCATAGCTCAAAAGCCCCGACCAGTGAGCGAGGTTCAGAAATGAGACGTGAAAATCAAGGGACATCAGCAGTGCTTTGAGTACCCCAACTCTTTATATTGGTGGTAATAATCTTTAAATGAGCCCCACACTTTTGGGAAGTTAATGTATGAATCCTTAATAGGCCATCTAAATTTTTCCTAAACTTAAATAAGAGACGATAACATTTAGCCTGTGTGTGTGAGAGAGAGAGGGCGAACGCGAGAGAGAGAGGGCGAACGCGAGAGAGAGAGGGCGAACGCGAGAGAGAGAGGGCGAACGCGAGAGAGAGAGGGCGAACGCGAGAGAGAGAGGGCGAACGCGAGAGAGAGAGGGCGAACGCGAGAGAGAGAGGGCGAACGCGAGAGAGAGAGGGCGAACGCGAGAGAGAGAGGGCGAACGCGAGAGAGAGAGGGCGAACGCGAGAGAGAGAGGGCGAACGCGAGAGAGAGAGGGCGAACGCGAGAGAGAGAGGGCGAACGCGAGAGAGAGAGGGCGAACGCGAGAGAGAGAGGGCGAACGCGAGAGAGAGAGGGCGAACGCGAGAGAGAGAGGGCGAACGCGAGAGAGAGAGGGCGAACGCGAGAGAGAGAGGGCGAACGCGAGAGAGAGAGGGCGAACGCGAGAGAGAGAGGGCGAACGCGAGAGAGAGAGGGCGAACGCGAGAGAGAGAGGGCGAACGCGAGAGAGAGAGGGCGAACGCGAGAGAGAGAGGGCGAACGCGAGAGAGAGAGGGCGAACGCGAGAGAGAGAGGGCGAACGCGAGAGAGAGAGGGCGAACGCGAGAGAGAGAGGGCGAACGCGAGAGAGAGAGGGCGAACGCGAGAGAGAGAGGGCGAACGCGAGAGAGAGAGGGCGAACGCGAGAGAGAGAGGGCGAACGCGAGAGAGAGAGGGCGAACGCGAGAGAGAGAGGGCGAACGCGAGGGAGAGGGCGAACGCGAGGGAGAGGGCGAACGCGAGGGAGAGGGCGAACGCGAGGGAGAGGGCGAACGCGAGGGAGAGGGCGAACGCGAGGGAGAGGGCGAACGCGAGGGAGAGGGCGAACGCGAGGGAGAGGGCGAACGCGAGGGAGAGGGCGAACGCGAGGGAGAGGGCGAACGCGAGGGAGAGGGCGAACGCGAGGGAGAGGGCGAACGCGAGGGAGAGGGCGAACGCGAGGGAGAGGGCGAACGCGAGGGAGAGGGCGAACGCGAGGGAGAGGGCGAACGCGAGGGAGAGGGCGAACGCGAGGGAGAGGGCGAACGCGAGGGAGAGGGCGAACGCGAGGGAGAGGGCGAACGCGAGGGAGAGGGCGAACGCGAGGGAGAGGGCGAACGCGAGGGAGAGGGCGAACGCGAGGGAGAGGGCGAACGCGAGGGAGAGGGCGAACGCGAGGGAGAGGGCGAACGCGAGGGAGAGGGCGAACGCGAGGGAGAGGGCGAACGCGAGGGAGAGGGCGAACGCGAGGGAGAGGGCGAACGCGAGGGAGAGGGCGAACGCGAGGGAGAGGGCGAACGCGAGGGAGAGGGCGAACGCGAGGGAGAGGGCGAACGCGAGGGAGAGGGCGAACGCGAGGGAGAGGGCGAACGCGAGGGAGAGGGCGAACGCGAGGGAGAGGGCGAACGCGAGGGAGAGGGCGAACGCGAGGGAGAGGGCGAACGCGAGGGAGAGGGCGAACGCGAGGGAGAGGGCGAACGCGAGGGAGAGGGCGAACGCGAGAGAGAGGGCGAACGCGAGAGAGAGGGCGAACGCGAGAGAGAGGGCGAACGCGAGAGAGAGGGCGAACGCGAGAGAGAGGGCGAACGCGAGAGAGAGGGCGAACGCGAGAGAGAGGGCGAACGCGAGAGAGAGGGCGAACGCGAGAGAGAGGGCGAACGCGAGAGAGAGGGCGAACGCGAGAGAGAGGGCGAACGCGAGAGAGAGGGCGAACGCGAGAGAGAGGGCGAACGCGAGAGAGAGGGCGAACGCGAGAGAGAGGGCGAACGCGAGAGAGAGGGCGAACGCGAGAGAGAGGGCGAACGCGAGAGAGAGGGCGAACGCGAGAGAGAGGGCGAACGCGAGAGAGAGGGCGAACGCGAGAGAGAGGGCGAACGCGAGAGAGAGGGCGAACGCGAGAGAGAGGGCGAACGCGAGAGAGAGGGCGAACGCGAGAGAGAGGGCGAACGCGAGAGAGAGGGCGAACGCGAGAGAGAGGGCGAACGCGAGAGAGAGGGCGAACGCGAGAGAGAGGGCGAACGCGAGAGAGAGGGCGAACGCGAGAGAGAGGGCGAACGCGAGAGAGAGGGCGAACGCGAGAGAGAGGGCGAACGCGAGAGAGAGGGCGAACGCGAGAGAGAGGGCGAACGCGAGAGAGAGGGCGAACGCGAGAGAGAGGGCGAACGCGAGAGAGAGGGCGAACGCGAGAGAGAGGGCGAACGCGAGAGAGAGGGCGAACGCGAGAGAGAGGGCGAACGCGAGAGAGAGGGCGAACGCGAGAGAGAGGGCGAACGCGAGAGAGAGGGCGAACGCGAGAGAGAGGGCGAACGCGAGAGAGAGGGCGAACGCGAGAGAGAGGGCGAACGCGAGAGAGAGGGCGAACGCGAGAGAGAGGGCGAACGCGAGAGAGAGGGCGAACGCGAGAGAGAGGGCGAACGCGAGAGAGAGGGCGAACGCGAGAGAGAGGGCGAACGCGAGAGAGAGGGCGAACGCGAGAGAGAGGGCGAACGCGAGAGAGAGGGCGAACGCGAGAGAGAGGGCGAACGCGAGAGAGAGGGCGAACGCGAGAGAGAGGGCGAACGCGAGAGAGAGGGCGAACGCGAGAGAGAGAGGGCGAACGCGAGAGAGAGAGGGCGAACGCGAGAGAGAGAGGGCGAACGCGAGAGAGAGAGGGCGAACGCGAGAGAGAGAGGGCGAACGCGAGAGAGAGAGGGCGAACGCGAGAGAGAGAGGGCGAACGCGAGAGAGAGAGGGCGAACGCGAGAGAGAGAGGGCGAACGCGAGAGAGAGAGGGCGAACGCGAGAGAGAGAGGGCGAACGCGAGAGAGAGAGGGCGAACGCGAGAGAGAGAGGGCGAACGCGAGAGAGAGAGGGCGAACGCGAGAGAGAGAGGGCGAACGCGAGAGAGAGAGGGCGAACGCGAGAGAGAGAGGGCGAACGCGAGAGAGAGAGGGCGAACGCGAGAGAGAGAGGGCGAACGCGAGAGAGAGAGGGCGAACGCGAGAGAGAGAGGGCGAACGCGAGAGAGAGAGGGCGAACGCGAGAGAGAGAGGGCGAACGCGAGAGAGAGAGGGCGAACGCGAGAGAGAGAGGGCGAACGCGAGAGAGAGAGGGCGAACGCGAGAGAGAGAGGGCGAACGCGAGAGAGAGAGGGCGAACGCGAGAGAGAGAGGGCGAACGCGAGAGAGAGAGGGCGAACGCGAGAGAGAGAGGGCGAACGCGAGAGAGAGAGGGCGAACGCGAGAGAGAGAGGGCGAACGCGAGAGAGAGAGGGCGAACGCGAGAGAGAGAGGGCGAACGCGAGAGAGAGAGGGCGAACGCGAGAGAGAGAGGGCGAACGCGAGAGAGAGAGGGCGAACGCGAGAGAGAGAGGGCGAACGCGAGAGAGAGAGGGCGAACGCGAGAGAGAGAGGGCGAACGCGAGAGAGAGAGGGCGAACGCGAGAGAGAGAGGGCGAACGCGAGAGAGAGAGGGCGAACGCGAGAGAGAGAGGGCGAACGCGAGAGAGAGAGGGCGAACGCGAGAGAGAGGGCGAACGCGAGAGAGAGGGCGAACGCGAGAGAGAGGGCGAACGCGAGAGAGAGGGCGAACGCGAGAGAGAGGGCGAACGCGAGAGAGAGGGCGAACGCGAGAGAGAGGGCGAACGCGAGAGAGAGGGCGAACGCGAGAGAGAGGGCGAACGCGAGAGAGAGGGCGAACGCGAGAGAGAGGGCGAACGCGAGAGAGAGGGCGAACGCGAGAGAGAGGGCGAACGCGAGAGAGAGGGCGAACGCGAGAGAGAGGGCGAACGCGAGAGAGAGGGCGAACGCGAGAGAGAGGGCGAACGCGAGAGAGAGGGCGAACGCGAGAGAGAGGGCGAACGCGAGAGAGAGGGCGAACGCGAGAGAGAGGGCGAACGCGAGAGAGAGGGCGAACGCGAGAGAGAGGGCGAACGCGAGAGAGAGGGCGAACGCGAGAGAGAGGGCGAACGCGAGAGAGAGGGCGAACGCGAGAGAGAGGGCGAACGCGAGAGAGAGGGCGAACGCGAGAGAGAGGGCGAACGCGAGAGAGAGGGCGAACGCGAGAGAGAGGGCGAACGCGAGAGAGAGGGCGAACGCGAGAGAGAGGGCGAACGCGAGAGAGAGGGCGAACGCGAGAGAGAGGGCGAACGCGAGAGAGAGGGCGAACGCGAGAGAGAGGGCGAACGCGAGAGAGAGGGCGAACGCGAGAGAGAGGGCGAACGCGAGAGAGAGGGCGAACGCGAGAGAGAGGGCGAACGCGAGAGAGAGGGCGAACGCGAGAGAGAGGGCGAACGCGAGAGAGAGGGCGAACGCGAGAGAGAGGGCGAACGCGAGAGAGAGGGCGAACGCGAGAGAGAGGGCGAACGCGAGAGAGAGGGCGAACGCGAGAGAGAGGGCGAACGCGAGAGAGAGGGCGAACGCGAGAGAGAGGGCGAACGCGAGAGAGAGGGCGAACGCGAGAGAGAGGGCGAACGCGAGAGAGAGGGCGAACGCGAGAGAGAGGGCGAACGCGAGAGAGAGGGCGAACGCGAGAGAGAGGGCGAACGCGAGAGAGAGGGCGAACGCGAGAGAGAGGGCGAACGCGAGAGAGAGGGCGAACGCGAGAGAGAGGGCGAACGCGAGAGAGAGGGCGAACGCGAGAGAGAGGGCGAACGCGAGAGAGAGGGCGAACGCGAGAGAGAGGGCGAACGCGAGAGAGAGGGCGAACGCGAGAGAGAGGGCGAACGCGAGAGAGAGGGCGAACGCGAGAGAGAGGGCGAACGCGAGAGAGAGGGCGAACGCGAGAGAGAGGGCGAACGCGAGAGAGAGGGCGAACGCGAGAGAGAGGGCGAACGCGAGAGAGAGGGCGAACGCGAGAGAGAGGGCGAACGCGAGAGAGAGGGCGAACGCGAGAGAGAGGGCGAACGCGAGAGAGAGGGCGAACGCGAGAGAGAGGGCGAACGCGAGAGAGAGGGCGAACGCGAGAGAGAGGGCGAACGCGAGAGAGAGGGCGAACGCGAGAGAGAGGGCGAACGCGAGAGAGAGGGCGAACGCGAGAGAGAGGGCGAACGCGAGAGAGAGGGCGAACGCGAGAGAGAGGGCGAACGCGAGAGAGAGGGCGAACGCGAGAGAGAGGGCGAACGCGAGAGAGAGGGCGAACGCGAGAGAGAGGGCGAACGCGAGAGAGAGGGCGAACGCGAGAGAGAGGGCGAACGCGAGAGAGAGGGCGAACGCGAGAGAGAGGGCGAACGCGAGAGAGAGGGCGAACGCGAGAGAGAGGGCGAACGCGAGAGAGAGGGCGAACGCGAGAGAGAGGGCGAACGCGAGAGAGAGGGCGAACGCGAGAGAGAGGGCGAACGCGAGAGAGAGGGCGAACGCGAGAGAGAGGGCGAACGCGAGAGAGAGGGCGAACGCGAGAGAGAGGGCGAACGCGAGAGAGAGGGCGAACGCGAGAGAGAGGGCGAACGCGAGAGAGAGGGCGAACGCGAGAGAGAGGGCGAACGCGAGAGAGAGGGCGAACGCGAGAGAGAGGGCGAACGCGAGAGAGAGGGCGAACGCGAGAGAGAGGGCGAACGCGAGAGAGAGGGCGAACGCGAGAGAGAGGGCGAACGCGAGAGAGAGGGCGAACGCGAGAGAGAGGGCGAACGCGAGAGAGAGGGCGAACGCGAGAGAGAGGGCGAACGCGAGAGAGAGGGCGAACGCGAGAGAGAGGGCGAACGCGAGAGAGAGGGCGAACGCGAGAGAGAGGGCGAACGCGAGAGAGAGGGCGAACGCGAGAGAGAGGGCGAACGCGAGAGAGAGGGCGAACGCGAGAGAGAGGGCGAACGCGAGAGAGAGGGCGAACGCGAGAGAGAGGGCGAACGCGAGAGAGAGGGCGAACGCGAGAGAGAGGGCGAACGCGAGAGAGAGGGCGAACGCGAGAGAGAGGGCGAACGCGAGAGAGAGGGCGAACGCGAGAGAGAGGGCGAACGCGAGAGAGAGGGCGAACGCGAGAGAGAGGGCGAACGCGAGAGAGAGGGCGAACGCGAGAGAGAGGGCGAACGCGAGAGAGAGGGCGAACGCGAGAGAGAGGGCGAACGCGAGAGAGAGGGCGAACGCGAGAGAGAGGGCGAACGCGAGAGAGAGGGCGAACGCGAGAGAGAGGGCGAACGCGAGAGAGAGGGCGAACGCGAGAGAGAGGGCGAACGCGAGAGAGAGGGCGAACGCGAGAGAGAGGGCGAACGCGAGAGAATTCGTGTGAAAGAGGGCATAAAAGCGCGCACGAGAGAGAGCGTGAAGGAGGAGAACTGCCTTCCCATTTAGTCTGTGCAGTATTCAACACTCCCTTGGGTGTTCTTGAGTCCTCCTAAAGGTGAGCACATTAGTCAGCCCCAACTCTCGGCAATAATGGTGGAATCTGGAAAGGAAATCAGCCAAGGAGGCAGGGAAAATAAGATGGGACTGAAGTGCTTAATGGTCCCCATGCGCTTGGAGGGTCGAAGTGCCTGTCTCAGTGTGGACTCTGTGACTTTGTCCGTCATCTGCTACAATCACTGACGTAACAAGGAAGCTCTTTTAGCCTGAGGCAGTTGGCTAAATCGTGAGCAAAACTGAAATTATGCCACCAAGCATTGAATTAGATGTTTAATAAAGTGGCTCCTGTTATGATAAGACCATTTGAGAGCACTTACTGCTAATATCTGGCATCATTTTCCAGACACACTGAATCTCTGTCCTTGAATCGAAGTTATTCACATTTCAAAACAGGCACTTTTGCAGGCCTGGGTTTGAAGCTGCAAAAATTTAGACGCAGGTCGGAGGCAGGATTTTTTTTGCACCAACCTTGGTGGCCCATTTGCTAACCATGAACCTGAATTACATCGTGAGGGTGCATCGGCAGGATTCGGTCTCGGAGGCGCTCTGAAAGGAAGGAAGCCACCAAATCAGCCGGGAGCACCATGCGAGAACGCTGCTGCTGATCTCACCAAGTCGCTGGATGGGGCTACGTGCAGCCACCGTGGTGGGGCTCCAGCTCAGGAAAGGCTGGCGCCAAGTGGGCCTCCCCCTTGGGCTGCAACCTTAAGTAATCCCTATGCGATCGGTGCTCTGTGATTAGTCAGGAATTGCTTAAAGTGGGATATGAGTGGGAAGAGAAGGTTGAGAATCACTGCTCTCAATCCAAATGCTACTGAAATATTTTGCTCGAGAAAAATTTTCATTGACCCATTTCCTTTAAAATTCTGAAACCATGCACAGAACGAGTCAATGAGGATTGATTAAAACAGTGGCTTTCAAACTTTTTCTTCCCACCTACATCCCACCTTAGGATGTTGTCTGGACTCCAGGCACATGGTTGCAGGGAAAGGTTAAACAGGTTAGGGCTTTTTTCCCTGGAGTGAAGAATAAGGGGAGATTTGATAGAGGTATTTAAAATTCTGAAGGGGATAGACAGAGTAAATGTAGATAGGCATTTTTCCACTGAGGGTAGGTGAGATACAAACCAGAGGACATGGGTTAAGAGTGAAAGGGGAAAAGTTTAAGGGATGTCATTGGGGGAACATTTTTTGAAAATTTTATTTTTCATTTTCCCCATCAATAAACAAGGAAATAACATCACAAACTGCTACAAAATACACAGATATCCCTCCGCAATCTACATACACATGGTGTTTCACCCCCTTAAAAAGAAAACAGAGAGAAAAGAAAGAGGCTGGTTGGGGTGTCGGGGCTTCTGACGAGTGACCAGGGAGGCCCCCCTCCACCTTATGTAATTTCTTTTGATAATCCAGCTATTGGTGATTTTGGTTGGGGTGCAGGTATAGCTATGCTCCCGTCAGATTTAACTGCCATATTTTAACAAAGGTGCTGTGTCAGTAATTGAGGGAACTTCTTCACACAGTGGTGGGAGTGTGGAAAGAGCTGCCAGCTGAGGTAGTGATGAGGGCTCAATTTTCACATTTAAGAAGAATTTGGACAGGTAAATGGATGGGAGGGGTGTTGGGGGCAGGCAGAATAATAGTTTGGCACAGAAAGAAGGGCCCCATTTTAAATTTAGACATACAGCACAGTAACAGGCCATTTTGGCCCATGAGTCGACGCCACCCAATTAACCTACAAGCCCCGGTACGTTTTGATCAGTGGGAGGAAACTGGAGCCCTCGGGGAAAACCCACACAGACACAGGAGAATGTACAAACTCCTCTCAGACAGCACGGGATTTGAACCCCGGTCCCAATCGCTGGTGCCGTAAAGGCGTGGTGCCGTAAAGGCGTGGCACTAACCACTACACCAACCTTGACGCCCTGGCTGTAATGTTCTATGTTGTTCAAGGCTATGATTAATTTTATATACAAGCTCATTTTAATCCAAAGATATCATCAGTTGACTACCTTCCATTAAAATCATTACTGGTCACACAACTTTCCTCTGAAACAGGTGGGCAATTTTTAGATTCCTTAGCCCACCCACCCCCCCCCCCAAAAAATATTATACCCAACTTCACAAGTATTGTCACCATGGGGGTGACATTACAAGGAAGCCCACCTAAAGTCAGGCCGTTTATCGAGACCCAGAGTGTGCTGTTCACTCACAGGGACTTGTCAGGCAAGACCACTCAGCAAAGCAGGCCATAACAGTGGGGAGGGTATCCATATTTGGTCTCTGCAGCAATGAAGGAGCACATCTTCATCAGGAGGGTAGACAACTTGACGGAGAGTCTGCGGGTGCTGGGATTCCTGTGCTCTGGCCTCCCCAGTAGCAGCGGCATCTGGGAGAATATCTGCAAGCCATTTGGAGGGCTCCTTCCCCTGTCCAAAGACACTGGCTTCAGGTGCCTGGTCATTTTTTTTTTGCCAAATTGCCCACAGGCCCACCACACCTTTCACCCCCTCCACTCACTCCACCAGACAGAACTCACTGGATCCCTTGAAAGGCCTCCAGCTTGGAGGGTGCTGACTGAAGATGAGGTGTTTTTTCTCCAATATGTGGATGGTCTCAGTCTGGCAGCCTTCCTTTCCCAGGTCTCCTTCCCCATCTCCATCTCTCTCTCTCTCTTTTCCCTGTCTCCTTTCCCCCATCTCCATCCATCTCCCTCTTCCCTTTTCCCTGTCCCTTTTCCCCCATCTCTGTGTCTTTCTCTTCCCTTTTCCCTGTCCCCTTTCCTCCATCTGTCTCTCACTCTTCTCTTTTCCCTATCTTCATCTCTCTTGTCTCCTTTCCCCATCTCTCCACTTTTCCCTGTCTCCTTTCCTCATCTCCGTCTATCTCTCTCTTCCCTTCTCCTTTCCCCATCTGTCTTTCTCTCTCTTCCCTTTTCCCTCTGTCTCCCTTCACAGAGCCGATATTAATTGTCTCCTTTCCTCTTATCATACCCAATTAACACCTTTTGTTGGTCTGGATGCCTCCCCGGCCAGTCTTCAGTCTTTATTCTGACACCTCCTGCTTTCTGTCTATTCCTTGAAGGCTGCAGCATTGTTGGCATAGCAGTTAATGTAACGCCTTTACAGTGGCAGCTACCTGGACTGAAATTCGAATCCCGCACTCTCTGCGAGGAGTTTGTATGTTCTCATTGTGTGTCTGTGTGGGTTTACCCTGGGGGCTTCAGTTTCCTCCTATCGTTCAAAACGTACCAGTGTAGGTTAATTGGGTGTAAAAGTTGAGCGGCACAGACCTATGGACCAAAATGGCCTGTTACCGTGCTGTATGTCTAAATTTAAGGGCTCAGGCCCAAAATGTCAGTGATATATCTTTGCCTCCTATGGTCACTGGCTGAGTTCCTCCAGCATTTCTGTGTTTTTCAGTGAGTGGTCCATGCTCCATTCAGGGTCTTCACTTCAAGGACATCAAGGCTCATCACAGGGTGGGAAGATCTATTCTGACAGCAGTGGGGACAGAGGACTTTGATTCCGAGCAGGGACTGGAGGAATAAGGAATGATTAGAAAACAGTTGAAGGAGGGATTCCAGAAACATTGAAGTTCATGGAGAACTTTAATGAATGGAGAGAGAGTTTCTGTAGGCAGGTGCGTTAGTGGTTAATGAATAGAGGTAGCTGATGGAAAAGAAAAAGAGAAGCAGGTTTAGAATCTACTCCAAATGAAGATCTGGGTTGTCCTGCTGAAAGGAAACTAAGTGCACAATGTTCCATCGATGTAGGGTGAAGGATTCTCTGATCAATACTTCCTGGGAATATCATCCTTCAACAGAACAGCTCAACTGGAAAATAGACCCCATCCACAATTAACGTGTTGAATTTCCAAGCAAATGTACAAATAATGAGTAGATTTGCCTCACTGTATGGCATGGCTAGAGCAATGCCAACCACCCAGGTTTGAATCTGGTGCTGTCTGCATGTTCACCCCGTGTCTGCGTGGGGTTTCCCTGGGTATTGCAGTTTCCTCCCACCCTTCTGAGCACATGGGGGCTACAGGTTGATTGGGTAGCATGGGCTCATGGGCCAGAAGGGCCTGCTACCATGCTGTGTATTTAAATTCTTTTTAAAAAAAAAACTTTGTCTGCTGGCATGAGGGGCGCTGGGCAAACTGTCCTGCAATAAGTGGTTGGCACAAAGTCCAGAAATTGTGCATATTTGAAATTGGAGGTTTGAAAGGGGTCTCAAAGGGCCCTGTGAGTAGGGCTGGTGGTTGCTGGCATGACTTTCTCAGCGACTGCCAGGGCTCAGAAGTAAATGGTGCATAGCTCTGATGGTTGCTCAACCCCAGTTTTTCCTTTGACCAATTTAACCAGTGGCTCACCGTTTCAATTCTGGATCACACTACCGCACTTTTCCATGGCCTTGTGTACTAACCCACCCTGACCATCACCACCTTATTTTCCATCTGGGCCCCCTCCAGCCAGATGGCAATAACATCAACCTTTCCACTAAATTTACTTGCATTTCCTTTCCCTTCCTCCCTTTTCCTGTCTTCTACCCACCCCCTCTTTGCTGCTGTTCCCTCCCTTCTTCCATCATCCCCTCCTTTTGCCACCCCCCTCACTTTTTAGTCCAGACCCCTGCCAACATTCTCTCATACCTTGATGAAGGGCTCAAGCCTGAAATGTTGGTTCAGTATCTTTCCCTTCACTACATAAAGGACCCTGTTTGACCTGCTGTGCTTCTCCAGCATTTTGCTTCAAACACGGAGTCAACAGCATTTTGTGATTTACTTCTGACCAATTTACCTCTTAACTTAGTAATTATCCTCCCCTCTAATTGCCCTCTAAATTCAATCCATGATAAATATGGAGAGCATACTCCATCCCCCAGCAAAAAAAAAAGTCCTTGGATATGCAATTTGCCCGTTGCAAAGAGTAATTGAGGGCTTGGAGCTGATTAGTAATGGGTTCAGGAAATAGGTTTGACTGCAGGTGCTGATAGAAACAGCTCCTAATAGCTGTCCGACCAAAGAAATGGTGTAATTGCAAATAAGCAGAGGAGAGCAGAGAAAAATGCGATACTCTTTCTGAAAGGACAGTGCAAGCATGAAACAGTGGTTCTCAAACAGTTTCTTCCCACTTTAAGTAATCCCTGTGCCATCGGTGCTCTGTGATTAGTAAGGGATCGCTTAAGGTGGGATGTGAGTGGGAGGGGAAGGTTGAGAATCTCTGCTCTAGACCCAATTTTACTGAAATGTTTGGCTTGAGAAAAAATGTCATTGGCCCATTTCCTTTGGAGTTCTGAAATGCTGCACAGAACAAGTCAATGAGGAATGATTAAACCAGTGGTTTTCAATCTTTCCCTTCACACTCACATCCCACTTTAAGTAATCCCTTATTAATCACAGAGCACTGATGGCATAGGGATTGCTTAAAGTGGGATGTGGGTCAGAAGAAAAAGGTTGAGAACCACTGGCATAGAGTAAAATGAGATTTGAAGAGCATTAGTGGTGGGGCGGGGGGAGGAGGCAGTGGAATGGAAGAGCAAAGGAAAGAACAGTTTTTGGAAGAGGTACATTGAATTGAAGGTGCCACAAATCAGCAAAACTCACATTGAGCATTACTTCCCCACACCGTTCCACCAAGAGACAGTGGCAAGCGTTCCGTCTGATCGCAGCAGTGTGCACTGGTTCAAGTTTGGTGGGGGAGGGGGTTGGGTTTCCGGTGGAGGAAGTCGCAAGTTCGAATCTCACTTGAGAGGCTTGAGCAGGTTTCAGACCAGGAGGTCCCAGAGCAAGAGGGAGAGAGTACTGCATTGATATCAGATGAGTCATTGAACACTGCCCCCACCCCCCAACATTCTCCAACTATCTACCAAGGACTCCGTAGCTTTAATTTGAAAGAGGCATTTACCCCACCACCTCTCCAAAGCAGGTCACGCTTCTGTTAAAAAGGAATCTCAGGGTTGTATGTGATGTCACACATGTACTCTGACAATAAACCTAAAATCTGGCTGCCAGAACTACTACAACTTTCAAAAGCTACGTCATTACCCTCCCACGCCAGTAATCACGGAAAGTTTCACATTATAACAAGTAGGGCCTGGTCTTCCTATCAGTTTACAGCCAGAAGCCCAGACCACGACAGGTACATCAGGCAGAAGGCCTAGCTGATTCCTTCTCTCTCTTCTGCAAGATTTCAATTCACCCAACCTGGAGAGGGTCTGACTCATCCCTGCACCACTCTACCTCCCCAGCCCACTGACCCCACAGAGGGGCATCCACCCTTAACATCTGCTCACCAGGGAATGGTTCAACATAAAAATCCTCCTTTCCCTGGGCCCCTTCACCCACCTCTGTGACCCTCTCCATTACTGCACATCTTCCCTTGCCTCCGGGGGCACCTTGTGGGGGGAGCAGGGGGAGTGCCCCCTGGGGCACCTCGCTGGGGGGGGGATGGGGGAGCCTTGCCCCCCCGGGGCACCTCGCTGGGGGGGGGGGATGGGGGAGCCTTGCCCCCCCGGGGCACCTCGCTGGGGGGGATGGGGGAGCCTTGCCCCCTGGGGTACCTTGGAGGAGGTGGGGTGGCTCCTGCACCTGTGATTAGCACTGCACCGGACCTGCCACAGGTGGCGTGCACCTACTCAACAGGCCAAAGGGACTTGCTTCACTCCCTGACCCCAGAATCTCTTTTTGCCCCGGGCCATCTCTCCCTTTCCTCCTGGCCCTTCCTTCTCCTTAAAGCCAACCTCCTCTCATCTCAGCAAGTGGCACAGTCCGCCATTCAACAGGTTAAGCTCAACGCCTGGTTGGTGTGGGTTTTTTAAAAATCAAAAATTGCAGTTGCAACCTTCAGCTGGCATTGGAATGAACAATATCCCCACCACAGTCAGAGCCAGGGTCGGGTTAACCCGAGTGGCAGGCAACAGCAAGGATGTTGATTAAAACCACTCTCGTTGCAACACGAAACACTCTGGATAACTGAGAGGATTGAGCAGGAAATGCAATTCAGCACATAATCCATTTCTTTTTTCTTCGCTTGGTGTGTTTGCGCCCCTTTCCTCCCCTCTCTCACCTGGTCATCTCTTTGCTGGTTCCTGGCTTTGGTGTCCAGGATGTGATAAGTGCTCTCGCTGTCATCGTGAACGTAATAGATCAAGCGTAAAGGCCACGTTATCTCTTGCTGAGCCGCGTCGCCGCTCCGGTTCCGCGCCGCATCAGCACCCGCAGTCCACGAGCCTTCGTCGGCGCCACTCAAATGCAGAACTGTCCACGACACAGATTTTTTTTCAAAATTATAGCCTCCCTCTCCAGCCCACCAACCTCTCCTCCCCTCCCCAGGACTTCGCCTCCACTGCAGAGTCAATGCAGCAGACGCGAACCGCGACCGTGCGTTTCCCGAAATGCAGCCAAAAATTCTTGGTAACCCGCTCAGGAACGAATTCCCCTTCTGTGGGCTGCATCCTTAAAAGGCGCGTCTTGAACTCCCCCTCCCCGAAGCTAAACGATGGGATTGACCTGACGGGGGGTCATGCACACAGAAGACCACCTCCCACCTCCCCCCCCCCCCCCATCACACACACACACACACGGTAGCCGCAACCACCCCCGCCCGCCGAAATCCCCTGACATACCCGTTGCACCAAGCAGCTGGAGGCTCAGCACCGCAAACCAGGAGCACCCGGCGCGAATCATCATTCATATTTGTCTGCTGTTCCTTTGTTCCGGGTGCGAACCTTCCTTCACCCCCCCACCCCCCACCCCCCACCACCAACCACCACCTCCTCCTCTCTCAGGAACGCCTTCCTGGGAACATCTTCGACTGGTGCGGCGGGCAGCACCTGCGCAGCTCGTGGATCCCTCCTCCTCCCGTCCGCTCGCCGCCGCCGCCGTGCGGATTCCGCCAATGCAGCGCGAGCGCCTGTCACTTCTCGCGCTGCTGATTCGTCGTCTTTCGATCCGGGAGGACTGTCTCGCACAGTTTTTTTCGCCCGCGCGAGATCCCCCCCCGCCGGCAATTGCATTCGCATAGCCGCCCCAGGGATTGACTGAGATTCGGATAGGGAGCCCAGCAGACCCAAGGGTTAAAAATCATTGTCTTGGGGTGGGTGGAGAGAGAGAGAGAGAGCAAAACATAAGGTCCTTCCACCCTCTTGAGGGTCCACAGTCCCTTTCCATCATGAAAAAGACCAGCACATCTCCCCCACAGTTCCAATATTCCCCCCCCCCCCATTCTCACTTTCCACCTTCATCCTGAACGGTGGCAGGGTTCTGGCAAAGTCCTTTCCCCTCCCGTCCTAACAGTCTTCAGTGTTGCCCGGGCGAAGGCGGGTAAACACGATCCCTTTATGTTTGAGGCTCTTTTCAACCGGGTCAAATGCTTACGTCTGGGTAGGATGAACCCCCCCCCCCCCCTCATATTCCACTGGATCCCCTCCCACCAGCCTTCGCACCCACCACCACCATCCTGGTAGCGAGCATAGCCGTTGGTTTAGTCCCTGGAGGTTGGGGGGGTGGGGGGGCGGGGGGCGAGACCGGTGGGCCCATTCTATTAGATTATTTCCAGTTTGTTTCCTCCCCAGGGCATCTGGGTCCCACTTTTCTGGGAACTCCACCACCTCTCTCTCTCTCTCTCTCTCTCCCTCGCTCTCTCTGCCGCACCCCCATAATAACCATATTCCTCCTGTTGATCTTTTCTAAGGGATCCATCTTCTCCCGCATCTTTACCCAATCCCTTTCCTACGCCTCCATTTCGCTCTCTCTCTCTTATCCAATCTTTATTCCACTCTCTATTCTCTCTTTCATTTCAGATACCCTTTCTGTCGGGTTTTCTAGCATTTTTGATTGGCCCCTGCCCTGGAACCAGTGTCTTCAAAGTTCTTTTTATCTGGCCAATGGCCTCCAGTATCTCTCTGGTAAAGGACATCAGTCCCTCTGCCCTCTTTATCTGTCTGTCCCCTGCCTGTAATGTCCTTCTTTTGCTCCCTTGTCCTTTCTCTTCTTCCTCCGCCTCACTTTCTGACTCCAGGCCACCCCGCCACGCTATTTTTCCCGCCGAATCCCCACTGGCTGCGCTGCTCCTGCAGTCCTCCAGGCCCAACACCTTGTAAGCCCTCCACCGCCTCGGACTTGACCTCTTCACGCCCGCTGGTTGGAGCAGCTTTACCAGGTAAGTCCTTGTCTTCAATTTAACTTGTTCTTCCAGCCCGTGGGGTCTTTCTCTCCACCACCGACTTGACTGCCCTGTCCTCAGGTTTATCTCTGCATTCTTAGCATGCAACGGTTTCAAATTCCTTGGAATCTTCCCGAGGTGGTCACCTACAATGGTGATGTAGACAGAGAGGAGCACATGAGCTTGGTGACTGTCTGCATCAGCAAGTGCATTGAGGATGTCTCTGTGATCAAATGCTTCACAACCAGGGCTAACCATAAACTATGGTTGGATGCTGAGGTCTGGCCCTTCTCAGAGCTCGTGATGCTGCTTTCAGGACCGGGGATAGGGTGGCATTAAGATCAGCCAGGGCTGAACTCTCCCATGCAATCAGAAAGGCAAAGCAGGGCATGCACAGAAGATCCACAGAGAGCTGTGTGACATGACGCGCATGTGGCAAGGGAGCAAGGCTATAATGGATCACAAGTCAACCTGTGAGTTCAGGACAATGACACCTCCACTCTGGATACCTTCTATGCACAGTTTGATGCCAAAGAAAGCTCCATGTCTCCTGATGAACGGGCCCCCTATATAGCTACAGGTGAGGTAAGGAGAACCCTATCCAAGGTGAACACACACAAGGTGGTGGGACCAGACAACCTATCTGGTCAGGTACTGAAGGACTGTGCAGTCCAATTGACGGAGGTCTTCATGGATATCTTCAACATATCACTGCAGCGGTCCATCTTCCCACAGGGTTCAAGACAGCTGCCATCAACCTGGTACCCAAGAGGGAGACAATAACACACCTCAATGACTACCATCCTGTGGCACTGACCTCCACCATTATGAAACTCTTCAAGTGTCTGGGGTTGGTTATCAAAGCACACCAAGACTATAGCCTTGTCATTTCCCATCTTCCTAGCCCACCTGGAGAACGATGTCTCACAAGGCAGGCTGCTGTTCATTGACTTCAGTTCGGCATTTAATATGATCATTCCCAGAGGCTGGTGGAGAAGCTGTCCTTGCTGGGACTCAACACTCATCTCTGTAATTGGATTCTGGATTTCCTAATGGAAAGACCACAGTCTGTCCGGGTCAGTAGCAGGATATCAAGCACCATCACACTGAGCCCTGGTGCACCTCAGAGATGTGTGCTCAGCCCACTCCTGTTCATGCTACTGACCCACGACTGCATCACCAGATCCAGCTCCAACATCAGGTTTGCAGATGACACGACTATAGTTGGCCTCATCAATAACAACAATGAGTCGCACTACAGAGAAGAGGTGGAAAATCTTGTGAGATGGTCTAAGAGCCGCAAGCTGAGTCTCAACATGGACAAGACGAAGGAGATGATTGTGGACTTCAGGAGAACCAGGAACAAACACCACCCACTACACATCAACAACTCCAGAGTGGGGAGAGTGGAGAGCACCAAGTTCCTTCAAGTCCACTTAACCAGCGACCTATTGTGGACAATTAACATCTCCTCACTTGTCATGAAGGCACAACAGCCACTGCACTTCCTGAGACGACGAAAGCGGGTAAGGCTGTTGGTTACCATTATGTCAACCTTCTATAGGAGCTCAGTGTGGTACAGTGAAATAGATCAGAGGTCAATCTATAGGACCATAAGAGTGGCAGAGAGGGTCTCTGTCCTTTCCTCCCATCCACGTATGTGGGATCCTTGTTTGAAGAGGGCTCACAAAATCATTGAGGACCCCTTTTCACCCCGCACACAGCATCTTTCAGCTGGTCCTCTCGGGAAGGAGATACAGGAGTATCAGAGCCATCACCACCAGGCTGAGCAACAGCTTCTTACCACGGGCAGTGAGAATGCTGAACGACCAAAGGAACTGCTCACACTGACCATTGGAGACTTTCATTTGTACAAAACAACATTTAGTTATTTATTTGTATAGATAAAATACTTGTCCTGCATACAGTCGGTGTTATTTGTCCGTATGTCGGGTTGTGTGTCTGCGTCCTTTGCACCAAGGACTGAGAACACCATTTCGTTGGGTTGTACTTGTGCAATCAATTATAGTTGGCTTGACGCCCTGCCTTCAGGAGGTCCAGAGGTCTGACTGCAAGGAAATTCCCAAATTTGTGTTTGGAATGAAGAACCAGTGGCGGCTCACCACTAGGCAGGTGAACCGGCCCCGCTTGTAAGCCATGTGGCGCGGCAGCTGGCCAAAATGGCGCCGTCGGGGGGGTTTTACCTTCCTCCCAGCACGGTGCTCAGAAGCCCGCGCTGGGGGACCACATGACGCCCAGGTGACGTCAGCACCCTCCAGCGTGGTTCTCAGCCAGGTCCGAGCTGTGAGTATAAGTGCAGCCCAGCAGCCTGCAATAAACTAGCCTGCTCACTGAGCTCAACCCGTCTGGTTGTGTGTGTTCTTTCAGCAGCAGTGTAGCTGCCACTACAAGCCATTATTTTGACCAAAGAGTGGGTCGTTTCACCCCAACCATAAACTATATTTCCCTGATATTTCTTCTTATCGTTGTAATGACAGAGTTGCCAATATGTAGGAAAAAGCCTTTAACCCAGCACCCACAGAACCTTGGAGGTGCTAGAGTAGATTTTACAAGGCTATTCGGTGCAGGCTTTTAATTTGTTCATTTCTACAGATGTTACAAATAGTTTAAAAGGACCTAGGGAACCAGGGCCCTGTGATGAGTTTAAAGGCAGCTGGAAAGAAAGCTCCAGGGAGTTTAAGGGGAGGGTCAAACTACTGAGATTTTCAAACTATGAGAATTTTATTATATGCCTGAGTCAGGGTAATGTGTGGCATGGAGTTGCAGGTGTACCTGACATTAGGCTCATGGATAAGTTGGGTCAGTGCTTTGAAGAGACCTCACTGTCCAAGGTATAGTGTACCCTCTGCAGCCATGGTTTACTTGTGACAGTATATAGATATGTTTTTGGGAGATAAATTGGGCAGGTTTGTTAGTGTAGGTCACACACAAACAATTTAAAACAGATCTTATTTAAAATACTGGAGCTCTGCTAATGCTAGACATATCGGCTCCACAGCTTTTGCAAAAGCTTTGGAGAGTGCCTAAGGTACTTCACTAATGGATTGTTGTTTACAAAAGGCAACAGATGAAAGAGCTTGCTGGAGCCACAGATTGTCTGCAGTGGAACTTACTGTTCTAAGAGTGTCATGTGGTTTTGCAAGCAGAAAGAGTAAAACAGGCTTTCTGTGTGTGTGTGTGTGAGAGAGAGAGAGAGAGAGAGACACACAAACACACACACACACACACACACACACACACACAGATAAGTTCTCCAGTGTTAAAGTCAGTAGCAGCAACTGGAACAGGACAAGCTATCAAGCTTGTGGAAAACCCCATTTTGGAAGACTGGTTGTGAGTGCTTAGTTCAGCCTGGTCAAAGCCCTTGTTGGTCATACAAGAGGAGAGGACTGGCTGTCTAATGTTTCACTTGAAATAAGAGAAACAAAAAGGCACTTTGTGGTGACCTGAAAGAAAGAGGTTATCATCTGGAGAACTCTGAGGGGACAGATTTCTTTGGCAAGACAATGAAGTGGCTGATTTTAAAAAGGAATCAGTTGCGGATGTCAGTGTACAACGAATCTTTCTCTGAAAACCGACAAGAACCTTCCTGAGCGGTAACCATTTCAAGCACCAAAGCCTGGTGAACTTTATAAATGTCAAATTCTGTGCACAGTATAAGAATTACCTATAGCCAGTGAACTTGGAGGAATGAGAAGTGAGATCGGACTCTGAACCAAAGAACTTTTCTGAACTTATACACACACATTACTTACACTTGCGCTTAGAATTAGAAGGGGGTTAAGTTAGGTTAGTTAAGTCAATAGTGATACGTTAAATTGTGATTCTGTTTTCATGTTAAAAAGCAACTTCTGTTTAAGTAACCATTTGTCTTGGTGAATATCTATTGCTGCTGGGTTTTGGGGTCCTCAGCTCGTAACACACTGATGCAGTGAATTACAGGATGGGGGGCTGGTGGGGGGGGTCAATCACATGGGCTTCTTTCTCCTGGATCATGCTCTTGTAGCTGTGTCTAGCTGGTCAACTGGAGAATATTCAGTTGCCCACTTGCTTCAGTCTTTGAACATAGTGAAGAGGCTTTGGTGAGCCAGGTTGCTAACAGCAGGATACCCAGCCGAGAACCATCTTCTATCACCACAGTGTTGATGCACATGGATCAATTGAGGTTGAAGTTCATTGTCACATGTACTGAGGTACAGTGATAAACTTCACTTTGTGAGCAGTCCATCTCATCAACATGTAACAGTAAAACAATGTAGAGTGCAAAGTCACAGAATGAGATCAGAGTGTGAGAGATGAGTAAAACTAATATGAAAATATGTGAGATGAATAAAGCCAGTATGAAAGGATAGACAATAGATAATAGAATGTAGGAAGTAAAGTTAGTCTTAATAAGATAAGGGTCTTCTAGCCTTTTAGACAGAATCAGCAAGTTCCGCATATAAGAAGTTAGTAAGCCCTGAGGGTCGGGGAAGGTGTGAATAAGGACAAAGGCAGGTTTGTGAATAAGGACAATAAGGACAATGACATGATGGGACACCGACAGGATACCCCCTGGTCCTCCAAGTTCACAGAAACAGCACATAGGCAGACAGGATTGCCTAATGCCAAACTCATCCAGGAGGCAGAAGAATGTAAGGGGGAGGGTACTTCTACACTGAAATAAACTGTATAAAAGTTGGGTGAGCCCCAGTGTGTGTGTGTATTCCCAGGGTAAGGGGAAGCACCCAACTTTGCATTGTTGTGTAATAAATGTTCTTTGTTCTCAATTTTTGTCTCGAGCAATTTCTGTGAAGGTACTTCTGTTTCTCACAAATGGGGGCTCGTCTGGGATCCCACTCCCTCCACTGACAGAGTGCCCGATGACGAGGGTAGGTGCACCCCGGCTGATTCAGCTGGACTCACAGACGGCAGGTGACTTGTCAGTAGATGAAGCGAGTGATATCTGAGAAGAGGCATTGAGAACAAACGACGGGACGTTAAGGAAGCGCACTAGGAATAGCTACTGGGTCCCGGTAAGAGGAATTTTACTTACCTGTTAGTATGGGAGGTGTGAGTAGCAAGGGAAATAGTCCTAAGGAAGGACAGGACGATCAGATAACTAAGCAAAGTCCGTTAGGATTAATGCTATCTGATTGGGGTGCGGGGAGAACCCGCGGGAAAGACAAACAGACCATGGTCAGGTATTGCTGTCTGGAATAGGTTAAAAACCCGATAAAAGGGAATTCGGTATATTGGCCAAAGTTCGGATCCGATGAGGACTGGATGTGTCAGGCATTGAACATCTGGCTCTATCAAAATCAAAGAGATAATATTGAGAGCAGAGAATATGCAGCTTGCTGGCTCAGTGGATTGGTTGATCAACTGGTTTTGAATGAAAAGGAATGAAGGATGAGGAACCTTTTGTCCCTGAAACACAAGGATGGGATGTGTTACATTCCCTTCCTCCACCTTATGCTCCTCCTATGCCGGCTCCTATCTTTCCCCTCTCTCCTATGCTCTACCCTTCTTCACCTTCCCCTCCTCCCCCACAGCTAAAGAAAGGAGAAGAAAGTAGGGGTGGTATGATGACCCATTCACAAAGTACTAGATTACCACTTCAATTGACAAGAGAGGGAGGAGACTTTGATTCAGAACAGTGTGAGACCCTCCGGGAGGGAAGGGTAGAACCCTTTGATTCATTTCCCGGAGAGCAGGAACCTAGACATTATAAAGGAGAGGATAAGCCAGAAATTAACTGGATGAGACCTTTACGGGAAGTTCTCGTGGGAGGGGGTCTCAGTTTTGTAAATGTGTCCCTGACTAGTACGGAGGTGCGTAACTTTAAGAGAGAAATTACCTCCCTGATAGAGGATCCTCAGGGATGTGCCGAACAATTAGATCAATTTTTGGGACCATATATATATAGATATATATAATACATGGGTATTAACGGGCTTCGTTACTAATTCAGCCCCAGACATCAGGAGAAAATTGCAGAAGACTGAGAATTGGCATGAACAGGGAATAACACAGCTTTTACAGATCGCACAAAGGGCACACGTCCAGAGGTCTGAGGATAAACAGAAAGGAAAGGCTAAGATTTTGATGCAGGCAGTCAAGGAAGTTGTGGAGGGACAGCAGGGAAATGTTAGGGGCTGTGTGCCAGCTCCTGGATGTTGGGAGAAGCGCCGGGAGTGGGAGAGTAGAGACCAGAGATAATTTCATGAATCATGACTTATCACTTCAGTCACTGACCAATATTAATTAAAATTCATGCTAAAATGTGAATGTCATAACTGATCGTTTATCAATACTGTAGAATGAGCGAATTTCACTTCCAGTTAATTTCATTTTATGAAATAAATTGTATTCAAATGTGATTTTGCACAGGGAGTACGTGAGAGTTGAGCGATGTTATAACATTTGCAGGGAGAAATGTTTGGGCAAATAGGGTTAGTTCTATACGTCTTATTTTTTTAAGTGTATGTAAGATAAAGAAAGGATCTGATGTGTAAAGTGGCTGGATCAGCCAGTTGAAGGGGGAGTGTGCATGTCCCTTTAAGCGCGTTGTGGCACTAATGAATTGTATTCTGTTCACTTGAAAGTGAGGCTCCGAGCTCCTGTCTTGCAGTTAGCGGTATGGAGCCCTCGCAATAGATTTAGTATATTTGTTCTACACATTCAGCAGTCAAGGTCTGTGAGCTTAAAGATCGCCCACCTCTGGAGAATAAAGAAACCTCTGGGGAATCCAATAAGTTTAATTATTGATTTCTCTGGTGCATTTTCCTCCGGAGTGAAACTCATGCCTCAGCACAATTTCTCTGATTTGCCGCTGTAATTTAGTTCATGATAACGTCCCCCATTCATCAGGTTTATATTTAAATCCGGTCGTGCAGAAGTTACATTGTAAATAATCACGGAGGTAAACCCTGCGCGACTGGATTTAGCTTAATGGAGAAATAAACCTGCAAACAGGTCTATGGTGGTGTGTGAGTACTGCAATAGCTGGAATATGATTTAAATTAGTGGCATAGTTCAGAACAATTGGGTGCATAGGCATAACAATATCATTAATAGCTCACAGATCTTGTACCAGATGCTATTCAGTACGTCTCGGCTTAAGGACTGGAAAAATTGGCATGTTACAGAGAGATTGGCATGGCACCAATATTTCTTGATTCAATAATGACTCCACAAGCTCCAGGATTCATGCAGCAGAACTTTAAGTGGAATATAATAGAAACTAGCCTGTATTTAAATGATTATGTGTGCAATCTTCATAAGAACATATTTTAAATGTTTTTTGGTGCCGGTTTTACAGATTGCTTTAAATAAGGCCAGCTCCTGTGGGCTGTGGTGCAAGGCATTTAATGTTTAAATTACAATAGCGACGTTAAATAATCATCAAATTCGTTGCCATCTGCAGTGACAAAGACATGTCTTATTCCCACTCGGCTATTTTTAAAATAAATTCATTTTAGAATACAGTTAATATCACTCGCCGAATCATTATGGCTAATTGTGTACTTAAGGCAGAACTAAAGGTTGAATATGTTTCAAGTTCTCTCGCAGGGGCTCTTGTGCTGCAATGTCTATTATGTACTCTAACATATTGCAGGTTGGTTGCCCCATACAGACAAGCAGCTTCAACTGCGTTTTAATAAGGTCTAATATATTCAAAACCCATGGAAATATGGTTTGTGTTTCTTTTTACAATAATTCTAAATATGACATTTACACTAACACAAAGAAAAGTCAGATTGTTATGGTAAATGGTGTCTTGCCCCACAACGATTTTGGAAACTATTGTAAAAACAGATAAGGCATTAAATTGCAGCTATTCACTTTTAATTAGCATTTCACCAAGTAAACAGGATCATGAACTAATAAATCCTGGGAATACATTGGCAGTTAATTAAGACAGAAGGGTTTATTAGTTCAAAACCCACCCCTGGAGCATCCTATTCATTTTATTAAATCTGGTGATTGGATATATGTAAAAGCATGGCAAGATCACCAACTAAAACTTGTCTGGGATGGCCCCTATTGTGTACTTTTGATTACAGACACTGCAGTGCGAACGAAAGAAAAGGGGTGGACTCACATACAACGAATTAAACAAGCTGCTGATCCACGGACTAAAGACATTGATAATCTACCCTCCACCTGGCGTGCAGTCCTTCATCCTTCTGATCTGAAAGTTACACTATGCCGGGAAAAAGTGTTTACTTGTTGGTTCCCAATTTTTGGGAAATCACCAAATTGCTCACAATGTATTAAGTCCTCCTGGAACAGGGGCAGCAGAGGTGACAATTATTTAACTTTAGAATGTAGACAGGGTGCAGGTATAGAGTATAGTCATAGTGGGGTATGGGTTAATATAGGATCCCAAAATGGACCGGGGAACAGATCGGCCCGAGGGGAGTAGATTTGATTTGTATTTCGGCCTCTACAGGTATTAAAAAGAGATAGCACAAAGAAGATGGGGGACAATGACAGACAGAATGTTAGTCAGAATTATACATGTGGCAGAGATAGAGTGAATACAGATGCTAATGTTCACAGACAGGCTGCAACTCACGGGTTAAGTGACAAGAAACCCCCCTCCCCAACTTGGTCTCCTGTAAATCATCCTTTGGGTCACACAGGCATTCGGAATGTTAAGCACCACCACTGTAAGGGGAGTTCCAGTTGTAAACGACGACGTAAGCTGCTCCAGAACACCACAGCTGCTTGGCATTTAAATCGTTTAATCAGACTCCAGGCAGCCTTGGAGATCGTCACCGAACAGACAGCGATTGCCCTGAATTTATGGGCTGAAGAAAGACGACAGATACGAGCCACAGTTCAACAAAACCGTCTGGCTCTCGATTACTCGTTGGCTGCTGAAGGCAGTGTTTGTGAAAGACAGGTTAATGACAATGCTCACAACGGTCAGGCGGTTAAAGACACTTCTTCAGGAGTTCGAAAATCTTCCCATGCCCAGGTTCAGACTTGGCAACCTCGCTCCGGTGTGGGATGGACTAGACTTTTTATTGGTAACTGGAGTCTGATACCCACAGCCCTTATAGCAGCTGGACTCGCTATTCTGGCCATTATGGTGCTCCCCTGCCTAAAGACTTGTGTGCAGTATTTAATTCAACGGACCCCTCGTCAGATCACTATAACCCAAAGGATGTATGTTTCCCAAATTCTGTCTGATGTTGCTGAGACTGCAGTTCGTTTACTGACTCGCTGGGAAAAAGACCAAGTTACATTCCAGTTGAGAATTCACGAAGCGTAGCTAAAAGAAAAGTGAGGATTGTGAGAGATGAATAAAACTAATATGAAAATATGAGAGATGAATAAAGCCAGTATGAAAGAATAGATAATAGATAATAGAATGTAGAAAGTAAAGTTAGTCTGAATAAGATAAGGGTCTTCTAGCCTTTTAGACAGAATCAGCAAGTTCGGCATATGTAATTAGTAAGCCTTAGTCAGAATTAGTCTGCATATAAGAAGTTAGTAAGCCCTGAGGGTCGGGAAGGTTGTGAATAAGGACAAAGGCAGATTTGTCAATAAGGACAATGACATGATGGGACATCGACAGGATACCCCCTGGTCCTCCAAGTTCACAGAAACAGCAAGTAGGCAGACAGGATTGCCTAATGCCAAACTCATCCAGGAGGCAGAAGAATGTAAGGGGGAGGGTACTTCTATACTGAAATAAACTGTATAAAAGTTGGGTGAGCCCCAGTGTGTGTGTGTATTCCCAGGGTAAGGGGAAGCACCCAACTTTGCATTGTTGTATAATAAATGTTCTTTGTTCTCAATTTTTGTCTCGAGCAATTTCTGTGAAGGTACTTTTGTTTCTCACAAGAGCAAAGGCAATGTTCCTTTACCAGTGTGCGGTTTATTCCAGAGAGTCTTCTTCCTTATTGGAGAAGGGTAAAGAAAGTGTGGTTGGAGT
The DNA here is from genome assembly GCF_036971445.1 of Narcine bancroftii. Lineage (NCBI taxonomy): Eukaryota > Metazoa > Chordata > Chondrichthyes > Torpediniformes > Narcinidae > Narcine > Narcine bancroftii. Next base: position 211,817,935 of record NC_091472.1, read on the forward strand.
GGGACGAGGCAGCGGGAAGTGCAGACAGAATCGCTGGAGGGGAGGATGGTTTGTGTGGTGGTCTTTTTCTGGTTGAAAATCCTCATTGTCTTTACGTTAACATTGTTTGACACTGTTATGGATTGGGTTAATTGAAATTGTGATTTAAAAGAAAATCTAGATTGTGGGGGTTTAGTTTGGGTACACTTCACAAATAGACATTAACATTTCACAAAAGACATCTCATTTAAAATGCAAGAGCTTTGCCTAAGCAGAAAGGTCATGTCCACAGTGACTTTATTTCTTGCCTTGGCTTCGCGGACGAAGATTTATGGATGGGGTAAATGTCCACGTCAGCTGCAGGCTCGTTTGTGGCTGACAAGTCCGATGCGGGACAGGCAGAGACGGTTGCAGCGGTTGCAGGGGAAAATTGGTTGGTTGGGGTTGGGTGTTGGGTTTTCCCTCCTTTGTCTTTTGTCAGTGAGGTGGGCTCTGCGGTCTTCTTCAAAGGAGGTTGCTGCCCGCCGAACTGTGAGGCACCAAGATGCACGGTTTGAGGTGATATCAGCCCACTGGCGGTGGTCAATGTGGCAGGCACCAAGAAATTTCTTTAGGCAGTCCTTGTACCTCTTCTTTGGTGCACCTCTGTCACGGTGGCCAGTGGAGAGCTTGCCATATAACACGATCTTGGGAAGGCGATGGTCCTCCATTCTGGAGATGTGACCTACCCAGCGCAGTTGGATCTTCAGCAGCGTGGATTCGATGCTGTTGGCCTCTGCCATCTCAAGTATTTCGATGTTAGGGATAAAGTTGCTCCAATGAATGTTGAGGATGGAGCGGATACAACGCTGGTGGAAGCGTTCTAGGAGCCGTAGGTGATGCTGGTAGAGGACCCATGATTCGGAGCCGAACAGGAGTGTGGGTATGACAACGGCTCTGTATACGCTTATCTTTGTGAAGTTTTTCAGTTGGTTGTTTTTCCAGACTCTTTTGTGTAGTCTTCCAAAGGCGCTATTTGCCTTGGCGAGTCTGTTGTCTATCTCGTTGTCGATCCTTGCATCTGATGAGATGGTGCAGCCGAGATAGGTAAACTGGTTAACCGTTTTGAGTTTTGTGTGCCCGATGGAGATGTGGCGGGGCTGGTAGTCATGGTGGGGAGCTGGCTGATGTATAGAAATTGAAGGATGCCCATGGAGACTTCACATGTAGGTGTTAACTGGACTGATGGCAGTGGGAAAAAATGCTAGCTAAACACAGCTTCTCTGTAGGCAAGCAGCGAGCTTCAGCATTGGATAGGAGGGCCCTTAGTACAAATGGGGTGGAGGCAGAAAATTGTAGAGTAGTAATCTCAGGGAAACCTTCCAACAGTTTGAAGGCGCAGAGCAAGGGTACAGGCGACTGCCAGAGGAATAGTCTGAAAAGTAGTTCTATCTATCAGCCAACACCCTTTAAAGTCGCAAAGAAAATCTGCATCAAGCAAAGGTCGAGATCCTGCTGCTATAATAAATGGCCAAGTGTAGAGATGATTCTCAAACTTGATATTCATCTTCCTGGTGCCAAAGGTCGGAATGTGGGAACTGTTAACTGTTCGTAGTTTCAGGTCCGGGATAGGACGGTGGGAATTAAAACCGGTGGGTGGAAATACACTAACTTCTGAGCCTGTGTCCACCAGATATTTTTGCCAGGGCAAACGGTCCCGTACATATAGTAGGCTTGCAGGTTTCTCGCCAACTTACTGGCAGTTGGCCTGGGCGTTTCCCACAAACGGGCAGGGAGGAAAGCACTTGCGGGTATTTACTCCCCAACGTCTGTGGTAATAACACCAAGACAAGGTGTCCACAGGGTGTTTGTCTTGGGGCGTTGCCTGTTTGTAGGGAGTAATGTGCTACGAGTGTTAGAGTGTGACACGGGGTCAATATCAGAGAGATTGGTTGTGCAAACTTGTCTTTCCTCGCTGTGCTTTTTAGCCAGCCATAAAAAGACTGCCTTCGCCGCTGCAGCCCTTGGGTCTTTAAATGAACACTTGGATAGCAAGAGCCTAATATCATTTGGCATTCGGTCTAAAAAGAGCTGCTCGAATAACATATTGGGCCTTTTGCCAGCTGGCAGGAACAGCATTTCATCCATTAATTCTGAAGGGGCACGGTCTCCCAACCCATCGGGACATACCATATACATGTAATAAAAGTGCTTTTAAGGTGTCATACTTGCTGGTACGTGGTGGATCCCATAGGAAGTTGCCAACCCTCTTAACAACGGCCTGGTCCAGGGTACTGACAAGATGGTAATAATGAGTGGTGTCCAATTCGACTTTGTGAAGGTAAAATTGTGCTTCAGTCTGTTGGAAGCACAGTTCAGGCTCAGGTGTCCAGAAATGTGGCAGCTTCACAGCAACGGCTGCAGAGTCCATGTTTGTCCAAAAATATGTTTTTGGACTCGTTGGGGTCACCAATTGTGACCACTGGAACCGCAGTGGACACAACGAAATAACTACACAAGGCGTTTTTAGAATGAATCAAACTGATTTACTCTTCACCACCCGCGGAATCTTTAAAAAGCCTGAATCACAGACTCGACACGCGCTGACGTCCTCACACACTGATGTCACATGGTCAGTTCGATGCCTCCTGGTAGTTGTAATGCTGCCATAGCACTGTATTGTCTCTTAAGGACAGACGTCCAGGCTCAGAAACTGATTCCGGTGCCAGTGATCCAAGTCTGGTTGAAGGTTGCTGTTCCAAGAGGGAGGTTATGTTGGAAAGGTAACCATACCTCTGATATCAGAAGCCACATAGAACTGTCCGTCATCCCTTAGGCACCCCCCTGCCTCTTCAGCCTGCCTATCAGGTGTGTGCCCGGCCACACACTGTCATTGGCTGGCCCCGTACATCGCAGCCCCTGCTCAGCAGAGCGGGATATTTAAACCTGAGCATGTACCGGCAGCTACACTGCTAACTGAAATAACACACAACCAGATGGGTTGAGCTAGTGAGCAAAACCGATTTATTACAGGCTGCCTTGCTGGCCTTATACTCCCAGCCTGGACCTGGCTGAGAAATGTGCTGGGGGCACTGACGTCACCAGGGCGTCACGTGGGTCCTCAAGTGCGGGCTTCTGAGCCCGGTGCCGAGGTCGAAGGGGAAACCCCTGACAGCGCCATTTTGGCTGGCTGCCCCGCCCCATGTGTAACATGCGGGGCTGGTTTGCCTGCCTAATGGCGTGCTGTCACACAGCCACCCCCCCCCCCCCACAGAACTGGCACTGATGTCCTTTTTAGTCGGGCGGCCTCAATTCTTGGGCTGGGCCACAACTACTGGTTCGGTGGGTTCGAGGTGCACTGGGTTCAGCCTGTCCACTGTAAACAGTTCCCTCCTACCGCCGATGTCCAGCGTGAATGTGGATCCTGAATGCTGGATGACTTTGTAGGGCTCTTCATAAGGCCTCTGCAGAGGTGCCGTGGACAGGTCTCGCCGAATAAAAATGTACTCCATGGAGTGCTGCTTGCTGGGGACGTAAGAGGCCTGTGTGCCGTGTTTAGGCGGTGGTGGGGGTGCAAAGGAGCCCAGCTGGGCTCGGACGTGGGGGAGTAGTTCATGCGGTGACCGCTGGGGGTTGTGAGGTGCGTTGATGAACTCACCGGGTAGCGCTAGCATTGTGCCATAGACCAGCTCGGCTGACGACATCTGTAGATCTTCTTTAGGCATCGAGCGGATGCCCAGGAGCAACCAAGGCAGTTCGTCCACCGAGTCGGGACCGGTGAGGAGGGCCATAAGTGCCGACTTAAGGCAGCTGTGTAGTCGCTCGACCAGCCCATTGGCCTGCGGGTGATAGGATATGGTGCACTGTAGGTCGATCCCCAGCCTGTTGGCGAGCTGTATCCAGAGCGCAGAGGTGAACTGGGCATCCCAATCGCTGGTGAGGTGATTCGGGACGCCGAACCAGGCAACCAACTGTGCAACAGCACTCGGGAGCAGGAGTTCATGGAGGTGGCTGGCATCGGGATTGCCTCGGGCCAACCACCGTGAAAAGGTAACGGTTACCCCAGGAGATGGGTAAGGGCCTGGCGATATCAACATGAATATGGCTGAACCATTCCTGGACGTGCTTGAACTCCTGTACGGGCGCTCTGGTGTGCCTGCGCACCTTGGAAAGCTGGCAATGGGTGCAGGTTCTGGCCCAGCCCACGATCTGCTTCCACAGCCCTTGCCAGACAAAACTCTCTGCCACCATATGGACCATGGACCTGATGGAAAGGTGCGAAAGGTCATGGATATGGTGGAAGACTTGCCTGCACCACTGCTGGGGAACCACTGGTCGTGAGGTGCCCATGGAGACATCACACAGGACAGTGCCCTCACCACTAGGAGCCGGAAGGTCCTGGAACCACAGGCCCATGATGGCAGTCCTGAAGGCTCACGTCTCCTCATCGGACTTCTGGTCCCGGGCGAGCTGGTTGAAGTTGAGGTCAGGTGTCAGCACGCAATCCCTTTTACAATAGATAACCTTTCCTTTAGAGAATGGGAGAAAAAAGGGATCAAAAGAATAGAAAATTGTTTTTCAGGAAATAAATTACAAATGAAGAATAAATATAATATAACTCAAGATACAGTGTTGGCATACTACCAACTGAAATCCTACTTGAAGGACAAATTGGGAAGCAGTCTGAGGTTACAAGAGGTAAGTAATTTTGAATATGTGATAATCAAAAAATTTATAACAAATATGTATATTAAACTGCAAGAAAAGGAGAATGAGGAAACAAATGGTAAAACTAAACAAAAATGGGAACAAGATTTAAACATAAAGATAAAGAGAAGTTATGCTCTGGAACTATGAGAAATACAATAAACACGAGGTTACGTATGAAACAATATAACTGGATACACAGGCTATACATTACACCTCAAAAGTTAAATAAGTGGGACCCAACAGTATCTGACAGATGTTTTCGTTGTAAAAAAGAAATGGGAACAACAATTCATGCAATCTGGACGTGCGAGAAAGTGAAAAAAGTTTGGGAAGATCAAAACCAGATATTAAATAAAATTACAGAAAGCAATATACCAAAACACCCAAAGATTTTCCTCCTAAGTAACATAAAAAACAAAGAATTTGGACTTGATTTGGATGGTGCACAAAAAAAGATTTGTTAGGATAGCCCTAGCCGTAGCAAAAAAATGTATTATGTCAGCCTGGAAATTAGAAGATAACTTGAGAATACAACAATGGTATATAGAAATGAATAAATGTATTCCATTAGAAAAAATAACATATAATTTAAGAAATAATATTGCAATATTTGAACAAATATGGGAGCCATACATGAAACACAATAGAGAAAACCTACCGGGGACATCTACCACCTAAAATGACAGAAGGAGAAAGAAATGAAAAAAATTGACTTAGTGGAATTTCTTGTTTATTTTTATTGAGTGACAACATTGTTTGACTGGTTTAATGTATCTTAGATTCTGTACTTTAAATGAATGGGAGGGGAGGTAGGGAAGGTGGGATGGGAAGTGGGGGGAGAAAACAACACTGTATATATTTGAAAAGGAAAATGTATGTATCTTGATCAATGTGATTTATGGTGTGAAAAATACAAAATTAAAAAAAATAAAAAAGGTGTCAGCGCGCAGATGGATAGTCGTGAGAGTCCATCGGCAACCATGTTGTCCTTCCCTGCATTGTGCCGAATGTTGGTGGTAAACTCCGACACGAAGGAGAAGTGACACTGCTGGTGGGCTGACCAGGGTTACTTTGCCATGGCGAGGACCTGAGTGGGGGGTTTGTGGTCGGTAAAGATGGTAAAAGTCCTTCCCTCCAAGAAATAGCAGAAATGCCGCACCACCAGGTACATGCCCAGGAACTCACGGTCGAAGGCGCTATACTTGCACTCTTGCAGGCGAAGAAGCTAGCTGAAGAATGCCAGTGACTTCCATTGTCCATTCACTTGCTGCTCCAGGACGGCCCCGACGGCTGTGGCAGAGGGATTGACGGAGAGCGCCATATGTAGGTCGGTGTGTGGGTGGGTGAGCATGGTAGCCTTCATGAGGGCATCCTTTGTGGCCTCTAATGCCCTGCAGGCCTCTGGAGTCCAGGCAAGCGTTTTGTGTTTGGCTGCGATGAGGGCGAAGAGCGGCTTCATGATGCGTACTGCACCTGGGATGAAACGGTTATAGAAGTTGATCATACCCACGAACTCTTGCAGCCTCTTGAGGTTGTCCGGGCATGCGAACTCCTTGATTGCGGCGACTTTCATAGCGGCGGGTGTGGCTCCTTCGGCCGTGATGGTATGGCTCAGGAAATGCATGGACTCTTTCCCGAAATGGCACTTGGGTGGGTTGCTCATGAGGCCAAAGTCGGGCACTCGGGAGAAGAGTGTGCGCAGGTGGGCCTTGTGTTGCACCTGATCCCTGCTGGCAACAAGGATGCCGTCCAAGTAAATGAAGACAAAATCTAAGTCCCTGCCCACTGAGTCCATAAGGTGTTGGAAGGTCTTGAGCCTGAATGGCATGCGGGAATCGCTTGAGCCATAGCTCTTGAGCCTTCTGAGCAACCTTTCTTGGGCCAGTAGCGTCCGGATGTCCTCAGGCAGATGGTCGAGAAAGATGCACTCAAAAAGTGGGCAGTTGGTGTGATTGCCCATGAGGGCAAGTATTTCGTCCATTAGCTCAATCGGGGACCTGTCCCCCAAGGCATTGAGGTGCAGCATCTGAGCGGCACACTGGTGCCTGGATAGTCCAAGGGAGCTGGTGAGTACCCGCTTGATGGTTCCATATTTATCTTCCGCGGGTGGGTGTTGAACAAGATGCAACACACATTTGGCAGTGGCCTGGTCCAGGGTAGCGACAACATGATAGAACTTGGTTGCGTCTGATGAAATCTGGTGGAGGTGAAACTGCCCCAGAGTCCAGTTTACTGTGTACTGTTGTGGTGCACTGTTGGTCAGAAGCAAACACACACAATCAAAAGACTGTGCAACAGGCTTTATTCGACGTAAACTTCCACAGAGCCAGCTTTAAGATTGTGCTGTTGTAAACTCTGAGAGTGTCTTCGAAGGGCCGGCTCAGGCTTATATCCCGGTGGGTGATTGACACCTGACCGGGTGGGGCTTGGTTCATTCAGGTCGGCTAATTGACAGCCAGCCAGGTGTTGTCTTGTCCCCAGGCTCTGCGACCAGTGAGGGTGTCGGGGGGGGGGGGGGGGGTGGTTGGGGGCAGGGGCTGGAGGCGTGGTATAGCACAGAAAAGTGGACAGGGGTGCCGGGGCTGTCGTGTGTATCGCATCGGATGGGTCGGGGGGTGGGTTTGTCCCCACGGTTGTAGCAAATCCTTGGTGCCCAAGGAGGTTCCGAGTGCTCCATAGCTGTCTGGAGTCAGGGGTGTATGTCAGGCTGGTGGAGCCTTGGGCTGGAGGATGCTGTGCCCTGGTGGTTGTTCCTGCCGATGCCAGGTCCCTGGTTGAGATGGTGTCCTCCCTGCCGCTGCCGAACCTAACGTAGGCATAGTTGTTGTTCGCATGTAGGAGAAACACCTGCTTGACCAGGGGTTCAGTGTCTATGCAGGAACACCAGTCCCGGGGACGTGAGCCATACCAGGAGAGACATTCCCGTCGCCAGTCTTGTTGGTAGCTGGGCACAGAAGTGACTGAATGGCATGGAGCACCTCCGGAAGAGCATCCTCCCAGTATTCTACGGACAACCCTTTTGACTTAAGGGCCAGAAGAACTGCTTTCCAGATCACCCCATTCTCGCGTTCCACTTGCCTATTACCTCTTGGGTTGTAACTAGTCGTGTGACTAGTCGCAATGCCCCTTGATGTCAGGTACTGGCGTAGTTCCTCACTCATGAAGCTAGACCCCAGGTCGCTGTGGATAAATGCGGGGTAGCCAAACATGGTAAAGTTCTGTATCAGTGCCCTGATGACCGTGGCCATGAAGGTGTCTGTTGCCCAGGCAAAAGGAAAGCAGGAGTGCTCGTCTGTGACCGTGAGGAAATATACTTTATGATTTGTGAAAGGCCGGGGCCTCTTGAAGTCCATGCCGAGGCACTGGAAGGGCCGAGTGGCCTTCACGTCATGAGCCTGGGATGGGCGGAAAAAATGAAGTTTGCATTCCGCACAGACCCGACACGCATTGGTCATGGTCATGACGTCCCTGAGAGATGTACGAGAGGTTCCGGGACTCAATAAAATGGTATGAACAGGTGACGCCCGGGTAGCAGAGGGACTCGTGCAGTGCCTGCAGCTGGTCGTGGTGGAGCAATGCGCAGATACAGGAGAGGGCATCGGGGAAGTCGTTAAACTTCCCGGGATGATACTGGATGTCGTAGCTGTATATTGCCAGCTCTACTCTCCAGCGCAAGATCTTGTTCTCGATCTTACCCCTGTGTGTGGTGCTGAACATGAATGCCACTGCCTGCTGGTTGGTAGGAGGGTGAACCTACTGCCAGCCAGGTAGTGGCGCCAGTGACGGACCACTTCCACAATCGCCTGAGCCTCCTTTTTAATGGCGGAGTGCTCTAGCTCAGAGCCGTAGAGGGTCCTGGAAAAAAAGGTGACCAGGCGCCCCCCCCCCCCCCCCCCCCCCCCCCCTTGGTTGAGAGTAGCGGCGAGGGCTACATTGAAGGGATCACTCTCCACCTGCAAGGGGAAATCCTTATCCATGTCATTATCATGGCGTCTGCGATGTCCTTCCTGATGCGCATGAATGCCGTCTGTGTCTCAGATACGAGCGAGAATGTTGTGGCCTGGGCCAGTGGGCAGACCTTGTCCAAGAAGCGGGGGACCCACTGTGAGTAAAAAGAGAATAAGCCAAGGCACCTGTGGAGGGCTTTGAGTGTGGGGGGGAGGTGGAGAGCAAGCTCCATTAACGGGCGCATCTGTTCTGGATCTAGGCCAATGACACCATGTGCCACAATGTACCCCAAGATGGTAAGGCGGGGGGAAGTTCAGCTCCTTGGCTGTCTGGAGAAATTTCTCTAGGTCGGCATCATGGTCCTGCTGGTCGTGGCCACAAATAGTGACATTATTCAGGTATGGGAAAGTCGCATTTACCTTGTGCCAGTCTACCATATGATCCATCTCCCACTGGAAGATGGAGACCCCATTCGTGACACCAAACGGATCTTGGCGGAACTGGTACAGGTGCCCGTCCATTTCAAAGGCGGTATAGGGCTTGTCCTGTGGGTGGATGGGGAGTTGGTGATAGGCCAACATTCAGGTCAATTGTGGAGAAGACCCGGTAACGAGCTATCTCATTCACCATGTCGGCTATCCTTGGTAAGGGGGTAAGCATCCAGCTGGGTGTATTGGTTGATGGTCTGGCTGTAGTCCATGACCATCCTCGGCTTGATTCCCCCTTTGACCACTAGGACGACCTCTCCAAGGGCTCTTGCTGGGCTCTATGACACCTTCCATCAGAAGCCGCTGCACCTCTGCCCTGATGAAGTCTCTGCGGCGCAATAGCGCCTACTTCTGGTGGCTATCGGCTTGCAGTCTGGCATGAGGTGTGAGAAGAGCATGGGAAGGGTGATGCGCAGTGTGGAGAGGCCGCAGGTTTACCGTGGCTGGTTGGACGGCACGCTGTGGAGCATGAGTGGAGGTAGTGGCCCCCGGAAGGCGAGGGTGATGCTCTGCAGGTGGCATTGGAAATCTAAGCCCAGGAGGACTGGGGCGCAGAGTTTGGACATGGCCAGGAGCCTGAATCCGGTGTATGTCTCTCCCCCCCCACCCCCCACAATCAGATCAGCCGAGCAGCGCCCAAGGGTAATGATAGTCCAGTCCTTGGCAGTGAAGGCAATAGAGAAGGTGGTGGAGGATTTTGTGGGCCATGCTCAGGTGAATGAAACTCTGGGTGCTGCCACTGTTGATTAGGCACTTTGTTACCTGTCCATTCATTTTTTACGTCCATCATGGAGCGCACGAGGTCATGGGGAATGTCCCTGGTAGGATCATCTCGGGTCCAAGTCATCGTTCCCCAATGGTGGAGGCAAGTTGTGGTCATCGGGGTCCACTGCAGACATCGTGAGAGGTGAGTGTCGACCGGAAGTGCTCTCCGTAGTCTTGGGGTGTGATGTGCGGCGGTTAGCAGCATCCAGAGGCAAGTTGACCTTGTTGTCTTCGCTGGAGGCCTGGGAGGGCCTCGGTGTTGGCAGCTCCCATGCCTGTCTGGGACAAGATGGTGTGCCGCATGGGAGGGTGAGCATGGCTGACCTTCTTCCCTGGTTATGCTCGGTGCACCGGGGGAAGTGACGTCATGTTGCTGGTTGTCAGGGAGGGTGATGTCATTATGGCCGGTGGAATTGATGTCATTCCATAGACCAGAAGTGACATCATTGTAGTCTTTGGCAGGCGGTGCTGGCGAAAACGAAGGCTGGTCCAGGCGCATGGCGTGTATGCGGTGATCGTTGGCAGTGTGGCCTGAAGTTGGGTCACCAGGGCTGGGGAGGTCAGAAGTGGCTGTGGGGCAATGGTGTCACCCGGCAATTGCACGTGGTGGGGGCTGTGAGCAAGTGGGGAGATCATCGAGGGCCACTGAGCTGCCAGCTGGCTTTAAAAGGCATACCTTGGCGAAATGGCCTTTCATGCCACATCTTGAGCAATACTGATTTTTGGCTGGGCAGTTTTGGCGCGATCGAAGATCAGATCCATACCGGAACCCACAGTACTCACAGGAACGCTGGGCACCCGCAGCAGCAAAGTTTTCTTCCCCAGCTTGATTCAGGGCCACACGAGCTGAATGTGCTGACCATGCGGAGGTCTGAGGAAGCCTGGAATTGAAGGCTTCGATGTGCAGGGCTGCTGCCTCCAGGGTTCAGACTGCCTCCAGGGTTCGGACTACCTCCACTGTTTTGGCCAGTGGGTAGATATTTTCTTCCAGCAGCTTCTGCCTGACGGCCCTCGCTTATAGCCCTGGGACATAGGCGTCCCTGATCAGCCTGTCAACCTCCCTTTCATTTACCCCGGGTTCAGCCAGACAAGGTCGGGCCAACTCACGCAGGGCTCCCAGGTAAGACTCGACCGCCTCCTTGGTTGTTGGGCTCGGATACTTAGGAGGTACCTTGCAAAGACCACATTCGTGGGAAGTTTATATGTGGCCTCGAGGGTGCTCATCAATTCCGAGTACCCGGTGCAGTCTTTGAGAGCCTGGAAGGCTCAAGGACCCTGCTTTTATTGGAGAAGAGTCTCTTTCGATCAGAGTTCAGGATGTTATTGGTGTGAGCCTCGATGATTGCTTCAACCATGTGCTTCCGGGTGGTGTGGGTCGATTTCGAGGCGCCCAGTGTTCAGGAGCTTTTCCATAGCAGCTTATAAAATTTACATCGAACATAAAATCAAAAGACTGTACAACAGGCTTTATTCGACGTAAACTTCCACAGAGCCAGCTGTGAGATTGTGCTGTTGTAAACTGAGAGTGTCTTCGAAGGGCTGGCTCAGGCTTATATCCCGGAGGGTGATTGACACCTGACCGGGTGGGGCTTGGTCCATTCAGGTCAGTTGATTGACAGCCGGCCAGGTATTGTCTTGTCCCCATGCTGTTTTGCAGGTACAGAGGTTGCCCCCTGCAGTAGGCCCTGGTGTACCATCACAACTGTTTTAATAAAGCATGTGTACTCTTGCACTGCACTGTGTCTGGACTCACTTGCCTGCTGGACCCCAAAATGAACCCTTCCCCCACAATACATGGGCTCATGTGGTTTTTGTAAACAGAGAGAGGATAGACAAACAGGTGATTTCTCTTTGAAGAGAGAGGGACAGGTTTATAGCAGGAGGCTGCAAGCTTCACACTCCTGCTGTAAGACCCCATTTGAAGTCAGGTTTTGAGTACTGAGTTCAGCCTATTCTCAGCCCTTGTGGTTAATTACAAGAGGAAGTAGCTGGTGATTGTGTTTCTCCTAGAATAGAGGGAAAAGAAGAACTCTGTGGTGACCTGGAAAACCCATGAGGGGGAAAGTTTCTTCAGGAAGACCCTGAAGTAGCTGATTGAAGGAGATCAGTTTGTGTGTGTCCAACAAACAACAAGCATCTCTCTCTGAAACTAACCAAAAGACCTCCCTGAGCGGTAACAATTTAAGTTAAAGCCTCAGAGTCTGGTGAAGATCATGAATGTTAAATTCTGTGTACGGTACGGAAAATTGCTTGACTGCAGTGAACATGGAGAAGTGAAGAGTGAATGATGGACGGTGAAAAATAACTTTCCTGAACACTTACATGTCCGCTTAGAATTAGAAGGGGGTTAAATTAATAGTAATGGATTAAAGATTGATATTATTATTATGTATGAAGAAAATTAAAAGCAACTTTTGTTTAAGTATTGTCTTGGTGAGTTTCTGTGGCTGCGGGTTTTTGAAGTGCTCTAGTTAACCCAACTGAGTTGAGCGCTCCATTTATTTTTGACAATTACCATTCTGCAATAACTAGAGATGATACCTTGTTTGCTATCACTCCTACCAGTCAACCTTTCACCAAACTGGATTACCATTACGTAGGAATCTTAATGTGATTGAATGGTGTGGTGACAATAATCTCTCACTGAAAAACCAAGGAGCTGATTTTGGAATTTAGGAAGGGAAAGTCAGAGGAGTGTGATTCAGTGATAATTGGGGGATCAGAGGTGGAGAGGGTAAGTTCTTGGGAGTCTCTACCTCGGAGAATCTTTCCTGGACCCAATACAGTAACGGCTTCGTGTAGAGAGCGCATCAGCGCCTCTACTTCCTCAGAAGTTTGCGGAGGTTTGATGTGACACCATAATCCCTGGCAAATTTCTCCAGAGGTTGTGGAAAGTGCGCCGACTGGCTGCATTACGGTCCAGTGTGGGGACACCGATATCCCCCAGCGGAAGCCCTCCAAAAGGTAGTGGGCATACCCCAGGACATCACAGGCAAAACCCTCCCCACTATTGAGCACATCTCTGGGGAACATCAAGGACCCTCACCCCCATCCCAGCACCCGCTCTGTTCTTGCTGCTCCTAACAGGAGGGAGGTGCAGATGCCCCAAGACTTTGCACCACCAGGCTCAGGAACAGCTGCCACCCCTCCACTGTCAGACTCCTCAATGACAGACTCGATCAGGACTCTGTGCATTATTTATTACTGAATATTTATTTTTACTGCATTTGCATGGTCAGTTTGTTTACATTTCTCTCTTGTGTATGTATCTTTTCTTGAGTAGAGTTTACACTACTGATAATTAGAAATTCTGCCTGGTCTGTGGAGAACAAAGAGAATGTGATGCCTTGTTTGCACTCTGGCAAGAAATTTGAATTTAAATGGTAAATTTTGATTTCATCTGCTCACTGACAAGTAGCTCCTTGGCTGTTTGGAAGGTTTGTTTCCCCTTCTTCTTCCCTATCCAGTTCAGTACAATTGCTGCATTTAGCACTGGTTTTCTGAGTGCATGTTCTCAGTGTTAATTCAAACCTACAGAAGCTGCCCCGTACCTTCCTGTGGCTCACAAGCTGATCACACTTCCCCGCTGTTCCTTCTTATTCAGACAATAACTCACGCAGCAGGATCCCCTGGACCTCCAGGATGACTAGGGCTCCATGCAAGGGCCCCACATCAGCGGGTTGAGGTGGGGGCATGGGGTGAGCTGCTGGAGGGACTCCATGGGTAGGCAACATCCACGGGGAGAAACGCCAATGCATTTTCCACAATTATCAGTCACCATAAACATGATCACAAATGACCACTACTTTAAAATATAGACAGATTAGAGGTATTGATCTGGCAAAGTCTGGACCTCGTGTGGGAAAGAGGGACAGATGTCTATGTCGGCATCGACGTGTTGAGCAACTCTGTACAAAAGTGGCACCCGCTGATACTGCACACTTCTGGTGACCCAGTTCAGTTCAGGCCACCGCCACTTCAAGCTCACCTGCCTGCTCTCTGAGAGTGCAAACGTGCTCCCCACCCCACCCCACCTCCCAAGGCTAGGGAACCGGGCCATGATGCAGCTGGTCGGCATGCTTTCCACCACACATCTGTCAACATTTGCCGGGGTTTTCTGCAGTCGCACCAAACCTCTGCAAACTCCTGAGCAAGTAAGAGGTGTTGGTGTGCTTTCTTCACAGTGCCGTTAGTGGGTTGGGCCCAGGAAAGGTCATTTAGGGTAAACTCCCAGGAATTTAAATTTGCTCGCCCTTTCCACCTCTGATCCCCTCAATGATCACTGGCTCGTACACATCTGGTTTTCCCTTCCTGAAGTCGACCTTGGTTTTGGTGACACTGAGCGCGCGGTTGTCATTGGTGCACCATTCAGCCTTTTTCAATCCCCCTCCTGTATGCTGACTCATCGCCCCTTTTTATACCACCCACTAGTACCAGGATCAGAATATATTGTCGTGAACGTCACGAAATGTGTTGTTTTGTGGCAGCATCGCAGTGCACTCCGTGGTACCATCAGCAAATTTGTAGATGGTGTTACTGTCGTACTGAGCTACACAGCCATAGGTGTAAAGTGAGTAGAGCAGGGGGCTAAGAATGCAGCCCTGTGGAGCTCTGGTACTGATGGAGATTGTGGAGGAGATGTTCTTACTGATTGTGGTCTCACTGATTGTGGTCTGGAGTGAGGAAATCCATGATCCAATTACATAGTGGGATGTTGAGTCCCAGGTCTTGGAGTTAGTGGATCAGTTGTGAGGGGATGATGGTGTTAAATGGTGAACTGCAGCAGTGCACATTTGCAGGGAACCCATCTGAACTCTGCTTCCCCTTCCATTTACCTACAGGGAGCTCCAGCCTTTCCTGGGACATCAGCTACTGGCCTTCGGGATTCAGATAGAAAATTTATTACCCATTGCAAGCATCTGGTTGCCCACTCTACCTCCTGCACCCTCACTTGTTGGGACACTCCTTAATAAGTATTCAATCACTCCCCATCCCTTGAGTTGTTTCCCTGCTGCTTAGTTGTTTAGAAGTCTCCAGCTGTTCAATCGAACAGGTCAATTTCCTACAATCTGCTCCATCGATGTCTCTCATAATTCTGGGCATCTCTAACAAGTCTCTACTCCTCTCCAGTCTATCCTTGCATCTGAAACACTGCACCCCAGTAAATCAAGAGGAACCGAAGACTCTCGTAAGCTTCTACAGGTGTACTGTGGAGAGCATTCTGGCTGGTTGCATCACTGCCTGGTACGGAGATGCCAACTCACAGGACAAGAATAAACATGGAGGCTCCAGGACAGATCCTCGGAGATGATGCCACCCAGGAAATTGAAGTTCTTGACCCTCTTCACTACTGATCCCTAGATGAGGACTAGATTATGTTCCCCTGACTTCCTTCTGTAAATCTGAGTTCTCACTTGAAGTGTTGTGAGCAGTTTTGGGCTTCTCATTTAAGAAAGGATGTGCTGACATTGGAGAGGGTTCAGAGGAGGTTCACTAGGATGATTCCGGGAATGAAAGGGTTATCATATGAGAAATGTTTGACAGCTCTTGGCCTGTATACATTGGAATTTAGAATGAGAGGGATCTCATTTAAATATATTTAATGTTGAAAGGTGTGGACTGAATACATGTAGACCAGTTATTTCCCATGGTGAGAGCGTTTGGGGCAAGAGGGAACAATAGGATTGAAGGTCTTCCGCTTAGAACAGAGATGTGGAGGAATTTCTTCAGACTGAAGGTGGTAAATCTGTGGAATTTGTTCCCACAGGCGTTTGTGGAGGCCGGGTCATTTGGGTGTATTTAAGGCAGAGATTGATAGGTTCTTGATTAGCCAGGGCATCAAAGGTTATGGGGAGAAGGCTGGGCAATGGGGCTGGGAGGGGAAATGGATCAAAGGGCAGGCAGACTCGATGGGCTGAATAGCATATTTCAGCTCCAATGTCTTATGGTGTTGTGGAATCTCTGGTGAAGTGGTTCTCAACCTTTTTTCTTTCCACTCACATACCACTTTAAGTAATCCTTATGCCATCGGTGCTCTGTGATTAGTAAGGGTTTGCTTAAGGTGGGATGTGGGTGGGAAGGGAAGTTTGAGAATCACTGCTCTTGACCCAATTATTACTGAAATATTTGGCTTGAGAAAAATTGTCATTGGCCCATTTCCTTTGGAGTTATGAAACTGTGAACAGAACGAGTTGATGAAAACAGTGGTTTTCAAACTTTTTCTTTCCACCCACATCCCACCTTAAGCGATCGCTTACTGAACCCAGAGCACTGATAGGGAACACTTAAAGTGGGATGTGAGTGGGAAGAAAGAGGTTGAGACCTGCTACTCTAGTGCAATCACGTCCTTCCAACAGGTTAGTGACCAGACCTGGTACGCCGGACTCCAGCTGTGACCTAATAAAAGTTTTATAAAATTGTAAAAATATCCTCCATGAACTTGTGTACTATCACCCTGGATAATGAAGGCTTTCTTAACCACTTTGTCTTCCAGTGCTGCCACCTTCCAAGATCCTGGGGCTTCTATACCAAGCTCCCTCTGATCTTCAGTTGTCTCTGGACCTCCAATATTTACTGTGTGCCCTACATTCATTAGTTCTCTAAAAGTGTGTTTCCTCACATCTGTGAGGAATACATTGCGTCTGCCTTTCACCTTCCCATTTTACCACCTGTTCAATATCACACTGAAGTAATACTGGTGGAACTCAGCTGGTCTTTCAGCATCCATAGCAGACAAAGATGTTTTGCCAACGTTTTGGGTCTGAGCCCTTCTTCAAGGATTAAGCTGAATGAGCAAATAAAAAACCCAGGAAATCTCAGAATGCAGACAATGCTGGCTGGGGGAGGACTGCAGACTCCACCAATTCCTGAGGGGCATGGTCAGTGTAGCAGTCAGCATGAAGCCTTTACAGTGCCAGTGATCAGGACCGGGGTTCGAATCAGGAAGGAGTTTGCACAGTTACCAGCCCAAAGGACCCCAAAACCCAGCAGCAATAGATATTCACCAAGACAAATGGTGACTTAAACAAAAGTTGCTTTTGATTATCTTTAAAATGAATCACTCTTGAACTTATTACTATTGACTTAACTAACCTAACTTAACCCCCTTCTAATTTTAAGCGCACATGTATGTAATGTGTGTGTAAGTTCAGAAAAGTTAATTGGTTCACAGTCCAATCTCACTTCTCATTCCTCCAACTTCACTGGTTGCAGGCAATTCTTATACGGTGCACAGAGTTTAACATTTATAAAGTTCACCAGGCTTTGATGCTCGAAAGATAAATGGTTACTCCTCAGGAAGGTTCTTGTCAGTTTTCAGAAAGAGATTTGTTGTTTGCTGGACACCCACAACTGATTCCTTTTTAATCAGCCACTTCGTGCCTTGCCAAAGAAACTTGCCCCCTCAGGGTTCTCCAGATGATAACCTCTTTCTTTCAGGTCACCACATAGTTTATTTTTGTTTCCCTTATTCCAAGTGAAACATTAGGCAGCCACTCCTCTCTTGCATGAACTACAAGGGCTTTGACCAGGCGTTCTCTCCCGACCTTTCTTAATACATGAGCATGGATTATAACTGGACGCTGGTTCTTAGAGACAGCACATTTGACTCATCCTGGCTATTCGAGCCCTATGATATAATTATCCGATTAACTCCAATTCCTGCTCTCACAAGAATGCCCTCAAAATGTTTCTCTTCAATTATTTTATCCCAGTTCCCTTAGAAAGTTACATGTTTACTTCCCAATGGTGGCAGTGTGTGGGGTCCTTGAGGCTGGAGCTGCTTTTTTCAGGGACTGCCTCTTGTGGATGTTCTCCATCAAAACTGACGGCTATGATGGCACCTCTTCCTGTCCCATGCGTTGGCACCTCCATGCCAGACTGGTCGGAATGGTCCCCACAGTCCACCCGCAGGAATCTGCGAGAGTCTTTGGCGAACTGCCATCACCCTCTATGGAGGTGTATCCTGCATTTCCTAACAGCAGAGGAGGCCATTCAGTCCACTGAGAGTCTGCCAAATCTCAGTGCTAGCCTATCAGTCTTATTTCCTCCACATTTCCCTGTGAGCTATTCTCTCATATCAGAGTCTGAGTGTAACATATTTAAACATAAATTAGTGGAAAAATAAGAGAAAGCGAGGCAGTGTCTGTGGTTTATTGCCCATTCAGAAATAGAGCATTATAGCACAGAACGCAGACCATTCAGCCCTTCTAGCTTGTGCTGACCATCATTCTGCTAGTCCCATTGACCTGCTCCCAGTCCATAACCCATCCATGTATCTATCCAATTTATTTGTAAAACACAGAGGGGAAGAAGCTGCCCTTGTTCACTGGGTGCTTGTCTTCAGTACCTCCTTCCCAATGGTAACAGAGTGAAGAGGGCATGGTGGTGGGAATCCTTGAGGGTGGAGGCTGCTTTCTTAAGTAGCCTTCGAGAGACTGGTGCCCGTGACGGTGCAGGCTGAGATCACAATGTCCTTTAACATCAGCACTGCCTCCACCAGTCTCCTCCATGTTAGAGGTACTATACTGCAGCCAAACAACCAACTAACCCACATGTTTTTGGGATGTGGGCAGAATCCAGAGCACCCAGAAGAAACCCACACAGTTGGAGAGAAAGCTCCACCCAGATGGTGGTCAGTTATGAGAGTTTATCGTCATGTACACAAGTAGAGCGAACAAATTTGAAACATTCTTACTTGATGAATTTATAGACATTGTTGAGAGATGCAGGCAACATGCTGAGTGGCGTATGAGGAAGGGGAGGCAGTGGCGCATTTTTGTGGTCATCCATGGTTGTTCACTGGAGATATTCACCCCTAAGAGCTTAAACCCACGCCTTGGTGCCAGCGAAGGGAAGGACCTCCGCCCTTCTTCAATGGCCAGCCTTGGTCATGTCCCAGACACTCTGTCTCCCTTCAATATTCCAACTCACTGTCCTGTTTACCAATTTAAAAAGCCTGCAGGGGATAGAACCAGACACACTTGTGCCATCATTTCTGTGCTGCAACATTGATCTGAGGTGACAGCCACGTTGCAGACATGTCAAGAGACTCATTTGTATTTGTGTGAATGGGCTCTTCAGATCTTGCTCTGAGCTGATTGTTGAAAAATCTTCCTATTGACATGTATGGTTCCCGGAGGGACACTGGGGTGGAATTTCCCATCCAAGTTCCACCCATTGAATCTCATGCCGTTAATTTTAGCTGACACTTTTCTTTCCTCCCTGAGCTCCGTGTGATTTTCGAGAGAAAGAAACTGACTCCCTGAGTTTCAAGATGCACACTAATCTTGTGTCGCAGCGGGAGGCACAGCTCCAATGAAAAGAGAATGGGGGATATGGGGGAGGCTTTGCTCAATCTCCAGCATTTCACCAATGTGCTCCCATTGCCCTGGTCCATGCAAGACACTGGGGATAATAGGTCAGGTGAGAGTTGACATTCCACTTGTAGACCATGAATGATATTTATGTACATAACCGCATTGTACATAAAGTCAAAGTTCAGAGGACATGCAGCCATGAGATTCCTTTTTCTTGCAGTCAGGTAGAATTTCTCCATATGACAATTACAGTACGGAAACAGGCCATCTTGGCCCCTCTAGCCCGCACTGATTTAAGTAATCTCCTCTAGTCCCACCTATCCGCTCCCTGTCCATAACCCTCCAACCCGCTCACATCCATGCACTCATCCAACCTTCTCTTAAATGACAAAATTGACCCTGCTGCAATCACCTCTTCTTGAAGGTCATTCCACTCAGCCACCACTCTCTGAGTGAATAAGCCCCCTCTCATGCTCCCCTAACCCTTAACTCATGACCCCTCGTTCCAGAGCTGCAAAGGGAAACACTGACTCAAGTTGAGAACAGTGAAGAACTGTTTTAATCTTTCTTTAGAGACCACTTTTTAAGTCACTTCCGGTTTAGCCATTGTAAAACCAGAAGTGGCATCATAGCACTCCCGACATTTTTCTCAGCTTCGTCCCCGAGGTGGAGCGGGGTTCCAGCACCATGTCAGCGTGGGCCCCTGGAACTCATGGTCGACCGGCTTTGCAGGGATGAGTCGAATGTAAAGCCCTGTCCCCGGCTGCTGCTACAACTGTAAGTTGTACTCAAAACCGAAGTAACTTGTAGAAAAGAGAAATGTAACCAAACTGACTGTGCAAGAAAGAAAAAATAAATATCTCCTATACTTGTATAAAAATCGGATTTTGTGGACAATATTGAATTCATGGTTTTGACTATGACATGGATACTACGTTTGAAAGGCTGAAATTCACAACTAGAATCCAAAAAAACCATATCAGTAGCAGAAGTCCAAATGATCTCTAAATGAATGGAGAACAAAAACGCAAAGAATTAAAGTGATAACAGAAAGTCTGCACATCATAACGCACGTCCGACCAAGCAACAAAAACTGAACACACTAGTGGCAGCGTGAAAAAAGCACGTCAGCGCCTCCACTTCCTCAGGAGTTTGTGGAGGTTTGGTATGACATGAGAAACCCTGGCAAATTTCTACAGAGGTGTGGTGGAATGTGTGTTGACCGGCTGCATCACAGTCTGGTAGGGGGACACCAATATCCCTGCAAAAGGTAGTGGACACAGCTCAGGACATCACAGGCAAAATGCTCCCCACTACTGAACACATCTAAGGGGAACACTGCCTTTAGAGAGCATCAGCAACCATCTAGGATCTACACCACCCAGCACACGCTCTGTTCTCACTGCTGCCATCAGGAAAGACTTGCAGGTGCCACAAGAGTCACACCATCAGGTTCAGGAACAGCTGCTACCTCACTCCCATCAGACTCCTCAATGACAAACTCATTTAAGGACTCTTACTTGCACACCTTATTGGCTTTATTCTCTCTGAATTGCATAGTCAGTTTGTTTACATATGTTATCCATTTACAGTTCTTTATTTGTTTACATGTGTACAGCTTTTTTACCAATAAGCGGTAATTCTGCCACTCCAGCAGGGAAACAAATCTTCGGTCTGTATGTGCTGTCATGTATGTACTCCGACAATAAACCTGAAATCTGGTGAGAGAAAGACGAAAGTCTGCAGATTCTGTGATTGAAATAAAATCTAAAGGGATTGGGGGTGGCGGTGGAGAAAGGGGGAGCTCAACGAGGATATGGGGGTGAGTAGGGAGAGATGGGGAAGGATAAGGAGTGGTGGTGCGGGGGATGGGGTGGGGGGTGAGCCTGCAGGATCCAGCAGTGGCATCAGCTGTGTGGAGGCTGGGGTTAGCTTGGGAGCTGGCGAGGGGACAAAAGTAGGTATTGGAGATGTCAGGAGCTCTGGTCTGTGGGCCAAGGTGAGAGACCAGAGGCCGACTTACACAAGATATAGGAAAGCTTCTGGATTTATGTGGCCCAAAGAAGAGTGTCAACTTCGACACGAGAAAATGTACTATTCATTAGTAAATGATGAGCAAAGCAAGAGGCCTCCAAGGAGTCTCTGAATGAGTCCAAGGTTTAGAAGAGTTACAGTTGTTGCTGAGACTGGTGGTACAAGTCCTGTGGTACCTGTTCTTCCATCGTGATGACTTCACTATTTATTAAGAATAGTTATTTCAATGTGTGTAACTACATCATGTGTACGTGCATCGTCTGCCTGTACGTGAGCTACCTCTGCTGCACCGTGAACCAGAGAAGGCTGGTTTCTTGGGTTGCACTGGTATAATCAAATGGTAAATTAACTTGAACTTCAAAACAGCAAGAAGATGCAATGAAAGTCTTAATTGCCGCAGCCTATTACGGTTGGTAAATAATCCACACCACACACAAGAAAATAAATAAAAGAAAGATAATAACGTAAAAGAGGAAGAGTGATAGATAAAACACTCGAGCCCAGCCCACGCCCCTTCACCGGGGAGCTTGGAGACGAGATACGGCATGGCAGTGAGGTGAGGTTTTTAAAAAAAAATCTAGATTTGTACAGCATGATAACAGGCCATTTCGGCTCCCAGAACGTTTTGAACGATGGGAGGGAACTGGTGCACTGCCCCTCCCTTGGGGAAAATGCACAAAGATGCAGGGAGAATTCACAAACCCCTTATGGGCAGCGTGGGATTCAAACACCCTGTCCCGATTGCTGGCACCGCAAAGGTTCACGCTAACTGCCCCACCCAGAAGAAAACAGTTGGAAGCCTTGGTGAGGTCCCATTAGCGCTCCAGTCTGCTCCTCGGCTGAACCAGTGGCTGGTCTGTTGGTCCAATCGCAGCTTGTGCATCGCAGATGTGGAATGGTAACAGATTTGCAAACTTCACCATCTTCATAGAACCATTAGATTCAAGCCAATTATGGAGAAGGATAGGACTGGGCCTGGGGTTAAGATTCTAAATTGGAGAAAGGCCAAGTATGAGGAAACGAGAAAGGATCTAGAATGCGCGGCTTGGGATAAGTTGTTTTCAGGAAAGGTCTTGCATGGTAAGTGGTGGAACTTCAAAGGTGCAATATTGAGAGCACAGAGTTGGTATGTTCCTATCAGGATTAAAGGCAAAATGAACAGGCAGAAGGAACCTTGTTTTTCAAAGGATAGTAGGGATCTGGTTCAGAAGAAGAGAGAGGTGTATAATAGGTATAGGCAACATGGGGAAAATGAGGTACTTGAGGAATATAAAATGCAAGAAAAACCTCAAGAAAGAAACTGGAAAGAGTAAAAAAAAAGAGAATTTAAGTTTGGATATGCGCATGTTGTGTACCACTTTAATTTGTAATAAACAATGTCCAGCACAAAAAGACGAGTCGTTAATCAAACTAAGAGTGAATGCCAGTCCTCATCTGAAAAAACTATATTAAGAAACATAGAAGATAGGAGCAGGAGTAGGTCATTCGACCCTTCGAGCCTGCTCCGCCATTCAACGAGATCATGGCTGATCTTAAAGTTCAGTACCCCGTCCCCGCCTTCTCTCCGTAACCTTTAATACCCTTATACTGTAGAAATATATCTAATTCCCTCTTAAATATATTTAATGAACCTGCCTCCACTGCACTCTGTGGCAATGAATTCCACAGATTCACCACCCTCTGAGTAAAGAAATTCCTCCCATTCCCAATAATTTTTAACCTTAAATGAGTCTTAAATACAATAAATTATTATAAATTATTATAAAGACATGATATTAACCCACTGTGAACAAAATGCAAATAAAAAAATTAGGTCAAGAATAGGATATGAAAAGATGGAAAGATTTACCGATAATGTTAATAGAACCAGTGAATTGAATTAAAATGAATATTTTTCCAAGAATACAATATTTGTTTCAATCATTGCCTATTCAAGTACCAGAATTTTTTTTTGAAACTTGAATAAAATAATATGTGAAAGGTAAGATGCCAAGAATTGGTTTAGAAAAATTAATGTGGAAATTTGATCAGACTACCAAATTTTATGAATTATTTTAAAGCAGCACAATTGAGGTTTTTGTGAAACTATTCTGGAGTTAATTTTATATAAATGGAATAATGAGTCATTTAAAGGAATGAAAGATTTTTCTGTATTAAAACATTTTAAACATATGGAATAGAATTCATATTGAGAGAGGAATGAAAAATGATCAATTAGCAAAAATGTTGTTAAAACAAAATCAACTTGTTCCTTTTACTTTGAATTATTTGATAATTGGTATCGTAAAGGTAAACAGAGAATAAAAGATTGTTTCCTAAGATCTTCTTTTCTTAACTTTTGATCAATTAAAAGATAAATACAATAGACATAATAATACATGTTTTGCATATTATCAATTAAAATGTATTTGAAAATGAAACTGGGAGCAGATTTGAGACTCCCTAAACAAAGAATATTTGAGTCTGTAATTGGAGATGGGACAAAATGTCTAACTTGCAAATATCTAAAAAAATGTCTATTGGAAAGCTTAAATTTCACTGACATTTGTTCAAAGCAAGCAAAATTCTTATGGATAAATAAATCTTGGTAACTTTTAATACTTGAATCTATAAAGAGATGGTGGAAAATAAGTGGTTATCTACAATGGGACTCACCAGGGAAAAAAACTACTACAACCAAAACATTTCCCAAATTGATTCCATATTCTTAGTCTATTCCTTTTTATCGTGTAATGGGCTGCTGACTGTGCCATGCCCAAAGCGGAGACCCGACACCGGGAGCCTGTGGCTCACACCGCCAGCTGAGATGGGCTACGCTCTTCAAAGTCGGCGCACGATTCAGTAGCACGCGGCTGTAGCCCCCCACTGTGATGGGCTGGGCCAGCGGCAGCCATTCGGGTGGAGCTAGGGAAACAGCCACTCCCGGGGATGAGAGGCACTCACCGATTGTCTGTTCCCTGGATAGCGCTAAACAACCAATCCCAGGAAGCAGATCATAATGACACCATTAGGGGGCATGATGACATCAGAGATGGGCTTCTGAGCCCTTTATAAGCAGAGCTGTCAGCACATTCATCCAGTGTTGAATTCACTCCCATGGTGTGTGTCTCTTCTTTGAGCATAACCTCTCCAGCGGTAGCAGCCACTGGAGTCTGATTATGAATCAGTTTAGAAAAAGATAATGGTAAATCAGAACCTAAAAGTGCCAACAATGATGTTTTCCTATAAAAATTCATTTCCATTTCTATCCAAGACAGGTGACTAATTAAATTATCTTGTTTTTATGCAGCTCTTGATCCATTTGTGTGAAAGGTGTAGGCCTCAGTAAGAAAGGCCTCACTAATCCACATGTATTGGGAATGTCCCAAATTAGGAAGATTCTGGGAAAAAAATTTTCAATCTTTATCCATGATTTTTAAGACTAAAATAGATCCATGCCACTGTCTGGCTCCATTCACGATCAGACTCTCCCTTGGTCAGTATCTCAAGAGAAGGTTTTAGCTTCTGACAACCAGATGAGGGGTGTTAATAAAGAGGAAACGATGAACTTCCACTGACTCTTGGGCAGTGGCTACTTGGTTTAACAGCATATTTAAGTATGGGGGAAAAAAATTAAATATAATATCAATGACAGTAAGTTCCAGTTTGAAAAGATATGGGTTCCATTCATAGTATATTATCATGGTTGGTGCTTTCCAGCAGATGGGCTGCTCGGGCGAAGGCCCATCCGGTTTCTGGAAGTAGTGACACGATCCAGTTTCATTGTTCCCTTTTGTCTCCTTGTTTTATATATAAGTGACCTTGATTAGAGGGGGGTGGGGGGGGGGTGGTTAGATTAGGGTTTGTTTTTTAATCTAAGTTGATTAATCGGAGTTTATATACAATGGTCCTACACTATAATATTGATTGATGTTACAGCTATTATTTGACTGCAGGGGGCTGCGAAAGCACTGGAGGTGAATCTTTGGACACCCGGTGACACGGGGGTGGGGGGGGGTGGGGGTGCTCTCCTTTGCTTCTCTCTCTCTGACTGTAAGAGGGGCTTCAGGCAATTCCTGGCAGTGGTTGATCTGCCTGCCTTACAGTGGACAAAAAAGAAATCCCATGTAATAGGGACACTGTTTCATTACTCTGATAATGAATTGTCATTGGCCCAATGCAGGGTCTGCGCGGTTGCCATGTTCATTGGCCATCTTGTGTAACGGGTCACATCCCCCCCCCCCAGAACCGACAATTGGAGCGCTGTTTGCTGTTTTCGGTGGCCTACCTCTGTGCCATGGAGGGCTGCATGCTAATGTCCAGGTGTGCTGTCTTGAGGCAGTCTTCCTTATTGCTGATATCCAGCTCACATCAACCTGTTTTGTCTGACTACTTTGTATGGGCCCTCATATGGCTGTTGAAGAGGTGTCTGGTGTGCTCCCCTCTGAACGAAAGTGTATTCACAGGACTCTAAGTCTTTGGGGACGTAGAACTTGGCCTGGCCATGCGGCAGAGGCTGTGGATCAGCTAGAGAACCCAGCTTTTCCCTCAGATTTGTTAATGAGGCCATCAGGTCCTCTGGGTCATTGGCGGTGGCCAAGAAGTCCCCTGGTATCACCAATGGTGCATCGTACATCATCTCAGCTGCTGAGGCGTTGAAGTCTACTTGCGGCACAGTGCGGATACTCAGGAGGATACAGGGTAACTTGACTGCCCAGTTCGCCCGGCACCGCTCCACCAACCTGAGGGTGATACACTGTGGTGTGGTGGAGCTGGGTACCAAGCAAGTTGACCAGCACTGCCCAGAGTCCCGAAGTGAACTGTGTACCTCAATTAGACAGTCATATGCCCCAGGACTCCAAACCTCGACACCCAGGTGTTAATCAGTACCTTGGTGCAGGTCTCAGTGGTTGTCTCGGCCAGTGGGACTGCCTCTGGCCACCTCATGGAGCTGTCAATCATGGTGAGGAGATATCACACTACACAGGAGACCAGTAGCAGCCCTACAATGTCAATATGGATGTGGCTGAACCGATGTTGTGCTAGCCTGCAAGTCTGGGGGAGGGGTGGGGGGAGGCACCTTGATGTTTCTGCATTTTGGACATCAAGCAGAGTATGTAGGTTTTGGCCCACTGACTGACCTGTTACCAGAGGCTGTGCCAAATGAACCTACTGGCCATCATTTTAACACAATTCCTGATGGCTGGGGGAGCCGGGTTGTGAACCACATTGAATACCTGCTGCCTCCACGCTGCTGGCATGATGGGGTGGGATTTGCCAGTGGAGATGTTGCAGAGGAGCGTCTGGTTACCAGGGCCAATGGCAGGACCGGAAACTGCTGTCCTGTATGCCAGGATCACAGGGTCCTCCTGCTGTGCCTTGGCCAGGGCAGAATAGTCTATTCCCTGGAACAGGGCCTGGACAGATTCAATTGCAGAGTGGGACAGTGCATTGGCCACCATGTTGGTCTTACCTGCGATGTGTTGAATGTTCGTTGGTGAACTCGGACATGTGCGAGAGGTGTTGCTGCTGCCTGGCCATCCACAGGACAAACACTTTGTGGAAGCTAAAGTCTAACAGTCCATGAAGACCCTGAATTGCCTACCTTCCAAAATATACCTGACGTGCCTGACTGCCAATAGCTCCTGGTCAAAGGGTCTGTCTGAGTTCTGGTGGCTGGTGGTGTCTGCTAAAGAAGGCTGGAGCTGCCATTGCCCTTCAATGAATTGCTCCAGTACACCTCCTACCGCTGTGCTGGAGATATCTATTGTGAGAGTGGTTGGCACCTCTGGCCTGGGGTATACCAGAAGGGTGGCATTGGTCAGTGCAATATCTTGGCCTTCTGGAATGCCTCCGAGGCCTCATTATCCCAGGTAATTTCTTTACCCTTCCCCACCATGAGCGTGAAAAGGGGGCATATGATGCGAGCCGCTGCTGGTATGAATCGATGATAAAAAAATTAATCATACCGGCAGCCTTTTTATGGTCCAGGACTGTCAAAACTCCACTCGGCCTCTACCTTCACAGACAGGGCTTTGCTCCATGCCTGTGGATCCGATGCCCCAGAAAGTCGATCATTTCCAACCCAACTGGCACTTAGTGGGGTTCGTAGTGAGCCCGAACTCCTGCAGCCAGGCGCAATAGTCACCTCAGGTGGGCCACCTGCTCTGTGTGATTGGAGCTGGTGGTGAGAATATTGTCCAAATGGATGAACACAAATGGGAGATCCCGTCCCACCGCATCTATCACCAATCCATCAGCAAGGTCTGGGTTGGGTTCTTATGTCCAAAGGGCATTCTCAGGAACTTGAATAGTCCAAAAGGGGTAATGATGGTGGTTTTGGGGATGTCAATGGTATGGACTGGGATCTGATGATAGCCCCTGATTAGGTCAACGTTTGAAAATACCCCTGCCCCATGTAAGTTAGCAGTAAAGTCTTGGATGTGGGGCACAGGGAACCTGTCGGGTGTGGTGGCCTCATTGAGGTGGTGATAGTCACCACACGGCCTCCAACCTCCTGCTGCCTTTGAAACCATGTGCAGGGGGGAGGCCCAGGGGCTGTTGGAATGCTCCACAATCCCCAGCTCTTACGTTTTTTAAAACTTCTCCTTGGCGAGGGTGAGTTTCTTGGGGGAGAGGTGATGCATCCTGACTTGGAGTGGGGGGGGGACCCTCGGTGAGGATGTGGTGCCTTACCCCATGCTTAGATTTGGTGGAGGATTACTGTAGCTCTGTGATCGAAGGGAACTCCACTAGGATCTGTGTGAATGCGTTGTCAGACTCAGTAATGGAGTCCAGGTGGGGGGCGGGTAACTTGGCTTCCCCCAGGGACGTGGTTTGAAAAGTTCTGGCATGCACCAATCACCGCCACCAGCAGGGAGTGGGCTGGCAGGAAGTCTGCTCCCAGCCCCAGCCCCAGTTGTGAATGTCCACATAAACTGGTTGCTGCCGAAGTGGAGGGGAATGGTGCAGGTGCCGAACATTCATATGGGAGTGCTGTCCGCTGCCCACAGTGCCAGGCCCGGTTTGCCATTTCGGGTGTCGTAGGGTGAGGGGGTGGGGGAGGACACCTCATTCCGGTGTTGGTGTCCACAAGGAAGCACCTTCTTGACAGAGAGACCCACACATGGAGGAGGCTGTCACGTTGGCCATTAATGACAGTTGGGCATGGCGTTTGAAAACCACTGTTTTAATCATCCCTCAGCAACTCATTCTGTGCACTGTTTCAGAACTCCAAAGGAAATGGGCAAATTACCATTTTTCTCAAGTCAAATATTTCATTTGGGTCTTGAGCAGTGATTCTCAACCTTCCCTTCCCAGCCACATCCCACATTAAGCAATCCCTTACTAATCACAGAGCATTGATAGCATAGGGGTTACTTAAAGTGGGATGTGAGTGGAAAGAAAAAGGTTGAGAACCGCTGAAATAAAAGAACTGTAAACAGATAATGAATGTAAAGAAACTGACTGTGCAATACAAAGAGAACAATAAAAATCAATAAAGTGCCCAAGTAAGAGTCTCTGATTGAGTTTGTCATTGAAGAGTCTGATGGTGGAAGGAGCCAAGTATGGCAAAATGAAACAGTGAAATTAAGGAAGATGCCATTCGAACATGGCAATTGAGTGGGTTGCATGAGGCGTCAGCGGCCCGTTCCCATAGGCTGCTGAAAAACAGGCTCTGCCAGCTAATCGTTGGTGATGGAGGGCCAACCAGCGCCCAGGGCAGCACAAACCGCACCTGCCGCCGATGCTGCAGCAAAGCAGGCCGATCCATCTGATCGCCGACAGCGGGTCATAAGGACACCAATCAGAGCCTGAAGGGGCACAGGTCACACCTGTTGGTGACGTGGGACCCTAATGTGCCTGTCCATATAAAAGAGAGTGGCCAGTAGATTAAATAATTGTCAACCACACTCCTTGCTGTGTGTGTCTAAAACCTCGAGACACACCACAGTAAATTGGAAACTGCTGTTTCCAGACTCAGCCAGCCTTTTGTGGAGAGATACCAGGATTAATGCTTCAGGCTACTGTCGATGGATAGTTCCAGAACATTCTGTTAAATTTCACTGGAATATAAATTTCCATTACTCTCTTGGCCCAAATTTGCCCTCTACCTTCTTAATATCATGACTTACAACACTTTAACACAGCCTCAGCTGGTGCAGAACAGTTTGTCATTCACCAAAGGTTACTGCACACATACACGTCTCTCTTTAAATAAGGAATCAGACGGTGATTGCATGAGTTCGTCATTTTGAAAGATACCATCAAATCCTACAGTAGCTTCTGCCGATGTAAGAGAGGAGATGAACCGACTATGTTTTGGCCCTTGATGTGTGGGCACAGTTGTTCTGCATTCTGCACAACTAGGAATGATCCGCATTGATATGGCAGCCTTTGGATCTAGTAAAACTGCCCGGGTTTGACACCATTTCAAGCAAAGTAAAACAGAGGCCTGTGGCAAGGAGATATCTTTGAAGGATTCGAGAGAGGTGGGAGGTTGATAAGGGAAAGGTGGGAATTCTTGGGGTTAGAGTCTTGAGGGGTGAAAGCTGGAGTGGTCGATGGGCAGGGATGGCAAAAGTGATGAACATTAGGAGGGTTGAGGCTCGAAAGGCTTTAAGCGCAAGAGGATGAGGATTTCAAAGTGGAGGCATTGTTGGATGGTTGATTAAGAGTTGTGGAAACCTATTCTTCTTCTCCCTTCCCTCAGGAAGAACATGCGTGAGCTTGAAAACATGGCCCTCCAGATGCAAGGAAGCATCTTCTTTCCTGCTGTGATCAGGCTCATGAATGGACCTCTCACACCGGACAATGGAGATACAAAAATAGGGGGAATTGTGGATAGTGAGGATGGTTTTTGAGGACTGCAGGAAGGATTTGGACTGTTTAGAAGAGTGGGATGAAAGGTGGCAGATGGAGTTTAATGGAGATAAGTGTGAAGTGCTTAATTTTGGGAAGAATAATTAAAATAGGACATATGCAGTGAAGGGGAGGGCATTGAGGAATGCAGAGGAACAGAGAGATCTTGGAACAATGGTTCATCATTCTTTGAAAGTGGATTCTTTGAAGGTGGTGAAGAAGGCTTTTGGTTTGCTGGCCTTTATAAATCAAAGCATAGAATATACGAGCTGGAAGGTGATGTTGAGACTGTTCAAGGCATCGGTGTGGGCAAGTTTGGAATATTGTATGCAGTTCGGGTCCCCAAATTATAGGAAGGACAATAAGGTAGAGAGGGTGCAGAGAAGATTTACTAAAATGTTGCCTGGATTGCAGTATCTAGAATAAGGAGAAAGATTGAGTAGACTGGGTCTTTATTAATTGGAGCATAGAAGGTTGAGGGTGGATTTGATAGAGGTATTTAAAATTATGAGGTGGGATAGACAGAATAGATGTGAATAGGAAACCTTGAGGGTAGGGGAGATTGGAACGAGGGGTCATAAGTTAAGGGTTAGGGGGCAGAACTTTAGAAGTAACATGAGAGGAAGTTTCTTCACTCTGAGAGTGGTGGCTGAGTGGAATGACCTTCTGGAAGAGGTGGTTACAGCAGGGTCAATTTTGTCATTTAAGAGAAGGTTGGATGAGTGCATGGATGTGAGGGGATTGGAGGGTTATGGACAGAGAGCAGGTAGGTGGGACTAGAGGAGATCACTTAAATTGGTGTGGACTAGAGGTGCCGAGATGGCCTGTTTCCAGACTATAATTGTTATATGGAACACTTTTGAGTACATTTTATGGATTTTGATGATCATGAACATCTCCTTAATTTTTCCTGGTATGTATCATTTGATTTGATGTCACCTATTTTTGTGATTTCCTGTCCTATTTTAAGTCCACTCCAAGCCTACAAAACCATGAAGTCATCGAAGATCCATTTTCTGCGTTCACCCTTGGACACTTTCCCTGGTGATCCCGGTGTAGTCAGTGGCGAGCACAGTGAAAGGTTTCGCCAGGTCATTACAACCGTGGAGAAGCGGAATCAGGGCAAGTGGAACCATTGATGCCAGACATGAGTACAGACGAAAACCAGAGGCAGAACATTTTTAGGCCGGTGGAACTAACGCAATGTGTCAGCATCTTTTTCTTTTCTTTGGCTTGGCTTCACGGATGAAGATTAATGGAGGGGTAATGTCCACGTCAGCTGCAGGCTCGTTTGTGGCTGACAAGTCCGATGCGGGACAGGCAGACATGGTTGCAGCGGTTGCAAGGGAAAATTGGTTGGTTGGGGTTGGGTGTTGGGTTTTTCCTCCTTTGTCTTTTGTCAGTGAGGTGGGCTCTGCGGTCTTCTTCAAAGGAGGTTGCTGCCCACCGAACTGTGAGGCGCCAAGATGCGCGGTTTGAGGCGATAGCAGCCCACTGGCGGTGGTCAATGTGGCAGGCACCAAGAGATTTCTTTAGGCAGTCCTTGTACCTCTTCTTTGGTGCACCTCTGTCTTGGTGTCAGCATCATTGTGCAATTAAACCAGGCTAAATTCAGTAATGTTAATATTTCTCCATGTTACAGAGTCCAGAGGACCCCAAAAACCAGCAGCAATAGATATGCACTACAACACAAAAGTAGTTTTTAATTTTATTTGAACAAAAAAACAGAATTAAACTTTAACTTATTACTTAACCTACCTAACCCACTTAATCCCTCCTTTAATACTAAGCGCAGGTGTGTGTAATGTATATTTAAACTTAGAAAAGTTATTTGGATCACAGTCCAATCTCATTGGTTGAAGGCAATTCTTGTCCTGTGCACAGAAGTTAGCATTAACAAAGTTCACCAGTCTTTGGCAAATGGTTACCCTTCAGGAGGGTTCTTTCTGGTTTTCAGAAAGAGATTCCCTTTCCAGGACATCTGCAACTGATTCCTTCTCAATCAGTCTTGCTGACGAAATTTGGCCCCTTCAGGGTTCTCCAGATGATCCTCTTTCTTTCAGGTCACCTTTCAGACAGCCAGTCTTCTCCTTTGACTAGGCAGTATTCTAAAGTTTGCCAGGTTGACCCTCTGGAACTGATTTCTGTGACTCTTTCTCTCTCACTACCTTCCTCTCTGAGAGTAAAGCTGTTCTCTCTCTGCCTGCAAAATTTACATGCTCTCCTAGGCAAGCTCTATGTCGATTCTTTGTTGCTCCTCTACAAAAGTCCTGCAAATTCTGTGTTTTAAAATGAGTGTGTGCAAGCTGCTCTAGAAATTCCTCCCAAGCCACCTCAAAATACTTTGTCACATCCAACTTCCTACATGAGGCAGCAAATCTGAAATGATCTTTGTTTTCAGGAAGCAAAACATTTGAAAAATAATTGTTGTCCAGTGTTATTGGTAAAAGATGATGGCCCTGGCCCATTTAACCACACTCTGCACTTAGAGTAACACTATACCCTGCAGGTTTATTTAAATATTGCCCTACCTGCTGTACTTAAGTACTGGTTGATTCACCTGGACAACATACAAAGCATTTCTTTGTACATGTGACAACAAGCAATGCATTTAAAAAAATACTGGTTCCACATTTATCCCACTTTCCATCCTCTCCATATTCTTATCAACTTCCCCGGATACATAGCGGGGGATAATTTACTGTGCTCACTCAATGTACTGACATGCACATCTTTGTGGAAGGGAATTGAAGCACCCAGAGGAAACCCACACAGTCACTGGGCAAACATGCAAACTTCACACAGACAGCTACAGAGATCAGGCTTGATGTTGGCCATGGAGCACATGTATCAGGGAAGAAAGTCAGGACTCATGAGAAGAAACCTTCCTTTGGATTCGTTTCTAAATGGTGGTGGGTCTGCAGCTCACAGTGGCCTCTCCAGACATGGGTGTTCCACTTCCATGGCAGTAGGTGCCATGAAGGGATGCTGAAAATGAATCAAGGACGGTCTCTGGAATGACAGGGATTGGGAAAGGCTGTGCTGGAGGCATCAATTCTGCCAAACTCCGACTCCAGTTGGTAGTGGAGAGCTCGTGGCAGCCTGGTGGCCATTGATGAACCCTCCATGTCAGGGACAGTGGTGCAATGAGTGGAGTCAGCAGTGAAGGCTGGAGTCAGTGGTACCTCAGGGCCGGAGTCAGCAGGGCAGGTGGGGTGTGGCTGTGAGGGCCATCCACATCACTGGCGGTGGTGTCATGTCAGGATGGAAGAGCAGTGAAGGGTCGAGGAGGTAGTCCGAGGGTCTGGAGTGGTTGGCCTCATGCTGGCTTTTTGGCCGGGAGTGCGGGGTACAGTGATGGCCGGTGCTGGTGCCAAGGCTCTGAGGAACTGTAGACTTAGGGGAGTTTCCCTGAAAAATATACTTGGAGGACTCTTAATACCATCTGCAGCTCGGTAATGGTGGGAAACTTCAGATGGCAGCACGGCAGAAGGCAGCAGCAGCCTCTGTACGGGAGGAACAGAAACTGCTAAGCCAGGAGTCACCTTATGCTAATTTAGACATGCTAATTTGGTCTTACTGAGCCCACGGACTGGTCTCGGTCTATAAACGTGTTCTGTTCACTGTCATTTTGCACATTCTGTTGAGTAGTTTATTTTAAAGTTCAATGTAACATTATGTTGTTAATTTTGTAACTGGGAGGCCAGTTGCTCACAGCGACCCCTTGCTTCGATGTCATTTTGCCCATTTCTATGTTTGGTCTTGTGTATAGTATTAAGTATAACAGATATATTATTATATAAATATGTTTTTAGAAGAGATAGATTGTGGGGGGTTTAGAGTGTAGGTCACAAACAAACACAAACCCTTCACAAAACAGATCTCATTTAAAATGCCAGAGTTCGGCAGAAAGTGGGACATTGAAGCACTGAGAGACTTGTCAAAGACAATAAAAACTATTTTGGAAATGCTCTGCTCAGGAACTTCAAAAGCAGGTGCAAATGAAACTATGTCTACTCAGAGGCTGATCAGATCTTTCAGAGACTGGGTCTGGAGTCCTGCAAGAAGGTTAGGCAGTTTTGCAAGCAGAGAGAGAGAAAGGACCAAACAGGTTTTTCTCTAAGAGAGAGTTTGATTTCTACAGTGGCTTTTGGAAGCTAACAGGCTTGTTAAAACCCCATTTTGAAGATGAGATGTGAGTTCAGCCTGTTGAAAAACTTGTGGTCCTTACAAGAGGAAATGGCTGGCTCGAGTGTTTCTCCTGAAATAAAGGAAACAGGAGGAACTCTGTGGTGTCCTGGAAGAAGAAGTTATAATTTGGAAAACCCATGATGGGGCAAGTTTCTTCGGCAAGACACTGAAGTGGCTGATCAGAGGGAAATTGGTTTGTGTGTGTGTCCAATGAACAATGAATCTCTCTCTGAAACCGACAAGAACCTTCCTGAGTGGTAACCAGAGCCTGGTAAAAATTTATAAATGTTAAATTCTGTGCACAGTATAAGAATTGCCTGATACTAGTGAACTTGGAGGAGTGAGAATGGACTATGAATCAAAGATCTTTCCTGAACATATTATATACACGTGCACTTCGAATTAGAAGGGGGTTAAGTTAGGTTAATAGCAATAAGTTAAAGTTTGATCCTGTTTTTATGTTCAATGAAAATTAAAAGCAAATTTTGTTTAAGTAACCATTTATCTTGATGAATTTCTATTGCTGCTGGGTTTTGGGGTCCTCTGGGCCCATCACATAAATAACTCCTTGTCCTGGAGAACTGGTTTTAACAATGACAAATAAATTCTGACTGATTGATGACCTCAGTCCCTGCTGAGCACAGGTTTCCAACATGATGCTAGAAAGCACATTAAAACAGCAGTGCCAGCAGTGATCTGCTGACTGCCCTGTGCCCAGTCAGCATGTCATCCACCAACAATGCCTTGATCACAACCGCACATCAATGTAGTGGAGAACTCTGTACACCAGATGGAAATGGAAATCAAGTGCAGAGCCATGTAAAATATCTTCAGAAATTAAATCATTCAGCTCGCACAAGAGTCACGCCACTTTATTTTTTGATTGGTTCAGGATGATGCAAGGTTCTTGGATTCTGGTGTCAGAATGTATGCATGGGTACTGACCTGTCCTCAAGGCAGGGAATTCTGGGAATCAGTCCTCCAGGGACTGATATCGAAACATCCTGGAGGTCATACTATGAGGATCGATGGTTCAATGGATTCAGTTTATGCTGACTTGTTCTATAGCAACCACCCCACCCTCCATTCTCTCTGCAATAGTTGCCCTCAAACATGTCAAGCTGCTCAAACTGTAGGCTCCTCTACAGCAGAGAGACGCAGACTAGGTGGTTGCTTTATTGAGCACCTTGGCTCGGTCCGCTGCGATAGCGTACATCTCCCAGTGGCTACTGTTATGAGCCTAGAGGACCCATAAACCCAGCAGCAACAGATATTCACCAAGGCAAATGGTTACTTAAACAAAGTTGCTTTTAATTATCTTTAAAATTAAAAACAGAATCACACTTTAACTTAACTAACCTAACTTAACCCCCTTCTAATTCTAAGTGCATGTGTATGTAATGTGTGTGTAAGTTCAGAAAAGTTATTTGGTTCATAGTCCAATCTCACTTCTCATTCCTCCAAGTTCATTGGTTGTAGGCATTTCTTATACAGGGTACTGTGCACAGAATTTAACATGTATAAAGTTCACCAGGCTTTGGTGCTTGAAAATTAAATAGTTACCGCTCAGGAAGATTCTTGTCGGTTTTTGAAGAGATTTGTTGTTCCTTTTTAATCAGCCACTTCAGTATCTTTTTGACAAAACTTGCCTCTTCAGGGTTCTCCAGATGACAACCTCTTTCTTTCAGGTCAACACAGGGTTCCTTTCTGTTACCCTTATTCCAAATGAAACATTAGACAGCCAGTCCTCTCCTCTTGCATGGACCACAAGGGCTTTTACCAGGCCGTCTTCCAAAATGGGGCTTTTCACAAGCTTGCCAGCTTGTCCTGCTCCAGTCCCAGCTGCTTCTGCTGGCTGTAACAGTGTACAAGTGGTCTCTGTGTGTGTCTCTCTCTCTTTCACTCTCTCTCTCTCTCTCTCTCTCTCTCTCTCTCTCTCTCTCTCTCTCTCTCTCTCTCTCTGATTCTCTGAGAGAAAGCCTGTTTGACTCTCTTTGCTTGCAAAATCACACAACGCTCTCAGAACACCAAGCTCTCTTCCAGACAGAAAGTGGCTCCTACAAGCTCTTTCATCTGTTGCCTTTGGTAAACAACAATCCATTAGTGAAGTCTCTTTAACACTCTTTAAAGATCTTGCAAAAGCTCTAAGGCCCCAATATGTCTT
Source organism: Narcine bancroftii (assembly GCF_036971445.1). Lineage (NCBI taxonomy): Eukaryota > Metazoa > Chordata > Chondrichthyes > Torpediniformes > Narcinidae > Narcine > Narcine bancroftii. The sequence goes on from NC_091472.1 coordinate 211,854,351, forward strand.
GCATGGGGCAGAGCTCCAATATTTTAAATAAGATCTGTTTTAAAGTTTTGTGTGTGACCTATCCTAACAAACCTTTCCCAATTTATATCCCCAAAAACATTTCTGTACACTCTGTCACACCACCCATTTCAATCCCTCATCCCATTCCCTTGCTGACATCTCTGTCCATGAAGACATGCACTGTCAGACTGAGACTGCCCGCAAATTGGAGGACCAACACCTCATCTTCTGTCCAGGCAGCCTCCAACCAGATGGCATTGACATAGACTTCTCTTGATTCCATTAGATCCCTCCCCTACCTTCTACATTCATCTCCTTTCCTCCATCTCTGTTGCTCCATCCCTTCCCTTCTCCTTCTATCTCTTTTCATAAAACCAAAATCTATTCTCACCTTTCCTCTTATCATATGAAATAACAACTTTTGTCTATTGGTCTGTACTCCTCCCACTCTCCAATCCTTCTCTCCCCAGCCTTAACATAGGAGTTAGTAATGGAGGCAGTAGTTATGGCAGCCCAGTGCTCCAATTGTAGGAAGTCAGGGACAGCATGTTTATTCCTGGTGACTACACCTGCAAAAGGTGCATCCAGCTGCAGCTCCTGACAAACCAAGTTAGGGAACTGGATGAACTTCGGATCTTAAGGGAGGCAGAGGTAGTGATAGACAGGAGTTTCAGGCTGAAAGTCACCCCTAAATGTCAGGAGACAGGTAACTGGGTGAACATCAGGAGAGGGAAGGAGAAGAGGCAGAAAGGGCAGAGCACCCCTGTGGCCATTCCCCTCAACATGTATACTGTTTTAGATACTGTTGGGGGGAGTGGTGTAGAAAACAATCTACCAGGGACAAGTTGAAGTGGTTTCATCTCCAGCACAGAGGCTGGACCCCAGCTCAGATGGGAAGGTGGGAGAAGAAGAAAGCTATGGTAATTGGGGACTCATTGGTTAGGAGAGCAGGTAAGAGTTTCTGTGGATGAGATCAAGGCTCCCAGATCATATGTTGCCTTCCAGGTGCCAGGGTCAGGGATGTCTCTGATTGTTTACAGCACTCTAGAGGGGGAGGGTGAGCTGATGGATTTCATGGTCCACATGGCGACCAATGATATAGATAGGAGTAGGGATCAGGTCCTGAATAGGGAATATAAGGGAGTTAGGAAAGACCTCATGGGTGGTGATCTCAGGATTGCTGCCTGTGCCATGTGCCAGAAAGGGTAGGAATAAGACATTGTTGCAGATGAATGTGTGGCTGAAAAGTTGGTGCTGGGGGCAGGGGTTCAGATTTGAGGATCATTGGGATCTCTTCTGGGGAAGTTCTGACCTCTACAAATAAGATGGGCTGCACCTGAATGGGAGGGGGACCAATATCCTGGTGGTTTCCTAGTGAAAGTAGACCAATATCCAGGCAGGTTTGCGAAAGCTGTTGGGGAGGGTTTAAACTAGTTTAGCAGGGGGTTGAGAATCAGAATGTGAGGGCAGAGATTAGGGTAGAGGTCAAAAGCCTCATACTATGTGTTATGAATTTGTGAGGAAGGACAGGCAGGGGACAAAACATAAATGTGGCCAGTTAGAGTGTTTGAAATGTGTCTATTTCAACGCTAGGTGTATTAGGTATAAAGAGGACGAACTTAGAGCATGGATTGTACGTGGAATGACAATGTTGTGACTGTTACTGAGACTTGGCTGGAGGAAGGGCATGATTGGCTGATGCAGGATCTGGGGTTAAGAAGGGAAATAGAAAAGGGGAAGTGGGGGGGAGGAGTAGCATTAGTGGTCAAGGATAGTATCACAGCGATAGAAAGGGAGGTCGCTGCTGGTAACAAAAAAAATGGATGAGGAGAAGGCAGTAGATGTGGTCTACATGGATTTTAGAAAGGCATTTGACAAGGTCCCCATGAGAGACTTGTTCAGAAAGTCATGAGGCACAGGATCAGTGGAACTTAGGCTGTGTGGATAAAAAATTAGCTTGTAGGAAGAAAGCAGAGAGTAGTAGTAGAAGGAGAGTATTCTATCTTGAGATTGATGACTAAGGGAGTGTCGCAGGGATCTATTCTGAGAACCCTGCTCTTTGTGATTTTTATAAAGAGCCGGAAAAGGGAACTGGGACCTGGGACAAGAGGTGGAAGGATGGGTCAGTAAGTTTGCGGTGATACGAAGGTTGGAGGAGTTGTGGATGGAGCTGAAGGTGGTCAAAATTTACAAGAGGATATAGACAGGATGCAGAGTTGGGTGGAGAAGTGGCAGATGGAGTTCAATCCAGATAAGTGTGAGGTGATGCATTTTGGAATGGAAATCTAGAAGGCTGAGTACAGGGTCAATGGTCGGTTACCCAAGTGTGTGGATGAACAGAGAGACCTTGGGGTCCAAATCCATACATCCCTCAAGGTCGTCGCACAGGTTGATAGGATAGTTAAGAAGGTTTATGGGATGCTGGGCTTCATTAATGGGGGATTGAGTTTGGGAGTAGAGAGGTCATGTTGCAACTCTACAAATCTCTGGTGAGACCGCATTTGGAGTGTTGTGTTCAGTTCTGGTCACCTCATCATAGGAAGGATGTGGAAGCAGAGGAGATTTACCAGGATGTTGCCTGGATTGGGAAACAAGTTTTATAAGGCAAGGTTAGTAGAGCTGGGACTTTTCTCTTAAGAGCAGAGAAGGATGAGAGGAGACTTGATGGAGGTCTCTAAGATTATGGAAGATATAAATAGGGTGGAGAGCCAGCACCTGTTTCCCAGGGCTGTGTCAGCAAACACCAGAGGACATATGTACAAAGGGAAGTTTAGGGTAGACATCAGGGCAAGTTTTTTACACAGGGAACTGTGGGTGCCTGGAATGCCTTCCTGGGGATGATGGTGGAGGCTGAAACTTTGGGGACAGGCACATGGATGAAAGAAAAATAGAGGGTAGGGAGGGTTTAATCCTTCATTTTAGGAAGGAATATATGGGTCGGCACAACTTTGTGGGCTGAAGGGCCTGTATTGTACTATATTATTCTATGTTCTAATTCAGATGCTTGACTTTGTTTCACTCACACCTGGAGGAAGAGTTCAGACCAAAAACATCGGTGATATATCTTTACCTTTTAAGGACACAGCAGGTCCGGCTGAGTTCCTCCAGCTGCCCACCCAGACCGGTCAGAGTGTTCCATCCTGGTATAGGGGCCCAACCAAGAGGCACAGCAGTCAGTCGATCCCATTCTTTACTCTGTTTAGAAGTTGTTTGATGCTTGTCATCAGCCTCCTCTTACAAATTACAAGGCACCTGAGAGCATTTTCCATCACATAGCCCTCTGAAGCAGAATATTGCAGATTGAGTCCCACCCCCTTAGTTTGTCCAGAACATTGAGGATGACCATTTGGACACTGGATCGAGGAAGTGTTTCACTGTTGGCCAGGTCATCATTGCACTGTTTGCATGTGCAGTTGACATTGAACATCAGCAGGTTCAAAGTGAAGTAGAGCCAGGTTTATCCATGAATTAATAGCCATTGTGAAGCTAACCTGCCATTTTACTGGTCTGAACACTGAGGCAAGGCAGCTCATTGGAATTCAAAACCAACAGAACACCTCTCAGTTAAGGGAGGTCCCACAGAATTATATTACAGTTCTGCAGCTTGCAGAAGTTCGCTCGTGCAGATTGGACACTGATCTTGTATCCAACAACAAGAAACCAGATCACAAAGTAGAGAATCATTCTTATATATCCTTGCTTTCAGTCGGAACACGCTTCACTCAGTAAAACCTCGAAAATCTCCCACCTGACTAAAAATCCTGATGGTATGGCATACAGATTTTAATTTCTGTGTTTTCTTTCTTTCACTAGGCCCACAATTTCCTTGCTCTCTTTCACCTTCCCAGGGCCCCAGTTCCCTTTTCTTCTTTAAACTCCCCAGTTCCCTTTTCCTCATTGAACTCCCCAGGGCCCCAGTTCCTTTTTCCTCTTTTATCTCCCCAAGGCCCCAGTTCCTTTTCCTCATTGAACTCCCCAGGTCCCCAGTTCCCTTGTCCTTGTTGAACTCCCCAGGGTTCCAGTTCCCTTTTCTTCTTTAAACTTCACAGGGCCCCAGTTCCCTATTCCTCTTTAAACTCCCCAGGGCCCCAGTTCCCTTTTCCTCTTTAAACTCCCCAGTACTCAAGTTCCCTTTTCGTCTTTAAACTCCTCAGGGCCCAAGTTCTCTTTTGCTCATTGAACTCCCCAGGGCCCCAGTTCCCTTTTCATCTTTAACCTGCCCAGTACTCAAGTTCCCTTTTCATCTTTAAACTCTGCAGGGCCCCAGTTCCCTTTTCCTCTTTAAACTCCCCAGGGCCCCGGTTCCCTTTTCCTCATTGAACTCCCCAGGGCCCCAGTTTTCTTTTACTGTTTAAACTCCCCAGGTCCCCAGTTCCCTTTTCCTCTTTAAACTCCCCAGGTCCCCCGTTCCCTTTTCCTCTTTAAACTCCCAGGGTCCCAGTTCTCTTTTCTTCTTTAAACACCCCAGGGCCCTAGTTCCATTTTCCTCTTTGAACTCCCCAGGTCCCCAGTTCCCTTTTCCTTGTTGAACTCCCCAAAGCCCCATTTCCTTTTTCTCATTGAACTCCCCAGGGCCCCAGTTCCCTTGTCCTTGTTGAACTCCCCAGGGCCCCCAGTTCCCTTTTCCTCATTGAACTCCCCAGGGCCCTGGTTCTCTTTTACTGTTTAAACTACCCAGGTCTCAAGTTCCCTTTTCCTCTTTAAACTCACCAGGTCCCCTGTTCCCTTTTCCTCATTGAACTCCCCAGAGCCCCAGTTCCCTTTTCATTTTTAAACTCCCCAGTACTCAAGTTCCCTTTTTGTCTTTAAACTCCCCAGGGCCCCAGTTCCCTTTTGCTCATTGAACTCCACAGGGCCCAAGTTCCCTATTCCTCTTTGAACTCCCCATCGCCCCAGATCCATTTCCATCTTTAAAGTTACTGGTTTCAGGGAAATTTTTTTTTACTATTGTTTACTTTTTTTTTACATGATTTAAAGTGTGCTGGGAATAACATCCAATCATCCGGATAATTGTGCAGACTCTGTTCATCCGACACACCAAGTGCTGGGCGCCTGGATGAACCGAGAAGTGCTGTGTGCTGATCATTGTTCGTGATCACTCGCCTTTTCTTCCTCCTGACACATGATGGCGGTAAAAGGACAGGAATTGCCTCTGATAGGAATCAAATTGCAAGGACATTCATTCCCACGTTGGGACCTTGCTCCAATGGATTTTATTCCTCATTGAACTCCCCGAAGACTGTGCATCATTTTGTTTTCCTGACCTGAATGGGAGATAGCAGCTTTTGAGGTAGTCCAGCAGCGACTGCACTTCCTCAGTAGACTGAAGTGGGCAGCTTTCTACAGGAGCTCTATTGAGAGCATCCTGGCCGGCTGCATCACAGTGTGGTACCGTTGCTGCAGAGAAATGTCAATCCACAGGACCACAAGAGTGGCGGAGAGGATCACTGAAATCTCCCTCTCCACCTCCCCCATCAATGTGATCTATTTAATTTTGTATTAAGGTACACTGCACGGTCACAGGCCATTTCAGCCCAGGAGTCCGTCCCATCTGATTTACACCCAATTAACTTACACCCCCTCCCCCCGCTACTTTCTTAAAGCCCCCAGGGAAAACCCACGCGGACTCAGGGAGAACGTTCAAAATCCTTACAGACAGCGCTGAATTCAAACCCCGGTCCCGATCGCTGGCACTGTAAAGGTGCTCTGCCCATTGTATTGCCCTGATCTACTGGGTTCGTTGTCTGAAGAGGGCGTGCATAATCATTGAGGACCCCCTCCACCCGGAATACAGCATCTTTCAGCTGCTCCCATTGGGGAAGAGATACAGGAATATCAGAGCCAGCAGCACCAGGCTGAGGAACAGCTTCTCCTCACGGGCAACGAGAATGCTGAACGACCAAAGGATCTGCTCAAACTAATCGTCCGGAAATCTCATATTCTCAAAAGAATATTTATTTGTTTATATGAATACTTGTCCTGAGTAAATATTTTTTTTTCTTTGGCTTGGCTTCGCGGACGAAGATTTATGGAGGGGGTAAAAAGTCCACGTCAGCTGCAGGCTCGTTTGTGGCTGACCAGTCCGATGCGGGACAGGCAGACACGATTGCAGCGGTTGCAAGGGAAAATTGGTTGGTTGGGGTTGGGTGTTGGGTTTTTCCTCCTTTGCCTTTTGTCAGTGAGGTGGGCTCTGCGGTCTTCTTCAAAGGAGGCTGCTGCCCGCCAAACTGTGAGGCGCCAAGATGCACGGTTTGAGGCGTTATCAGCCCACTGGCGGTGGTCAATGTGGCAGGCACCAAGAGATTTCTTTAGGCAGTCCTTGTACCTTTTCTTTGGTGCACCTCTGTCACGGTGGCCAGTGGAGAGCTCGCCATATAATACGATCTTGGGAAGGCGATGGTCCTCCATTCTGGAGACGTGACCCATCCAGCGCAGCTGGATCTTCAGCAGCGTGGACTCGATGCTGTCGACCTCTGCCATCTCGAGTACCTCGACGTTAGGGGTGTGAGCGCTCCAATGGATGTTGAGGATGGAGCGGAGACAACGCTGGTGGAAGCGTTCTAGGAGCCGTAGGTGGTGCCGGTAGAGGACCCATGATTCGGAGCCGAACAGGAGTGTGGGTATGACAACGGCTCTGTATACGCTTATCTTTGTGAGATTTTTCAGTTGGTTGTTTTTCCAGACTCTTTTGTGTAGTCTTCCAAAGGCGCTATTTGCCTTGGCGAGTCTGTTGTCTATCTCATTGTCGATCCTTGCATCTGATGAAATGGTGCAGCCGAGATAGGTAAACTGGTTGACCGTTTTGAGTTTTGTGTGCCCGATGGAGATGTGGGGGGGCTGGTAGTCATGGTGGGGAGCTGGCTGATGGAGGACCTCAGTTTTCTTCAGGCTGACTTCCAGGCCAAACATTTTGGCAGTTTCCGCAAAGCAGGACGTCAAGCGCTGAAGAGCTGGCTCTGAATGGGCAACTAAAGCGGCATCATCTGCAAAGAGTAGTTCACGGACAAGTTTCTCTTGTGTCTTGGTGTGAGCTTGCAGGCGCCTCAGATTGAAGAGACTGCCATCCGTGCGGTACCGGATGTAAACAGCGTCTTCATTGTTGGGGTCTTTCATGGCTTGGTTCAGCATCATGCTGAAGAAGATTGAAAAGAGGGTTGGTGCGAGAACACAGCCTTGCTTCACGCCATTGTTAATGGAGAAGGGTTCAGAGAGCTCATTGCTGTATCTGACCCGACCTTGTTGGTTTTCGTGCAGTTGGATAATCATGTTGAGGAACTTTGGGGGACATCCGATAACAGAGGAACCACTGACATGGTCTTTGCCCTCAGACAGCTCCAAGAAAAGTGTAGAGAACAAAACAAAGGACTCTACATCACCTTTGTTGACCTCACCAAAGCCTTCGACACCGTGAGCAGGAAAGGGCTTTGGCAAATACTAGAGCGCATGAGTAAATATAGTTTGTCTTTATCTGTATTATGTCTGGTTATGTGTCTGAGGACTGGAGAATGCTGTTTTGTAAGGTTGGACTTGTGCAGTCAGATGATAATAAACTTGACTAGACCTGGTGGAGTTCAATACAGAGCAGAACTGGTGTTGATCTCAACATTGCATCTGGAGAAGCTCTCTGAAGAATAGATCTGTACATTAAGTGCATCTGGAGGAGCACTGTTGAGCACGAATGATGGACATACATCTGGTAGCTCGTGGAGCTCGTCCAGGGGGTCAGTGCTCATTTTATAGGTGCCAGAGCACACCAAGAGAGGAGGAAATGAGATGCCCAGAATGGCCCATGAGGTTCCCGGAGCAGGCCCATGAGATGCCTGTAAAGGCCCCATGAGGTGCCTGGAGCAATGCTCCAGTGAACTCTGGCAGTACTGCCTTCCCCCACCTCGAGAGATCCCATTGTCCGTGGGTAAGATGCCAGTGCATGCCTCAATTTGCTCCACCAGCTGTGAAACTGGACGGACTGTCATCGACTGCGGATGTAACTCCAACATGCTTTCTCCATCTGATAGGAGCCACGTTTGGTCAGCCTAACTCACATGCGTGCCCGTGCTTGTGTGAGGTGTGTTCCCTCTGTGAGAGGTGGTGGTGGGGGGCGGGGGAAGGGGGGAGGGTCATAAAAAATCCCTTCTGTCATCATCTCCTTCTCTGAGTGTTGACAGAAAGTGAGTTCACCAGAAGGTTAGGCTTTATCTGCAGAATAGCATTTCCTGGTCTTAAAATATTCATTGTCCTCTTTGAGACAGCAGTCAATACCGACACAGATTAGACAAGCTTTTTAAATATAATTGTACAATTACATCCCAAAGCATGACCTCAGTGAAAAGAACATCGGGTGTTGAGGTCAGACACCTGCTCCAGGCAATTATGCCCTGACATACACATTGTTTTCATTTGAGTAAAGGGAACCGGAGGGATACTTATCGAATAACAGATACCTGGGAATGACTTGCAGACTGGAATCTAATTGATGAATTAAGGAAGTTTAAACAGAGAATATGGTGAGGGTTAATAAAATAAACCAGGTAATTAGAGGCCAGTGACCCTGACGTCAGTAGTGGGTAAATTATTGGAAGGAGTTCTGAGAGACAGGACATATGGGTATTTGGACTGTCATAGGCTGATTAAGGACAGTCTGCATGGCTTTGTGTGTAGTAGGTCTCGTCAAGTTTTTTGAGGAGATTATCAAGAAAGTTGATGAAGGAAAGGCTGTGGATGTTGTCAACATGCACTTTAGTAAAGCCTTTGACAAGGTCCCTCATGGGAGGTTAGTCAGGAAGATTCAGATGCTCGGTATTTGTGGTGAAGTAGTGAACTGGATTCGACAGTGGTTGGACGGGAGAAGCCGGAGAGTAGTGGTGGATGGTTCCTTCTCAGACTGGAGGCCTGTGACTAGTGGTGAGCCTTAGGGATCTGTGTTGGGACCATTGTGGTTTGTCGTCTATATCAACGATCTGGATGATAACATAGGAAATTAGATCAGCAAATTTGCTGATGACACAAAGATTGTTGTGGAGAGTGAGGAAGGTTTTCAAAGCTTGCAGAGGGATCTGGATTAACTGGGAGAATGGGCCAAAAACTGGCAGATGGAATTTAGAACATGGAACTTGACAGCACAGTACAGGCCTTTCAGCCCTCGATGTTGTGCTGATCTACATATTCTTCTTAAAAAAGTACTAAACCTTCCCTACCCTGTAACTCTCTATTTTTCTTTTTATCTATTTAAGACTCTCTTAAATGCCCCCAAAGTTTCAGCCTCCACACCCATCCATGGGAAGACATTCCCGGTTCCCACAACTCTCTTTGTAAAAAACTTACTCCTGACATCTCCCCTAAACTTCCCTCCCTTTACTTTGTACAGATGTCCCCTGGTGTTTGCTGATCCTGCCCTGGGAAACAGGTTCTGGCCGACCCCCCCCTATCTATGCCTCTCAGAATCTTGTAGATCTCTATCGTCTCCCCTCATCCTTCTACACTCCAAAGAGAAAAATCCCAGCTCTGCTAACCTTGCCTCATAAGATTTATTTCCCAATGCAGGTAACATCCTAGTAAATATCCTCTGCACCCTCTCCATAGCTTCCACATCCTTCCTATAATGAGGTGACCAGAACTGAACACAATATTTCCAAATGTGCTCTTATCAGAGATTTGTAGAGTGGCAACATGTCCTCTCTACTCCTGAACTCAATCCCCCATTAATGAAGCCCAGCATCCCACAGGTCTTCTTAAGTATTCTATCAACTTGTATAGCAACCTTGAGGGATGTACGGATTTGGACTCCAAGGTCCACACTTCCTCCACACTCTTAAGTAACCGACCATTAACCCTGTACTCAGCCTTCTGGCTCGTCCTTCCAAAATGCATCTTGTCTATACACCCTTGTAACCTTTGACAACCTTCAGCTCCATCCACAACTCCTCCAACCTTCGTATCATCCCAAACTTACTGACCCATCCTTCCGCCCTTTCATCCCGGTCATTTATAAAAATCACAAAAGAGCAAGGGTCCCAGAACAGATCCTTACAGCTCCTCCCCTAGTCACTGACCTCCAGGCATAATACTCTCCTTCTACTACTACTCTCAGCTTTCTACCTACAAGCCATTTTTTTTATCCACACAACCAAGGTTCGACTGATCCCATGCCTCATGACTTTCGTGAGGAGTCTCTCGTGGGGGTTCTTGTCAAATGCCTTGCTAAAATCCATGTAGACCACATCTATCGCTAACCCTCATCAATTTCTTTTGTTACCTCCTCAAAAAACTCAGGCTTATGAGGCGCGACCTTCCCTTCACAAAGCCATGTTGACTATCCTTGATTAGACAGGATTTCTCCAAATGCTCATAGATCCTATCCTGAAGTATCCTCTCCAATAGTTTGCACGCCCCTGACGTAAGACTCACTGGTCTATAATTCCCTTTTTTAAACAGGGGGACTACATTTGCCATTCTCCAATCTCTGGCACTTCCCCTATAGCTAAAGAGGACTCAAAGATCATAAGCACTGCTCTATCTATCTCTTCCCTCACTTCCCACAGCAGCCTGGGCTACATCGCATCCGGACCTGGGGACTTATCAATCTTCATCAATCTAACACTTCCTCTCCACACTGTACAGAACACAGTCCTGTTCTGTTCCAACCTCACCCTGATCTGGGTCCTTTTCTCTTGTGAATACTGAAGCAAAGTATTAATTTAGGGACCCCCCCAACCTCCTTCGCATCAGGCACATTTTGCCTCCTTTATCCTTTACTCTCGTCATCTTAAAGAAAATGTTGCAGCCGCCCTGAACATTTCATCAATCAATCATGGCCTTACTCAGGTCCCCAGTGTCACGGAATATTCCTCAGAAAGGTTAAGATCACCTTGATGAAGGTAGTTACCGCTGCTGTTCCTTGGCTTGCTATTTCATTCCTTGGTTGCACTGTGTTGGACTGGCCTTCAGTGGTGATGCCAACCTTCCATGCCAGCCGATACTGATACAGGCTCCATGGAGTGGGTTATTATTGGTGGACCATTGTGTGACCCTCCTGCCTATGTGTCACAGGTTCAGGTTTCGAAATCCAGTCCTAAGACACAATGACAGAGCTTGTGAAGCCGCTGCCTTGGGGCAGAATTCAATCCTAAATTCTAGTGGAGTTAGCACATTCTCCCTGTGATCATTTCTCTGATCTCCTCCCACATCCCAAGGACCTACAGGCAAATAGGTTAATTGCTTTAAGTAGCCCTGAGTGTGCAGGTGAGTAGTAGAACTGGACCGAAGTTGACTAGGAACTGGAATGCTATGGCCTTTACAGATACTGGGCTGGACGAAGGGCAGGATCGGCTGATGCAGGTACCTGGGTTTAGGTGTTTTAAAGGGAATAGGATAGGAGGTAAGGGGGAATGGGGTAACGTTACTGGTCAGGGATAGAAAGGGAGGATGCTGCAGAAGGAGAGCCCACTGAGTCAGTGTGGATGGAAGTCAGAAATAGGAAGGGAGCTGTCACTGTTCTGGGAGTGGTCTATAGGCCCCCAAATAGCCCTTGGGACACTAAGGAGCAGATAGGCAGGCAGATTTTGGAATGGTGTGGGTGATACGGGGTTGACAATAGACAATAGACAATAGACAATAGGAGCTGGAGTAGGCCATTTGGCCCATTGGGCCAGCACCGCCATTTTAGATCATGGCTGATCATTACCATCAGTACCCCTTTCCAGCCTTATCCCCATAACCCTTAACTCCGTTACCCACAAGAGTCTTATCTAACTCTCTTTTGAACATAGTCAGCGAATCCGCCTCTACCACCCTCTGTGGCAGAGCATTCCACAGATTCACACTTCTCTGGGTAAAAAAATGCTTTCTCATCTCCATCCTAAAGGGCCTACCCTGTATTCTTAAACTATGCCCTCTAGTCCTCGTCTCCCCCATCATTGGGAACAAGTAATCAGACTTCACCTTGTCTATCCCCCTGATGATTTTGTATACCTCAATCATGTCCCCCCTCATCCTTCTAAACTCCAATGGATACAAGTCCAGTTTTTCTAGCCTTGCTGCATATGACAACCCTGCCATCCCTGGAACTAACCTTGTAAATCTGCGCTGCACACCCTCTATAGCTAGTATGTCCTTCCTCAAGTTTGGAGACCAGAACTGGATGCAATACTCCAGGTGGGGTCTCACTAGGGCCCTGTATAACTGCAGAAGGGCGTCTCTGTTCCTATACTCCAATCCCCTCTTTATGAAAGCCAACATTCCATTTGCCTTCTTCACAGCTTTCTGAACCTGCATGCTAGCCTTCAGTGACTGGACCCTCCTTCTACAAGAGGGATAGATGGGGCTGGATTTGTCAGGTGTATACAAGAAGGATTTCTGACACAGTATGTGGACGAGAGGAGAGGCCATACTGGATCTGATACTGAGTAATGAACCTGGTCAGGTGGTGGACCTCTTGCTGGGGAAGCATTTTGGTGAGAGTGACCCATAAGGACAAAACCAGACAGAATGGAAAAGTGCTTAATTGGGGAAGGGCTATTTATGGAGGGATGAGGCAGGAACTAGCGAGAATAAATTGGAAACAAATGTTCAAGGGTGAAAGCACAGAACTTATGTGGAGGTATTTAGGGACCACTTTGTGGTGATATGTAATTACACCACTAGGTCACCAGGGGTCATCCCGGTGACCTTGTATATAAAGCAGTCCAGTGCTACAGTCTAGCCTTCCGGGTTCGTCTTGCAGAGAGACAAGGCCTCAGTGTATATATTAGTTTATTAAAGCTGTCTTATACTCGCACTGCTGGTGTGGTTATTGTCAGTACAATTTAATACACCTAGTAGTGTAATTACATATCACCACAAACTTATGCTGGATTCAGGATCGGTTTGTCCCACTGGGACAAGGAAAAGATGGTAGGAAAATGAAACCATGGCTGATGAAGCAGATGAGGCAACTAGTCAAGAGGAAGAAGGAAGCAGACTATAGATATAGGAAGCAGGAAACAGGAAGGGCTCATGAGAAATATATGGCAGCCAGGAAGGAGCTTAAGAAAGGATTTAGGAGAGTTCAAAGGGGGCATGAGAAGGTCTTGGCATGTAGGATTAAGGAGAACCCCAAGGCGTTCTGTGTGTATGTGAAGAACAGAAGGATGAAACAGAAGGATGACGAGAATGAAAGAGGGGCCACTAAAGGATAAAGGAGACAACATGAGCCTGGAGGTGGAGGAGGTTGGGGAGATCATAAATGAATACTTTGCTTCACAAGAGAAAAGGATCTTGATGAGGGTGAGATCAGAATAAAACAGGCCTGTGTGCTGGACAATGTGGAGATTAAGGAAGTGGAAGTGTTGGACCTTCTTAAAAACATTAAGATTGATGTCTCCAGGCCGAACATGATACACCCCAGGCTGCTGTGGGAAGTGAGAGAAGAGAGAGCTGGGGCACTGATTTTGGTCTTTGAGTCCTCTTTGGCTGCAGGGGAGGTGCTAGAGGATTGGAGAATGGCAAATGTAGTCCCCTTGTTTAAAAAGGGAATAGGGAGAATCCTGGGAATTATGGACCAGTGAGTCTTACGTCAGGGGTGTGTAAACTATTGGAGAGGATTCTTAAGGATAGGATCTATCAGCATTTGGAGAAGTTCAGTCAACTCAAAGATAGTCAGCATGGCTTTGTGAAGGGAAGGTAATGCCTCATGAGCCTAATTGAGGTTATTGAGGAGATAACAAAAGAAATTGATGAGGGTAGGATGATAGATGTGTTCTACATGGATTTTCGAAAGGCATTTGACAAGGTCCCCCATGAAAGACTCATCCAGAAAGTCTTGTGGCACAAAATCAGGGGAACCTTGGCTTGCAAGAAGAAAGCAGAGAGTAGTAGTGGAAGGAAAGTATTCTTCCTGGAGGTCGGTGACTAGTAAAGGATATGTTCTGGGACCCCTGCTCTTTGTGATTTTTATAAATGACCTGGATGAAGAGGCGGAAGGATGGGTCAGTATGTTTGGATATGACACGAATGTTGGAGGAGTTGCGGATAGAGCTGAAGGTTGTTGAAGGTTACAAGAGAATATAGACAGGATGCAGAATTGGGTGGAGAAGTGGCAGATGGATTTCAATCTAGATAAGTGTAAAGTGATGCATTTTGGAAGGATAAACCAGAAGGCTGAGTACAGGGTTAATGGTCAGTTATTTAAGAGTGTAGAGGAAGTGTGGACCTTGGAGTCCAAATCCGTACATCCCTCAAGGTTGCCACACAGGTTGATAGGATACTTAAGAAGGCCTATGGGATGCTGGGTTTCATTAATAGGGGGATCAAATTCAGGAGTAGAGAGGTCATGTTGCAACTCTACAAAGCTCTGGTGAGACCACACTTGGAGTATTGTCTTCGGTTCTGGTCACCTGATGTGGAAGTTATGGAGAGGGTGCAGAGGAGATTTACCAGGATGTTGCATGGATTGGGAAATAAGTCTGATGAGGCAAGGTTAGTAGAGCTGGAACTTTTCTCTTAGAAGTGGAGAAGGATGAGAGGAGACTTGATAGAGGTCTCCAAGATTATGAGAGGCATAGATAGGGTAGACAGTCAGCACCTATTTCCCAGGGCAGGATCAGCAAACACCAGAGGACATAAGTACAAAGTGAAGGGAGAGAAGTTTAGGGGAGATGTCAGGGGTAAGTTTTTTTTAAACGCTTGTGGCTTTTTCCAGGACAGGTCTGAAAGGGAAGGAGTCTGGACACAGTTTTTGATGTGAAGGATTTTGTTTACAGAAGGCAAGTGTGGGAAATGGTAACACACACACAGACACACACATGCACACACACACACACACACACACACACACACACACACACACACACACACACACACACACTCACAGACACACACAGACACACACACTCACACACACACTCACAGACACACACACTCGCACACACACTCACAGTCACACTCACTTGCTCTCACACACACACATACTCTGACACACATGGTTTCACACTCTCTCTCACACATACATACACACTCTCTCTCACACACAAACTCACACACACACTCTCTCATGCACACACACTCTCTCTCTCACACTCTCTCTCTCACACTCTCTCACACTCTCTCTCTCACACTCTCTCTCTCACACCCTCTCTCTCACACTCTCTCTCTCACACTCTCTCTCTCTCACACACACACACACACACACACACACACACACACAATGAACAAGGAAAAATCACTACAATGCCCCACCACCCCTTGACCCAGTGCAGGCATGGCTCGATGGTACAAGGGACACTAATTAAATGCTCCCAACCCTTTTAACAGTGCACATCTTACCCACAGTTTCTTCAGCACCTTTCCACATTTCTAGGCCTGGAGTGAAGCAGGGTGGCCCCAAGCTGGCAAAGAGAGAAAACAAAGAGCACATGGCACCTTTATAGTGCTGGAGAGAATAGCTCAGGTTGTTAGCATGGTCACAATAGCTCGGTGCCAGGAGAGTTCATCAAAATTACAACAGTTAAAGGCCCAAGGCTAAGTACAGGCAGGTTGGAGAGTCCAGTCCAGGTAATTTACATGGTGCAATGGGAAGGTGTGCACTAATAGGCATGGTAGAACCAAACCTTGATTGGCAGCTGGTGTGTTCCCTGACTAGGTAGGAGGCAGTACTATCATGTGATAGCCACAACCCTTCTCGATATTCATATTGTGTACAGTTTTGGGTGCCTTATTTGAGAAAAGACGTGCTGGTCTGATATACTACCAGGAATGAAAGGTTTAATATATTTATAGTAAGAAAGGAGGAAATGGAGTCAGTTGGGATAGTTAAGTGCTCCAGTTGTGGGATGTGGGAAATCAGAGACAGCACAGCTGTTTCTGACGACTACACCTGCAAAAGGAGCATCTAATTCCATATAATGAGTGACCGTGTTAGGGAGCTTGAGCTGCAGTTGGATGAACTGAGGATCATAAGGGAACCAGAGGCATTGATAAAGAAGAGTTACAGGGAGACAGTCACCTCTAGAAGGCAGGAGTCAGGGAATTGGGTGACTGTGAGGAAAGGAGGGAGAGTGCCTGTGCAGAATACCCCTGTGGAAGTGCCACTCAGCAACATGTATTCTGCATTGGATACTGCTGGGGGGAATAGCCTATCGGGGACGAATCATGGGGGTCAGGTCTCTGGCACAGGGGCTGCCCCTGAGGTTCAGAAGGGAAGGAGGGATAAGAACAGGATACTTGTAGTTGGGGACTCATTAGTCAGAGGGACAGATAGAAGGTTTGTGGGACGAGATCAGGGATCCAGGTTGATCTGTTGCCTCCCTGGTGCCAGGGTCAGGGATATCTCTGATCGAGTTCCTAGCATTCTGCAAAGGGAAGGAGAACAGCCAGAAGTCATGGTCCATGTGGGGACCAATGACTTAGTTAAAAGTGGGGATGAGGTCCTGAAACAGGATTATGTGGAATTAGGTAGGAAGTTAAAAAACAGGACCTCCAAGGTAGTAATCTCTGGATTGCTGCCCATGCCACGAGCTAGTGAGGGTAGAAAAGGAGGATGTGGAGGATTAATGCGTGGCTAAAGAGATGGTGCAGGGGGCAAGGGATAAGATTTCTGGATCATTGGGATCTCTTCTGGGGAAGGTCGGACTTGTACAAAAGGGACGGACTCCACTTGAATTGTAGGGGGACCAATGTGCTGGCAAGCAGCTTTGCTAGAGCTGTGGGGGAAGGTTTAAACTAGTTTGGCAGGGGGGGGGGGGTGGGGAACAGAGTGTGAGAGCAGTGTCAAGGGAGCATGGCTGATACCTGGAATGGCAAGAATGACTTATGAGGAAAGATTGCGCAAATTGGGATTGTACTCGCTGGAGTTTAGAAGATTGAGAGGGGATCTCATAGAGACATATAAAATTCTGGCAGGACTGGACAGAATGGATGCAGATGGGATGTTTCCAATGAATGGAAAATCCAGATCCCGGGGCCATGGTTTGAGGATAATAGGCAAACCATTTAGGACCGAGATGAGGAGGAATTTCTTTACCCAGAGGGTGGTGAATCTGTGGAATTCATTGCCACAGAGGGCAGTAGAGGCAGGTTCATTAAATATATTTAAGAGGGAATTAGATATATTTCTTCAGTATAAGGATATTAAAGGTTACGGAGAGAAGGCGGGGATGGGCTACTGAACTTTAAGAACAGCCATGATCTCGTTGAATGGCGGAGCAGGCTCGAAGGGTCGAATGACCTACTCCTGCTCCTATCTTCTATGTTTCTATGTTGCTATGTAAATAGTACCCTCAAAGCTGATACTCAGGTAGGTGGTGTGGTGAAGAAGGCATTTGGAATGTTGGCCTTCATAAATCGGAGTATTGAATTCAAGAGTAGGGAGGTTATGATAAAATTGTACAAGGCATTGGTGAGGCCAAATTTGGAGTGCTGTGTACAGTTTTGGTCACCAAATTATAGGAAAGATATAAAAAAAATAGAGAGAGTGCAGTGAAGGTTCACGAAAATATTGACAGGATTTCAAGGTTTGAATTACAGGGAAAGGTTGTACAGACTAGGGCTTTTTTCTCTGGAGCGTAGAAGATTGAGGGGGGACTTGATAGAGGTGTTTAAAGTTTTAAAAGGGACAGACAGAGTAAATATGGATAGGCTTTTTCAATTAAGAGTGGGGGAGATTCAAACTAGAGGGCATGGTTTAAGATTGAAGGGGGAAAATTATAAGGGGAACATGAGGGGAAATTTCTTTTTTTTTAAATTTTTTTATTTTTCACACCATAAATCACATTAACCATGGTACACACTTTTTCCTTTTCACACATATACAGTGCCATTTTCTCCCCCCCCCTTCCCTCCTCCCATCCCACCCTCCCTACCTCCCCCCTCCCGTCCATTTAAGGTATACAATCTAGGATACATTAAACCAGTCAGACAATGTTGTCATTCAATAAAAATACACCAGAAATTCTACTGAGTCCATTCTTTTCATTTCCTTTTCCTTCCGTTAACTTAGGTAATGATTGTCCCCGGTAGGTTTTCGCGATTGTATTTAATGTAAGGCTCCCATATTTGTTCGAATATTTCAATATTATTTCTTAAACTATATGTTATTTTTTCTAATGGAATACATTTATTCATTTCTATATACCATGGTTGTATTTTCAAATTATCTTCCAATTTCCAGGTTGACATAATACATTTTTTTGCTACGGCTAGAGCTATCTTAACAAATCTTTTTTGTGCATCCTCCAAATCAATTCCAAATTCTTTGTTTTTTATGTTACTTAGGAGGAAGATCTCTGGATTCTTTGGTATATTGTTTTCTGTTATTTTATTTAATATCTGATTTAGATCTTCCCCAAATTTTTCTACTTTCTCACATGTCCAGATTGCATGAATTGTTGTTCCCATTTCTTTTTTACATCGAAAACATCTATCAGATACTGTTGGGTCCCATTTATTTAACTTTTGAGGTGTAATGTATAGCCTGTGTATCCAGTTATATTGTATCATACGTAACCTCGTATTTATTGTATTTCTCATTGTTCCGGAGCATAACTTCTCCCATGTTTCCTTTTTTATCTTTATATTTAAATCTTGTTCCCATTTTTGTTTAGTTTTACCATTTGTTTCCTCATTCTCCTTTTCTTGCAGTTTAATATACATATTTGTTATAAATCTTTTGATTATCATTGTATCTGTAATCACATATTCAAGGTTACTTCCCTCTGGCAAACTCAAGCTGCTTCCTAATTTATCCTTCAAGTAGGATCTCAATTGGTAATATGCCAGCGCTGTATCTTGAGTTATATTGTACTTATCTTTCATTTGTTCAAAGGATAAGAATCTATTTCCTGAAAAACAATTTTCTATTCTTTTAATCCCTTTTTTTCCCATTCTCTAAAGGAAAGGTTATCTATTGTAAAAGGGAGTAACTTGTTTTGCGTCAATATTAGTTTTGGTAATTGATAATTTGTTTTATTTCTTTCAACATGAATCTTCTTCCAAATATTGAGGAGATGATGTAATACTGGAGAACTTTTATGTTGTACCAATTTTTCATCCCATTTATATAATATGTGTTCAGGTATCTTTTCCCCTATTTTATCTAATTCTAATCTCGTCCAATCTGGCTTTTCCCTTGTTTGATAAAAATCTGATAGGTATCTTAATTGTGCGGCTCTATAATAATATTTAAAGTTTGGCAGTTGTAAGCCTCCTTGTTTATACCATTCTGTTAATTTATCTAGTGCTATCCTCGGTTTCCCCCCTCTCCATAAAAATTTCCTTATTATTTTCTTTAACTCCTTGAAGAATTTCTCTGTCAGTTGTATTGGCAATGCCTGAAATAAGTATAATATCCTTGGAAAAATGTTCATTTTAATACAGTTTATCCTTCCTATTAGTGTTAGTGGTAAACCTTTCCAATGCTCTAAATCATCCTGTAATTTTTTCATTAGTGGATAATAATTGAGTTTATATAGTTGGCCGAGATTTTTGTTTATTTGTACACCTAGGTATCTTATTACTTGCATTTGCCATCTAAATGGTGATTCCTTCTTAAATTTTGAGAAATCCGCATTATTCATAGGCATTGCTTCACTTTTATTTACGTTTATCTTGTAACCCGACACTTCTCCATATTCCTTCAATTTCTTTCTTTCTTTTCTTTTTCAATCTTTTTATTATTATTATAATTTATAAACACATACAGTTCAAAGAGATATAAAAAAATACATAGTAAGTAATGAATTAATACAGAGATATTAAACAATAATATTACAGAATAAAAATATATCATAAAAAAAAATTTTTGATCAGTTTAGGGTGTGAACTATCTCTAAAAAAAAAGATATAATTAATAACAATATATGAAAAAAGAGAAAAAAAAACCCCAAAAAAGAAGAAAAAACAAATCTGAATTAAAAAAAACTTAAAAAAAAACCCTACAGATATAGCTAAACCACGCCGATCACTCCGATCTCATCTTACAGCCCAATTATCATACATAATCATAGAAAGAAAACAGAGCCAGATCAACTCACCACAAATGAAAATATTGAATAAATGGTCGCCAGGTTAACTCAAACTTAGAAGGGGATTCATAAACAGAGTTTCTAATTTTCTCTAAATTTAAACATAGTATGGTTTGGGTCTTTCTTTGGCTTGGCTTCGCGGACGAAGATTTATGGAGGGGGTAAAAAGTCCACGTTAGCTGCAGGCTCGTTTGTGGCTGACCAGTCCGATGCGGGACAGGCAGACACGATTGCAGCGGTTGCAAGGGAAAATTGGTTGGTTGGGGTTGGGTGTTGGGTTTTTCCTCCTTTGCCTTTTGTCAGTGAGGTGGGCTCTGCGGTCTTCTTCAAAGGAGGCTGCTGCCCGCCAAACTGTGAGGCGCCAAGATGCACGGTTTGAGGCGTTATCAGCCCACTGGCGGTGGTCAATGTGGCAGGCACCAAGAGATTTCTTTAGGCAGTCCTTGTACCTTTTCTTTGGTGCACCTCTGTCACGGTGGCCAGTGGAGAGCTCGCCATATAATACGATCTTGGGAAGGCGATGGTCCTCCATTCTGGAGACGTGACCCATCCAGCGCAGCTGGATCTTCAGCAGCGTGGACTCGATGCTGTCGACCTCTGCCATCTCGAGTACCTCGACGTTAGGGGTGTGAGCGCTCCAATGGATGTTGAGGATGGAGCGGAGACAACGCTGGTGGAAGCGTTCTAGGAGCCGTAGGTGGTGCCGGTAGAGGACCCATGATTCGGAGCCGAACAGGAGTGTGGGTATGACAACGGCTCTGTATACGCTTATCTACCAGCCCCCCCACATCTCCATCGGGCACACAAAACTCAAAACGGTCAACCAGTTGACCTATCTCGGCTGCACCATTTCATCAGATGCAAGGATCGACAATGAGATAGACAACAGACTCGCCAAGGCAAATAGCGCCTTTGGAAGACTACACAAAAGAGTCTGGAAAAACAACCAACTGAAAAACCTCACAAAGATAAGCGTATGGTTTGGGTAAACCATTGGAAAACAGTGGGAGGATTTACCTCTTTCCAATTTAATAGTATAGATCTTCTAGCCATTAGTGTAAGAAAAGCAATCATACGATCCGCAGGAAGAGATAAATAAGTCAAATCTATCATAGGTAATCCAAAAATTGCAGTAATGGGATGTGGTTGTAAATCAATATTCAAAACAGTAGATATAATGGAAAAAATTTCCTTCCAATAATTCTGTAAAGAGGGACAGGACCAAAACATATGTGTAAGGGAAGCTATTTCCAATTGACATTTATCACATATAGGATCGATATGAGAATAAAAGCGATGGAGTTTATCTTTAGACATATGAGCTCTATGAACAACTTTAAACTGTATTAGTGAATTTCAATTTCTTATATAATTCTTTTATTGATAGTTCTGGTTCTGTTAAGTACACTATAACATCATCCGCAAATAAACTGATTTTATATTCCTTGTCTTTTATTTTTATTCCTTTTATATTATTATCTGTTCTTATCAATTCTGCTAGTAGTTCTATAGCTAACGCAAACAATAAAGGTGATAGTGGGCATCCCTGCTGTGTTGACCTGCTTAAGTTAAATTGCTTTGATACATGTCCATTTACTGTCACTTTCGCTAATGGTCCCTTATATAATGCTTTAATCCAATTAATATACTTCTCCGGTAAACTGAATTTTTGCAATACTTTGAACAAATAATTCCATTCTACTCTGTCAAAGGCCTTCTCTGCGTCTAAAGCAACTGCTACTGTAGGTGCTTTATTCCCTTCTACTGCATGAATTAAGTTAATAAATTTACAAATATTGTCTGTTGTGCGTCTTTTTTTGATAAATCCAGTTTGGTCTAAATTTACCATTTTTGGTACATACTCTGCTAATCTGTTTGCTAATAGTTTAGCTATTATCTTATCATCTGTGTTAAGTAAAGATATTGGTCTATATGACGCTGGTGAGAGTGGATCTTTCCCTTGCTTTAGTATTACTGTAATTATTGCTGTTTTACATGAATCTGGTAAGCTTTGTGTTTTATCAATCTGGTTGATTACTTCCAGGAGGGGCGGAATTAATAAGTCTTTAAATGTTTTGTAGAATTCTATTGGGAATCCATCCTCTCCTGGTGTCTTATTATTTGGTAATTTTTTTATTATCTCTTGTATTTCTACTATTCCAAATGGCTCTGTTAATTTATTTTGTTCCTCTATTTGTAGTTTTGGTAGTTCAATTTTAGTCAGAAATTCATCTATTTCCCCTTCTTTCCCTTCGTTTTCAGTTCGGTATAATTGTTCATAGAATTCTCTAAAGTTTTCCTTAATTTCTTTTGGATTATATGTAATCTGTTTGTCTTTTTTCCTTGATGCCAATACCATTTTCTTAGCTTGTTCTGTCTTAAGCTGCCATGCTAGGATTTTGTGCATTTTTTCACCTAGTTCATAATATTTCTGTTTTGTCTTCATTATATTATTCTCCACCTTATATGTTTGTAGTGTTTCATATTTTATTTTTTTATCCGCCAATTCTCTTCTTTTAGTTGTATCTTCCTTCATTGCTAATTCTTTTTCTATATTTACTATTTCCCTTTCCAACTGCTCTGTTTCCTGATTATAGTCCTTCTTCATCTTGGTTACATAACTTATTATTTGCCCTCTAATGAATGCTTTCATTGCATCCCATAGTATAAACTTATCTTCCACTGATTCCGTATTTATTTCAAAATACGTTTTTATTTGTTTTTCAATAAATTCTCTAAAATCCTGCCTTTTAAGTAACATGGGGTTTAATCTCCATCTATACATTCTTGGAGGGATGTCTTCTAACTTTACTGTCAATATTAAGGGTGAATGGTCCGATAGTATTCTAGCTTTATATTCTGTTTTTCTTACTCTATCTTGCATACGAGCTGATAACAAAAATAGGTCTATTCTTGAGTATGTTTTATGTCTAGCCGAGTAATATGAATATTCCTTTTCCTTTGGGTGTTGTTTCCTCCATATATCCAAAAGTTGCATTTCTTCCATCGATTCAATTATAAATTTGGTTACTTTGTTCTTTCTGTTAATTTTTTTCCCAGTTTTGTCCATATTTGAATCCAAATTCAGGTTGAAGTCCCCTCCTATTAATATGTTCCCTTGTGTATCTGCTACCTTCAAAAAGATATCTTGCATAAACTTTTGATCTTCTTCGTTAGGTGAATATACATTGAGTAGATTCCAAAACTCCGAATATATCTGACATTTTATCATTGCATATCTCCCTGCTGGATCTATTATTTCCTCTTCTATTTTATATGGCACATTTTTACTAATTAATATAGCTACTCCTCTTGCTTTTGAATTATACGATGCTGCTGTTACGTGTCCTACCCAATCTCTCTTTAATTTCTTGTGCTCCAATTCAGTTAAATGTGTTTCTTGCACAAATGCTATATCAATTTTTTCTTTTTTCAGTAAATTTAGCAGTTTCTTCCTTTTAATTTGGTTATGTATTCCATTAATATTTAAAGTCATATAGTTCAACGTAGCCATTTTATACTTTGTTTATCTTCCCTTTCCATTTCTCCATCATTACCTTTCCTTCTTATCCATTTCTGTTTTCTTGTTTTGAACCCTTTATAAGACAACATTCCTAAAACATCAAACATTTTCCTTATTTTCCTATTTAAAACTTCTTTAGCCCCAATCTCCCCTTCCCCTCCTGAGTTGTCCTTTATCCCTTGTCGGACAACCACATCTCCCCTCTCCATTTGGATTTGCGAATTCACTCGCAAGCGTCAGCTGATTTTGCAGTGACCGCAACTCCTCCCCACCCAGCCCCCCCAGAAAAGATTTCACTTTTCATATGTAACAAAGGTCACTCTTATAGATCCCTCCTTATTCCCTCTATTCCATTTCCTTCCCTTATTAATTCTTGTCTATACTATCTATATTTTCCTCTTAATACGGATACATTCATGTATGCACATTATACATATACACACATATACCTCTTTACCCACATACATATAAATCGTGGTCATTTTTACTCTTATTACATATCTTCGTCTCTCTGGTTGTTTTGTAGTTGTTCTGCAAATTTCCTTGCTTCCTCTGGATCCGAGAATAGTTTTTTTTCCATAAGATCGTTTTCGATGTATTGAACTCCTTTCTCTTCTTCAGGAGTTCAAAACTTATGTGTCTTTTTAGTTCTCAGTCTTTTGTACTCTCGTTACACGTCTTCATCCCTCAGTCTATTTTGTAATTATTCTGCAAATTTTCGTGCTTCCTCTGGATCCGAGAATAGTTTTTTTTTCCATAAGATCGTTTTCGATGTATTGAACTCCTTTCTCTTCTTCAGGAGTTCAAAACTTATGTGTCTTTTTAGTTCTCAGTCTTTTGTACTCTCGTTACACGTCTTGATCCCTCAGTCTATTTTGTAATTGTTCTGCAAATTTTCGTGCTTCCTCTGGATCCGAGAATAGTCTGTTTTGCTGTCCTGGAATAAATATTTTCAATACCGCTGGATGCTTTAGTATAAATTTATACCCGTTCTTCCATAAAATCGCCTTTGCTGTATTGAACTCCTTTCTCTTCTTCAGGAGTTCAAAACTTATATCTGGATAAATGAAGATTTTTTGCCCTTTGTACTCCAGTGGCTTGTTGCCCTCTCTTACTTTTTCCATTGTCTTCTCCAGTACCTTTTCTCTTGTAGTATATCTTAGGAATTTTACTAAAATAGATCTTGGCCTTTGTTGTGGTTGTGGTTTAAAGGCCAATGCTCTATGAGCCCTTTCTTTTTCCATATCTTGCTGTAGTTCTGGACATCCTAGGATCCTGGGGATCCAATCTTTTATAAACTCTCTCATATTCTTGCATTCTTCATCTTCCTTAAGGCCCACTATCTTTATGTTATTTCCTCTGTTATAATTTTCCATTATATCTATTTTCTGAGCTAACAGTTCTTGTGTCTCTATAACTTTTTTATTAGATTCCTCTAATTCCTTTTTTAAGTCCTCTAACTCCATTTCTACTGCTGCTTCCCGCTCTTCCATCTTGTCCATTCTCTTTCCCATTTCTGTTAAGGTCATATCTATTTTATTCATTTTCTCTTCTGTATTGTTTATTCTTCTTCTTAAATCATTAAATTCTTGCGCTTGCCATTCTTTAAATGACTCCATGTATTCTTTAATAAGAGAAAGTATATCCTTTATCTTGCCTTTCCCTTCTTCTTCTATTTCACTGTACTCTTCCTCTTCTTCTTCCTCTGGGTTGGCCATCTGTTGTTTCTTTGTTGCCCTTTTCTTCTCTTCTTTCTTGTTTTCTTTGTCTTCTATGTTCTCCTCTTGCTGCAGGTGTTCTGCAGCTGTCATTGCCGGCTGTGGAGATCGACTCCCCAGCTGGTCACCCCTCCCATCGGTGTGTTTTTTTGCATGCGCGGTTGCGCACTTTTACTCGGCTCAGCGAGCCATTTTTGTAGTCCACTTTCTACCGACCTGAGGGAGCGGGTTTCTCTCTCCACCGTGGGCCTCTTCGAACAGGTAAGGCCTTCTCCTTCTTCTTCCGTTGTCTTCCCTTCCTCTCTTCTTACCGTTGATTTCGATTTTTCTTTTTTCGTCGCCATCTTCTTTCCACCTTTATATTCACTTTTCTTTAATTTTTATTTTTGTGCCTTTGTGTTTTCCTTTGTTTTTTCCGACTTTTCTGCAGAGGGCTGGAGTTCACCGTCCGGCCACTACTCCATCACGTGACTCCTCTGAGGGGAAATTTCTTTACGCAAAGGGTGGTAGGCATGTGGAATGAGCTTCCGGCAGACGTGGTTGAGGCGGGATCATTGGTTACATTTAAGGAAAGACTGGATAGTTCCATGGAGAGGAGAGGACTGGAGGGGTATGGATTGGGTGCTGGTCAGTGGGACTAGGAGGGTGGGGATTTGTTACGGCATGGACTAGTAAGGCCAAACTGGCCTGTTCTGTGCTGTAAGTGGTTATATGGTTATTTATAGGGACATTTATGAGATCTTGGAATACAGAAGAATGAAGGAGGACCTCATAGAGACATTTTGAATGCTGAAAGGCTTGGATAGAGTTGATGTGGCAAGGTTGTTTCCCACAGCAGGAGAGTTGAGAACAAATGGGTACATCTTCAGGATAAAAGGGCATCAACTTAAAACAGATGCGGAGAAATTCCTTTAGTCTGAGGGTTGTGAGTCTGTGGAACGCTGCCACAGGCGGCTGTGGAAATTATGCCATTTGCGGCACTTAAGGCAGAGATTGACAGGTTTTTGATTAGTCAGGGCGTCAAGGGTTACGGGACGAAGTCTGGGGAGTGGGGCTGAGAGGGTGAATGGATCATCTCATGGTAGAATCGCAGAGCAGACTTGTTGGGCCTATGGGCCTATTTCTGCACGTATATATCTTGTGATCTCCTTTTCCCACTACAAGGTCACCCTGGCACAGGGGGTTCTTGGGATTGTGAGAAACAGAAGTACCTTCACAGAAATTGCTCGAGACAAAAATTGAGAACAAAGAACATTTATTATACAACAATGCAAAGTTGGGTGCTTCCCCTTACCCTGGGAATACACACATACACTGGGGCTCACCCAACTTTTATACAGTTGATTTCAGTATGGAAATACCCTCCCCCTTACATTCTTCTGCCTCCTGGATGAGTTTGGCATTGGGCAATCCTGTCTGCCTACGTGCTGTTTCTGTGAACTTGGAGGACCAGGGGGTATCCTATCGGTGTCCCATCATGTAATTGTCCTATTGTCCTTATTGTCCTTCTTCACTAACCTGCCTTTGTTCCAATTCACACCTTCCCGTCTCTCAGGGTTACAACCTTCTTATATGCAGAACTTGCTAATTCTGTCTAAGGCTAGAAAACCTTATCTTATCCAAACTAACTTTACTTCCTACATTCTATTATCTATTATCTATGCTTATCTTATTAACATAACATATAACATAACAATTACAGCACGGAAACAGGCCATTAGGCCCTTCTAGTCCGCACCGAACCAAACACCCCTTTCTAATCCCACCTCCCTGCACAATGCCCATAACCCTCCATCTTCCTCTCATCCATATACCTGTCCAACCTTTTCTTAAATAATACAATTGACTCCGCCGCCACTATTTCTCCCGGAAGATCATTCCACATGGCTACCACTCTCTGAGTAAAAAAGTTCCCCCTCATGTTACCTCTAAACCGCTGCCCCTTAATTCTTAACTCATGTCCTCTTGTTTTAAACTTTCCTCCTCTTAACGGAAATAGTCTATCCACATCCATTCTGTCTATCCCTTTCATAATCTTAAATACTTCTATCAAATCCCCTCTCAACCTTCTACGCTCCAAAGAATAAAGACCCAATCTGTCCAATCTCTCCCCATACTCCAGATGCTTAAACCCAGGCAACATTCTGGTAAACCTTCTCTGCACTCTCTCCACTCTGTTTATCTTCTTTGGCTTGGCTTCGCGGACGAAGATTTATGGAGGGGGTAAAAAAGTCCATGTCAGCTGCAGGCTCGTTTGTGGCTGACCAGTCCGATGCGGGACAGGCAGACACGATTGCAGCGGTTGCAAGGGAAAATTGGTTGGTTGGGGTTGGGTGTTGGGTTTTTCCTCCTTTGCCTTTTGTCAGTGAGGTGGGCTCTGCGGTCTTCTTCAAAGGAGGCTGCTGCCCGCCAAACTGTGAGGCGCCAAGATGCACGGTTTGAGGCGTTATCAGCCCACTGGCGGTGGTCAATGTGGCAGGCACCAAGAGATTTCTTTAGGCAGTCCTTGTACCTTTTCTTTGGTGCACCTCTGTCACGGTGGCCAGTGGAGAGCTCGCCATATAATACGATCTTGGGAAGGCGATGGTCCTCCATTCTGGAGACGTGACCCATCCAGCGCAGCTGGATCTTCAGCAGCGTGGACTCGATGCTGTCGACCTCTGCCATCTCGAGTACCTCGACGTTAGGGGTGTGAGCGCTCCAATGGATGTTGAGGATGGAGCGGAGACAACGCTGGTGGAAGCGTTCTAGGAGCCGTAGGTGGTGCCGGTAGAGGACCCATGATTCGGAGCCGAACAGGAGTGTGGGTATGACAACGGCTCTGTATACGCTTATCTTTGTGAGGTTTTTCAGTTGGTTGTTTTTCCAGACTCTTTTGTGTAGTCTTCCAAAGGCGCTATTTGCCTTGGCGAGTCTGTTGTCTATCTCATTGTCGATCCTTGCATCTGATGAAATGGTGCAGCCGAGATAGGTAAACTGGTTGACCGTTTTGAGTTTTGTGTGCCCGATGGAGATGTGGGGGGGCTGGTAGTCATGGTGGGGAGCTGGCTGATGGAGGACCTCAGTTTTCTTCAGGCTGACTTCCAGGCCAAACATTTTGGCAGTTTCCGCAAAGCAGGACGTCAAGCGCTGAAGAGCTGGCTCTGAATGGGCAACTAAAGCGGCATCATCTGCAAAGAGTAGTTCACGGACAAGTTTCTCTTGTGTCTTGGTGTGAGCTTGCAGGCGCCTCAGATTGAAGAGACTGCCATCCGTGCGGTACCGGATGTAAACAGCGTCTTCATTGTTGGGGTCTTTCATGGCTTGGTTCAGCATCATGCTGAAGAAGATTGAAAAGAGGGTTGGTGCGAGAACACAGCCTTGCTTCACGCCATTGTTAATGGAGAAGGGTTCAGAGAGCTCATTGCTCCTTCCTATAATTAGGCGACCAGAACTGCACACAGAACTCCAAATTAGGCCGCACCAACGTCTTATACAATCTCAACATCACCTCCCAACTCCTATATTCCATGCAATGATTGATAAAGGCCAGCATACTAAAAGCCTTCTTCACCACCCTATTCACGTGAGTTTCTACCTTCAGGGAACGATGTACCGTCACTCCTAAATCTTTCTGCTCTTCTGTATTCCTCAATGCTGTCCCATTTACCATATATGTCCTATTCTGATTCTTCTTACCAAAATGAAGCACCTCACACTTATCAGCATTAAATTCCATCTGCCATTTTTCAGCCCACTTTTCTAAGCAGCCCAAATCCCTCTGCAATCCTTGAAAACCTTCTTCATTATCCACTATTCCACCTATCTTAGTATCGTCTGCATATTTACTAATCCAATTCACCACCCCATCATCTAGATCATTAATGTATATAACGAACAACAATGGGCCCAATACAGATCCTTGAGGCACACCACTGGTCACCGGCCTCCAACCTGACAGACAATTATCCACTACCACTCTCTGGCCTCTCCCTTTCAGCCAATGTTCAATCCATTTGACTATCTCAAAATTTATACCTAAAGACTGCACCTTCCTAACTAACCTTCCATGTGGTACCTTATCGAAGGCCTTACTGAAGTCCATATAGACAACATCCACTGCGCTACCCTCATCCACATTCCTAGTCACCTCTTCAAAAAATTCAATCAGATTGGTCAAACATGACCTTCCTCCCACAAATCCATACTGGCGAACTTGCTGATTCCGTCTAAAAGGCTAGAAGACCCTTATCTTATTCAGACTAACTCTACTTCCTACATTCTAATATCTATTCTTATCCTATTCATACTGTATTTATTCATTACACATATATCTATACTAGTTTCCTCATCTTCAAATTTTCATATCAGTTTTACTTATCTCTCACAGGATGATGCATGGATGTCCCCAGTTGTGTGTTAGTTCTGTGGGCTGGAGGAGATTTTGTACCTTGAGTGCGGGAGGTCACAGCCTCTCCTTGTATTTCTGAAGAGGCTGCTCCTTGCCTTCCGGTTTCATTTTAGCCCCCACCCTTCTTATCTTTGCCCCCCCCCTCCACAGTGAGGAGGTGGCTGGAAGGGTGGGGGTGAGGGGTGGATGCCCTGGCAACTTTGCTCCTGGGCCTGGTGAAACTCGCCGCCAGTGGGTCCTGGAAGTGAGCAGCTGAAACGATGCGCTCGCCATCTTCTGGGGTGGGGGAGTGGATATTTGATCCCAGATGTTCTACCAACGGGAATATGCATTTCTTGGAGGGGTTCTGGGCACCATGAGGATACACTGCATCCTGGATAGGAATGAAAATAATATAGTTGCCCTGCAATTAAATGTTTAGAATGATTTGATTTTGTTTGATATTGGATTAATAAAGACTTCTGAAAATAAAAAAAGGGATTCTTGGGTAGAATAATGAGGAAATTTCATGCAAACAAACAAGCTTCCCGAGCTGGACGCTGCCAGTCCTGTCGGTTTTATTTCTAGCTGAAAGGGAAGATGAGAGGGTTGTCCATAAACATGATGATGAAGGTTTATTGTCATACAGTTGAGTACAAAGCACAGGTGCAACAAAATTCTTACTCTCTACAGTCACACAGGTAAAGTACACCAATGATACTTGTAGAAATTCAGTCGGTCATGACTCTCCCTCAGGGTTGAGGGTGATGGACTTTATTCCAATAGAGCGAAGATGCCCGTGTGTGTATTTGTTTAACATGTACTTGACATTGCGCTCCAAGAAGCGCACGATACTTCAGCAATCAACCAGCCGGTTCCAGTGACATCGAAACCAACATGATCGGAGCTGATGGATTTGTTGCAGCCTTCACATTCGCTGAGTTCGGAGTAACTTCACCTGCCTGTCCCTCCTTGAGGTCTTGGTTGGATGGGGGTCCTCTGTCAGGGACCTCATCCTCGACCTTACCACCATGGGTGGCCCTACCAGACGGCATCACTCTTGGGACCACACAAGCTTCTCCACTACGACAAGGTGACAATCCACGGAGAAATTGTCAAAATTATATTAGATATGTCAGGGCACAGAAAAAGAGATCATAAATATGATTTAAATAAATAGTCCCATTTGCAATTAGCTGAAAAAAAAGGTGATACATTTGGTGTTCCTAGAGTAATTTATATGCTAGGTAACTGTGGTGCTAAGAACTGTAGCTAGAAATATTCATGACATCAAATGAGTTATGTTTGCCCACTTTCGCACCTCAGCTATCCAAATTTACTCTTAGTGGGTCTCAACCTGTTTCTTTCCACTCACATCCCACCTTAAGCAATCCCTTACTAATCACAGAGCACCGATAGCCTAGGGATTACTTAAAGTGGGATGTGAGTGGGAAGAAACAGGTTGAGAACCACTGGTGTAAATAGTAATTTCCAGAATGAGAGTGTGATTCATGTTATCTTGGATATAAGAAATATATCCAAGATGAGAAATATCTTACTTTATAATTTTACTCCAATGTAATTAAATTGTCTGACTCATCCCTTATATTTTTTTAACCTTGGTTTTTCTTTTAATACCAGACATCTGGCAACGTGGTTAGGTAAGGGGGTTTGAGTTTTTCTCCTCTACTATTTCTTCTTTCCTCTTTTTTTATATTATTAGAACTTTATTCCCAAAAATGGTATAACCTATTTAGAATATGATTCAGAATATGATATATGGAATATCTTATTTTGTTAATGTAACAGCCCGAACTGTCATATTGAACTGTACTCCCTTTTTATTTGTACTGTAGTGCGTTGTGAGAGGGTGGCTGTACAGACTGGAGACGCAGGGTGCTAGCTCGGATATCACAATGGGCTGTTTATTTAAAATCTGCGTGCTTGCTTTTCAGGCCGAGAGTCGGACCACGTGTACGTCCCACCACTTGCACCACACTGCTGCAAGTGTGCACGCCAACTTCCAGCATGGACTGGAAGAGAGGGATTTGCTCCACCATCTTTGCTGCGGCTGCCCCGCTGACTGCACGTAAAAAGCAGGGCCAGTTCGTTCTGGCACACCTGTGCATCGCCACAGTACATTCTTTATTGAAATCAATGAAAACATTTAAAAAGGATACAAGAAATCTCAATTTGCTTCACAAAGGAAGTAATAAATGAAATCTGCTATTCATTTGCCTTTATTATTGGAGGCAATGTTTTTGCTTGGAGCTAGGTCCCCTAAATAGCAAGGCCACCCCTGTACTGAAGAGTGAGACAGGAACGTGGCACAGGACATCAGGAGGACTCACTGCCTCTTCCTGCAGCATGCCAGTGGCCGTCAACTGAATTGACAGAGTACATGCAGTTAACCTGATTGCAACAGGAACTCTTACATAGGTAGATGGGTGCCAGTACCAAGAGCAGGTACCAAGAAAGATTGGCCCGGCAGTGAGCGAAAAGCTGTTACAGTGCCAGTGCCCCAGGTTTGAATCTGTTAAAGGGCTTGTATGTGCTCCTCGAGTTTGCATGGCTTTCCTCCAAGTGCTCAGGTTACCTTGCACCTTCAAAAACATTATGAGGCCTGTAGGTTAATTGAGGCATTTGGGCAGCATGGGCTCAAGATCAGAAAGGCCTATTACTGTGCTGTATCCCTAAATAAAAATTACATTTACAATGGAGGTTTATGGGATGTGAGGGAAGGAAGAGATAGATTGGCGTAGAGTAATCTAATAGGGGTTGGCATGACATTGTGGGCCGAAACAGCATAGTTAGAAAGGAAATAAAAACTGCTACACAGTGAGTTCAGAAAGATGAGCTGGAACATAGTGGCTGAGAACTGCCTGTGTTCTGCTGACCGACAATAACCTCCAATCCCTGTGATTTGGTATTAATTCCCAATCGGAAGTAATGGCCAAGAAAACAATTGGATGAGGTGGTGGAGAGATCTTTGCAGGATATGGTGAAGGAAACTTGGTAGGAGGTGGTGAAGGGATATATGTAGGAGGTGGTGAAGGGGTCATTGTAGGAGGTAGTGAAGGGATCTTTGTAGGAGGTGGTTGAGGGACCATTGTAGGAGATGGTGAAGGGGTGGTGAAGGGATATACGTAGGAGGCATTGAAGGAATCTTTGTAGGAGATGATGAAGGGATCTTTGTAGGAGGTGGTTGAGGGACCATTGTAGGAGATGGTGAAGGGGTGGTGAAGGGATATACGTAGGAGGCATTGAAGGAATCTTTGTAGGAGATGATGAAGGGATCTTTGTAGGAGGTGGTGGGGGATCATTGTAGGAGATGGTGAAGGGATCTTGGTAAGAGGTGGTGGAGGGATATATGTAGGAGGTGGTGGAGGGATCTTTGTAAGAGGTGGTGAAGGGTTGTTTGAAGGAGATGGAGATGTTTATAGGAGGTGCTGTAAATATCTTTGTAGGAAGTGGTGGGGAATCATTGTAGGAGATGGTGGAGGGATCTTTGTAGGAGGTGGCAAAGGGATCTTTGTAGGAGGTGGCAAAGGGATCTTTGTAGGAGGTGGTTAAGGGATCTTTGTAGGAGATGGTGGAAGGGTCTTTGAAGGAGGTTCTGGAAGGATCTATGTAGGAGGTTGTGGAGTGATTTTTTTTAGGTGGTTGTGGAGGTATCTTCGTAGGAGATGGTGAAGGGATGTATGTAGGAGGTGGTGGAAATATCTTGGTAGGAGGTGGTGGGGATCATTGTAGGAGGTGGTGGAGTGATATTTGTAGGTGGTGGTGAAGGGATGTTTGTAGGAGGTGGTGGAGGGAACTTTTTAAGAGGTGGTAATGGGATCTGTAGGAGGTTGTGGAAGCATCTTTGAAGAAGGTGCTGAAGGGATCTTTGTAGGAGGTTGTGGAAGGATCTTTGTAGGAAGTGTTGGAGGCATCTTTGTACGAGGGTGCAGAGATCTTTGAAGGATGTGGTTGTGGGATCTAAAGGAGGTTGTGGAGGGATCTTTGTAGGAGGTTGTGGAGTGATCTTTTTAGGTGGTTGTGGAGGAATCTTTGTAGGAGATGGTGAAGGGATGTATGTAGGAGGTGGTGGAAGTATCTTGGTAGGAGATGGTGGGGGATCATTGTAGGAGGTGGTGGAGTGATCTTTTTAGGTGGTGGAGAAGGGATGTTTGTTGGAGTTTCTGGAGGGTACTTTCCAGGATGTGGTTGAGGAATTTTTATCAGATGTGTTGAAGGGATTTTTGTAGGTGATGGTTGAGGGATCTGTGTCAGAGGTGGTGAAGGGTTAATTGTAGGAGGTGGTGGAGGGATCATTGTAGGAGGTGGGTATAATCATTTTAGGACATGGGGATATCTTTGTAGTGGTGGACAGAATATTATATGAGATGTTGGAGGGATCTTTGTAGGGGGTGCTAAAGGATCTTTGTAGGAGGTAGTGAAGGAATATTTAGGAGGTGATGAAGTGATTTTTGTAGGAGGCGGTGAAGGGATCATTGTAGGTGGTAGAGAATGGACCTTTATAGGAGGTGGTTGATGGATCTTTGCAGGAGTTGGTCGAGGGATCTTTGTAGGAGGTGGTAAAGGGATCTTTGTAGGAGATGGTGAAGGGATATATATATATATAGGAGGTAGTGAAGGGATCTTTATAGGATGTGGTTGAGGGAACATTGTAGGAGGTGGTTGAGGATCTTTGTAGGAGCTGGTGAAGGTATCTTTGAGGGTGGTGGAGGAGGAATCTTTGTAGGAGGAAGTGAGGGGATATTTGTAGGAGGTGGTGGAAGGAACATTATAGGGGTGCTGAAGGAACTTTGTAGCAGGTGGTGAGGGGTACGATGTAGAAGGTGAAGGGATCTTTGAAGGAGGTGGTGGGGAGATCTTTGTAGGAGGTGATGGAGGGATTTGTAGGAGGTGGTGGAGTGAACTTTGTAGGAGGTGGTGGAGGGATCTTTGTAGGAGGTGATGAAGGGATGTTTGTAGGAGGTGAAAGGATTTTTGTAGGAGGTGGAGAGGGGAAAATTGTAGGGGGTGGTGTAGGGATCGTTGAAGGAGACAGTGAATGGATTTTGATGAGAAGTTATGGAGGGATCATTGTACAAGGTGGTGGATGTATCTTTGAAGGAGGTGGTGAAGGGATCTTTATAGGATGTGGTCGATGGAACATTGTAGTAGGTGGTTGAGAATCTTTGTACGAGCTGGTGAGGGTATCTTTGTAGGAGGTTGAGGAGGGATCTTTGTAGGAGGAAGTGAGGGGATATTTGTAGGAGGTGGTGGAAGGAACATTATAGTAGGTGGTGAGGAATCTTTGTAGGAGGTGATGCGGGGTACTATGTGGAAGGAGAAGGGATCTTTGAAGGAAGTGGTGGAGATATCTTTGTGGAGGTGATGGAGGGATATTTGTAGGAGGTGGTGGAGGAAACTTTTTAGGAGTTGGTGGAGGGATCTTTGTAGGAAGTGGTGGAGGGATCTTTGTACGAGGTGGTGGATGGAACTTTGAAGAAGGTGGTGAAGGGATCTTTCTAGGTGGTGATGGAGAGATCTTTGTAGAAGATGGCGGATGAATCTGTGTAGGAGGTGGTGAAGGAATCATTGTAGGAAGTGGTGTAGACTTCATTGTAGGAGGTGGGGTAGAAAATTTGTAAGACATGTGGAATCTTTGTAGAAGGTGGTGAAAGGATCTTTTTAGGAGGTTGTTTGGGATCTTTTTAGGAGTTGGTGGAGAAATTCTTGCAGGATTTGGTGGAGGGATCTTTTTATGAGGTTGTTAAGGATTCTTTAGATGGTGGTTGAGGGATCTTTGTAAGACATCTTTGTGGTGAAGGGATATTTGTAGAAGGTGGTGAAGGGATCTTTGGAGGAGGTGGTGAGGGAATGTTTTTAGAGGTGATGAAGGGATTTTTGTAGGAGGTGGTGGAGGAATCTTTGTAGGAGGTGGTGGAAGGATCTTTGTAAGAGGTGGTGGAGGGTACTTTTTAGGAGTTGGTGGAGAGATCTTTGTAGGAGATGGTGGAGGGATCTTTGTAAAAGCTGGTGAACAGATCTTTTTGGTAGGTGGTGGAGAGATATTTGTAGGAGGTGGAGTAAGAATCTTTGTAAGAGGTTGTCTTGGGTAAACTTATACCTCTCATTTTGTTCATTTTAGATTGGTCACAGTGTTTGAGCTACCGAAAGAAAATAGACACACACACCGAGAGCAGTTCAGTTTATACAAGGCTTTATTACTAAATCTAAAGCTGAATTCACACTACAATATGCAAGCCCTTCCCAACTATACTTATCAACACCTGGACTGGTCCCAACTGCCGAAGCGAGGCAATGACTGCACACTTGTAGTAGGTTGTCAGGGCGCCGGTAGCAGCTTCTCCACCTCCCCTGTCCGGGACGTTGGCTGGACTCCAGAAGTTCTTCTTCTTGCTGAGAGATGTTGCCACCTCTCGGAGAGTCTCCTCTCTTCAGCAGCGGGACCTTGCCTTTTATTACCCAAAAACTGCTAACCCAAGTACCTATTCCCAGCACAGCATGAAAGTTAAGCAAGCAAGCTAGCATGCTAGGTTAATTAACGAATAACATAATTTTCAGCTTATCATTTTTAATACAATGGTTTATTCTACATCAAGGCTAGGCTCTGACAGTCTGTGACCAAAACAAGCAGGAAGATTAAATGTTCTCGGTACACAGATGTCCTTTCATCAGGTAACTGCAGCTCTGGCCCCTTGATGGAATTTTGCCTATGTCTGCTGATTCTAAAACACAATCAGGTTCTCAGCCTTGCAGAACCCAGAGCTGCAAGTTTAAAAAAAACAGGTTAGAATCTTCCATTACAGAGGTGATGGAGGGATATTCATTGGAGATTGTTATGGGATCTTTGTGGGAGGTTGTGAAAGTTCCTTTGTACGATGTGAAGGGATCTCTCAAGGGATTGGATGGAATGATTCAGGAGGTGGTATAGGAATCTTTGTAGGAGGTGGTGAAGGGATTTTGATTGAGGTTATGGAGGGACATTTGTACGAGGTGGTGGAGATATCTCTTAAGGAGGTGGTGAAGGGATATTTGAAGGAGGATGTGAAGGAATCTTTGTAGGAGGTGATGGAGGGAACTTTGTAGAAGGTGGCGGAGGGATCTGTGTAGGAGGTGGGGTTGAATCTTTGGAGGACATGGGGTTATCTTTGTAAATTGTGGTGAAAGGATCTTTGCAGGCTGTGGTTTTGGGATCTTTTTAGGAGTTTGTGGAGAGATCTTTAGGACGTGGTGGAGGGATATTTTTATGAGATGGTGGAGGGTTTTTTAGGTGGTAGTCGAGTAATCTTTGTAGGACATGGTGGTATCTTTGTAGTAGGTGGTGAAAGATATTTTATAGGAGGTGCTGGACAGAATATTGTATGAGGTGTTGGAGGGATCTTTGTCAGAGGTGGTGCAGGAATCTCTGTAGGAGGTGCTGAAGGATTTTGTAGGAAATGGTGAAGGTATATTTAGGAGGTGGTGAAGCGAATTTTGTAGGAGGTGGAGAAGGGATCATTGTAGGAGGTAGAGAATGGATCTTTATAGGAGGGGGTCGATGGATCTTTGTAGGAGGTGGTCGAGTGATCTTTGTAGGAGGTGGTGGTTGATCATTGTAGGAGATGGTGAAGGGATATTTGTAGGAGTTGGTGAAGGGATCATTGAAGGAGTTAGTGAAGGGGTCTATATAAGCTGTGGTCGAGGGAACATTGTAGGAGGTGTTTGAGGATCTTTGTAGGAGCTGGTGAGGGTAATTTTGTAGGAGGTGGAGGAGGGATCTATGTAGGAGGAAGTGAGGGGATGTTTGTAGGAGTTGGTAGAAGGAACATTATAGGGGGTGGTGAGAGATCTTTGTAGGAGGTGATGGAGGGATCTGTGTAGGAGGTGGTAGAGGGAACTTTGTAGGAGGCGGTTGAGGGATCTTTGTAGGAGGTGGTGAAATGATGATTGTAGGAGATGAAAGGATTTTTGTAGGAGGTGGAGAGGGGAAAATTGTAGGGAGTGGTAAAGGGATCGGTGTAGGAGGCAGTGAAAGGATTCTGATGGGAGTTATGGAGGGATCTTTGCACGAGGTGGTGGATGTATATTTGAAGGATTGGTGAAGGGATGTCTGTAAGGTGTGGTGAAGTATATTGGTAGGAGGTGGTGAAGGGATCTTTGTAGGTGGTAAAGGAATCTTTGTAGGACATAGTGGAGGGATCTTTGTACCAGGTGGTGGAAGGATCTTTGAAGGTGGTGGTGAAGGTATCTTTGTACGAGGTGGTTGGTGGTCTTTGTAGGAGATGGTGGAGGGTCTTTTTCGGAGCTGGTGGAGAGATCTTTGTAGGAGGTGGAGGAGGGATCTTTGTAGGAGGAAGTGAGGGGATATTAGTAGGAGTGGTTGGAGGAACATTATAGGAGGTGGTGAGGGATCTTTGTAGGAGGTGGTGAGGGGTGCTTTGTTGCAGGTAGTGGAGAGATCTTTGTAGGAATTTGTGAAGTGATATTTGTAGGAGGTGATGGAGGGATCTGAGTTGGAGATGCTGGAGCAATCTTTTTAGGAGTTGTTGGAGAGAATTTTGTAAGAGGTGGTGGAGGGATATTTTTAGGATTTGGTGGTGAGACCTTTGTAGCAGGTGGTGGAGGGTAATTTGTAGGAATTGATGAAGCGATATTTGTAGGAGATTGTGATGGGTTCTTTGTAGGAGGTAGTGAAGGGTCCTTTGTAGTATGTGATAGGGTCTCAGTGGGGTTTTGATGGAACATGGTGGTGATGGGATAGAGGAATCAGTCTAGGTGAAGGTGAAGGGATCTTTGTAGGAGGTGGTGGAGTATCTTTAGTAGGAGGAAGTGGTTGGTTGTTTGTAGGATTTGGTGAAGGGATCTTTGTTGGAGGTTCTGGAGGGTACATTGCAGGATGTGGTTGAGGGATTTTTATCAGATTTGTTGAAGGATTTTTGTAGGCAGTGGTGGAGGGATCTATTTTGGAGGTGGTGAAGGGATCATAGTAGGAGGTGATGGAGGTATCATTGTATATGGTGGGGGACAGATTATTGTAGGAGGTTGGTTAAAATCTTTGCAGGACATGGGAGTATCTTTGTATGAGGTGGTGAAACATCTTTGTAGGAGTTGGAGGACAGAATATTGTATGAGGTGTTGGAGGGATCTTTGTAAGAAGTGGTGCAGGGATCTCTGTAGGATCCAGCTTAAGAGGGATATAGTTAAGCTGGATGAGTGGGCAAAGGTCTGGCAGATGGAGTACAATGTTAGTAAGTGTGGGGTTATCCACTTTGGCAAGTTAAATAAAAGAGCTGAATATTATTTAAATGGTGAAAAACTACAGCATGCTATAGTGTAGAGGGACTTGGGAGTGCTTGTGCATGAATTACAAAAAGTTAAGTTGCAGGTGCAGCAGGTCATTAAGAAGGCAAATGGAATGTTGTCCTTCATCGCTAGAGGAATTGAATTCAGGAGTAGGGAGGTAATGTTGCAAATGTATAAGGTACTGGTGAGACTGCACCTGGAGTACTGTGTCCAGTTCTGGTCTCCATATTTGAGGAAGCATAGGAGACAGTCCAGAGGAGGTTTTCTAGGTTGATCCCTGGGATGAAGGCGTTGACTTATGATGAAAGATTAAGTCATCTCGGATTGTATTTGCTCGAGTTCAGAAGAATGAGAGGAGATCTTATAGAAACATATAGGATTATGAAGGGTATGGATAGGATAGATGTAGGAAGGTTTTTTGAGCTGGCCGGGGAAACTAAAACGAGAGGACACAGTCTCAAGATTCGGGGGAGTAGATTTAGGACAGAGATGAGGAAAAATAGTTTTTCCCAGAGAGTAGTGAATGTTTGGAATTCTCTAACCAGGGAAGTGGTTGAGGCTGCCTCATTAAACATATTTAAAATTCGGTTAGATAAATTTTTACATGATAGAGGAATTAGGGGATATGGGGAGAAGGCAGGCAGGTGGAGTTAGGTCATAAATTAGATCAGCCATGATTGTATTGAGTGGCGGAGCAGGCTCGATGGGCCATTTTTGGCCTACTCCTGTTCCAATGCGCTGAAGGATATTTGTAGGAGGTGGTGAAGGGATAATTAGGAGGTGATGAAGTATTTTATGTAGGAGGTGGTGAAGGGATCACTGTAGGAGGTGGAGAATGGACCTTTATTGGAGATGGTCGATGGATTTTTGTTGGAGGTGGTCGAAGGATCATTGCAGGAGGTGGTGAAGGGATCTTTGTAGGAGGTGGTGGGAAATGATTTTAGGAGTTGTTGAAGGGATTTTTGTAGGAGGTAGAGGGAACTTTGTAGGAGATGATGAAGGGATATTTGTAGGAGTTGGTGAAGGAATTGAATGAGGTAGTGAAGGGATCTTTATAGTGTGTGGTTGAGGCAACATGTTAGGAGCTGGTTGAGGAACTTTGTAGGATGTAATGGAGGTATCTTTGAAGGAGATGGTGAAGGGATGTATGTAATGCGTGGTGAAAGTTTATTTGTAGGAGGTTGTGAAGGGATCTTTGTAGGAGGTGGTCGAAGGATCTTTGTACCAGGTGGTGGAAGGATTTTTGAAAGAGGTGGTGAAGGGATCATTGCAAGAGGTGGTTGGGGGTCTTTGTAGTAGGTCGTGGAGGGGACTTTATAGGAGTTGGTGGAGAGATCTTTAAAGGGGGTGGTGTAGGTAATCTTTGTAGGAGGTAGTGAAGGGTCCTTTGTCGGATGTGAAGGGTTCTCTTTGGGGTTTGGATAGAACATTTTAGGAGATGATGATGGGATCTATGTTGAATGTGGTTTTGGGGTCTTTGTAAGAGGTGATTTAGGGATCTTAGTAGGACTGGTGGAGGAATCTTTTTAGGAGTTATTGGAGATAGCTATGTAGAAGTTTGTGGAGGGATCTTTGTAGCAGGCAGTGGAGGGATATTTGTAGGAATGGGTGAAGGGATATTTGTAGGAAATTGTGATGGGATCCTTGAAGGAGGTAGTGAAGCATCCTTTGTCAAACCTGAGGGGATCTCTGTGGGGTTTGGATGGAACATTTTAGGAGGTGGTGATGGGATGTTTGTATGAGGTGATGGAGTAATCAGTGTAGGTGAAGATGAAGGGATCATTGTAGGAGGTGGAGAAGGGATCTCTGTAGGAGGAAGTGAGGTGATATTTGTAGGAGGTGGTGCAAGGAACATTACAGGTGGTGATGTGGGATCTTTATAGGACGTGGTGAGGGGTACATTGTTGCAGGTGGTGGAGCGATCTTTGTAGTTAGTTATGAAGAGATATTTGTAGGAGGTGATGGAGGGGACTTTGTTGCTGGTAGTTGAGGGATCTTTGTTGGAGGTTGTGAAGGAATATTAGGAGGTGGTGATGGAGGGTTCATAGTAGGAGCTGGTGGAGGGATCTTTTTAGGAATTGTTGGAGTGCTTTTTGTCAGAGGCGGTGGAGGGATCTTTTTAGGAGGTGGTGGAGGGATTTTTTTATGAGTTGGTGGAGAGATCTTCAATGGAGGTGGTGTAGGCAATCTTAGTTGGAGTTAGTGAAGCGTCCTTTGTCGGATGTGAAGGGATATCTGTGGGGTTTGGATGGAACATTTTAGGAGGTGGTGATGGGATCTGTATTGAATGTGGTTTTGGGTTCTTTGTAGGAAGTGATGTAGGGATTTTAGTAGAACTGGTGGAGGGATCTTTTTAGGAGTTGTTGGAGAGATTTTTGTAAGAGGTGGTGGAAGGATCTCTTTAGGAGGTGGTGGAGGGATCTTTTTAGAAGTTGGTGGAGAGACATTTGTAGGAATTCATGAAGGGATCTTTGTAACAGGTGGTGGAGGGTAATTTGTAGGAATTGGTGAAGCGATATTTTTAAGAGATTGTGATGGGATCTTTGTAGGAGGTAGTGAAGAGTCCTTTGTAGTACTTGAAGGGATTTCAGTGGGGTTTGGATTGAAAATTTTAGGAAATGGTGATGGGATGTTTGTATGAGGTGATGGAGGAATCAGTGTATGCGAAGGTAAAGGGAACTTTGTAGGAGGTGGAGGAGTATCTTTAGTAGGAGGAAGTGGATGGTTTTTTTGTAGGATTTGGTGAAGGGATCTTTGTTGGAGGTTCTGGAGGGTACATTGCAGGATGTGGTTGAGGGATTTTTATCAGATTTATTGAAGGATTTTTGTAGGTGGTGGTGGAGGGATCTGTGTCAGAGGTGGTGAAGGGATCATTGTAGGAGGTGGTGGAGGTAACTTTGTATATGGCTGTGGAGGTATCATTGTAGGAGGTTGGTTAAAATCTTTGTAGGACATGGGGGTATATTTGTAGTATGTGGTGAGTGATCTTTGTAGGAGGTGGTGGACAGAATATTGTATGAGGTGGTGCAGGGATCTCTGTAGGAGGTGCTGAAGGATCTTTGAAGGAGTTGGTGAAGGGATAATTAGGAGGAGATTAAGTGATAGTTGTAGGAGGTGGTGAAGGGATCACTGTAGGAGGTGGAGAATGGTCCTTCATAGGTGGAGGTCACTGGATCTTTGTAGGAGGTGGTTGAGGGTTCTTTGCAGGAGGTGGTGAAGGGATCTTTGTAGGAGGTGGTGGGGGATGATTTTAGCAGATGGTGAAGGGATTTTAGTAATAGGTGGTGAAGGGATATACATATATATATAATATTTATATAGGAGGTGTTGAAGGGATCTTTGTAGGAGGTAGAGGGAACTTTGTAGGAGATGATGAAGGGATATTTGTAGGAGTTGGTGAAGGAATCATTGAATGAGGTAGTGAAGGGATATTTATAGGATGTGGTTCAGGGAACATTTTAGGAGGTGGCTGAGGGTCTTTGTAGGAGGTGGTAAGGATATCTTTATAGGAGGTGGAGGAGGGATATTAGTAGGAGGAAGTGAGCGGATATTTGTAAGAGGTGGTGGAAGGAACATTAAAGGGGGTGGTGATGGGATGTTTGGAGCAAGTGGTGAGGGGTACTATGCAGAAGGAGAAGTGATCTTTGAAGGAGGTGGAGGAAAGATCTTTGTAGGAGGTGATGGAGGGAACTTTGTAGGAGGTGGTGGAGGTATCGTTGAAGGAGGTGGTGAAGGGATGTTTGTAATGCGTGGTGAAAGCTTATTTGTAGGAGGTGGTGAAGGGATCTTTGAAGATGGTAAAGGGATCTTTGTAGGAGGTGGTCGAGGGATCTTTCTACCAGGTGGTGGAAGGAACTTTGAAGGAGGTGGTGAAGTGATCATTGGAAGAGGTGTTTGGGGGTCTTTGTAGTAGGTGGTGGAGGGGTCATTTTAGGAGTTTGTGGAGAGATCTTTGTAGGAGATTGTGATGGGATCTTTGTAGGAGGTAGTGAAGTATCCTTTGTCGGATGTGAGGAGATCTCTGTGGGGTTTCGATGGAACATGTTAGGAGATGGTGATGGGATGTTTGCATGAGGTGTTGGAGGAATCAGTGTAGGTGAAGTTGAAGGGATCTTTGTAGGTGGTGGAGTGACTTTAGTAGGAGGAAGTGCATGGATGTTTGTTGTATTTGGTGAAAGGATCCTTGTTGGACGCACAGGAGGGTCGCTTGCAGGATGTGGAGAGGGATTTTTATCAGATGTGTTGAAGGGATCATTGTAGGAGGTAGTGGAGGTATATTTTTATGTATTGGTGGAGTGATAAATGTGGGAGGTAGGTTAAAACCATTGTAGGACATGGGGGTATATTTGTAGTAGATGGTGAAAAATCTTTGTAGGAGGTGGTGGACATATTTTGTATGAGGTGCTGGATGGATCTTTTTAGGAGGTGGTGAAGGGATAATAAGGAGATGATGTTGATTTTTGTAGGAGGTGGTATAGGGATCAATGTCGGAGGTAGTGGAGGTATCTTTGTATGTTGTGGTGGAGGGATCATTGTATGAGGTGGGGTAAAACGTGTGTAGGACATGGGGGTATCTTTGTAGTAGGTGGTGAAAGATATTTGTAGGACTTGGTGGACAGAATATTATATGAGGTGTTGGAGGGATCTTTGTAAGAGGTGGTGCAGGTATTTCTGTAGGATCCAGCTTAAGAGGGATATAGTTAAGCTGGATGAGTGGGCAAAAGTCTGAAAAATGGAGTACAATGTTAGTAAGTGTGAGGTTATCCACTTTGGCAAGAAAAATAAAAGCTGAATATTATTTAAAGGGTGAAAAACTACAGCATGCTGTAGTTCAGAGGGACTTGGAAGTGCTTGTGCATGAATCGCAAAAAGTTAGGTTGCAGGTGCAGCAGGTCATTAAGAAGGCAAATGGAATGTTGTCCTTCATCGCTAGAGGAATTGAATTCAGTGGTAGGGAGGTAATGTTCCAACCGTATTAGGTACTGGTGAGACCGCACCTGGAGTACTGTGTCCAGTTCTGGTCTCCATATTTGAGGAAGGATATACTGGCTTTGGAGACGGTCCAGAGGAGGTTTACTAGGTTGATCCCTGGGATGAAGGTGTTGACTTATGATGAAAGATTAAATCATCTAGGATTGTATTCGCTCGAGTTCAGAAGAATGAGAGGAGATCTTATAGAAATATATAGGACTATGAAGGGTATGGATAGGATAGATGTAGGAAAGTTTTTTGAGCTGGCCAGGGAAACTAAAACGAGAGGACACAGTCTCAAGATTCGGGGGAGTAGATTTAGGACAGAGATTTGGAAAAATAGTTTTTCCCAGAGAGTAGTGAATGTTTGGATTTCTCTAACCAGGGAAGTGGTTGAGGCTGCCTCATTAAACATATTTAAAATTCAGTTAGATAA
Organism: Narcine bancroftii; assembly: GCF_036971445.1. Classification (NCBI taxonomy): domain Eukaryota; kingdom Metazoa; phylum Chordata; class Chondrichthyes; order Torpediniformes; family Narcinidae; genus Narcine; species Narcine bancroftii. The sequence goes on from NC_091472.1 coordinate 211,898,659, forward strand.
ATTTTTACATGATAGAGGAATTAGGGGATATGGGGAGAAGGCAGATAGGTGGAGTTAGGTCATAAATTAGATCAGCCAAGATTGTATTGAGTGGCGGAGCAGGCTCGATGGGCCATTTTGCCTTACTCCTGTTCCTACTTCCTATGTGCTGAAGGATATTTGTAGGAGGTAGTGAAGGGATAATTAGAAGGTGATGAAGTGTTTTATGTAGGAGGTAGTGAAGGGATCACTGCAGGAGGTGGAGAATGGACCTTTATAGGAGGTAGTCGATGGATCTTTGTTGGAGATGGTTGAGGGATCATTGCAGGAGGTGGTGAAGGGATCTTTGTAGGAGGTGGTGGGGGATGATTTTAGGAGATGGTGAAGGGATCTTGGTAAGCGGTGGTGAAGGGATATATATATAGGAGGTGTTGAAGGGAACTTTGTAGGAGGTAGAGGGAACTTTGTAGGAGATGATGAAGGGATATTTGTAGGAGCTGGTGAAGGAATTGAATGAGGTAGTGAAGGGATCTTTATAGCGTGTGGTTGAGGGAACATCTTAGGAGCTGGTTAAGGAACTTTGTAGGATGTGGTGGAGGTATCTTTGAAGGAGATGGTGAAGGGAAGTTTGTAATGCGTGGTGAAAGTTTATTTGTAGGAGGTTGTGAAGGGATCTTTGTAGGAGGCGGTCGAAGGATCTTTGTACCAGGTGGTGGAAGGATTTTTGAAAGAGGTGGTGAAGGGATAATTGCAAGAGGTGGTTGGGGGTCTTTGTAGTAGGTCATGGAGGGGACTTTATAGGAGTTGGTGGAGAGATCTTTAAAGGAGGTGGTGGAGGGATAATTGCAAGAGGTGGTTGGGGGTCTTTGTAGTAGGTCATGGAGGGGACTTTATAGGAGTTGGTGGAGAGATCTTTAAAGGAGGTGGTGGAGGGGATCTTTGTAGGAGGTAGTGAAGAGTCCTTTGTTGGATGTGAAGGGTTCACTGTGGGGTTTGGATGGAACATTTTAGGAGATGATGATGGGATCTATGTAGAATTTGGTTTTGGGGTCTTTGTAGGAGGTGATGTCGGGTTCTTAGTAGGACTGGTGGAGGGATCTTTTTAGGAGTTGTTGGAGATATCTTTGTACAAGTTTGTGGAGGGATTTTTGTAGCAGATGGTGGAGGGATATTTGTAGGAATGGGTGAAGGGTTATTTGTAGGAAATTGTGATGGGATCCTTGAAGGAGGTAGTGAAGCGTCCTTTGTCGAACGTGAGAGGATCTCTGTGGGGTTTGGATGGAACATTTTAGGTGTTGGTGATGGGATATTTGTATGAGGTGATGGAGGAATCGGTGTAGGCGAAGGTGAAGGGATCTTTGTAGGAGGTGGAGGAGTATCTTTAGTAGGAGGAAGTGGATGGTTTTTTGTAGGATTTGGTGAAGGAATCTTTGTTGGAGGTTCTGGAGGGTATATTGCATGATATGGTTGAGGGATTTTTATCAGATTTGTTGAAGGATTTTTGTAGGCGGTGGTGGAGGGATCTGTGTCGGAGGAGGTGAAGGGATCATTGTAGGAAGTGGTGGAGGTAACTTTGTATATGGTGGTGGAGGGATCTGTAGAAGGTCACGTAAAATCTTTGTAGGGCATGAGGATATCTTTGTAATAGGTGGTGAGAGATCTTTGTAGGAGGTGGTGGACAGAATATTATATGAGGTGTTGGAAGGATCTTTGTAGGAGGTGTTGCAGGGATCTCTGTAGGAGGAGCTAAGGATCTTTGTAGGAGATGGTGAAGGGATAATTAGGAGGTGGTGGAGGTATCTTTGTATATGGTGGTGGAGGGATCATTGTAGGAGGTTGGTTAAAATCTTTGTAGGACATGAGGGTATCTTTTTAGTAGGTGGTGAAAGATCTTTGTAGGAGGTGGTGGACAGAATATTGTATGAGGTGATGGAGGGATCTCTGTAGGAGATGCTGAAGGATCTTTGAAGGAGTTGATGAAGGGATAATTAGGAGGAGATGAAGTGAGTTTTGCAGGAGGTGGTGAATAGATCACTGTAGGAGGCGGAGAATGGTCCTTCATAGGAGGAGGTCAATGGATCTTTGTAGGAGGTGGTCGAGGGTTCTTTGCAGGAGGTGGTGAAGGGATTTTGTAGGAGGTGGTGGAGGATGATTTTAGGAAATGGTGAAGGGATCTTAGTAATAGGTGGTGAAAGGATATATATAGGAGGTGTTGAGATCTTTGTAGGAGGTAGAGGGATCTTTGTAGGAGATGATGAAGGGATATTTTTAGAAGGTGAAGGAATCATTGAATGAGGTAGTGAAGGGATATTTATAGGATGTGGTTCAGGGAACATTTTAGGAGGTGGCTGAGGGTCTTTGTAGGAGGTGGTGAGGAGATCTTTATAGGCAGTGGAGGAGGGATATTTGTAGGAGTAAGTGAGCAGATATTTGTAGGAGGTGGTGGAAGGAACATTAAAGGGGGTGGTGATGGGATGTTTGTAGCAAGTGGTGAGGGGTACTATGCAGAATGAGAAGTGATCTTTGAAGGTGATGGTGATGGCAACTGTAGGAGCTGGTGGAGGTTTCTTTCAAGGAGATGGTGAAGCGATCTTGGTAAGAGGTGGTGAAGGGATATATATAGGAGGTGTTGAAGGGATTTTTGTAGGAGGTAGAGGAAACTTTGTAGGAGATGATGAAGGGATATTTGTAGGAGTTGGTGAAGGAATTGAATGAGGTAGTGAAGGGATCTTTATAGGGTGTGGTTGAAGGAACATTTTAGGAGGTGGTTGACGAGCTTTGTAGGATGTGGTTGAGGTATCTTTGAAGGAGATGGTGAAGGGATGTTTGTAATGCGTGGTGAAAGTTTATTCATAGGAGGTTGTGAATGGATCTTTGTAGGTGGTAAAGGGATCTTTGTAGGAGTGATCGAAGGATCTTTGTACCATGTGGTGGGAGGATTTTTGAAGGAAGTGGTGAAGGGATCATTGCAAGAGTTGGTTGGGGATCTTTGTAGTAGGTCATGGAGGGGACTGTATAGGAGTTGGTGGAGAGATCTTTAAAGGAGGTGGTGGAGGGGATCTTTGTTGGAGGTAGTGAAGAGTCCTTTCTCGGATGTGAAGGGATTTCTGTGGAGTTTGGATGGAACATTTTAGGAGGTGGTGATGGGATCTATAGAATGTGGTTTTGGGGTCTTTGTAGGAAGTGATGTAGGGATTTTAGTAGAACTGGTGGAGGGATCTTTTTAGGAGTTGTTGGAGATATCTTTGTACAAGTTTGTGGAGGGAGCTTTGTAGCAGGTGGTGGAGGGATATTTGTAGGAATTGGTTAAGGGATATTTGTAAGGGATTGTAATGGGATACTTATAGAAAGAAGTGAAGTCTCCTTCGTCGGACATGAGGGGATCTCTGTGGGGTTTGGATGGAACATTTTCGGAGGTGGTGGTGGGATGTTTGTATGAGGTGATGGCGGAATCAGTGGAGGTGAAGGGATCTTTGTAGGAGGTGGAGGAGAGATCCTTTTAGGAGGAAGTGAGGGGATATTTGTAGGATGTGGGGGAAGGAATATTGTCGGAGGTGGTGTGGAAAATTTGTAGGACGTGGTGAGGGGTACTTTGTTGCAGGTGATGGAGAGATCTTTGTAGTTAGTTATGAAGTGATATTTGTAGGAGGTGATGGAGGGGACTTTGTTGCAGGTAGTTGAGGAATCTTTATTGGAGTTTGTGAAGGGATATTAGGAGGAGGTGATAGAGGGTTCGTAGTAGGAGCTGGTGGAAGTATCTTTTTAGGAGTTGTTGGAGAGGTTTCTGTAAGAGGAGGTGGAGTGATCTATTTAGGAGGTGGTGGAGGGGTCTTTTTAGGAGTTGGTGGAGAGATCTTTGTAGGAGGTGATGGAGGGGATTTTTGTAGGAGGTAGTGAAGGGTCCTGTGTTGGACATGAAGGGATCTCAGTGGGGTTTGGATGAAACATTTTAGGAGGAGGTGATGGGATCTATGTAGAATTTGGTTTTGTGGTCTTTGTAGGAGGTGATGTAGTGATTTTAGTAGGACTGGTGGAGGGATCTTTTTAGGAGGTGGTGAAGGGATAATTAGGAGGTGATGTTAATTTTTGTAGGAGGTGGTGAAGCGTCCTTTGTCGGATTTGAGGAAATCTCTGTGGGGTTTCAATGGAACATGTTACGAGATGGTGATGGGATGCTTGTATATGATGATGGAGGAATCAGTGTAGGCGAAGGTGAAGGGATTTTTGTAGGAGGTGCTGGAGTGACTTTAGTAGGAGGAAGTGCATGGATGTTTGTTGTGTTTGGTGAAAGGATCTTTGTTGGATGCTCAGGAGGGTCGCTTGCAGGATGTGGAGAGGGATTTTTATCAAATGTGTTGAAGGGATTGTTGTAGGCGATGGTGGAGGGATCTGTGTTGTAGGTGGTGAAGGGATCAATGTTGGAGCTGGTGGAGATATCTGTATGTGGTGGTGGAAGGATCATTGTAGGAGGTGGGATAAAATCTTTGTAGGAACTGGGGGTATTTTTGTATTAGGTGGTGAAAGATCTTTGTTGGAGGTAGTGGACAGAATATTGTATGTGGTGTTGGCGGGATCTTTGTAGGAGGTGGTGCAGTGTTTTCTGTAGGAGGTGCTGAAGGATCTTATAGGACTTTGTGAAGGGATAATTAGCAGGTGATGAAGTGATTTTTGTTGGAGGTGGTGAAGGGATCATTGTAGGAGGTGGAGAATGGACCTTTATAGGAGGTGGTCAATGGATCATTATAGGAGGTGGTCGAGGGATCTTTGCAGGAGGAGGTAAAAGGATCTTTGTAGGAGGTGGTGGGGGATCATTGTAGGAGATGGTGAAGTGATCTTGATAAGAGGTGGTGAAGGGATATATATAGGAGGTGCTGAAGGGATCTTTGTAGGAGATAGAGGGAACTTTGTATGAGATGATGAAGGGATATTTGTAGGAATTGGTGAAGAAATCTTTGAATGAGGTTGTGAAGGGCTCTTTATAGGATGTGCTTTAGTATCTTTGTAGAAGTTGGTGGGGATATCTTTGTAGGAGGTAGGGGAGTGATTTTGTAGGAGGACATGAGTGGATATTTGTAGGAGGTGGTGGAAGGAACATTATAGGGTGTGGTGAGTGACCTTTGTAGCAGGTGGTGATGTGTTCTATGCAGAAGGTGAAGTGATCTTTGAAGGAGGTGGTGGAGAGATTTTTGTAGGAGGTGATGGAGGGATCTTTGTATGAGGTGGTGGAGGGAACTTTGTAGGAAGTGGTGGACGAATCTTTGAAGGGGGTGTTGAAGGCATATTTATAATCTGTGGTGAAAGTATATTTGTAGGTGGTGGTGAAGGGATCTTTGTACCAGTTGGTGTAAGGATCTTTAAAGGAGGTGGTGAAGGGATCATTGTAAGAGATGGTTGGGGGTCTTTGTAGGAGGTGGTGTAAGGTTCTTTTTAGGAGTTGGTGGAGAGATCTTTGTAGGAGTTGGTGGAGAGACCATTGTAGAAGTTCGTGGAGGGATCTTTGTAGAAGGTGGTGGAAGGTAATTTGAAGGAATTGGGGAAGCGATATTTGTAGGAGATTGTGATGGGATCTTTGTAGGAGGTAATGAAGGGTTCTTTGTAGTATGTGAAGGGATCTCTGTGGGGTTTGGATGGAACATTTTAGCAGGTGGTGATGGGATCTATGTAGAATGTGGTTTCGGGGTCTTTGTAGGAGGTGATGTGGGGATTTTAGTAGGACTGGTGGAGGGATCTTTTTAGGAGTTGTTGGAGATATCCTTGTGGAAGTTTGTGGAGGGATCTTAGTAGCAGGTGGTGGAGGGATATGTGTAGGAAATGGTGAAGGGATATTTGTAGGAGATTCTGATGGGATCTTTGTAGGAGATAGTGAATGGACCTTTGTAGTATCTGAAGGGATCTCAGTGGAGTTTTGATGGTACATTTTAGGAGGTGGTGATGGGATGTTTGTATGAGGTCATGGAGGAATCAGTGTAGGCGAAGGTGAAGGGCTCTTTGTAGGAGGTGGTACTTTAGTACAAGGAAGTGAATGGATGTTTGTTGAATTTGGTGAAAGAATCTTTGTTGGAGGTTCTGGAGTGTAGCTTTCAGGATGTGGTGAGTAAATTTTATCAGATATGTTGAAGGGATTGTTGTAGGCGATGGTGGAGGGATCTGTGTTGTAGGTGGTGAAGGGATCAATGTTGGAGCTGGTGGAGATATCTGTATGTGGTGGTGGAAGGATCATTGTAGGAGGTGGGATAAAATCTTTGTAGGAACTGGGGGTATTTTTGTATTAGGTGGTGAAAGATCTTTGTTGGAGGTAGTGGACAGAATATTGTATGTGGTGTTGGCGGGATCTTTGTAGGAGGTGGTGCAGTGTTTTCTGTAGGAGGTGCTGAAGGATCTTATAGGACTTTGTGAAGGGATAATTAGCAGGTGATGAAGTGATTTTTGTTGGAGGTGGTGAAGGGATCATTGTAGGAGGTGGAGAATGGACCTTTATAGGAGGTGGTCAATGGATCATTATAGGAGGTGGTCGAGGGATCTTTGCAGGAGGAGGTAAAAGGATCTTTGTAGGAGGTGGTGGGGGATCATTGTAGGAGATGGTGAAGTGATCTTGATAAGAGGTGGTGAAGGGATATATATAGGAGGTGCTGAAGGGATCTTTGTAGGAGATAGAGGGAACTTTGTATGAGATGATGAAGGGATATTTGTAGGAATTGGTGAAGAAATCTTTGAATGAGGTTGTGAAGGGATCTTTATAGGATGTGCTTTAGTATCTTTGTAGAAGTTGGTGGGGATATCTTTGTAGGAGGTAGGGGAGTGATTTTGTAGGAGGACATGAGTGGATATTTGTAGGAGGTGGTGGAAGGAACATTATAGGGTGTGGTGAGTGACCTTTGTAGCAGGTGGTGATGTGTTCTATGCAGAAGGTGAAGTGATCTTTGAAGGAGGTGGTGGAGAGATTTTTGTAGGAGGTGATGGAGGGATCTTTGTATGAGGTGGTGGAGGGAACTTTGTAGGAAGTGGTGGACGAATCTTTGAAGGGGGTGTTGAAGGCATATTTATAATCTGTGGTGAAAGTATATTTGTAGGTGGTGGTGAAGGGATCTTTGTACCAGTTGGTGTAAGGATCTTTAAAGGAGGTGGTGAAGGGATCATTGTAAGAGATGGTTGGGGGTCTTTGTAGGAGGTGGTGTAAGGTTCTTTTTAGGAGTTGGTGGAGAGATCTTTGTAGGAGTTGGTGGAGAGACCATTGTAGAAGTTCGTGGAGGGATCTTTGTAGAAGGTGGTGGAAGGTAATTTGAAGGAATTGGGGAAGCGATATTTGTAGGAGATTGTGATGGGATCTTTGTAGGAGGTAATGAAGGGTTCTTTGTAGTATGTGAAGGGATCTCTGTGGGGTTTGGATGGAACATTTTAGCAGGTGGTGATGGGATCTATGTAGAATGTGGTTTCGGGGTCTTTGTAGGAGGTGATGTGGGGATTTTAGTAGGACTGGTGGAGGGATCTTTTTAGGAGTTGTTGGAGATATCCTTGTGGAAGTTTGTGGAGGGATCTTAGTAGCAGGTGGTGGAGGGATATGTGTAGGAAATGGTGAAGGGATATTTGTAGGAGATTCTGATGGGATCTTTGTAGGAGATAGTGAATGGACCTTTGTAGTATCTGAAGGGATCTCAGTGGAGTTTTGATGGTACATTTTAGGAGGTGGTGATGGGATGTTTGTATGAGGTCATGGAGGAATCAGTGTAGGCGAAGGTGAAGGGCTCTTTGTAGGAGGTGGTACTTTAGTACAAGGAAGTGAATGGATGTTTGTTGAATTTGGTGAAAGAATCTTTGTTGGAGGTTCTGGAGTGTAGCTTTCAGGATGTGGTGAGTAAATTTTATCAGATATGTTGAAGGGATTGTTGTAGGCGGTGGTGGAGGGATCTGTGTCGTAGGTGGTGAAGGGATCAATGTAGGAGCTGGTGGAGATATCTGTATGTGGTGGTGGAGGGATCATTGTAGGAGGTGGGATAAAATCTTTGTAGGACCTGGGGGTATTTTTGTAGTAGGTGGTGAAAGATCTTTGTTGTAGGTGGTGGACAGAATATTATATGTGGTGAAAGATCTTTGTTGTAGGTGGTGGACAGAATATTATATGTGGTGTTGGGATCTTTGTAGGAGGTGGCAGAGTGTTCTCTCTAGGAGGTGCTGAAGGATCTTGTAGGAGATGGTGAGGGGATAATTAGCAGGTGATGAAGTGATTTTTGTTGGAGGTGGTGAAGGGATCATTGTAGGAGGTGGAGAATGGACCTTTATAGGAGGTGGTCGATGGATCTTTGTAGGAGGTGGTCGAGGGATCTTTGCAGGAGGTGGTGAAGTGATCTTTGTAGGAGGTGGTGGGGGATCATTGTCAGAGATGATGAAGTGATCTTGATAAGATGTGGTGAAGGGATATATATAGGAGATGTTGAAGGGATCTTTGTAGGAGGTAGAGGGAACTTTGTATGAGATGATGAAGGGATATTTGTAGGAATTGGTGAAGAAATCATTGAATGAGGTTGTGAAGGGATCTTTATATGATGTGCTTTAGGGAACTTTTTAGGAGATGGTTGAGTATCTTTGTAGAAGGTGGTGGGGATATCTTTGTTGGAGGTAGAGGAGTGATTTTATAGGAGGGTGTGAGTTGATATTTGTAGGAGGTGGTGGAAGGAACATTATAGGGTGTGGTGAGGGTTCTTTGTAGCAGGTGGTGATGTGTTCTATGCAGAAGGAGAAGTGATCTTTGTCGGAGGTGATGGTGGGATCTTTGTACGAGGTGGTGGAGGGAACTTTGTAGGAGGTGGTGGAGGTATCTTTGAAGGGGGTGTTGAAGGCATATTTATAATGCGTGGTGAAAGTATATTTGTAGGAGGTGGTGAAGGGATCTTTGTACCAGTTGGTGGAAGGATCTTTGAAGGAGGTGGTGAAGGGATCATTGTAAGAGGTGGTTTGGCATCTTTGTAGGAGGTGGTGGAGGGGTCTTTTTAGGAGGTGATGGTGGTATCTTTGTAGGAAGTGGTGGAGGGGATCTTTGTAGGAGGTAGGGAAGGGTCCTTGGTCGGATGTGATGTAGGGATCTTAGTAGGATCTGGTGGAGGGATCTTTGTAGCAGTTGGTGGAGGATATTTGTAGGTATTGGTGAAGGATATTTGTAGGAAATTGTGATTGGATCTTTGTAGGAGGTAGTGAAGCGTCCTTTGTCGGATGTGAGGGGATCTCTGTGGGGTTTGGATGGAACATTTTAGGAGATAGTGATGGAATAGTGATAGTGATGGAGGCATCAGTGTAGGCAAAGCTGAAGGGATCATTGTAGTTGTTGGTGGAGTGATTTTAGTACGAGGAAGTGGACGGATGTTTGTTGGATTTGGTGAAAGGATCTTTGTTGGAGGTTCTTGAGGGTAGCTTTCAGGATGTGGTAAGGGATTTTTATCAGATGTGTTGAAGGAATTGTTGTAGGCAGTAGTGGAGGAATCTGTGTCGTAGATGGTGAATGGATCTTTTTAGGAGGTGGTGGGGGTTAATTGTAGGAGATGGTGAAGGGGTCTTGGTAAGATGTGGTGAAGGGATATATATAGGATATGTTGAAGGGATCTTTGTAGGAGGTAGAGGGTACGTTGTAGTAGATGATGAAGGGATATTTGTAGGAGTTGGTGAAGGGAACATTGAAGGAGGTAGTGAATGGATCTTTATAGGATGTGGCTGATGGAACATTTTAGGAAGTGGTTGAGGATCTTTCTAGCAGCTTGTGAAGGTTTCTCTGTAAGAGGTAGAGGAGGGATTTTGTAGGAGGCAGTGAGTGTACATTTGTAGGAGGTGGTGGAATGTACATTATAGGGGTGGTGAGGGATCTTAGCAGCAGGTGGTGAGGGGTATTATGTAGAAGGAAAAGGGATCATTGGTGGAGAAATCTTTGTAAGAGGTGATGGAGGGATCTTTGTGGGAGGTGGAGGAGGGAATTTTGTAGGAGGTTGTGCATGTATCTTTGAAGGATGTGGTGAAGAAAGTTTGTAAGGCATGGTGATAGTATATTTGTAGGAGGTGGTGGAGGCATCTTTGTAAGAGGTGGTTGGGTGTCTTTGTAGGAAGTGATGAAGGGGCCTTTTTAGGAATTGGTGGAGAGATCTTTGTAGGAGGTAGTGGAGGGGACTTTGTTGCAGGTGGTGGAGGGATCTTTGTTGGAGATTGTGAAGGGATATTTGTAGGAGGTGATGGAGGATTCGTAGTAGGAGCTGGTGGTGGGATCTTTTTAGGAGTTGTTGGAGAGACATTTGTAAGAGGATGTGGAGGGATCTTTTTGGGAGGTGGTGAAGGGATCTTTTTAAGAGTTGGTGGAGATATCTTTGTAGAAGTTTGTGGAGGGATCTTTGTAGCAGGTAGTGGAGGGATATTTGTGGGAATTGGTGAAGGGATATTTGTAGGAGATTGTTATGAGATCTTTGTGGGAGCTTGTGGAGGTTCCCTTGTATGATGTGAAGGGATTCCTCGAGGGTTTGGATGGAATGATTTAGGAGATGGTTTTGGGTTATTTGTAGGTGGTGGTGGAGTGATCTTTGGAGGAGGTGGTGGATGGATATTTGTAGGAGGTGGTTGAGTGATCTTTGAAAGAGCTGGTGGAGGGGTGTTTTTAGGAGTTGATGGATGGATCTTTTTAGGAAGTGGTTGAGGGAACCTTGTTGCAGGTGGTATATGGATCTTTGTAGGAGGTTGTGAAGGGATATTTGTAGGAGGTGATGGATGGATCTTTATAGGAGGTGGTGGAGGGATATTTGTGGGAGGTGGTGAAGGGATCTTTGTAGCAGATGGTGAAGGGATGTTTGTAGGAGTTGAATGGATTCTTGTAGGAGGTGGTGAAGGGCTATTTGTAGGTGGTAAAAGGATCTCTGTAGGTGGTGGTGGAGAGTTCTTTGTAGAAGGTGGTGGGAGGTTCTTTGAAGGAGGTCGTGAAGGTATCTTTGTAGGAAGTGATGGAGGGAAATTTGTAGAAGCTGGCAGAGGGATCTGTGTAGGAGGTGGTGAATGAATCATTGTAGGAGGTGGTGTAGGGTTCATTGTAGGAAGTGGGGTAGAAGATTTTAGGACATGGGGAATCTTTGTAGTAGGTGGTGAAAAGATCTTTTTCGGAGGTGATTTGGGATCTCTTCAGGAGTTGGTGGAGAAATCTTTGTAGGAGTTCATGGAGCGATCTTTTTATGAGGTGGTGGAGGGATCTTTTAGAAGTTAGTGGAGATACCTCTGTAGAATTTCGTGGATGGATCTTTGTAGCAGGTGATGGAGGGATATTTGTAGGAATTGGTGAAGGGATATTTGTAGGAGATTCTGATGGGATCTTTGTAGGAGGAAGTGAGGGGATATTTGTAGGAGGTGGTGGAAGGAACATTATAGGAGGTGGTGAGGGATCTTTGGTAAACGTGGTGAGGGGTACTTAGTTGCACATGGTGGAGATATATTTGTAGGAATTTGTGAAGTGATATTTGTTGGAGGTGATGGAGGGATCTTAGTTGGAGCAGCTGGGGAGATCTTTTTAGGAGATGTTGGAGAGATTTTTCTAAGAGATGGAGGAGGGATCATTTTAGGAGGTGGTGGAGAGATCTTTTTAGGAGTTGGTGGTGAGACCTTTGTAGAAGTTCGTGCAGGGATCTTTGCAGCAGGTGGCGGAGGGTAATTTGTAGGAATTGGTGAAGCGATATTTTTATGAGATTGTGATGGGATCTTTGTAGGAGGTAGTGAAGAGACCTTTGTAGTATGTGAAGGGATCTCAGTGGAGTTTGGATGGAACATTTTAGCAGGTGGTGATGGGATGTTTGTATGAGGTGATGGGGGAATCAGTGTAGGCGAAGGTGAAGGAATCTTTGTATGAGGTGATGTAGGGATATTTGTAGAAGCTGGCAGAGGGATCTATATAGGAGCTGGTGAATGAATGATTGTAGGAGGTGGTGTAGGGTTCATTGTAGGAGGTGGGGTAGAAAATTGTAGGACATGGGGAATCTGTAGTAGGTGGTGAAAAGATCTTTTTTGGAAGTGGTCTGGGATCTTTTCAGGAGTTGGTGGAGAAATCTTTGTAGGAGTTCGTGGAGGGATCTTTTTATTGGGTGGTGGAGGGATCTTTTTAGGAGTTGGTGGAGAGACCTTTGTAGAAGTTCTTGGAGGGATCTTTGTAGCAGGTGGTGGAGGGGTCTTTTTATGAGTTGGTGGATAGATCGTTGTAGGAGGTGGTAGAGGGGATCTTTGTAGGAGGTAGTGAAGGATCCATTGTCGGATGTGAAGAGATCTCTGTGGGGTTTGGATGGAACATTTTAGCAGGTAGTGATGGGATCTATGTAGAATGTGGTTTCGGGGTCTTTGTAGGAGGTGATGTGGGGATCTTAGTAGGACTGGTGGAGGGATCTTTTTAAGAGTTGTTGGAGATATCCTTGTGGAAGTTTGTGGAGGGATCTTAGTAGCAGGTGGTGGAGGGATATGTGTAGGAAATGGTGAAGGGATATTTGTAGGAGATTCTGATGGGATCTTTGTAGGAGGTAGTGAAGCATCCTTTGTCGGATATGTGGGGATCTCTGTGGAGTTTGGATGGAACATTTTAGGAGGTGGTGATGGGATGTTTGTTTGATGTGATGGAGGAATCAGTGTAGGCGAAGGTGAAAGGATCTTTGTGGGAGGTGGTACTTTCGTACGAGGAAGTGGATGGATGTTTGTTGGATTTGGTGAAAGGATCTTTGTTGGAGGTTCTGGAGGGTAGCTTTCAGGATGTGGTGAGGGATTTTTATCAGATATGTTGGAGGGATTGTTGTAGGCGGTGGTGGAGGGATCTTTGTAGGAGGTGGTGCAGGGTTCTCTGTAGGAGATGGTTAAGGGATCTTAGTAAGAGGTGGTGAAGGGATGTCTATAGGAGGTGTTGCAGGGATCTTTGTAGGAGGTAGAGGGCACTTTGTAGGAGATGATGAAGGGATATTTGTAGGAGTTGGTGAAGGATTCATTGAATGAGGTCGTGAGGGGATGTTTATACAATGTGGTTTAGGTAACATTTTAGGAGGTGGTTGAGGATCTTTGTAGGAGGTGGTGAGGGTATCTTTGTAGGAGGTGGAGGTGTGATTTTGTAGGAGGAAGTGAGTGGATATTTGTAGGAGGTGGTGGAAGGAACATTATAGGGTGTGGTGAGGGATCTTGTAGCAGGTGGTGAGGGGTACTATGCAGAAGGAGAAGTGATCTTTGAAGGAGATGTTGGAGAGATCTTTGTAGGAGGTGATGGAGGGATCTTTGTACGAGGGCGTGGAGGGAACTTTGTAGGAAGTGGTGGAGGTATCTTTGAAGGATGTGGTGAAGGGATATTTTTAATGCGTGGTGAAGTATATTTGTAGGAGGTGGTGAAGGGATCATTGAATGAGGTCGTGAAGGGATCTTTATAGGATGTGGTTCAGGTAACATTTTAGGAGGTGGTTGAGGATCTTTGTAGGAGGTGGTGAGAGTATCATTGTAGGAGGTGGAGGAGGGATTTTGTAGGAGGAAGTGAGTGGATATTTGTAGGAGGTGGTGGAAGGAACATTATAGGGGTGGTGAGGGATATTTGTAGCAGGTGGTGAGGGGTACTATGCAGAAGGAGAAGTGATCTTTGAAGTAGGTGGTGGAGAGATCTTTATAGGAGGTGATGGAGGGATCTTAGTAGGACTGGTGGAGGGATATTTTTAGGAGTTGGTGAAGGAATATTTGTAGGAGTTTGTGATGGCACCTTTGTAGGAGGTAGTGAAGCGACCTTTCTCGGATGTGAGGCAATCTCTGTGGGGTTTGGATGGAACATTTTAGGAGGTGGTTATGGGTTGTTTGTATGAGGTGATGGAGGAATCAGTGTAGGAAAAGGTGAAGGGATCTTTGTAGGATGTGGTGGGTGACATTAGTACGAGGAATTGGATGGATATTTGTTGGATTTGGTGAAAGGATTTTTGTTGTAGGTTCTGGAGGGTAGCTTCCAGGATGTGTTGAGGAATATTTATCAGATGTGTTGAAGGGATTGTTGTAGAGGGTGGTGGAGGGATCTGTGTCTTAAGTAGTGAAGGGATCATTGAAGGAGGTAGTGGAGGTATCTTTTCATGTGTTGGTGGAGTGATAAATGTGGGAGCTGGGTTAAAATCTTTGTAGGACATGGGGGTATCTTTGTAGTAGGTAGTGAAAGATCTTTGTAGGAGGTGGTGAAACATCTTTGTAGGACGTGGTGGACAAAATATTGTATGAGGTGCTGGAATGATATTTGTAGGAGCTGTTTGAAGGGATAATTAGGAGGTGATGGTGATTTTTTGTAGGATGTCGTGAAGGGATAATTGTAGGAGGTAGGGAATGGACCCTTATAGGAGGTGGTTGTTGGATCTTTGTAGGAGGTGGTCGAGGCATCTTTGTAGGAGTTGGTGAAGGGATCTTTGTAGGAGGTGGTGGGGATAATTGTGGCAGGTTGAGAATGGACCTTTACAGAAGGTGGTCGATGGATCTTTGTAGGAGGTGGTCGATGGATTTTTGTAGGAGGTGTTGAAGGGATCTTTGTAGGAGGTAGAGAGAACGTTGTAGGAGGTGATGAAGGGATATTTGTAGGAGTTGGTGAAGGGATAATTGAAGGTGGTAGTGAAGGGATCTTTATAGGATGTGGTTGAGGGAATATTTTAGGAGGTGGATGAGGATCTTTCTAGGAGCTGGTGAAGGTATCTCTGTAGGAGGTGGTTGAGGGATCTTTGTAGGAGGTGTAGAGATCTTTTTAAGAGTCTGTAGAGAGATCTTTTAGTAAGTGCTGAAGAGATATTTGTAAGAGGTGATGGAGGGACCTTTGTAGGAGATTGTGCTGACATCTTTGTAGGAGGTTGTGAAGAGAACTTTGTAGGATGTGAAAGGATCTCTGTGCGGTTTGGATGAAACATTTTCGGAGGTGGTGATGGAATATTTGTAATAGGTTGTGGAGGGATTTTTGTTGGAGTTGGAAGAGGGATATTTGTTTGAGGTGGTGTAGGTATCCATGTAGGAAGTGAAGGCATCCTAATAAGAGGTAGTGGAGGAATATATGGAAGGTGGTGGAGGGATCTTTGTAGGAGGTGGAGATGACATCTATGTACAAGGTGATTTTGGGGTCTTTGTAGGACATGGTAGAGTATTGTTTGTATGAGGGTTTGGAGAGCTGTTGGCAGGAGGTTGTGTAGGTATCTTTGTAGGAAGTGGTGAAGGGATCTATGTTTGAGGTGATGGATGGATCTCTGTGGGAGTTGTGAAGGGATTTTTGTAGGAGGATGTGGTTGGATATTTCTATGAGGTTGTGAAGCAACCGTTTCAAGTGGTAATGGATGGATATTTGTAGAAGGAATCAATATAGGAGAAAGTGAAGGGATCTTTACAGAAGGTGGTGAAGAATACTTTGGAGGAGGCAGTGGAGGTATCTTTATAGGAGGTGGTGGAGGGATCTTTTAGGAGCGTTTGGAGGCAATTTTGTAGGAGATGGTAAAGGGATATTTGGAGGAGATGGTGAAGGGATCTTTGTGGAAAGTGGTGGATGCATCTTTGTCGTAGGTTGTGAAGGAATCTTTGTAGATGGTTCTGGAGGGTACTTTGCATGTAATTGTGTAGGGAATATTTTAAGAGGTAGTGGTGTTTTTAGTAGGATGTGGTGGAGAGATTTTGATCAGAGGTTGTGAAGGGATTTTTGCAGGAGGTGGTGGAGGGATTTTTGTTGGAGCTGGTGGAGATGATATCTATGTAGAAGGTAGTTTTGGGTTCTTTGTAGGAGATTTTGGAGGAATCTTTGTAGGAGGTGGTGGAGGTATCTTTGTTGGAGGTGTTGTAGAGATCTTTGAAGGAAGTAGTGATGGGATCTTTGTAGGACATGGTAGAGTGATGTTTGTATGAGGGTTTGGAGGGATGTTGGCAGGAGGTTGTGAATGTATCTTTGTAGGAGGTGGTGATGGGATCTATGTTTGAGGTGATGGAGGGATCTCTGTTGGAGTTGGGGGATGGAACTTTGTAGGAGGTTTTGATGGGACCTTTGTAAGAGGATGTGGTTGGATATTTCTACGAGGTTGTGAAGGGACTGTTTTCAGTGGTAATGGATGGATTTTTGTAGAAGAATCAGTATAGGAGAAAGTGAAGGGATCTTTGCAGAAAGGGTTGAAGAATTTGGAGGAGGCAGTGGAGGTATCTTTATAGGAGGTGGTTGAGGGATCTTTTAGGAGGTTTTGGAGGGAATTTGGTAGGAGGTGGTAAAGGATTCTTTGGAGGAGATGGTGAAGAGATCGTTGTGGAAAGTTGTGGATGGATCTTTGTCGTAGGTTGTGAAGGGATCTTTATAGGTGGTTCTGGAGGGTACTTTGCAAGTAATTGTGTAGGGAACATTTTAGGCGGTGGTGAAGGATTTGTGTAGGATGTGGTGGGGGGATTTTGATCAGAGGTTGTGAAGGGATTTTTGCAGGAGATGGTGGAGGGATTTTTGTCGGAGGAGATAGAGGGATCTTTGTAGGAGACATTGGTGGGATCTTTGTATGAGCTTTTGGAGGAATCTTTGTAGGAGATCATAACGGGATCTTTGATATAGGTGCTGAAGAGATCTTTGTTGCAGGTTATTGTGGGTACCTTGCAGGATGTGGTGGAAGGATTTTTATCAGAGATGGTGAAGGGATCTTTGTAGGAGGTATCGTGGGATCTTTGTAGGAGGTGATGGAAGGATCTTTGTAGGAGTTGATGGAGGGATCATTGTTGGAGGAGGTATAGGGATCTTTGTAAGAGGTGGTGTAGGGATCTTTGTTGGAGGTGGTGAAGGGATCTTTGTAGGAGGTGGTGAAAAGTTATTTGTAGGATGTGGTGGAGGGATTTTTGTCATAATTGGTGAAGGGCTCTATGTAGGAGGTGTGGAAGGATCTTTGTTTGAGGTGTTGGAGTGATCTGTGTAGGAGGTGGTGAGGAACTATTATAGGAGGTGGTGGAGGGTTCTTTGAAGGATGCAGTGGATGGATTTTCATCAGGGGTGGTGAAGGGATCTTTGAAGGAGGTGGTGGAGGGATCTCTGAATGAGGAAATGGAGGGATCTTTATAGGAGGTGTTGGTGAGATCTTTTTCATCTTTTAGAGGGACCATTGTAGGAGATGGTAAAGGGATCTTTGTTGTAGGTGGTGAAGGGATCTTTATTGGAGCTTCTGGTAGGTACTTTGTAGGATGTGGTGGAGGGATTTTTTATCAGAGTTGGTGAAGGGATCTTTGTTGGAGGTGTGCATGGATCCTTGTAGGAAGTGTTGGAGGGATCTGTGTAGGAGGTGGTGAAGGATCATTATCATCAGCGGTGGAGGAATCTTTGTAGGAGGTGATGGATGGAACTTTGTAGGAGGTTGTTTGTGGGATCATTGTAGGAGATGGTCGAAGAATCTTTGGAGGAGGTGGTTGAGGGATCTTTGTAGGAGGTCGTGGAGTGATCTTTTTAGGAGTTGGTGAAGATAGCTTTGTAAGAGGTGGTGGAGGGATCTATGTAGCAGGTGGTGGAGGAATCTTTGTAGGAAGTGGTGAAGGGATATTTGTAGGAGGTGATGCAGGGATCTTTGTAGGAGATTGTGATGGCATCTTCGTAGGAGGTTGTGAAGGGACCTTTGTAGGATGTGAAGGGATTTCTGTGCAGTTTGGATGGAACATTTTAGGAGGTGGGGATGGGATATTTTCAGTAGGTTGTGGAGGGACTTTTGTAGGAGGTGAAAGAGGGTTCTTTGTTTGAGGTGGTGTAGGGATCCCTGTAGGAATTGAAGAGATCTTAATAGGAGGTAGTGGAAGGATATATGGAAGGTGGTGGAGGGATCTTTGTAGAAGGTGCTGGAGGGTTTGTTGTAGGAGGTGGTGAAGAGATTTTTAGGAGGTGATGAAGGGATTATTGTAGGAGGTAGTAAACAGACCTTTGTAGGAGATGGCGAAGGGATGTTTGTAGGAGGATGTTGTTGAATCTTTCTATGAGGAGGTGAAGGGACCATTGTAAGTGATAATGGAGGGATTTTCGTAGAAGGAATCAATGTACGAGAAAGTGAAGGGATCTTTGCAGAAGGTGGTGAAGAATTCTTTGGAGGAGGCAGTGGAGGTATCTTTATAGGAGCTGGGTGAGGTATCTTTTAGGAGGTTTTGGAAGGAATTTTGTTGGAGGTACTAAAGGGATATTTGGAGGAGATGGTGAAGGTATCTTTGTGGAATGTGGTGGATGGATCTTTTCGAAGGTTGTGAAAGGATCTTTGTAGGATGTTCTGGAAGGCATGGCATGAAATTGCGTAGGGAACATTTTAGGAAGTGGTGAAAAGTTTTTTGTAGGATGTGGTGGAGGTATTTTTATCAGAGGTGGTGAAGGGATCTTTGTACGAGGTGGTGGAGGGAAACTCTGTATGAGGAGATGGAGGTATCTTTGTAGGAGGCATTGGTGAGATCTTTTTTTAGCTTTTGGAGGGAACTTTGTAGGAGATGGTAAAGGGTTCTTTGTTGTAGGTGGTCATAGGATTTATATCGGAGCTTCTGTTAGGTATTTTGTAGGATGTGGTGGAGGGATATTTATCAGAGGTGGTGAAGGGATCATTGTTGGTGGTGTGGATGAATCCTTGTAGGAAGTGTTGGAGAGATCTGTGCAGGAGGTGGTGAAGGATGATTATCGGTGGTGGTGGAGGAATCTTTGTAGGAGGTGGTGGACAGAAATTTGTAGGAAGTTTTTCGAGGGTTCATTGTAAGAGATGGATGACGGAACTTTGGAGGAGGTGTTTGAGGGATCTTTGTTGGAGGTGATGGAGGGATCTTTTTAGGAGTTGGTGAAGAGATCTTTGTAGGAGGTGGTAGAGGGATCTTTGTTGCAGGTGGTGGAATAATCTTTGTAGGAAGTGGTGAAGCGATATTTGTAGGAGGTGGTGGAGGGATCTTCGTAGGAGATTGTGATAGCATCTTTGTTGGAGGTTGTGAAGGGAACTTTGTAGGATGTGAAGGGATCTCTGTGCAGTTTGGATGGAACATTTTAGGAGGCGGTGATGGGATGTTTGTAGTAGGTTTTGGAGGGATTTTTGTAGGAGATGGTAAAGGGATCTTTGGTGGAGATGGTGAAGCGATCTTTGGGAATGTGGTGGCGGGATCTTTGTCCTAGGTTGTGAAGGGATCATTGTAGGAGGTGCTGGAAGTTACTTTGCAGGTAGTGGTGTTTGGGAACATTGTAGGAGATGGTGAAGGGTTCTTTGTAGGATGTGGTGGAGGGATTGTTATCAGAGTTGGTGAAGGGTTCTTTGTAGGATGTGGTGGAGGGATTGTTATCAGAGTTGGTGAAGGGTTCTTTGTAGGATGTGGTGGAGGGATTGTTATCAGAGTTGGTGAAGAGTTCTTTGTAGGATGTGGTGGAGGGATTGTTATCAGAGTTGGTGAAGGGTTCTTTGTAGGAGGTGGTGAAGGGATCTCTTTCAGAGAAGATGCAGGGATCTTTGTAGGAGTTGTTGCAGGAATCTTTGAATGAGCTTTTGGAGGGACCTTTATAGAAAATGGTAAAAGGATGTTGTAGGTGGTGAAGGGATCTTTGTTGGAGGTGGTGAAGGGATTTCTTTCAGAGAAGATGCAGGGATCTGGTAGGTACTTTGCAGGATGTGGTGGATGAATTTTTATCAGAGGTGGTGAAGGGATCTATGTAGGAATTGTGGATAGATCTTTGTATGAGGCATTGGAGGGATCTGTGTAGGAGGTGGTGATGATTCATTATAGGAGGTGGTGGAGGGATCATTGTAGGAGGTGCTGGAAGTTACTTTGCAGGTAGTGGTGGAGGGAACTTTGTAGGAGGTGGTGAAGGTTTCTTTGTAGGATGTGGTGGAGGGATTGTTATCAGAGTTGGTGAAGGGTTCTTTGTAGGAGGTGGTGGAAGGATCTCTTTCAGAGGAGATGCAGGGATCTTTGTAGGAGGTGTTGGAGGGATGTTTGTATGAGCTTTTGGAGGGACATTTGTAGAAGTTGGTAAAAGGATCTTTGTTGTAGGTTGTGAAGGGATCTTTGAGGTTCTGTTGGGTACTTTGCAGGATGTGGTGGAGGTATTTTTATCAGGTTGTGAAGGGATCTATGCAGGAGGTGTGGAAATATTGTATGAGGTGTTGGAGGGTTCTGTGTAGAAGGTGGTGATGATTCATTATAGGATGTGATGGAGGGATCTTTGTAGGAGTTGGTGGAGGGATCTTTGTAGGAGGTGGTGAAATGATCTTTTGTTGGAGTTCGTGATGGGGTCTTTGGAGGTGTTGGAGAAGGGAACTTTGTAGGAGATTGTGAGTGGATCTTTGTAGGAAGTTGTGAAGGGACCTTTGTAGGATGTGAAACTATCACTGTGGGGTTTGGATGGAACATTTTAGGAGGTGGTGATAGGATGTTTGTAGGAGGTTGTGGAAGGATCTTTGTAGGAGATGGTGGAGGGATCTTTGTTGAAGGTGGTGAAGGGATCTTTGTTCCAGTTTTTTAGGGTACTTTTCCAGATGTGGTGGAGGGATTTGTATCAGAGTTGGTGAAGGGATCTATGTAGGTTGTGTGGAGAGATCTTTGTAGGAGGTGTTGGAGTGATCACTGTAATAGATGGTGAAGGAATCATTATTGGAGTTGGGTGGGAATCTTTTTAGGAAATGGGGGTATCATTGTACTAGGTGGTGAAAGGATCTTTTTAGGAGATGTTTGGAGGCATCATTGTAGGAGGTGGGGGAGAATGTTTGTAGGACATTGGAGTATCTTTGAAGTAGGTGGTGAAAGGATCTTTGGAGGAGATAGATAAGCCAAACTTAAAGGAGGTAGTAGAGGGTTCTTTGTTTTAGGTGGTGAAGAGAACTTTGTAGGAGATGGTGGAGGGATCATTGGAGGAGGTGGTTGAAGGATCTTTGTAGGAGGTGGTGGAGGGATCATTTTAGGAGTTTGTAGAGAGATCTTTGTAAGAGGTGATGGAGGGATCTTTATAGGAGGTAGTGGAGGGATCTTTTAGTAGTTGGTGGAGTAATCTTTGTAGGAGGTGGTGGAGGGAAATTTGTAGCAGGTGGTGGAGGGATCTTTATAGGAAGTTGTGAAGGAATATTTGTAAGAAGTGATGGAGGGATCATTTTTGGAGATGGTGATGGGATCTTTGTAGGAGGTTGTGAAGGGATCTTTGTTTCGGGTTCTGTAGGGTACTTTGCTGGATGTGGTGGAGGGATTTTTATCAGAGGTGGTGAAGGGGTCTATGTAGGTGGTGTGGAGGGATCTTTGTAGGAGGTGATGGAAGGTTCTTTGTATGAGGTGGGGGTAATCTTTGTAAGAAATGGGGGTATCATTGTACTAGGTGGTGAAAGGATCTTTGTAGGAAATGTTTGGAGTGATGATTGTAGGAGGTGGGAAGAATCTTTGAAGGACATCAGAGTATCTTTGTTGTAGGCCTTGAAAGGTTCTTTGTAGGAGATGGTGAAGGGATCTTTGTAGGAGGTAGTGAAGGGATCTTTGTAGGAGTTGGAGAAGTGATCTTCGTAAGAGGCGGTGGAGGGATCTTTATAGGTTATGGTGGAGGAATCAGTGTTGGAGCAGGTGAAGGGATCTTTGTAGGAGGTGATGAAGGGATTTTTGTAGGAAGAGGAGGAAGTTGAAGGATCTTTTAATAGGTCTTGAAGGGACCTTTGCAGTAGGTGAAAGGATCTTTGGAGGAGGTAGATAAGCCAAACTTGGAGAAGGTGGTAGAGGGTTCTTTATTGCAGGTGGTGAAAGGATCTTTGTAGGAAATGGTGAATGGATTTTGAAGGATGTGAATGATATTTTGGAGGAGGTGGAGAAGGGAATTTTGCAGGAGGTGGTGAAGGGATATTTGTAGGATGTGGTGAAGGAACCATTGTAAGTGGTAATGGAGGGATCTTTGTAGAAGGAATCAGTGTAGGAGAAGGTGAAGGGATCTTTGCAGAAGGTGGTGAAGGAATCTTTGTAGGAGGTGATGGAAGGATCTTTGTATGAGGTGGGGGGAATCTTTGTAGGAAATGGGGGTATCATTGTACTAGGTGGTGAAAGGATATTTGTAGGAGATGTTTGGAGGGATCATTGTAGGAGGTGGGGAGAATCTTTGTAGGACATTGGAGTTTCTTTGTAGTAGGTGTTGAAAGGTTCTTTATAGGAGGTAGTGGAGGAATCTTTATAGGAGGTGGTCAAGGGATCTTTTTAGGAGGTTTTGGAGGGACTTTTGTAGGAGATGGTAAACGGATCTTTGGCGGAGATGGTGAAGGGATCTTTGTGGAAAGTGGTGGAGGGATCTTTGTCATAGTTTGTGAAGGGATCTTTGTAGGAGATTCTGGAGGCTACTTTGCAGGTAGTGATGGAGGGAACTTTGTAGGAGGTGGTGAAATGTTATTTGTAGGATGTGTTGTAGAGAGTTTATCAGAGGTGGTGAAGGGTTCTTTTGTTGGAGGTGTTGGATGGTTCATTGTAAAAACCTTTGGAGGGATCTTTGTAGGAGACAGTAAACGGATCTTTATTGTAGGTGGTGAAGGGATCTTTGTTGGATGTTCTGGTGGGTACTTTGCAGGATGTGGTGGAGGGATTTTTATCAGAGGTGGTGAAGGGGTCTATATAGGAGGTGTGCAGGGATCTTTGTAGGAGATGTTGGTGGGATCTGTGTAGGAGGTGGTTAAGGGTCATTTTAGGAGGTAGTGGA
The DNA here is from genome assembly GCF_036971445.1 of Narcine bancroftii. Classification (NCBI taxonomy): domain Eukaryota; kingdom Metazoa; phylum Chordata; class Chondrichthyes; order Torpediniformes; family Narcinidae; genus Narcine; species Narcine bancroftii. The sequence continues at coordinate 211,921,271 of NC_091472.1, forward strand.
AGGATCTTTGTAGGAGGTGGTGGAGGGATCTTTTTATGAGGTGGGGAATATTTGTAAGACATGGGGGTATCATTGCAGTAGGTGGTGAAAGGATCTTTGAATGAGTTATTTATAGAACTTTGTAGGAGGTGTTTGGAGGGATCATTGTAGGAGATGGGGAGAATCTTTGTAGGACATTGGGATATCTGTAGTAGGTGGTGAAAGGATCTTTGTAGGAGGTGGTGGGAGGATCTTTGTAGGAGGTGATGAAGGGATTTTTTGGAGGTGGTGAAGGAATCTTTGTAAGATGTGGTGGAGGGATCTTTGTTGGACGTGGTGAAGGGATCTTTATAGGAGGTAGTGGAGAGAACTTTGTAGGAGGTGCTGGAGGGATCTTTGTAGAAGGTGGTGGAGGGTTATTTGTAGGAGGTGGTGAATGAATATTTGTAGGAGGTGATGGAAGGATATTTGTAGGAGGTTGTGTTGGGATCTTATTAAGAGGTTATGAAGGAACCTTTGTAGGATGTGATGGGATATCTGTAGGGGTTGGATGTAACTTTTTAGGAGGTGGTGATGGGATATTTGTAGGAGGTGGTGGAGGGATCTTTGTAGGATGTGGTGTAGGGATCTATGTAGGGTGAAGGGATCTTTAGAGGAGGTAGTTGAGGGATCTATGTTGGAGATGGTGGAGGGATCTTTATAGGAGGTGGTGGAGGGATCTTTTTAGGAGTTGGGGAGAATATTTATAAGACATGGGGTATCATTGTAATAGGTGGTGAAAGGATCTTTGTATGACCTGGTGTAGGGAAACTTTGTAGGAGGTGTTTGGAGGGATCATTGTAGGAGATGGGGAGAATCTTTGCAGGACATTGGGGAATCTTTGTTATAGGTGGTGAAAGGATCTTTGTAGGAGGTGATGGAGCGGCCTTTGTAAGGGATGGTGTAAGGATCTTTGTAGGAGGTGGTGTAGGGATCTTTATTGGAGTTGGTGGAGGAATCAGTGTAGGAGCAGGTGAAGGGATCTTTGAAGGAAGTGATGGAGGGAATTTTGTAGGAGGAGGTGGTGGGATCTTTGAATGAGGTGGTGAAGGGAAAGAAGTAGTGGAGGGTTCTTTGTAGGAGGAATCAGTGTAGGAGAAGGTGAAGGGTTCTTTGTAGAAGGTGGTGAAGGGATCTTTGTAGGAGGCAGTGGAGGGATCTTTATAGGAGGTGGTGGAGGAATCAGTGTAGGAGCTGGTGAAGGGATTTTTGAAGGAAGTGGAGGGAGTTTTGTAGGAGAAGGTGGTGGGATCTTTGTAGGAGGTGGTGGAGGGATCTTTGTAGGAGGCTCTGGAGGGTACTTTGCATGTAGTGGTGGAGGGAACTTTGAAGGAGGTGTTGAAGAGTTCTTTGTAGGAGGTGGTTGAGGGATCTGTTTCAGAGGTGGTGAAGGAATCACTATAGGTGATGTTGGAGGGATCTTTGTAGGAAGTGGTGGAGGGATCTTTGTAGGAGGTGGTGGAGGGATCTTTGTAGGAGGTGGTGCATTGATCTTTGTAGGATGTGGTGGAGGGATCTGTGTGGAAGGTGGTGAATGGATCTTTGTAGGAGCTGGTGGAGTGTTCTTGGTAGGGTATGGTGAAGGGATCTTTGTAGGAGGTTGTGGAAGGATCTTTGTAGGAGGTGGTAAAGGGATATTTGTAGGAGGTGATGGAGGGATCTTTGTAGGAGGTGGTGATGGGATATTTGTAGGAGGTGATGGAGGGATCTTTGTGGGAGGTGATGGAGGAATCTCTGTAGGAGGTGGTGGAGGGATCTTTGTCAGATCTTTGTAGGAGGTAATGTTGGGATCTTTTTTAGGAGGGAGTGAAGGAATATTTTTAAGAGATCATTAAGAGATCTGTTTGCTGGATGTAATCCCACAAAAATTTTTGCCTTATTAGGCTGAAAGCCAAAGGTCTATCTCTTACTCCTGTTAAAATCTAGGTTTTTTCCATTTGTACCTCTTTCCATGGCTTGTTTGGACGAGTGCGTGTTTCAAACAATTTGACTGATAACTATGGCAACAGTTGCAAATGAAAGCTGCAACAGGTACTAGACCCAACCTGAGGCACTATCCAACACCACAATTTGCCTCTACCACCTTCAACATATTCATAAATTCATGATGGAAAAAACAACCAATAAAGGCCAGAAAAAAAAAATCAAAGAGTTACTTACCATGTGTTAGATAGCTCTCCAACTTCAAACGGAAATCAGGGCCTGGTTTCATCTGGACTTTTAAATATCCAATTTTCCATCTGTTCTGTGTCCCAAACCTTTAACCCTGCCTCGTTCTCTGTCTGCCGTTGTTTTCCGATGTTATTTTAGATTAACATCTCTCTGTAAGAGTCAAATAACAATTGTTCTTTCTTTTTGATATATTTATTAATTTTTATAAGGAACTTAAATCAATTTAACAAAGCAGAATTCAATAAAATGATAATAACAGTTACAGAATAAATAAGAGATTCTGCATGACACTCACATACATAAATTGTAAATCATGTCTGCATATCTTTTCTTTAAATATTTTAAATCTTCTTTAAACCATTAACACTTGAACATCTCAGTTGTACAATATTCAAATTATACTAAAGAAATGTTCTCAAACTTGAAACAAAAGCACATTCCTCCCAATCTTGGGAGGGGGGTGGGGTGGGAACAAAACGATACAGAAGAAGAAATTATAATTTCTGCACCTGAATTATTTTTATCGGGGAAATCTAGAAGACGCAAGACCTAAAATTGAGGCTGTCGAAATATCAATTGAGGTTTCTTCAGCTCGATTTAGTGGTGGGCAGGAAATGCACAGGAAATCTGATTCCCAACTAGGTCTAGCTGGCTGGAAGATGGAAATGTGCTCCCCTGGAAAAGATCATCTGTCACCTCAAGAACAGGGATAATGTATTTTCAAGAACATGGAATTCATGGGGGTGAATCTTTAATGATTCGTCCCCACCCCCGTCTCTTCCCCTCACCAGTGCTCTCAGCCGGGATGTCAGGCTATTTGTCCCCTTGATGATGGAGGGGTTTATCCGAGGTGAAGCTGATCTTTTACTTATTCTTTCTCTTTTTTCTTGAGGGGGTGGGATGGTTGCTCTTATTTTGTCCTTCTTTCTCTCCATTCTCTTTTTCTCGCTTTGTTCAACGTGGACATTGAATTTGCATTTTTGTCGTATTTTTGTCATTTTCTTTTGAATAATTGAATCACATGTTGAGTCTTTTCTGTCGTTCTCTCTCTTTCTTTAATATGGACGCATAGATCAATATTTGTATAAGTTTGATAGTGTTATGGATGGTGATTATTCTTCGTGTGCACTGCAGGTTTCAAAATAAAATATTCCAAGAAAAGAAATTGTAATTTCTTTTCAAGGAAGTTATAAAATTTCCCCTATCTAAACTAGGAGGAATTTACAATTCTCTACCTTCTCCTTCTAGAATATAATCAATGTTTACAATTCTTAATTAAACAAAACAATTATCTATTATATTATCAAAGGAAAAAGAGAACCCCTTTAAATCAAAACCCTTCCTCTAAGCAGGTTAATTAGCTCAGCAAAAGATACATGGAAATCGAATGGCATCAACCAGGAGCCAAGTCAAGCCACCTTAATTTATCGTTCATGCCCTGCTTGCATGGTAAAGACGAGATAACATTTCTCCAGGACCACGGAGGTCAGTTAGAATAGAAGTTAAACACATTGAATGGGGAAGTTTGCATGGTAGCTTTTGTGACACGTTCTAAAGTGTCTCTCCACATTGTGCCGCTTTGCCGTTGCCACAGTTGCCCCACAAATGAGACACTCACTGTTTTCTTTCACTGTAGTAAAAAAGAACTCTTCCTCCCATTCACTGTGAAAATGATGTTTTCTTTCTTTTTTCTGCCATGTTTTTGGGAGTAGAAACCGCATTTAGCTTGTCATCTTCGCAGCACCCACTAGCTTATTCAGCAAACGCTGAGGGTTGTCATGTCCACAATAATTACCTAAAAAAGAAAAAAAAACAAAAAAAAACATATATATATTTTTTATATATATATATCTTTGGCTTGGCTTCACGGACGAAGATTTATGGAGGGGGTAAAAGTCCACGTCAGCTGCAGGCTCGTTTGTGGCTGACAAGTCCGATGCGGGACAGGCAGACACGGTTGCAGCGGCTGCAGGGGAAAATTGGTTGGTTGGGGTTGGGTGTTGGGTTTTTCCTCCTTTGCCTTTTGTCAGTGAGGTGGGCTCTGCGGTCTTCTTCAAAGGAGGTTGCTGCCCGCCAAACTGTGAGGCGCCAAGATGCAGGTTTGAGGCGATATCAGCCCACTGGCGGTGGTCAATGTGGCAGGCACCAAGAGATTTCTTTAGGCAGTCCTTGTACCTTTTCTTTGGTGCACCTCTGTCACGGTGGCCAGTGGAGAGCTCGCCATATAACACGATATTGGGAAGGCGATGGTCCTCCATTCTGGAGACGTGACCCACCCAGCGCAGCTGGATCTTCAGCAGTGTGGACTCGATGCTGTCGACCTCTGCCATCTCGAGTACTTCGACGTTAGGGATGAAAGCGTTCCAATGGATGTTGAGGATGGAGCGGAGACAACGCTGGTGGAAGCGTTCTAGGAGCCGTAGGTGATGCCGGTAGAGGACCCATGATTCGGAGCCAAACAGGAGTGTGGGTATGACAACAGCTCTGTATACGCTTATCTTTGTGAGGTTTTTCAGTTGGTTGTTTTTCCAGACTCTTTTGTGTAGTCTTCCAAAGGCGCTATTTGCCTTGGCGAGTCTGTTGTCTATCTCATTGTCGATCCTTGCATCTGATTAAATGGTGCAGCCGAGATAGGTAAACTGGTTGACCGTTTTGAGTTTTGTGTGCCCGATGGAGATGTGGGGGGGCTGGTAGTCATGGTGGGGAGCTGGGTGATGGAGGACCTCAGTTTTCTTCAGGCTGACTTCCAGGCCAAACACTTTGGCAGTTTCCGCAAAGCAGGACGTCAAGCGCTGAAGAGCTGGCTCTGAATGGGCAACTAAAGCGACATCGTCTGCAAAGAGTAGTTCACGGACAAGTTTCTCTTGTGTCTTGGTGTGAGCTTGCAGGCGCCTCAGATTGAAGAGACTGCCATCCGTGCGGTACCGGATGTAAACAGCGTCTTCATTGTTGGGGTCTTTCATGGCTTGGTTCAGCATCATGCTGAAGAAGATTGAAAAGAGGGTTGGTGCGAGAACACAGCCTTGCTTCACGCCATTGTTAATGGAGAAGGGTTCAGAGAGCTCATTGCTGTATCTGACCCGACCTTGTTGGTTTTCGTGCAGTTGGATAATCATGTTGAGGAACTTTGGGGGACATCCGATGTGCTCTAGTATTTGCCAAAGCCCTTTCCTGCTCACGGTGTCGAAGGCTTTGGTGAGGTCAACAAAGGTGATGTAGAGTCCTTTGTTTTGTTCTCTGCACTTTTCTTGGAGCTGTCTGAGGGCAAAGACCATGTCAGTAGTTCCTCTGTTTGCGCGAAAGCCGCACTGTGATTCTGGGAGAATATTCTCGGCGACACTAGGTATTATTCTATTTAGTAGAATCCTAGCGAAGATTTTGCCTGCAATGGAGAGCAGCGTGATTCCCCTGTAGTTTGAGCAGTCTGATTTCTCGCCTTTGTTTTTGTACAGGGTGATGATGGTGGCATCACGAAGGTCCTATATATATATATATATATATATATATATATATATAAAACACATTGAACTATCAAGACATTGTTGTGGTTTGCGCACGGGAGATATGGGCCGGCCCACAAAATGGCCGATGAATGTGGTGACCTCCTGCACTGTGGGAAGGCGGTGAACAGTGGCGGGAACATCAGCCAATCCCAGGCTGGCACCCCAATGATGCAGTCCCCGGACGCCAGCACTGGGGCCCATATAGATGCGACGGCCAGCGCAATGAACCAGTCTCGACTTCAAGGGTTTGGTGGGCACATCGTTCTTTTCCACGCCTGCCGAGTGTGAACACTACAACATATGCAGTAAAAGTCCATGGTATCTACTCTGGGAATTCAGGAGTCTGATGGGTTGGGGGGTAAAACTGTTGCCCAATTGGGACATCAGGGCCCCAAGTACTATGGTTCCTCCTACCAGATGCCAGAAGGGAGAACAGTTTATGTGAAAGGTGTGTGGAGTCCTTCATAATGTTTATTGCCTTTCACCTGCGTTGAGTGGTGTAAATGTCCTTCATGGTAGGAAGAGAGGCCCCAATTATCTTTTCCATTGATTTCACCATCGCCTGCAAGGTCTTGTGGTCTGAGGAAGTACACCTTCCAAACCAGGTGGTGATGCAGTTGCACAGGCTACTGACCAGACAGCACATCACTGGAGCATCCAAACACCTTGATTCTTTAGGTTATGATTATCATCCATAAATATGCCCCACATCTTATGGAAATTGGTCATCCTATCTTTAATAGCGTATCTGCTTTTCGTTGGATTTTCTCCAGAAGATGACATTTTACTGACTTCAACTTGAAAGTAAATTTTATCCTTCATTTCCCTGATAAGCAAGATGGGCAATTTCGATGAAGAAAAGACAATACTCCACCTATAACGGTTAAGTGAAATGATGTCCTACCTAAGTTTGGGAATAAATAGCAACTGTTAACCAGAGGCTCCTGTGTGAACCCTGGCTCTTCTCCCATCTAGAAGGGAGTTCTGGGTTCAAACTAGGGTAGCCAACTTAGATATAAACCCAATGGATTTGGAACTTTATCAGTCCTGCCTTGTAGCTCTAGTGATCCTCACCACCCCCTCCCATGTGGAGATGGCCCACTCTCCTCCCGACCATGTGGGGATTCTCTGGGTCCTCTGGTTTTCTCCCCCATTCCAAAGGCACGTGGATAGCTGTTTGATTGGCCCTCGTGAATTCTCCCTCGTATGCCAGTGAGTGGCCAAATCTGGTTGGTGGAGGGTGGCAGTGGGTGGGGGGAATGGGACAGGTGATGGGAATGTAGAATCTTTCCAAATAGTTAGTCTGTCATGGTGAGCTGAAATGCCTGGGAAATCTGTACACTTGATAAATCAGCAAGAGATCGATTCTCCCTTGCAACGTTTAAGAAACTCTTGAATCAACAAAGCACTGCAGGTTGGTTGGTCTAAGGTGGGGAAATCAGATTTGTATAAATACAGTAATGCAGATGTCCTTGATGGAGTAAAGACTAATGCCTGTAATGTATTTGACTGAAATAAGAACACTCTGGAGGCTTTTTGTCCTGTTCATTGGCACCTCCATAGCAGACAGCGATAAACCCAGCCAGAATGCTCTCACAGTACCCCTTTAGAGATGTCCAAGAATCTCTTCAGGGTGTTACGGGCCCAGAGGACCCCAAAACCCAGCAGCAATAGAAATTCATCAAGACAAATGGTCACTTAAACAAAAATTGCTTTTAATTTTCTTTAAACATAAAAACAGGATCAAACTTTAACTTAACCTAACTTAACCCCCTTCCAATTCTAAGCACTCATGTATGTAATGTGTGTGTAGGTTCAGAAAAGTTATTTGATTCACAGTTCAATCTCACTTCTCCGAGTTCACTGGTATCAGGCAATTCTTATACTGTGCACAGAATTTAACATTTATGAAGTTCACCAGGCTTTGCTGCTTGAAAGGTAAATGATTGCCGCTCAGAAAGATTCTTGTTGGTTTTCAGAGAGAGATGTGTTACTCGTTGTCACACACAAACTGATTTCATCCGATCAACCATGTCAGTGTGTCTTGCTGAAGAAACTTGCCCCATCATGGGTTTCCATATGATAATTTCTTCTTCCAGGTCACCACAAGAGTTCCTCTTGTTTCCCTTATTTCAGGTGAAATACTCCAGCCAGCCATTTCCTCTTGTAAGGACTACAAGGGTTTTGAACAGGCTGAACTCAGAACTCACAACCAAAATGGGGTTTTTCAACAAGTTGCCAGCTATGTTTCAACCTCAACTGCTACTGTACAACCCACTCTCTCTCTCTTTCTCTCTCTCTCTCTCTCTCTCTCTCTCTCAGAGAAGAATCCTATTTGTTCTTTCCTCTCTCTGCTTGTAAAAACCCAGAACCCCTCCCAAAGCTCCAAACCCAATCTTTGAAAGATCTTATCAGCACTCAAGCCCCGGACTCTGTTCCAACTTGCACCTCCTTTTGAAGTTCTTTCCAAAGCAGTTCCATTGTCTTCTTCAAAATCACTTGAAGCCTCAACATCTGGCTTCAGAAAAGCTCTTGCATTTGAAACGACATGTCTTTTGCGAAGTGTTACTCTGTGTAGTGACCTACACTAAATCCCCACAATCTATTTCTTTTAAAGACATTTTTATCCATAGCTGTAATAATATAACCTGTAACAGGTGACATACCAAATCTCCTCAAACTCCTCATGAAGTATAGCTGCTGGCAAACCTTCTTCAAGATGTGATGACCCCAGGACAGATCCTCAGAGATGTTGATACCCAGGAAGTTCAAGTTCTTGACCCTCTCCACTACTGATTTCTCAATGAGGGCTGATTGGTGTTCTCCTTACTTCCTCCTGAAGTCTACAGTCAGCTCCTTGGTTTTGCTCATGTTGAGTGCAAGGCTGTTATTGTTACACCATTCAACCAACTGATCTATCTCCCTCCTGTACGTTATCTCATTGCTGTTTGTGATTCTGCTGACTACTGTGCTGTCATCGGAAAACGTGTAGATGGCATTGTAATTGGGTGTATAATGAGTAGAGCAGTGGGCTAAGCATGTATATTTGGGGTGCACCTGTGTTGATGATCAGTGAGGATGAGATGTTGTTTCCAATTTGTACTGACTGTGGTGTTCTGATGAGAAGGTCAAGGATCCAGTTGCAGAGAGGGGTACAGAGGCCTAGAGTTTGTAGCTTCTTGACCAGCACTGAGGGAATAATGGTGTTGAAGGCTGAGCTGTAGTCTATGAAGAGCAGCCATATGTATGAGTTGCTGTTTTCGAGTTGACCCAGAGCTGAGTGGAGAGTCATCGATATTACATCTGTCGTGGAGCGATTGTGACGATGGGGGAATTGCAGTGGGTCTTTACTTAAGGATGTGTTAATTCTGGCCATGACCAACCTCTCAAAGCATTTCGTCATAGTAGTTAGTGCAACGCCTTTACGGCGCCAGCAATCGGAACCTGGGTTCGAATCCCACACTGCTTGCAAGGAATTTGTGCGTTCTCCCCGTGTCTGCGTGGGTTTTACCCAGGGTCTCCGGTTTCCTCCCACTGTTCAAAACATACCGGGGGGGGGCTGTAGGTTAATGGGGGGGGGGGGTTGTAGGTTAATGGGGTGTAAATTGGGCAGCATGGGCCGAAAGTATGTATAAATTTAAATTGAAAACTGTAGATGTTAGTGCTACTGGAGAATAATCAGTGAGGCAGCTCTCTCCACTCTTCTTGGGCACCAGGATTGATGCCCTTTTGAAGCAGGTGGGAGGTTGAAAAAGTCCCTGAAGACTCTGGCTAGTTGGTTACCACATATTTTCAGTGCCCTGCAAAGTTTTGCCCTCTTGAATGATGTTCTGACGTCGGCCGCAGAGACAGACATCACGGGGTGATCAGCTTCTGCAAGGATTCTCAAAGCAAGCTTTAAAGGTGTTTGTATCATTGGGTATCCTGACATTTTTTTAAGGTATAGTAGTGTGGGCACTACAGCAAGTGTGGAAGGAAGACACACACATGAGGAGTCAAAATCAAAGACTGATTTATTGCACTGGCAGCTCCGCTTATGTGGGCCGCTGGTGCTGATGTCAGGACCCGCATCGTTGGAGCACCGGCCTCGGGTTGGCCGGCCTTCCCGTCTTCCCGCCGGGTGGAGGTCACCTAGGATGACGGTCAGTGTCACACCCTCCCCCTCCCCAAGTTCCGCGCATTCACCGGCCATTTTGCGGGCCAGCCCGTGTCTCTGTGTGTGGGCCGCTACAGTAGCAAGATGATTGTTTATGAGGGAAATTTGGGGATTCATTGATATCTTTGCTGCACTTGACAACCAGTCAGAGAGGATGCATTCACGTGACGAAGATATGCAATTCCATGTTTTTCATGAAGATGGGAGTTTACAGTCATATGATTTGTCATTGTCATAGGTTCAACACACTGAAATCCTTGCCACTTTAAGATACAGCAACCACATTAAATTACCACTATATTCCAAGGCAGAAATAGAAATAATAAATATAAAAGGGATAGAACTTCCACGTAATCCCTGCGTAAAACTGTGTGTTTGTGGCCTGCAGTATGATGGGGACAATGAGTCCCAGGATGGCTGAGTGGTTGAAATAAGTAACGTTATGGCTTTGGATACATCTCTGTTCAGCAATGTACGTGCCAGCTGGCAGCAGGCTGCCCTAATGTAGGCTGACATCACTGCTGTTGCTACGGTCAGACCATTACCTGTGTTCCCTGCACAATAATGAGCAATTGCAATCCTGAGTGAACCACGGGGCTCGGCAGGACAATAACATAAACAATGATGTTAATATGCCCTAGTTCAGTGGATCTCAATCTTTTTTCTTCCCACTCATATCCCACCTTAAGTAATCCCTCTGCCATCGGTGCTCTGGGATTAGTAAGGAATTGCTTAAGGTGGAGGAAAGAAAAAGTTTGAAAACCACTGTTCATTATGTGCAGGGTTTCAGAACTCCAAAGGAACTGGGCCAATGAACATTTTTCTCAAGCAAAATATTGCAGTAACAATCAGGTCTAGAGCAGTGGGCCTCAACCTTTTTCTTTCCACTCACATCCCACTTTAAACAATCCCTATGCCATCAGTGCTCTGTGATGAGTAAAGGATTGCTTAAGGTGGGATGTGAGTGGAAAAAAAGGTTGAAAATCACTGTTTTAATCGTTCCTAATTGTCTCGTTATGTGCACTATTTTATAACTCCAAAGGAAATGGGCCAATGACAATTTTTCTCAAACCATGAAAGACATAATTGGGTATAGAGTAGTGATTCTCAACCTTCCCTTCCCACTCACCTTAAGTAATCCCTTACTCATCCCAGAGCACCTATGGTGCAGGGATTACTTAAGGTGGGATGTGAGGGGAGGGGAATAAAAAGGTTGAGAACCACTGTCCTAGTTCATGGTTCTTCCCTCCCAACCCTCAATATGCACAAAATGTCAGAGAAAAAGCTCAGCAGGCCAAACAGGGCCCTTCACGTGGCAAATGAAAAGATACAGAACTGGCGTCTCGGGCTTGAGCCCTTTGTAAAGGTCAAATCCTCAAGTTTTTGATTCTTAGTTAATTTTGTGCTTGTCTCTTGAAGGAAAAGTGTTGTTTGTAGTGTTACCGTAGTGATGATGATGTCATACGTCATAATATCTGAACGGACTAAAAGCTTGTATCTCATTCTTCGACGAACAATGAAGGGAACGTGAGCACGAGATACTTTTCTTTGAATTCACCTTATTTCATTTTATCTCTTTGAAGCTGAATATCTTTAAATACAGCCGAATGCTTTGTTTATTCATCATCATGAAAATCTCAATGCAAAGTTATGCAGAATGTTTATCTGTTTTATCAAGCTACTTAAAGCTCATCTACAATCTTTGGTTTATTAGATCAATAAGATAGTAATTTGGAATATCATCCCCACGTTTTCTTGAAGATGAGATGTTTTGAATTTAGGAAATACTAGAACCTGGAAAATGTTTTCCATACCCTCCATCGAGGTATGAGAAAAGACCGGCAGGTGTCTGGACAAAAGAGTGGGGGAGAGAGGGGTGGCAAGGCAGGAGATGATAGGTGGAGAAAGGAGGGAGGGATAGCAGCGATGAGGGGGAGGAGGGAATGACTGGGTGGGTGGAAAAACTGGACAGAGAAGGTAAAGGTGAGCAGTTTCAATGGGAAGCAGTAAAGTCAATGTTCGTGCCACAGGGCTGGAGGGTGGCCAGACAGAAAATAAGGTGTTCCTCCAATTTGGGTGGGATTGGACACAAGGCCTGTGAGCGTGGGAGTGCGACTCAGAATTGAAATGTTGGCTCCTGGGAGAGACATTTTTATTTACAATTTGCATCTGGGCAACACCTTGAATCTGGCCCCAATACCCTAAAGTCCTCCTTCGGAGCTTTGTCCAATGAGCTGTTACAGCGCCGGTGGCTGGGTATGAATGTGGTACTGTCTGTCAGGAGTTTGCATGTTCTCCCTGTGCCCTGTGTGGCTCCAGTTTTCTCCCGCCCTCCAGAACACAGAGGATCAGCTGGGATGGAAAGGTCAGAAATCTTGGTTCGAATGTGAGGTTTCTCAGGAGGGATTGTGTTAACAACGGAATTTTGCAGCACAAGGTCCAGGGAGCCAAAGGTATTGAGATGTCAGTTTCAGAGGACTTGTTGAACACAAGGTTTGCAGCATTGTCTGGAAATGGAAGAAAGCAAAAATTGCTGGAGGAACTCGGCACCCAGGGAGGGAAATGGGAAGTCGATGGTCCAGGTTGAAACCTTGCCTCAGGGGAGCACTGGGACAGTTCTGAAGCAAGATTTTGATCCGAAAGGCCATCTGCCCATTTCCCTGCACAGATGCTGCCTGACCTGCTGAGTTCTTCAAGCAATTTGCTTTTTCTCTCAAGACTCCCATATCCAGAGTCGCCTGAAATGGAGGACTCTTCACAGCGGGCAGTGATTGTCATTAGAGGCCTTTTCAAGCTGCCGTGTAAAATGGGGTTAACCAGGCAATTTTCCCGGTCAGCTTGAAAGGGCCTGACCCAGTCAGTGTGGTCCTAATCCAACCGGGTCCCAGTTAAAGTTACCCAAGGCACATCCACCGGCGGCTAGAACAGGAAAAATGGTTATCACAGGGAAACCCCTGGGTGAAGTGCCTGCCACGATTGGGGTGGGGGACGAGAGAGAGGGGTTGCTGCTGCAGGGCCCAGGGTCATGGGAAGCCGACAATCGGGAGGGGGAATGAGGTCGCTGCCATGGGGGGGGAGGTTGATCTCACGGGGGGGGTGTTCCCATGATCAGTGGGAGAGGGGTTGCTGCTGAGGGAGGGATGGGGGAGACTGACAGCCAGTGGGGAGGGGAGGGCGGGGGAAAAACTTAATGATAGTTACTCTGAGTGCGTGACGCATCATTTACCGCATTATTGCGGGGTATAGGATCCCCCTTTAATGGGTCGATCTCCCTGCAGCTTAAAAGGTGCTCACTTCTGCGCCACTAATTGCACCTGGGTCCCAGGAGGGCGACCCAGGTCCTGCAGCTTAAAAGTGCCTATCGCCAGCCATGATCAGACAATGTCCTTGAAGCTTCACCCATCAGTAACTGCTTCTTCCATTGGAGTAAAAGTGTGATTGATCACTGATGATTACACGCTGTTGACTCTGCTCACACCTTCTCAGATAATGCAAATCAAGGTAAAATCTGAAGCCGCTGGAAGCTAAAAACAGAAAGTGCTGGAGATCCACCACAGGTCACTTCACATCTGTACGAAGAGAAACAAAGTTAATGCTTCGGGTCCAAGGTCCGTTCTGTCTTCAACTGGAAAAATTGACTATTTTTCTTTCTTGGATGTGGCCCGACCAATTGATTGGACTGGGTCTTTATTCATTGAAGAGTAGAAGGTTGAGGGGGGATTTGATAGAGGTATTTAAAATTATGAAGGGGATAGACAGACTTCCCCTTGAGGGTATGTGAGATTGGAACGAGGGGTCATAAATTAAGGGTTAGGGGGAAAAAGTTTAGAAGTAACATGAGAGGGATCTTCTTCACTGAGAGTGGTGGCTGAGTGGAATGGCCTTCAGGAAGAGGTGGTTGCAGCAGGGTCAATTTTTTGGTTTAAGAGAAGGCATCGATGTGAGGGGATTGGAGGGTTATGAACAGAGAGCAGGTAAGTGGGACTAGAGGAGATCACTTAAATTGGTGAGGATTAGAGGGGCCGAGATGGCCTGTTTCCACACTGTAATTGTTATATGGTTATATAATGAAATAGTCCATGGCTGCTTGCAGCCAGACATGTTCAGGATTTAGGAATAATAATTCTTTAAAAATTTTTATTTAGGTATCCAGCATGGTATAGGCCCTTTCAGCCCACGAGTTCGTGCCACCCAATTACACCCAATTAACCTACACCCCTGGTACATTTTGAATGGTGGGAGGAAGCTGGAGCCCCCTGGAGAAAACCCATGCAGACACGGGGCGAACGTACCAACTCCTTACAGACAGTGCAGGATTTGAACCCCAGTCCCGATTGCTGGTGCTGTCCAACTAAGCCACAGCACAGAAACAGGCAGTTTGGTCCACCATATCCATTCTGAACCATCCATCACTTGTTCCATTTACCATCACTTGGTCCAAGGCTTTTGATGCCCTGAAAATTCCAATTCCCAATTTCGGGATGCTCCTTCCTTGTTGTGATAGACACAGGACCATAGAACATGGAACACCACAGCACAAAAAACAAGCCATTTGGCCCTTCTAAACCATGCTGAAATATCATTCCGCTAGTCCCATTGACCTGCTCCCATTTCAGAACCCACCAAACCTCTCCCATCCATGTATCTAGCCAATTTATTCTTAAAGCTCAAGATTGAGCCCATATTTACCACATCAGATGGCAGCTTGTTCCACACTCCCACCACTCTCTGAATGAAGAACTTCCCCCTCATGTTCCCCCTAAACCTTTCCTCTTTATCTTCTTTTATTTAATATCTCTTAATCTCAGTGGAAGGAGCCTACTTGTTTACTCTGTTTATACCCCTCATAAACCTCTATCAAATCTTCCCTCATTCTTCTTCACTCCAAGGAATAAAGGTCCAACCTGTTTAATCTTTCCCTGTAACTCAACTCCCAAAGACCCGGCAATATCCTAGTAAATCTTCTCTGCACTCTTTCAATCTTATTGATGTTCTTCCTGTAGTTTGGCAACTGGAACTGCACACATATTTGGCCTCACCAATCTCTTAAACAACTTCACCATAACATCCCAACTCCTGTACTCAACACTTTGATTTATGAAGGACAAGATGCCAAAATATTTCTTCACAACCCTTCCTACGATGCTGCCTTCAGGGAATTATGTAAATTCTGCTTGTAAAAACCATCCACCATCTACAATCCATGGCTTTACGTGACCCTGTATGTTAGAAGGGAGCATTAGAGATTTTGAAGCGGGCTTGTTTAGCGGAGGCGGGTGGGTGCTGGCTGGGACCTGTTGACAGGGGAGAGTGCTGGGAAGGACATGTCAACCGAGGGGGAGGGGGTGGCAAGGACCTGTTTACAGGGTAGGGAGGGGGTGCTGAGTGGAACCTACCTGTTATTAACACCACCGACATGGGGCATGAGTTTGATCTTTTAATTGCGTCAAGCATCACTAGACGTGATTGAGGCCCAATGCAAGCTGCCGGGGGTGGGGGGGTGGCGGGTAGAGAGTCACTAGCGTGTGTCAACCTGGGCACTACTGACGTAGGAGGGAGTAGGGGCAGGTATGACAGCCAGGGGGTGGGGGAAATGCCCGTGGATGCCCCCCCTCAGCTCCGACCCTGTACTACCCCTTCCTATACTAGGCTATCGGGAGGAAGGAGCACCTTACACCTCCTTTAGCTGACCAATTGTGCAGCCCTGATCCTGCTGGTCAAAGCATTATTCTTCCTACATCCTTATCCAGCCCTCCCCATGCAACAGTTCGCAGGGGGGGCCACTTTTAACCTCCTGATGCAGGAGAAAACAAGAGTAGGGTGGGGGAGGAACCTGTGGAGCATCAGAGAGAACCTGCAAACCCCACACAGGCTGCTGTGGGGGGCGGGGGGTGTCAGGATCGAAGCCCGGTCACTGAAGTTGTGAGGCAGTGAATTATTGAAGCTGAAACATTAATAAATTCTCATGCCATTTGTGGTTAAACAAATCAACAGCGCCTGCTGTTTAAGAAGTATCAAATGAAGCCGGATTATGTTCATAATGTGAGGCATCTGTGGCTATAACCTTCTCCTTCCCCATCTCCTGTCCGACAGCAGACCCTCCCTTTCAGACATAATGCACATGAGTTATTTAAGAAGCCGGATTTCGCAAGGGAAGGAAGCACTTAGAGAAGCGCACAGGTCTGGCTTCAAAAGGAGCCTGAAGAGGGTTCTGGTCTTCTTTGTGATGAAGCAAACAAGCAGAGATGAAAGGATGGAGCACATTGCATCATTGTCGCACTTAGCGGCGAGTGTGATAGGTGCACAATCAGAGGCACAACAAAGGGAGGGGGGGGAGTGGGAGAAAGGATAAGGACAGTGAGACCAGGTGTTGCTTCAGTATCACAAAATGCCAAGAGCCTTCCAGGCAATTTTGCCAATCATGTCCTCTGTGTTTTGGGTCTATTAGAGCAAAAAAAGGAACATTGGGTCTCATTGTGTTCAGGGAGGCTCATTTCCTGTATCATTCATCGGAAAATTACCCGATTGTTTTTTTGCTGTTGATTTAAACAGAAAAGCCAAGGGGCATCAAAGGCATGGTCAGACTCCCGCTGAACCTGCTTGACGAGCAGCGCACAGATTCGTGGCCGAAGTCCAGTTGACATCCACCAGCGGCTGAAGCGCCTCTGGGGAAGCTGGGCCGAAAGTCCCAGGGCAGGTGCTGCCCAGTCAGGGTTGACACACTTCCCTCATGATCTTCAATGCAGGCCTTGACCACACTTTCAGGAAGGGACGCCGCAGCAGCCACGGTTTCAGAGGAACGGCTGGGGGGGGTGGGGTGTTTTTCCGCATACATTCCAGAGCTGCACAGGGTGGTAGGTTAATTGGTTGGGTGGGTGGGAAAAAGTGGGGATAGTTTTTTTTTAATTTATAAATTTTATTTATAAATCTAGAACCACACAAATAAAGCACGTAATGAAAAATCATTCAAATCAGCACAAACACATGTGGCGTATAAAAAGCAAACGATAAGGGAGCATCCCAAAATACTACCTCCCCCCCACCCACCCCCCCAAAGAAAGAAGAGAAAGAGAAAAAGAGGGTAAGAATTGGACAAGAGCACCAATGGCACAGGGAATACTTAAAGTGGTATGTGGGTGGAAAGGAAAAGGTTGAGAACCACTGGTCTCTTTCAGCATTAACACACGTTAATGAACACATTGAGACATTTGCTCACCTCAAAAAAAAAGAGCTTCCATTGAAACTTTCAAGCTTGGATCTATTCTGAAATAACCAGGTGCAGCTGCCTAAACAAATGCCACTCTCTATTGGAAGTGCACTCAGCAGGGAGACACTTGACACAAGGTGTCTAGTAGCTGATCCCATCTATTTACCTTATCTGGAATCCAAACAACCGGCAGCCTCAAGCAACCGGCAACGTGGGATCCTAAAACTCCCAGGAAAATAGAAGATGATGATCATCTAAAAGAAGTAAACAGAGATTAAAATATGGAGGAAGAATTTAAGAACAGTACATTTGCCTTTTCAAATGCCTTTGAAGAAAAGAATTATTGTTGCTGGGGTGGACAAGGGAGTTGCTCTTTAACATGGAGAGAGGCCTTCAATGCTTGAAAATCCTGGATCTGGAGCGATGACCAGGGCCCGGCAGAGAGTTGAATTGCTAGCAACAGCAGCAAGTCTGACCATCTTGCTGGCTGGGTAAGATGGTGTCGGGCCAAAGGGAAAGAGATTCTTTAAGTAAAGCCAGGTCATTGAATCCAAGTCAGATGATTGACTTCAGTGATGAAGGGAAGTTCTCTTCATGGTTTCGTCAACTGGTGGAGAATCTGAAAAAGATTTAGTAAGAACAAGGATGAGAGGGGAAGGGATACAAGTTGACGATATGTCACCCAGCGACAATGAAGATTGTAGCAAATTTTTTTTTAATGGATTACAAACAGGCATCAGATTTTGTGGAAACTTTGCCTTTTATTAGGGCCGAGCAAATGAGAAGGAATTATTTGGAATGAGGCAATGGACTTGTAAATTAGAGACTCTGTTCTGATGTAACACCTGTGATGCAAAGGGTGCCGGAGTCTGTCGGATGCTGCACCTGGACTCGTTGTGGCAATGAGCTACACCCCACATGGTAGAGATGGGGGAGGTGCTGTATTCTTTGTATCTTATGGTTTTAAGGAGTGAAATTAGGTGGGTTTGGAAGCTTCTTTTCTTTTTTCCTTTCAGACTTGTATACGCCACGTATGATTAATCGTGAATGAAATGCACATAATGGAATTGATTGTGTGGCATCGGCAAGTAAATAAATAAATAAGCAGCCGGCAGAAAAATTGTGTGGCCAAGCAGTCTCAAGCAACTGGAACATTCACTTATCCGGCATCCAGTGCCGGACACTGAGAATTTTTTTTACTGTATACGTATTCATTAGGGAGAAGAATAAAATTTGGGATGGGATGTAGATAAGGCTTGAGTGAAATGAGAGAAAGATTTAGGAATATCCATCTCCCCAGATGAGTGGATGTGAAGATAGTATAACTAAAATCGCAAATGTGGGATAAACATTGGTTCATTATAATTTTATTCATCAATTATATTTAACTCCGGAGAAATTAAAGAAATTTAAATATGTCATTTCTGATTTATGTTTTAGATGTCATAAGGAAGTAGAAACCTTCTTACATTCGGTTTGGCAATGTGAGATGGCTAAACCGTTTTGGAATAAAATCAAAGAATTTTTGCAAGGTATGTTTAATTTAAAATTCCATTTGACCCTATGATATTTTCATTGGGTAATATTAAATCATTGTGTTTCGAGTTAAAATTAGATAAAGCTCAAATTGATTTTATGAGTTGGCCTTAGCAGTAGCGAGGAAATGTCTTGTAGTGGCACGGAAGAATGAGATTCAACTGAACATCCAATGATGGCATGTGAGATGAGATCATGTATTCCCTTCGAGAAGATAATGTATAATTTATGAAATGATTATCCCTTTTTTGTTAAGTTTTGGAGCCTGTACATGGATTGGATACGTTCTAATTGTTAAAATATTTTCACATACAGGGGTGGGGTGGTCCCAATCCGAGACACATACCTGAATATACTGCTTTAATGATTCTCCCCCATTTCCTTCTCTTCTTTCTTTTTTTTGGGGTAGTTTAGTGGAGGGTTGGGTGGGGTGGAAGGGATAAGGATGGGGGAGTTGGGGGGGTTTATGGGATAAAATATGTATTGCATTATATTTTGCATGCATCATTTATTATTGATTTTAAATAAATTTACAAAAAAAAATTGGGGCCTTTAGGAGTGACAGACCGAGGCTTTGCACCTCAGTTGCAGGCTTGAAGGATTGATGTGCGAGCTGGACTACAAGGCACCAAATGTAATCTGGCCCAATTAACTTCTAATAGGTGAACTCATTCACTAAATTACATTTCAAGATCATGGAGACCTCGATGAATTGGATATACACAGCAAGATTTGATGAGGCAGGGCAGGTGATGAGTTGCATGTCGGAGGCGAGCACTTTTGCAATGTCTCGAGCTTGGGGAACTTTAACTCAGCTTGCGGGGCCGGCTCTGAGTTGCAGAAATCCACAAAGGGCTGACAAGGGCTGTGCAGTAGATAACTAGGTAATGGGTACTTTGAACAAAGTTAATGCAATAGCTATGGGGACATTAACTGGAAACAATAAATTGAGGACACGCTCGTATGCAAGGCATTTCCCAAGAAGAATATATATCATGGATCCAACCAGGGAACAGGCTTTTTGAGATCCAGCCAGGTTTATTGAATCAATATTAAATAACGTTCTCCTTGTTAAGAATCTTCTGGGGAAGTGATCGTAGGAACGTAGAAATTATGAACAGGAGTAATTCATTCTGCCCTCTGAGGCTGCTCTAACATCCAATGTGATCAGGATCCTGCCCTTACTTCCTTTCCCTATCTCTTGCACCGGATGGCATGGGGCCCAGGGGACTAAGTTCAATCCTGAACACTTGAATGTTCTCCCTGGGTCCACTGGTTTCTCCCTTGTACCAAAGAGGTACACGTTGATTGGCTGGCCACCACAAATTGCTCCTGGTGGGAAGTGGTGGCATCTGTTGGGGGGGATTTGGTGGAAACATGGTGAATAAAGTAGGATTTGTGTAAATTGGCATTTGATACATTTCCCATTGGGCTCAAGGTCCTGTTTTGTGCTGTGTCTATCTACGAATTATCATTTCTATGAACTATATTTAACTACAGTAGAAGTCCCAAAATCCAGACCACCTAATAAGCTGGAGTTTTTTGAAAACACTCAAACTTTTTAAATTTCGCAGGCTTTCAAGTGGCAATAAGAGACCACTTTATTTTTCTTTAAAATAGCTTGTTTTGATAAATGAAACACGCTGCATTTGCTAATGAATAAACTATCAAAATTTACCTGTTCATCTCTTCTTTATTCCTCCTTAAATTTGAATTGTTAAAGTTGTGACAGGATTATGATATTATTAATCTTTAAGTTAAAATTATATATATTTCTTAGAAAAGACTGTATTGGTGGACACAGGGAAAGACAATTATACGCACACAGAAACCATTTTGAGAGACGACGTATTTGCTAATTCATTGAAGTGGTATAAATATTCATGAACGTCAGAAGTGATTCTCCATTGAAACTAAAGACAATGGTGTTTGCTGAGAGATGCATCTGTTCAAACAAGCAGGCTTTCGCTTTTATGACCTGTGTAAACAGAATGGAGATGTCTGCCATGACTTCTACTTTTGAAGTAGTATGGAGAAAATGAAACTTTAAGAAGCCAGCAGTGATGTCGTGTCATGTGATTACAATGGCAGGAAGGCATCTTCAATATTGCACCAGTTTCATCTGAAGTCAGAAATGCAGTAGCCTTCTGTGAGAGAGGTACTGTTGTGCTGTGTTCTCCTTGTCATGGGAGGTGTACAGAATCTAAAAGCCACTTCACTGTCTCTATCTAACATATCCATTTTTAAATAGTTACACTTCATGTAAACCTTGCCTGGGTTTGTGAACTCATCGAGTAAAATACAAGATCCGTAACCTCCATGCAAGAGAAGGGGATTTGTGGAAAACATTTGTATGAGAAAATAATCCTCTGAAAACAACTCAATAAGAAGTCGTGAGTTTTTGAGAACAACAGTAAACACACACAGACACACACACACACAGACACACACAGACACACACACACACACACACACACACACACACACACACACAGTTTTTTTTGGAAAATATACTATTGCCTTGGTGAATTTCTATTGTTGCTGGACTATGTAGTAACAAATGTACTGCCCAAGGATCCAGAAAATCTGAAAATCAGGACAGAGCCAATCCAGATGTTCAGTATTCTACTGCACTATATTTGATGATGATATGGCTGAATTTCTCATCCAAATTAACAATAACAAATTTTAAAATGACACAAAAGTCTTATCTTAAATACAGTAAGTATTTAAGTACAGATTTGAGAGTACATTGACTAAGGTAGTTAGGAACAAATTAAAAGTATCATCGTAGCAGATATTTAAATAAATATTTCATAATTCTCAACAAATGTAGACTGCAACGAGAAATAAGGGCTTCGTAGGAAAGTGGCCGTCCAATGCTTTCAAAAGTTTGAATAGAGGGGAAAATCTATAAAATTGAAATGGTTCATAATAAGCCTGAGAATCGGGGGAATTATAGAAAATGGCAGAAAACAAAATTGAGAAAAAGAACGTGAACAGAAATTCAGATTCAATTGGCAAGAATCACAAAAGCAGATTGTACTGGCTTTGACTAGTTGCAGTCAAACGTTTGGTTCTCAGACGTATGCTGGCAAATTAACAACCAGCAATAAGGAAATGTATTGAATTAGAACTTTTCACATAGCTGATTACATTGGTTGAACTGGGTAATTTGCTGGGTCCGAGGTCAGTAATCACATGGTGTGAAATGTCCCAACCTGGCAGGGCGAGTTAAATTCAACTGGGCTCTGACACTTGGTGGGGGGAAGTGCAGAGCCTGGCCAAGTTCACTCACTAATCATCTTCTGGGAGTACAACCTGCCCTTGCATTGTCACCACTGGAGGTGGGAGCCCTCTTAAAATGCCAGGTTGATGGTTTACCAGTAAATAATGACGCCGTGGGAAAGGCTGCAGAGTTTTTCCCCGACCTAGGAGAGTTGGCAGGGTGAAAAGGGCTTTCACAGAGACAGAAAGTTCAGAAACAGATCCTCCAGTTGGGTGAATCCACACTGACCATCAACCATCCAATCACCTTGAGGAGTCACATGATGAAGTAGTGGCCGGTCAGGAAAACCAACCCTCTCCAGGAAAATAGAAAAAAAGTTAGGAAAAAGCAAAGCATAGCAGAAATAGAAGATAAAGATACAGAGAAGAGAAAGAAGTTGGCTTCCAAGAAGGAGAAAGTAAGAACAGCTGGAAAAAAAGTAAAAAAAGTCACTAGAAAAGAAGGAAGAAGGCTTTACCTGAAGGAAGGAACAGGACGCTGTGGTGACGAGTAGCGCCCGACCCTTGAGGTCAGTACCTGCCCTACAAAGTCACGACCCACCAGCCAATACACTACAAAAATGGCTCTTGGAGCCAAACAAAAGTGTACAACGGCGTATGCGCGAGGAGTCGTGCATGGGCAGTGCGCTATCAGAGGAGAAAGAGGATACCAGTGGAAGGGGGCTCAGCAGAGGAGCAGGCTGTCACAGAGTGAACAGCTGAGGGACGCCCAACACCAGGGCTCTCAACTGGAGGATAAGGAAGATAGCAGAAGAGGGTGCGACAAAACAGACATGGAAGACAGACGGAGGGAAGATCGGCAAGAAGACCAACGTCAAGAACAACAGATGAGCAGCCCAGGAGGGGAGGACCAGCAACAAGAGGCCCGACAAAGAGATACAAGCAGCTCATCAGGAAAAACAGAAGAGACACAGACACAAAGAAGAGAAGAAGACACAAACACAGAAGAAGAGGAAGAAGAAGAAGACCAAGATCTTCACAGAGAAATAGAAGGTAAAACTAACAAGCAGAATATAGATAAAGTCTTTTTTTGAAAAACAAATGAGATCACTAAAAGAATGTTCATCATTAGAGTTTAATGCAAATAAAAGGAAAATGAAAAGAACAAGTACAGAAAAGAACAAAATGCAAAGGTTAGAACTGGTAATGACAGAAATAGGGAAAAGAGTAGAGAATGTGGAAGAGCGAGAAACAGCTGTAGAAATGGAAGTAAATGACTTAATTGGAAGAACGTGACAAAAAAATTAAAGAGACTTAAGAGTTGTTATCTCAGAAAATTGATATGTTGGAAAATTATAGTAGGCGAAACAACATAAAAATAGTGGGCCTGAAGGAGGGTGAAGAAGGCACAGACATGAAGGAATTCATAAAAGGATGGATCCTGAAGGTCCTGGGAATGACAGAAATGCAGGAAGAAATGGAACTAGAAAGGGCTCACAGAACACTAGGTCCGAAACCACAGGCACATCAAAAACCAAGATCCATCTTAGTTAAATTTTTGAGATATACGACAAGAGAAAATATACTGGAACGGGCAAGGAATAAAATTAGAAAAGATTTTATTCCTAATAAAATCTTCCAGTGGAAGAACCTCTGGAATACAAGGGTCAAAAAATATTATTTTAACCAGACATAAGTTTTGAACTCTTAAAGAGGAGGAAGGAATTTAATATAGCAAAATCAACTTTATGGAAAAAAGGTTACAAATTCATATTAAGACATCCAGCCGTGCTTAAAGTATTTATACCCGGGGAGCAAAACAGACTGCTCTCGGATCCAGAGAAAGCGCAAGAATTCGCAGAATGTTTGCAAGACAGAAGAAGAGATGAAGAGATGTAACAAGAATGAAGAATGGCAATAAAGTATATATAAAGATGTAAAAACAATGTATATGTAAAGAACTAAGAGGGAAAAGAGAAGGGAAGGAAGGGAGTAAGGGGGAAAAAAGAAGAGAGAGCTTTGTTATATGTGTTTAAAAAAAAAGTGTTTTCTGGAGAGGGCTAGGTAGAGGGGGAATAACCATCACTAAAAAATTAGTTGACGCTGCGAACAAGATTTCAACCCAAATGAAAAGGGGAGTTGTGGTTGCCCGGCAAGGGGTATGGGGCAACCTAGAGAGGGGGGGAAATTTTGGGGTTAAGGTATTAGTGGATGTGGGAACTGCGGGGGTACTTTTATGTCTTTAATGTGTTGTTGTATATTAAGTGTACTAAGAGAAAACTAAGAGATGAAAATGGGGAAAAGGGGGATGGAGGTGGCAAAGTGGAAAAGAGATTTATGCAAGATATAAGATGACCATGTTGAACTATAAGACATTAATGGAATACATAACTAAATTAAAAGGAAGAGGCTACTAAATTTATTGAAGAAGGAAAAAATAGATATAGCATTTGTGCAGGAAACACATAAATTTTTTTAAAATATTTTTTTTATTTTTCACACTATGAACCATCTTGACCAAAATATACATAAACATTTCCCTCTTGAATATACACAGTGTCATTTTCTCCCCTTTTCCCCCTCCCCTCCCTCCCTCCTTCCCACCCCCCTCCCCTCCCACTAAACGTTCAACATATACGATACATTAAACCCTTTAAACAATGTCATCACACAATGAAAATAAACAAGAAAATTGTCTCATCTACTTTTACACACTTTTTCATTTCATCTTCTTCTCATGCTGTCATTTGAGTGGTGGAGGTCCACGGTAGGACTTCTCTATTGTGTTCCATGTACGGTTCCCAAATTTGTTCAAATGCTGTGATGTTATTTCTTAAATTATATGTTATTTTTTCTTTTTTTTAAAATTTTTTTATTTTTCACACCATAAATCACATTAGCCATGATATACACTTTTTCACACATATACAGTGACTTTTTCTCCCCCCCCCTCCCTCCTCCCAAGCCACCCCCCCACCCCCACCTCTCATCCATTTTAGGTATACAATCTAGGTTGCATTAAGCCAGTCAGACAATGTTGTCATTCAACAAAAATACACCAGAAATTCTACTGAGTCCATTCTTTTCTTTCCTTCTCCTTCCATCAACTTACGTAATGTTTGTTCCCGGTAGGTTTTCGCTATTGTATTTAATGTAAGGGTCCCATACTTGTTCGAATATTTCAATATTATTTCTTAAACTATATGTTATTTTTTCTAATGGAATACATTTATTCATTTCTATATACCATTGTTGTATTTTCAAATTATCTTCCAATTTCCAGGTTGACATAATACATTTTTTTGCTACGGCTAGGGCTATCTTAACAAATCTTTTTTGTGCATCCTCCAAATCAATTCCAAATTCTTTGTTTTTTATGTTACTTAGGAGAAAGATCTCTGGATTCTTTGGTATATTGTTTTCTGTTATTTTATTTAATATCTGATTGAGATCATCCCAAAATTTTTCTACTCTCTCACATGTCCAGATTGCATGAATTGTTGTTCCCATTTCTTTTTTACATCGAAAACATCTATCAGATACTGTTGGGTCCCATTTATTTAACTTTTGCAGTGTAATGTATAGTCTGTGTAACCAATTATATTGTATCATACGTAGCCTCGTATTTATTGTATTTCTCATCGTTCCAGAACATAATTTCTCCCATGTTTCCTTTTTTATCTTTATATTTAAATCTTGTTCCCATTTTTGTTTAGTTTTACCATTTGTTTCCTCATTCTCCTTTTCTTGCAGTTTAATATACATATTTGTTATAAATCTTTTGATTAACATTGTATCTGTTATCACATATTCAAGGTTACTTCCCTCTGGTAAACTCAAATTGCTTCCTAATTTATCTTTCAAGTAGGATCTCAGTTGGTAATATGCCAGCGCTGTATCTCCAGTTATATTGTACTTATCTCTCATTTGTTCAAAGGATAAGAATCTACTTCCTGAAAAACAATTTTCTATTCTTTTAATCCCTTTTTTTCCCCATTTTCTAAAGGAAAGGTTGTCTATTGTAAAAGGGAGTAGCTTATTTTGCGTCAATATTAGTTTTGGTAATTGATAATTTGTTTTATTTCTTTCTACATGAATCTTCTTCCAAATATTGAGTAGATGATTTAATACTGGAGAAGTTCTATGTTGTACCAATTTTTCGTCCCATTTATATAATATGTGTTCAGGTATCTTTTCCCCTATTTTATCTAATTCTAATCTCGTCCAGTCTGGTTTTTCCCTTGTTTGATAAAAATCTGATAGGTATCTTAATTGTGCGGCTCTATAATAATTTTTGATGTTTGGCAATTGTAAGCCTCCTTGTTTATACCATTCTGTTAATTTATCTAGTGCTATCCTCGGTTTCCCCCCTCTCCATAAAAATTTCCTTATTATTTTCTTTAACTCTTTGAAGAATTTTTCTGTCAGTTGTATTGGCAATCCCTGAAATAAGTATAGTATCCTTGGAAAAATGTTCATTTTAATACAGTTTATCCTTCCTATCAGTGTTAGTGGTAGATCTTTCCAATGCTCTAAATCGTCCTGTAATTTTTTCATTAGTGGATTGTAATTGAGTTTATATAATTGGCCTAGATTTTTGTTTATTTGTACACCTAGGTATCTTATTGCCTGCATTTGCCATCTGAATGGAGATTCCTTCTTAAATTTTGAGAAATCCGCATTATTCATAGGCATTGCTTCACTTTTATTTACGTTTATCTTGTAACCCGACACTTCTCCATATTCCTTCAATTTCTTATATAATTCTTTTATTGATAGTTCTGGTTCTGTTAAGTACACTATAACATCATCCGCAAATAGACTGATTTTATATTCCCTGTCTTATATTTTTATTCCTTTTATATTATTATCTATTCTTATCAATTCTGCTAGTGGTTCTATAGCTAGCGCAAACATTAACGGTGATAGTGGGCATCCCTGCCGCGTTGACCTGCTTAAGTTAAATTGCTTTGATACATGTCCATTTACTGTCACTTTCGCTAACGGTCCCTTATATAATAATTTAATCCAATTAATATACTTCTCCGGTAAACTGAATTTTTGCAATACTTTGAACAAATAATTCCATTCTACTCTGTCGAAGGCCTTCTCTGCGTCTAAAGCAACTGCTACTGTAGGTGCTTTATTTCCTTATACTGCATGAATTAAGTTAATAAATTTACAAATATTGTCTGTTGTGCGTCTTTTTTTGATAAATCCAGTTTGGTCTAAATTTACCATTTTCGGTACCTGTTCTGCTAATCTGTTTGCTAATAGTTTAGCTATTATCTTATAATCTGTGTTTAGCAAAGATATTGGTCTATATGACGCTGGTGAGAGTGGATCTTTCCCTTGTTTTAGTATTACTGTAATTATTGCTGTTTTACATGAATCTGGTAAGTTTTGTGTCTCATCAATCTGGTTGATTACATCCAGGAGGGGCGGTATTAATAAGTCTTTAAATGTTTTGTAGAATTCTATTGGAAATCCATCCTCTCCTGGTGTCTTATTATTTGGTAATTTTTTTATTATCTCTTGTATTTCTACTGTTCCAAATGGTTCTGTTAATTTATTTTGTTCCTCTATTTGTAGTTTTGGTAGTTCAATTTTAGTCAAAAATTCATCTATTTTCCCTTCTTTCCCTTCGTTTTCAGTTCGGTATAATTGTTCATAGAATTCTCTAAAGTTTTCCTTAATTTCTTTTGGATTATATGTAATTTGTTTGTCTTTTTTCCTTGTTGCCAATACCATTTTCTTAGTTTGCTCTGTCTTAAGCTGCCATGCTAGGATTTTGTGTGTTTTTTCACCTAGTTCATAATATTTCTGTTTTGTCTTCATTATATTCTTCTCTACCTTATATGTTTGTAATGTTTCATATTTTATTTTTTTATCCGCAAATTCTCTTCTTTTAGTTGTATCTTCCTTCATTGCTAATTTTTTTTCTATGTTTACTATTTCCCTTTCCAACTGCTCTGTTTCCTGATTATAGTCCTTCTTCATCTTAGTTACATAACTTATTATTTGCCCTCTAATGAATGCTTTCATTGCGTCCCATAGTATAAACTTATCTTTCACTGATTCCGTATTTACTTCAAAATACATTTTTAATTGTTTTCAATAAATTCTCTAAAATCCGGTCTTTTAAGTAGCATGGGGTTTAATCTCTATCTATACATTCTTGGAGGGATGTCCTCTAGCTTTACTGTCAGTATTAAAGGTGAATGGTCCGATAGCATTCTCGCTTTATATTCTGTTTTTCTTACTCTATCCTGCATACTAGCTGATAACAAAAATAGGTCTATTCTTGAGTATGTTTTATGTCTAGTCGAGTAGTATGAGTATTCCTTTTCTTTTGGGTTTTGTTTCCTCCATATATCCAAAGGTTTCATTTCTTGCATTGATTTAATTATAAATTTGGTTACTTTGTTCTTCCTGTTAATTTTTTTCCCCGTTTTATCCATATTTGGATCCAAATTCAGATTGAAATCCCCTCCTATTAGTATGTTCCCTTGCGTATTAGCTACCTTCAAAAAGATATCTTGCATAAACTTTTGATCTTCTTCGTTAGGTGAATATATATTAAGTAGATTCCAAAACTCCAAATATATCTGACATTTTATCATAACATATCTCCCTGCTGGATCTATTATTTCCTCTTCTATTTTAAATGGCACATTTTTGCTAATTAATATAGCCACTCCTCTTGCTTTTGAATTATACGATGCTGCTGTTACATGTCCTACCCAATCTCTCTTTAATTTCTTGTGCTCCAATTCAGTTAAGTGTGTTTCTTGGACAAATGCTATATCAATTTTTTCATTTTTCAGTAAATTTAGTAGTTTCTTCCTTTTAATTTGGTTATGTATTCCATTAATATTTAAAGTCATATAGTTCAGCGTAGCCATTTTATATTTTGTTTATCTTCTCTTTCCGTTTTTCCATCATTACCTTTCCTCCTTTTCCATTTCTGTTTTCTTATTTTCAACTCTTTATAAGACAACATTCCTACAACATCCAACATTTTCCTTATTCTCCTATTTCTATCTTCTTTATCCCCAATCTCCCCTTCCCCTCCTGAGTTGTCCTTTATCCCTTGTCGGACAACCACATCTCCCCTCTCCATTTGGATTTGCAAATCCACTCGCAAGCGTCAACTGATTTTGCAGTGACCGCTATTTCCCCCCAACCAGCCCCCCCCAGAAAAGATTTCACTTTTCATATGTCACAAAGGTCACTCTTTTAATTCCCTCCTTATTCTCTCTATTTCATTACCTTCCCTTATTAATTCTTGTCTATACTATCTATATTTTCCTCTAATTACAGATACATTCACGTATGCACATTGTCTCTATTCACTCTTATACCTCTTTACCCACATACATATCAATCGTGATCATTTTTACTCTCATTACCCGTCTTCATCCCTCAGTCTATTTTTGTCTTTACCCACATACATATCAATCATGATCATTATTACTCTCATTACCCGTCTTCATCCCTCAGTCTATTTTTGTAATTGTTCTGCAAATTTTTGTGCTTCTTCTGGATCCGAGAATAGTCTGTTTTGTTGTCCTGGAATAAATATTTTCAATACCGCTGGATGCTTTAGTATAAATTTATACCCTTTCTTCCATAAAATCGCCTTTGCTGTATTGAACTCTTTTCTCTTCTTTAGGAGTTCAAAACTTATATCTGGATAAATTAAGATTTTTTGCCCTTTATACTCCAGTGGTTTGTTGCCCTCTCTTACTTTTTCCATTGTCTTCTCCAGTACCTTTTCTCTTGTAGTATATCTTAGGAATTTTACTACAATAGATCTTGGTTTTTGTTGTGGTTGTGGTTTAGAGGCCAATGCTCTATGTGCCCTTTCTATTTCCATTTCTTGCTGTAGTTCTGGACATCCTAGGGTCTTAGGGATCCACTCTTTTATAAACTCCCTCATATTCTTGCCTTCTTCATCTTCCTTAAGGCCCACTATCTTTATGTTATTTCTTCTGTTATAATTTTCCATTATATCTATTTTTTGAGCTAGTAGTTCTTGTGTCTCTTTAGTTTTTTTATTAGATTCCTCCAATTTCTTTTTTAAGTCTTCTACCTCCATTTCTGCTGCTACTGCCCGCTCTTCCATCTTGTCCATTTTCTTTCCCATTTCTGTTAAGGTCATATCTATTTTATTCACTTTCTCTTCTGTGTTGTTTATTCTTCTTCTTAAATCATTGAATTCCTGTGTTTGCCATTCTTTAAATGACTCCATGATTCCTCTAACAAGAGAAAGTATATCATTTACCTTGCCTTTCCCTTCATCTATTTCACTGTATTCTTCCTCTTCTTCTTCCTCTGGGTTGGCCATCTGTTGTTTCTTTGTTGCCCTTTTCTTCTCTTCTTTCTTGTTTTCATTGTTTTCTGTGGTCTCTTCTTGCTGCAGGTGTTCTGCAGCTGTCATTGCCGGCTGTGGAGATCGACTCCCCAGCTGGTCCCCCCTCCCGTCGGTGTGTTTTTTTTCATGCGCGGTTGCGCACTTTTACTCGGCTCTGCGAGCCATTTTTGTAGTCCTATTTCTACCGACCTGAGGAAGCGGGCTTCTCTCTCCACATCGGGCCTCTTCGGACAGGTAAGGCCTTCTATTTCTTCCTCCGTTGTCTTCTCTTCCTCTCTTCTTACCGTTGATTTTGATTTTTATTTTTTTGTCGCCATCTTCTTTCCACCTTTCTACTCACTTTTCTTTAACTTTTATTTCTGTGCCTTTGTATTTTCTCTTGTTTTTCCCGACTTTTCTGGAGAGGGCTGGAGTTCACTGTCCGGCCACTACTCCATCACGTGACTCCTCCAATTATATGTTATTTTTTCCAATGGAATACATTTATTTATTTCTTTGTACCATTGCTGTATTCTCAGGCTATCTTCTGATTTCCCGGTTGAAATTATACATTTTTTTTGCTACAGCTAAGGCTATCATCATAATAAATCTTTTTTGTGCTTCATCCAAATTGAGACCAAATTCTTTACTTCTTATATTACTTAGAAGAAAGATCTCTGGATTTTTTGGTATGTTGTTTTTTGTGATTTTATTTAATACCTGATTTAGATCTTCCCAAAATTTTCCACTTTCTCACATGCCCAAATTGCATGTACTGTTGTTCCTGTTTCCTTCTTACTGTGAAAACATCTATCTGATACTGTTGGGTCCCATTTATTTAACTTTTGGGGTGTGGTGTATAGCCTGTGTAACCAATTATATTGTATCATGCGTAACCTCATGTTTATTGTATTTCTCATAGTTCCGGAGCATAGCTTTTCCCATGTTTCATTCTTTATGTTTAGATCTTGTTCCCATTTTTGTTTGGGTTTACAGACTATTTCATCGTTCTCTTTCTCTTGCAGTTTGATGTACATGTTTGTTATAAATCTTTTAATTATCCTTGTGTCTGTAATCACATATTCAAAACTGCTTCCTTCTGGTAACCTCAGCCTGCTTCCCAATTTGTCCTTCAAGTAGGTTTTCAGTTGGTGGTATGCAAACATTGTACTGTGAGTTATACCAAATTTGTACTTCATTTGTTCAAAAGATTTCCCATAAAACAATGTTCTATTCTTTTGATCTCTTTTCTCTCCCATTCTCTAAAGGAAAGGTTATCTATTATGAAAGGGTTAGTTGATTTTGCATCAATATTAATTTTGGTAGTTGGTAATTTGTTTCTTTCCTTTCTTCGTGAATCTTCTTCCAAATTTTGACCAGATAGTGTAGTATTGGTGAATTCCTATGTTGCTTTTCATCCCACTTGTATAGTATATGTTCAGGTATCTTCTCCCCTATTTTATCTAGTTCTAATCTGGTCCAATCTGGTTTTTCCCTTGTTTGATAAAAATCTGATAGGTATTTTAATTGTGCTGCTCTATAATAATTCTTAAAGTTTGGTGGCTGTAAGCTCCCTTGTTTGTACCATTCTGTTAATTTATCTAGCGCTATCCTCGGTTTCCCCCCCCCCCTTTCCATAAGAATTTCCTTATTATTTTATTTAGCTCCTTGAAGAATTTCTCTGTTGGGTGAATTGGTAATGATTGAAATAGGTATTGTATCTTTGGGAAGATAATCATTTTAATGCAATTTACCCTTCCTATCAGTGTTAGTGGTAAATGTTCTGTCATCTTGTAATTTCTTCATTAATGGCTAATAATTTAGTTTGTATAGATGGCCTAGATTATTATCTAGTTGAATACCTAGGTATCGGATTGCTTGTGTTTGCCATTTAAACGGTGATTCTTTCTTAAACTTTGTGAAATCCGCATTATTCATTGGCATCCCTTCACTTTTATTTGTGTTGATCTTCTACCCCGACTTCTCTATATTCCTTCAATTTCTTATGTAATTCTTTTATTGATAATTCTGGTTCTGTTAAGTATACTATGACGTTATCTGCAAATATAGTGATTTTATATTCCTTCTCTTTTATTTTTATCCCTCTTATTTTATTTTCTGTTCTTATTAGTTCTGCCAAGGGTTCTATAGCTAACACAAACAATGAGGGAGATAGTGGACATCCCTGCCTATGTGACCTGCTTAATTTATATATATCCATTTACTGTCACCTTTGCCAATGGTTCCTTATATAATGCTTTAATCCAATTAATATATTTCTCTGGTAGGTTGAACCTCTGTAGTACTTTGAATAAATAATTCCATTCTACTCTGTCAAAGGCTTTCTCTGCATCTAAGGCAATCGCCTTGTTTCCTTATACTGCGTGGATTAAGTTAATGAACTTACAGATATTGTCCGTTGTTCTTCTTTTCTTAATAAATCCAGTTTGGTCTAGTTTTACTATTTTTGGTACACAGTCGGCCAATCTGTTTATTAATAGTTTAGCTATTATCTTATAATCTGAGTTGAGGAGAGATATTGGTCTATTTGATGCTGGTGTTAGTGGATCTTTCCCCCTCTTTGGTATTACTGTAAATATTGGTGTTTTGCATGAATCTGGCTTGTTTTGTGTTTCTTCAATCTGGTTCATTACTTCCTGGAGAGGAGGAATTAGTAACTCTTTAAATGTTTTATAGAATTCTATTGGGAGTCCGTCCTCTCCCGACGTTTTATTGTTTGGTAGTTTTTTTAATATATATCCTGTATTTCCTCTATTTCAAATGATTTTATTAATTTGCTTTGCTCCTCTTCTTGCAATTTCAGTAGTTCAATTTTAGTTTGAAACTCATCTATTTTGTCTTCTTTCCCTTCATTCTCAGTTCGATATAATTGCTCGTAGAATTCCTTAAAATTTTCATTAACCTCTGTTGGATTATATGTAATTTGTCTGTCCTTTTTCCTGGATGCCCATATCATTCTTTTAGTTTATTCTGTTTTAAACTGCCAAGCTAGTATTTTGTGCATTTTTTTCTCCTAGCTCATAATACTTCTGCTTTGTCTTCATTATGTTCTTCTCCACCTTGTACGTTTGTAGCGTTTCGTATTTTATTTTTTTGTCCGCCAATTCTCTTCTTTTGGTTGTATCTCCCCTTGTTGTTAATTCTTTTTTTGTACTTGCTATTTCCCTTTCCAGCTGTTCTATTTCCTGATTGTAGTCCTTCTTCATCTTAGTTACATAACTTATTATCTGCCCTCTGATGAAAGCTTTCATTGCATCCCATAGTATAAATTTATCTTTCACTGATTCCGTATTTATTTCAAACTACATTTTAATTTGGCACTCAATGAATTCTCTAAAATCCTGTCTTTTAAGTAGCATGGTGTTTAATCTCCATCTATATGTTCTCGGTGGGATGTCCTCCAGCTCTATTGCTAATAACAGGGGTGAGTGATCCAATAACAATCTCGCTTTATATTCCGTTTTTCTAACTCTCCCTTGGATGTGGGCTGAAAACAGGAACAGGTCTATCCTTCTGTATGTTTTATGTCTACTCGAATAATATGAGTATTCCTTCTCCTTCTTCATACATCCAAAAGTTGCATTTCCTGCATCACTTTAACCATAAATTGGTTACTTTGTTCTTTCTGCAAGTCTTTTTTCCAGTTTTATCCATCTTTGAGTCCAAATTAAGGTTAAAGTCCCCTCCTATCAATATATTCCCCTGCGTATCTGCAATCTTCAAAAGTATATCATGCACAAAATTTTGATCCTCTTCTTTAGGTGCATATACATTGAGCAAATTCCAAAATTCTGAATATATCTGACACTTTATCATTACATACATTCCTGCTGGATCTATTATTCCTCCTCTATTTTGATTGGTACATTTTTATTGATTAATATCGCTACTCCTCTGGCTTTTGAATTATATGATGCTGCCATTACGTGCCCTACCCAGTCTCTCCTTAATATCTTGTGTTGCACTTCAGTTAGATGTGTTTCCTGCATGAATGCTATATCAATTTTTTCTTTCTTCAGTAAATTTAACAGCCTCTTCCTTTTGATTTGGTTATGTATTCCATTAATATTTATAGTCATATAGTTCAACATGGCCATTTCATACTTTGTTTACTTCTCATTTCCGCTTCCTCATCACAACCTTTCCCCCATATCCATTTCTGTTTTCTTTTTTTGACAACACTTCTAAAACATAAAATATTTCCACTATTCCCACATCTAAAATTCCCTTAACCCCAATTACCCCCCCCCCTCTCTGAGTTGCCCCTTATCCCTTGCCGGGCAACCACAACTCCCCTCTCCATTTGGATTGCGAACCCGCTTGCAAGCGTCAACTGATTTCGCCGTGACTGTTATTCTCTCCCACCCAACCCCCTCCAGAAAAGACTTTTATCTTCACATATAACAAAGCTCACCCTCTTTATTCCCCCCTTACTTTCTTTCTTCCCTTTTCTTCCTCTCCTTAGTTCTTACTTATACATTATTTTTCTTCTTTATATGAAGTTTGTCGTCATTCTTTGTTCTTGTTACATCTCTTCATCTCTCTTTCTGTTTTGCAGGCATTCTGCAAATTCTCATGCTTTCTCTGGATCTGAGAACAGTCTGCTTTGCTGCCCCGGGATAACTATTTTAAGCACTGTCAAATTTGTGGCCCGAAATGTGAAGTTAATAAAACATTAAACACAAGTTTATCAGGTAAACTTCTTAGTGTCTTTTTATTCTCCGGTTTCCTTTGTTCTCCTGCTTGTGTTCTTATCTCTCTCATACCACGTGACTTCCGGTACATCTCATACATATTCATTATCATGACATCCCTCCTTTAATCAGAAATAAACTTTACCTTCACTTACTAATATCCCTATGAAACATACAAATATCGTAACTAATGGTAATACTATAACTCAACTACATAAAATTTACTTCCTACAGCACTCATACATGCACTTTATGATATAAGATTAAAATACTGTCCCAAAGTTCTTATTAAAACTATGGCACAAAGTCTTCGTATCGTTTGGGGACTTTCCGGTTTCGTTTCGGCCTGCCTGCGATATTGTTGTCGCTTCTCGGTTGTTCACTCTCGGCGTCGGAAATACTGCTCGCCACGGCTTCGGGTGTTTCTGGCACTCTAGTCACTTCATCAGGAGTGCTGGTAACTGCCTCTGGAACATCATCAGGTCTCTCAGTTTCAGCATCTCGTATTGGCCTTTCAACCTCTTCGCTCGATGTATCTCTGGACTGGTACCTTTTTACACTTGATACATTTCTCTTATACAGGACTCCAGTCGGAGACTTGACTGTCACCATACTGCCACTTCTGGATACGACAGTATAGGGTTGATGGTAATAAGGTGTGTCTAGCTTACCACCAGTTTCATGCCTCACTAGAACATTATCTCCTGGCATGATGTCTGAGTACTTGGCTCCACGTTTTGAATCTGTGTACAGCTTTGCTGCACCTTTCTTTTCAGCATCGTGGTCCCTCATCTCCTGGTCGTCTCGGATTTCCTTTATTTCTGGCATTTTTGTGCGGATTTTTCTCCTAAAAAATGCTTCTGCAGGACTTTTTCCAGTGGTTGCATGAGGCGTTGCTCGATAGACAGCCACATAAGATAGCAATGCTTCTCGCCAATTTTGTCCTTCTGCGTGTGCAATCCTCAATCGTTTTTCAATGGATTGATTTTGTCTCTCTACTTCTCCATTGGCTTGCGGCCATTTCGGAGTTACTTTATGATGGTGGATACCTGTGGTCCTCATGTATTCCGTAAATGTCTCTGAAATGAATTGTGGACCATTGTCAGAGTATAATGTAACAGGTAATCCATACCTTGCGAATATCTCTGCTAATGCTTGTATTGTTTTTCAGTGGTTGTGGACTTCAACACCACGTACTCATAGTATCTGCTGTAGTAATCTATCACTACCATAATTGATTCACCCGTCGGTAAAGGTCCAAGAAAATCAACAGCTACGTCGATCCATGGTCCTGTCGGAAGTTGCATACTCCGGATCGGCTCTGGCGGATTACTCCTACTTGTGATTTGACATCTGTGACAAGTTTTAACAAATTTCTCTGCGTCTTTATCACAACTTGGCCACCATACCTTGGTCCTGAGGTTTTGCTTGGTACCAACAATACCTAGGTGTCCTTCATGCGCTAAGGATACGATCTTCGGTCTCAATCTTTGTGGTATCACCAATCTGCAACCTCTTAATACACACTGTCCGATGCAACAAAGTTCGTCTCTAATGGGAATGTAAGCCTTGTGAGTACACTTGTCCCATTGTCCACTCTGTATGCATTCTCTTACTTCCTTGAGTTCTGGATCACGTTCAGATTCTCTCTCGACTTCCTTCGTAGTCACAGCTTTCGGTGTCGCCTGAATAGCTACGAAGCGTACAAAGCTCTCTGTTTCTGTTCCCAATTCTGACTTGGATTGTGGACCTCCATCCTTCACCAATCTGGACAGCGGATCAGCAATATTTGCTTTCCCTGCTATGTGGATTACTTTATATTTGTAGGGTTGTAGTCTGAGTACCCATCTCTCTATTCTGGCACATGGTTTGGATCTAGGTGCATAGATAACCTCTAATGGCTTATGATCTGTGATGAGTTCAAATTCAATGCCGTATAAATATGCATGGAACCTCTCACAGGCCCATACAAGTCCGAGTGCTTCTTTCTCTGTCTGAGAGTATCTTATTTCCACATCTGATAATGATCTGCTGGCATAGGCAATGATTCTTGGTCCTCCATCATGCATCTGGACCAACAAAGCTCCTAAACTAACCGGGCTGGCATCCGCTATGACTTTGGTTGATGCCGCCGGATCGTAATATCCAAGAGTTTTTGCATCAGTTAGGCTTTGCTTCAGCGCTGTGAACGCTTTCTTCTGCTCAGATCCAAAATGAAATGGTACACCTTTCCTGGTTAGTTTCCTTAGTGGTTCTGCCACTGTAGCGAAATTAGGAATGAACTTTGCACAAAAATTGACTAATCCTAGGAAACTCCTCACCTCTGTTGCATTCTGAGGTGCACGTGCCTCTTCAATAGCTTTCACCTTGGCCTCTGCAGGGTTTAGTCCTTCCCGTGTAAGTCTGTGTCCCATGAAGTCCATTTCTGACACACCAAACTGGCACTTGTTTCCATTCACGGTAAGGCCTGCCTCCTGTAGCCTAGATAGTACACGCCTCAACCGTTTGTCATGCTCTTCCTTCGTTGGTGCATGGACTATGATGTCGTCAGAAATGTTGGCAACTCCAGGAATGCCTTGAATCACTCGATGGATTTCATACTGGTAGATCTCCGAAGCTGCATTAATTCCAAATGATAGTCTCTTGTAACGATACAATCCACAGTGAGTCACAAATGTAGTTACATCTCGGGAACCTAGATCCAGCTCTAATTGATGATAGCCCCATTTCAGATCAATTTTTGAGAATACCTTGCTGGTAGTTAGTTCTTGAAGTATTTCCTCCACTGTTGGTATAGGGTGTTGGTATAGCCTCTAATGCAGCAGCAATGGTTAAAGCATCGGTGAGTTCCAACTCACTCCCTCTTTCCAGTAGACGTCTTCTGAGTTTATCTGATCTGCAGTGCTGTACGACTTGATCTAATAATTGGTTGTCCAAATCAGCTGGCATGTAATTGCATCCAACAGCTAGCTGGCGTAGTCTCGTCACGTACTGAGCAATTGTCTGGCCATCTTCTTGTCTCGTTCTCCGAAACAAATGGCGTTGAAATGTAGCATTCGGTGTCACTACATAGTGTGCATTTAATGCATCTACCGCTTTCCGGTACTCATCCTTTCTTCCAGTATTCAAAAGTGTCTTAAACATTTCCCGAACTGCAGGTCCAGCAGTGAAAAGAAGTAATGCCTTTCTCTGCGCTTTTTGTTCAACTGTACTGGTATCTAGAAATAGGCCACGACTGTCGGCATAGGATTCAAATTCTTCCAGCCATGCCTTCCACTTCACACTTACAGTGCTTGCATCACCAGTCGGGTCAAAATGAGCAATTCCACTATGTGTTAGAAAGTCACTGTATGCACTAGCCATGAGGAAATATTCCAGCCCCAAAAGTACTGAGTCACAGAGAAAATTCTTATCACCTTGAAGTTGTCTGTAATCCTCTGTAATCTTGTTTAGTCTTTAATTTTCTTCAAGTTTCTTTCATCCTCGTCGCCAATGTCACATTTGTGGCCCGAAATGTGAAGTTAATAAAACATTAAACACAAGTTTATCAGGTAAACTTCTTGGTGTCTTTTTATTCTCCGGTTTCCTTTGTTCTCCTGCTTGTGTTCTTATCTCTCTCATACCACGTGACTTCCGGTACATCTCATACATATTCATTATCATGACAAGCACCACTGGATATCTTAACATAAATTTATAGTCTTTCTTCCTGGGATCGATTTTCCTGCATTAAACTCCTTCCTCTTCTTCAGGAGCTCAAAATTTATGTCTGGGTAGAAAAATTTTTTTTGACCTTTGTATTCCAGTGATTTTTTTGTATTCTCAATTTTTTCATTGCCTTCTCCAATATATTTTCTCTTGTCGAATATCTCAGGAATTTTACTAAGACGGATCTTGGTTTTTGTTGTGGCTCTGGTTTCGGGGCTAATGTTCTGTGTGCCCTTTCTATTTCCATTCCTTCCTGCATTTCTGGCATTCCCAGGACCTTGGGGATCCATTCTTTTATAAATTCTTTCACATCTTTGCCTTCTTCATCTTCTTTAAGGCCCACTATCTTTATATTGTTTCTCCTATTATAGTTTTCCATTATATCAATCTTCTGAGCTAACAACTCCTGTGTTTCTTTAAGTTTTTTATCAGTTTCTTCCAATTTTCTTTTTAAGTCATTCACTTCCATTTCTATGCCTGTTTCTCGTTCTTCCACCTTGTCTAATCTTTTCCCTATTTCTGTTATGACTGGCTCAAATCTACTCACTTTTTCTTCTGTACTTTTCATTCTTCTTTTTATTTCACTAAATTCTTGTGTCGGCCATTCTTTTAATGCTTCCATATATTCTTGAAAAAATTTTTAAATCTATGTACTGTCCATTCACTGTATCTTCTATTTCTCTCTGCAGAGCTTGATGTTCTTCTTCTTCTGTGTCTGCTCTAGGGTTTGTGTCTTCTACTTCTCTTCCATATAACTATATAACCATATAACCACTTACAGCACAGAAAAGGCCAGTTTGGTCCTACTAGTCCATGCCATAACAAATCCCACCCTCCTAGTCCCACTGACCAGGACCAGGTCCATACCCCTCCAGTCTTCTCCTCTCCATGTAACTATCCAGTCTATCCTTAAATGTAACCAATGATCCCACCTCAACCACGTCTGGTGAAAGCTCATTCCACATCCCTACCACCCTTTGCGTAAAGAAATTCCCCTCATGTTCCCCTTATAATTTCCCCCCTTCAATCTTAAACCATGCCCTCTAGTTTGAATCTCCCCCTACTCTTAACTGAAAAAGCCTATCCACATTTACTCTGTCTGTCCCTTTTAAAATCTTAAACACCTCTATCAAGTCCCCCCTCAATCTTCTACTCTGCAGAGAAAAAAGCCCTAGTCTGCACAACCTTTCCCTGTAACTCAAACCTTGAAATCCTGTCCACATTCTCGTGAACCTTCTCTGCACTCTCTCTGTTTTCTTTATATCTTTCCTATAATTTGGTGACCAAAACTGTACACAGTACTCCAAATTTGGCCTCACCAATGCCTTGTACAATTTCATCATAACCTCCCTACTCTTGAATTCAATACTCCGATTTATGAAGGCCAACATTCCAAATGCCTTCTTCACCACACCATCTACCTGAGTATCAGCCTTGAGGGTACTATTTACCATCACTCCTAAATCCCTTAGTTGCTCTGCACATCTCAATAGCCTACCATTTAATGCATATAACCTATTTTGATTTGCCTTTCCAAAATGTAACACCTCACACTTATCTGTTTTAAATTCCATCAGCCATTTCTCAGCCCACACCTCCAGCATTCCTAAATCACCTTTTAATCTACGGTAATCTTCCTCATTGTCCACAACACCACCAATTTTTGTATCATCCGCAAACTTGCTTATCCAATTCTCCACCCCTAATTCCAGATCGTTAATATATATAACAAACAATAGTGGACCCAGGACTGATCCCTGAGGAACTCCACTAGTCACCGGCCTCCAATTGGACAAACAATTTTCTACCACTACTCTCTGATACCTCCCATCCAACCATTGCTGAATCCATTTCACTACCTCCTTATTTATACCTAATGCCTCCACCTTTTTTCCTAACCTCCTGCAGGGAACTTTGTCAAATTCTTTACTAAAGTCTAAATAGACAACATCCACAGCCTTCCCTTCATCAACCTTTTTTGTAACCCCCCTCGAAAACTCAATCAGGTTTGTCAAGCATGATATATCCCTTGACAAAACCATTCTGATTACTCCTATCAATCCCTGTACCTCCAAATATTTGTAAATACCATCCCTCAGAACACTTTCCATCAACTTACCCACCACAGATGTCAGACTCACGGGCCTATAATTCCCAGGTTTACATTTGGACCCTTTCTTAAACAGTGGAACCACATGAGCCACCCTCCAATCCTTTGGCACTACCCCCGTGGCCAGTGGCATCCTAAATATCTCTGCTAATGGCCCCACTATCTCTCCACAAGTCTCCCTGAGTGTCCTTGGGAATATTTTGTCCGGTCCCAGAGATTTATCTACCTTTATCTTTTTCAACACAGCTATCACTACCTCCTTGGTTATCCTTATATGCTTCATGACCTCCCCACTATTTTTCTTTACTTCAACTGGTTCAATATTTTTTTCCCTAGTGAATACCGAGGCAAAGAAATAATTCAAAATATCCCCCATTTCCTCTGACTTCTCACTCAGCCTACCCTCGCTATCTACAAGGGGTCCAATTTTATCCCTCACTAATCTTTTACTTTTAATGTACCTATCGAAACCATTTGGATTTATTTTCACTCTGTCTGCCAAAGCCTCTTCGTGCCTTTTTTTGGCTTTTCAAATTTCTTTCTTAAGATTCCTTCTACACTCCTTGTAGTCCTCCTTCACATTCTCACCTCCCTGCTCTTTATACCTCTTGTACACCTCCCTTTTTCTCCTAACCAAATTTCCAATATTCCTCGAAAACCAAGCCTCCCTATGACTTCCAGCCTTTCCTTTGATCCTCACTGGGACATATCTACTCTGTACTCTCAAAATTTATTTTTTGAATATCCTCCATTTTTCATTTACATTCTTACCTGAAAATATCCTGTCCCACTCAATATTCCCCAAATCCCTTCTTATTCCTTTGAAATTTGCTCTTCTCCAATCCAGAACCTCAACTTTAGGCCCCTCCTTGCTCTTTCCTTGTATCTGTGTCTCTTCTGACTTTCTTGTTGGGCTGTTTGTCTCAGTTTGTTGGGTATTTTTTATGGTGTCTTGATGTTGGTCCTCTTCTTCT
The DNA here is from genome assembly GCF_036971445.1 of Narcine bancroftii. Lineage (NCBI taxonomy): Eukaryota > Metazoa > Chordata > Chondrichthyes > Torpediniformes > Narcinidae > Narcine > Narcine bancroftii. The sequence continues at coordinate 211,962,954 of NC_091472.1, forward strand.
GGGCTGGTTATCTGTTGTGTCTCTGGTTTCCTTTCTTCATTCTCACCCCTCCCATTCCCGTTATTTTCTGTATCTTCCCGTTGGGAGCCCTGCTGTCAAGTCTTCCTCAGCAGTTCATGCTGTAGAGTTCCACTCCACAGCTGGTCCCCCCCCCTCCCGTCGGTGCTGTCTTTGTGGTGAGCATCGTGCATGCGCGATTCTCAAGCATGCACGGTTGAGCACCTCTGTTTGGCTCCGTGAGCCATCTTTGCAGTCCTGCGTTTGGTGGCTCATGACCCTGCGGGGTTTCCACTGACCTCGGGGAGTGGGCTCCTCTTTCCATGGTGGGTCCCTGCTTTTTTGTACAGGTAAGGCCTTCACCTTTCTCTTCCAGCATCTTTCTTTCTTCTTTTATTCCTGTTGTTTTTGGCTTTTCTTTCTTTGGTGCCATTTCCTCCACACCTTTATTTTTTATTTGTTGTGATTTGTGTGGTGTGTCTGGGGCTTTGTTTTTCCTCACTTTTTTCCTTCTTTTCTGGAGAGGGCTGGTATTCTCCTACTGGCCACTACTCCATCACATGACACCTCAAATGCATCTATCTGAAGTGGAACATAACAAATTAAAAAGAGACTGGGTAGGACACGAAACAGCAGCATACTATAATTCAAAAGCTAGAGCTGTAGCCATATTAGTTAACTAAAATGCACCAATCAAAATAGAGGAGGAAATAATAGATCTGGCAGGGAGGTATGCAATGATAGTGTCAGATATACTCAGAATTTTGGAATTTGCTCAATATATACACATCTAACGAGGAGGATCAAAAGTTTATGCAGGATACTTTTTTGAAGATTGCAAACACACAAGGAAATATATTGATAGGAGGGGATTTTAACCTTAATTTGGACCCAATGTTAGATAAAACTAGACAATAGACAAGTACAAAGAATAAAGTAGCCAAATTTATGGTTAAATCAATGCAGGAAATGAAACTTATGGATATATGGAGGAGGCAATACCCAAGAGAGAAGGAATTTTCATATTATTCAAGTAGGCACAAAACTTACTCAAGGATTGATATGTTTTTGTTGTCAGCCCATATTCAAGGGAGAGTTAGGAAAACTGAATATAAAGCTAGACTACTATCAGATCATTCACCCCTATTATTAACAATAGAACTGGAGGACATCCCACCAAGAACATATAGATGGAGGTTAAACTCCATGCTACTTAAAAGACACGAATTTAGGGAGTTTATAACACCAAATTAAAACATATTTTGAAATAAACACAGGATCAGTGAAAGACAAATTTATATTATGGGACACAATGAAAGCCTTCATTAGAGGGCAGATAATAAGTTATGTGACTAAGATGGAAAAGGATTACAATCGGGGAATAGAGCAGTTGGAAAGGGAGATAGTAAGTACAGAAAAGAAATTAGTAAAAAGGGATGATATAACGAAAAGGAGTGAACTGGTGGACAAAAAAAATTAAATACGAAACATTATGAACATACAAGGTGGAGAAGAACATAATGAAAACAAAGCAAAAGTATTACGAACTGGGAAAAAAAACACATAAAATATTAGCCTGGCAACTTAGAACAGAACAAGCTAAAAGAACGATACTGGCATCAAGTAAAAAGGACAAACAAATTACATATAATCCAACAGGGATTAATGAAAATTTTAAGGAATTTTATGAACAATTGTATCAAACTGAGAACAAGGGGAAAGATGATAAAATAGAGGAATTTTTAGCTAAAATTGAACTGCCGAAATTGCAAGAAGAGGAACAAAATAAACTAATAAAACCATTTGAAATAGAGGAAGTACAGGATATATTAAAAAAGCTACCAAACAATAAAACACCAGGAGAGGATGGATTTCCAATAGAATTTTATAAAACATTTCAAGAGTTATTAATTCCACCTTTCCTGGAAGTAATGAACCAGACAGAAGAAACACAAAACTTGCCAGATTCATGCAAGACAGCAATAATTACAGTAGTACCAAAGATGGGGAAGGATCCACTAACACTAGCATCATATAGACCAATATCTTTACTTAACTCAGACTTTAAGATAATAGCGAAATTATTAACAAATAGATTGGCCAATTGTGTACCTAAAATAGTAAAACAAGATCAAACTTGTTTGAAAAGATGAACAGCGGACAATATCTGCAAACTTATTAATCTAATTCATGCAGTTCAAGGAAATAAGAAACCAACAGTGGCTGTTGCTCTAGACACAGAAAAAGCCTTTGACAGAGTAGAGTGGAATTCTTATTTAAAGTATTACAGAAATTCAATCTACCAGAAAAATATATAAATTGGATTAAAGCATTGTATAATGGACCATTGGCGAAGGGAACAGTGAATGGATATGTATCGAGTCACTTTAAATTAAGTAGGTCAATTAGACAGGGATGTCCACTACCCTCTTCATTGCTCACCTTAGCAATAGAACCTTTGGCAGAACTGACAAGAATGGAAAATAAAATAAAAGGGATAAAAATAAAGGAGGAGTATAAACTCAGCTTATTTGCAGATGACATCATAGTATACCTAACAGAACCAGAGGTATCAGTAAAAGAATTACATAAGAAATTGAAAGAATATGGAGAAATATCAGCATACAAGATCAATGCAAATAAAAGAGAAGTGATGCCAATGAGTAACGCAGACTATACATAATTTAAAAAAGAATCACCATTTAAATGGCAAGCAAAAGCAATCAGATACCTAGGGATCAGGTTAGATAAGCCACTTGTACAAACTAAATTATCAGCCACTAATAAAGAAATTGCAGGAAGACTTAGAACAATGGAAAGAATTACCATTAACATTGATAGGGATTATAATGAACGTGTTCCCAAGGGTACAATACTTATTTCAAACATTACCAATTCCCTTAACAGAAAAATTCTTTAGGAACTAAAGCGAATAATAAGGAAATTCTTGTGAAGGGAGGACTCCAAGGGTATTGTTAGATAAATTAACAGAGAGGTATAATCAAGGTGGTTTACAGTTACCAAATTTTAGAGATTATTATAGAGCCACTCAATTAAGGTATTTATCAGATTTTTACCAGACAAGGGAAGAACCAGACTGGACTAAGATAGAACTAGTTAATATAGGGGAAAAGGTACCAGAACATATACTTTATAAGTGGGATAAAAAGCTGGTGCAATATAAAAACTCACCAGTTCTGCATCATTTACTTAATACATGGAAGAAGATCCACTTAGAAAGAAAAAAAAATGAATTATCAAATACCAAAATTACTAATGATGCAAAATCCACTAATCCCTTTTACAATAGACAACCTTTCCTTTAGAGAATGGGGGAGGAAAGGAATCAAAAGAATAGAAAATTGTTTGTTGGGAAATAATTTATTAACATTTGAACAGCTGAAGTACAAATATGGAATAACTCATGATACAATGTTTTCATATCATCAATTGAAAGCTTATTTAAAGGATAAATTGGGAAACAGCTTGAGATTACCTGAAGGAAGCAGCTTTGAATATGTGATTACAGACACAATGATAATTAAAAGATTTATAACCAACATGTACATTAAGCTGCAAGATAAGGAAAATGAAATAAACTATAAACCTAAGCAGAAGTGGGAAAAAGATCTAAACATAAAGATAAAAAATGAAGTATGGGAAAAGTTGTGTTCTGGAACTGTGAAGAATACAATAGACACAAGGTTATGCATGATACTGTATAATTGGTTACACAGGGTATATATTACTCCTCAAAAATTAAAAAAAATGGGATTCAACATATCAGATAGATGTTTTCGCTGTAAGAAGGAAATGGGAACAACATTACATCAACTTGGGCATGTACGAAAGTAAATAAGTTTTGGGAAGAATTAAATCAGATACTAAATAAAATTACAAAAAATAACATGCCAAAAAACCAGAGATATTTCTTTTAAATAACATAAGAAGTAGAGAATTAGACCTCAAATTGGATAAAGGGCAAAAAAATTCATTATGATAGCCTTAGCGATAACAAAAAAATGTATAATGTCAACTTGGAAAATGGAAGAGAGCATGAGTATACAGCAATGGTACATGGAAATGAATAAATGTATTCCATTGGAAAAAAATAAGATATAATGTAAAAAATAAAGTCACAATGTTTGAACAAATTTGGGAACCGTACATGGAACATATCAGAGAGGGCTTGCCTATGACCTCCATCCCCTAAAATGAGAATGAAAATGGTAAAAAGACAAAATAATTAGATTCAGTGTGTAATAAATAGATGATCCATTTTTCTTATTTATTTTCCTTTGCGTGAAAATATTGTTTTAAAGTTTTATTGTATTGTATATGTTGAATATTTATGAGTATTGGAGGGGGTGGGTAGAAGGGAAAAAAAGGGGGAGAAAAGACCACTGTGTAAATTTAATGAGATACCTTTGTACATATTTTGGTTGATATGGTTCACAGTGTGAAAAATTTTAAAAATATTTTAAAAAACCATCCAATCACCTTGAGTATCTTGACTTTGCCTTCATTGTACAAGTTATGAGAATGGAAGAAATCAGACCAAAGCCAACCATCTGGACCATCGAGCTCGCTCCACCAATCAATCAGATCATGGCTCATCTGGTCGTGGAATTACCCTGGCCCTGCAACCTTTAATTTCCCCTACAGTGAAAATATCTAGCTAACTCTGTCATGAATATTTTTAATGAGCCTTCTGCTTCCTTCAGTAGAGAACACCACAAATTCACCTCTCTCTGGGGAAAAGCTGCTCCTCCCCACACCCACACTAAATCTACTCTCCAAGTCTTAAGACTCCAGTTGTCTCAGTTGTACAATCTCCACCAGTAGAAACAACTTTCCTATCCCTTTCATCATTAGAAATGTTTCGACAAGGTCCCCTTTCATTCTTCTTTGAGGACAGTCCCAGGTGACACAACTTCTCATTAGGCTAAACACTACATCTCTGCAATCAACCTGAAGAAATTTCCCCAAGTCCAGTAAGGAGACTAGAAGTGCACGCAGTGCTCCAGGTTACCATCTCACCAGTGTCCTGAACAAATGCAGCTCTTAAATTTGATCCCTCCAGCAATGCTCCATTTGCCTTTTTGATGATCTTTTGCACCCACAAGTCAACCCTGCATGATTCGTGCACCAGTATTCCCAGTTTCCTCTGCCCAAAAGTATTCTGCAATCTTTCACCATTTAAGTAATAGTCCGATTCTCTCTTTTCCCTCACCTCACATTTATCAATATTGTACCACATCCTTGACCCCTCACTTAGCCTAGCCATATCTCTTTGCAGATTCTCCATGTTCTCTTTTCCATTTGATTTATCATCCTCAGCAGAAGGATGAGAGGTGACGCCCTGTCAACAATCACAAAAGACTGGAGTTGTGGAGCTGGCAGGCTTTTATTAACAGTAGACTGGAACAGTGGTCAACCTCATTCACTGATCGAGGCCAAGTGGAATGGGGAATGTGCAAAGGGCTATGGGTCTCGGGAGGTGTGTCCAGCCAATCATAGCATAACAGTGGTTCACCACACATAGTGACGTAAGGAAGGGCAGAGATAGAGTGGACGGCCAGCACTTTTTACATCTGTAAATGGCAGTGGTTCTCAACCTTTCACTTCTCATTCACATCCCACTTTAAGTAATCCCTATGCCATCGGTACTCTATGATTGGTAAGGGATTGCGTAAGGCGGGATGTGGTTGGGAAAGGAAGGTTAAGAATCACTGCTCTAGACCCAATTGTGAATGAAATGTTTTGCTTGAGAAAAATTGTCATTGGCCCATTTCCTTTGGAGTTCTGAAACAGTGCACGTAACGAGTCAATGAGGAACAATTAAAACAGTGGTTTTCAAACTTTTTCTTCCCACCCACAGCCCACCTTAAGCAATCCCTTACTAATCACAGAGCACTGATGGCACAGGGAATACTTAAAGTGGTGTGGGAGTGGAAAGAAAATGGATGAGAACCACTGATCTACAGGGAGGACAGTTTCAGGGAGATATTGGGGTAGGTTTTTTACACAGAGAGCTGAGGGTGTCTGCTGGTTGTCTGTGGGTGGTGGCGGTGGGACAATCAAGTCTCAGACAGGCTCATAGATGCTAATAAAACAGAGGGTGTGAGATTAGATCGACATGGGTAAAATCCTTGTTCTCTTTACACCTCATGTAACATAAACATTTTTGTAGTTGGTAGGAGAGAAGCAAGGAAGGAAACAAACCTTAACTGCTTCACAGGGAAAGGGGGCCCATAAAGATTGAGGAGAGTTCTGGGGCAGGGGTGGGGGTGGTGAGAGGCATAGCCAAAAAAGGTTGAGACTGTGAAGGAAGTGACTAAAGGTCAGCCCCGCCCCTTGGGCAGCAGGGACTATATTATGCTGCAATAGTTTACGCTGATACGACACATTTGGTCCCTTCTTCCAAATCATCAATGTATCTCGCGAATAGTTGCAGGTGCAGCACCAACCCAAGCAGCACTCTGTACCCTGCTGTCAATCAGCTCTCTGCCTTCCATTGGTTAACCAATTCTCTATCCTTGCTAATCCTTTACCCCCCCCACCCCCCCCCAACTCCGCGCATCCTTATCTTACATACCTTTTCTGTGGCACTTTATATATCACTATTGTGCATATTCGTTATTTGTAAATGACATGACCCTTCCTGGCTGACCCTGCTCTCACTGGCTGGCTCAAGACTCCTCCCCCTTTCTCCCCCATAAAGGCTGTCATGTCACAAGCCTGCCCCCAGTTCCAGTCCGGGTCAGTGCGAGCGACCGACACAGGGATGTTGTCTACCTCTTGCAAATAAAAGCCTTCAGTTTCAGCAACTTGCAGTCTGTGTGCAATTGATGGGGTATCAATCAAAAAATAGGTGGTGGCCAAAGATATTGAGAAGTGGGAGAGGGGGAAGGATGGAATCAAAGGGATATTGGGAGTGCATGTCCACAGGTCCATACCAAGAGAGACTGTAAATTGGTCAAAAAGACATACAGGTGCCTATGTCCTGTTTACATCAAAAACACTTATTCAAAATATCTAATTTCAATCTATGAAGCTTTTGTGGTGTAATGCATAACTGATGTATGAAATTGTACTGTATCATTCTATATCTAACACTTATTGTATTTTTATACCATTGTAACCACTTCTATCAGTTATATCTATACCAAAGTTCATTTCCCACCTTTGTTTAGATTTATAAAAAATCTTTCTTCTTTTTTCCACTCTAAAGTAATAAATACATAACTGAAATGAACTTTTTTATATTTGGGAAGAATTAGAACAGGACATATGCAGTGAAGGAGGGGGGGTGGCATTGAGGAATGCAGAGGACAGAGGGATCTTGGAATAATGGTTCATTGTTCTTTGAAAGTGGATTCTAATGTAGATAGGGTGGTGAAGAAGGCTTTTGGTATGCTGGCCTTTATAAATCATAGGAGCAGGAAGGTGATGTTGAGACTGTTCAAGGCACTGGTGAGGCAAAATTTGGAATACTGTGTGCAGTTCTGGCCCCCAAATTATAGGAAGGATGTCAATAAGGTAGAGAGGGTGCAGAGAAGATTTACTAAAATGTTGCCTGGATTGCAGTATCTAGAATACAAAGAAAGATTGAGTAGACTGGGTCTTTATTCATTGAAGCGTAGTTGAGGGGGGATTTGATAGAGGTATTTAAAATTATGAGGGGGATAGATAGAGTAGATATGAATCGACTCTTCCCCTTGAGGGTAGAACAGATTAAAACGAGGGATCATGAGTTAAGGGTTTGGGGGCAAAAGTTTAGCAGAAACATGAGGGGAAACTTCTTCACTCAGAGAGTGGTGGCTGAGTGGAATGGCCTTCCAGAAGAGGTGATTGCAGCAGGATCAATTTTGTCATTTAAGAGAAGGTTGGATGAGTGAATGGATATGAGGGGGTTGGAGGGTTATGGACAGGGAGCGGTAGGTGGGACTAGAGGAGATTACTTAAATCGGTGTAGACTAGAGGAGCCAAGATGGCCTGTTTCCATACTGTAATTGTTATTACTGCTTCTACTTCATCATCTTCCAATAGAAAATAGAATGTAGTTAATCTTCCTTGTAGATAAACTTTTATTTGATAATATCCAAGTATTGTATTATTTTGTATTCCATATTTAGCTTTCAATTGGTCAAATGTCATTAAATATCTGCTTTGATAACAGTCTTTAATAAATTTTATTCCTTTTTTTTAACCAGTTAATAAAATTTATACTATTCAGCATAAACAGGATCAATTTATTTTGCGCCAGTGCATTTTCACTAATGAAACCCCTCAACTCCCATCAGCATATGTACCTCATGCCACTTTCTGACCAAATGTTTTCATATTGGTGAGCCTGTTTCTCCAGTTAATAATACCTCATTCCATTTATATAGCATTTTTACACTCCATAAGGTCATGCCCCAAATTGAAATTTTTTTGGACTACTTTGGTACATTTTCTTCAACAGGTAATAGGTGTTAAACTCCCGAGAAATCCTATGTTGTTTCTTTTGGGGGAATTATATCAAGGATTAGTCCAGATTGGTTTCAAAAAGAATTTTTAAAGATCACGCTGACAGTTGCCAGGAAATGTATTGCCGTTTCATGGATTTGGTATTAGATAGATGGCACGAAAAAAGTTGTCTACCTTTGGAAAAGATCACACATAATTTAAAGAACAAACATGATAATTTTTTTGAAAATTTGGCTTCCATATATGCAAAAGATTGGTGTTAGAACTTTATAAGTAATTACAACATGTCAATTGGTAGAATTTGGTTTGAGCTTTGATGCTCCCTGACCTCACCTTCAATGCATTTCATGTTACAAAATTCGGTGATTTGCGGTAGCAAATTTCTATAAACCACATTTGAAAACAAACATAATAGTGCAAGAAAAATTTTAAAAATCTGTGTCTGTGGTTCAATGATCATTCTGATGGCAGAAGGGAATCTGATGGCAGAAGGGAAGAAGCTGTCCTTGTGCCGCTGACTGCTCGTCTTCAGGCTCTTGTATCTTTTGATGGTAGCAGTGTGAAGAGGGCGTGGCCTAGGTGGTGGTGGTTCTGTAGGCACCAAGGTTGAAGTAAAAGCACAAACCACTTCTGTGTTTTATTCGTGATTAGGGAGTTATTTTTCATGGATACAACTGACTGAAATGGATTCCAAAGAACAAAGGAGTCCAGGGAAACGTGCATCTCTTTAATACAAGGAAGCAAGACATCAGGTCCATTGTGAAAGATTTTGCTTGGTCATGCCAGATCCATAAACTAATTCCGCTCATTGTCCTGGCTTCTGGCTTCTTTAACATCTAATAAAACCTATCAACATTACTTCTGTAATTTGTATTTATCTCTGAGGCACGATGTTGGGGAGAGAGGTTTGCGTTTGTGCCAGATGTGTGATCAACCACCTCCTGACATCACCGGCAGAATTGTCCTTGTTTTAACATATGCCCTTTCTAGATCTCAGAAGCAAGAAGTAAAGCAGCAGGTTGGTTTAGTTACAAGACTGAGAACGCAAGACACTGATCTGGATGGACATTAGAACCCTTTCATTTTTACTGGTGAATTTAATTCAAGTCATTAAATAAATTGGGAATAGAAACTACTGGATTGCAGTAAAACTTCATTGAGTTGACTATATTGTTCTCTTCGGGAAAGGGATTGAGCTGTCCTTAACAACTCTGGCCTCAACAAAACCCCTCTGTTGTTGATTCTTAATTTCAGTCTATCTATGTTGAATCATCAGTTGTGATTTTTTTAATTTTAATTTTTTTTAAAATTTAGACATGCAGCACAATAACAGGCCTTTTTGGCCCACGAGTCTGTGCCACCCATTTACGCCCCATTAACCTACACCCCCAGTACATTTCTGGAGGGTGGGAGGAATCCCCAACCGGGGAAAACCCATACAGTCACGGGGAGAATGTACCAATTCAGTGTGGGATTCGAACCCCAGTCCCAATTGCTGGCACTGTAACGGCATTGCGTCAGCTGCTATGCCATCCGTGCTGCCTGACAATGATCAGTCATGCGCAGGGCACCAGAAAATAACCCCTTCCCCCCATTTGAGAAGGAGAAGCAGCGGAGATGCTGACCATGGCCGCAGACCACACAGGCAGAGGAATGCTCAGGTGGCAGGCTGCTGGTGACTGCAGCCAAGGGGCTCACACCAGGCTGCGGGCTGCAGGAGACCGACTCAAAACCAGCTGAAGGGGCACCAGGTATTGGGAACTGCGACGCGGGAGGGAGGCTTCCTGACTGTGTCAGAGGTTGGCATCTGGAGCTCGGGTCGCTGAGGGTTTGGACAGGAATCTGTGCGGCCGTGGAGGGAGTGGGAGTGCTGGAGGCGAATCCACAGACACTCAGTGACTCTGGGGGAATTTTCTTTTGCTTCTCTTTCTAAGACCAAATGGGCAATTTATGGCAGAGACCTTCTGATGGAGATGGTTACACAGAGCTGTGGGGGCTCATGTTCCAGGACTTACATCTTGAACTATGCAGATGCCCTTCACAAGTTAGGAGACGTTTGACTCTGCAAAATACTCCGAGGTCAATCTATCCTTGCCTGAGGTGCAGTCAGAGTGAGGGCAGGGCTGAAGAAGAGTTTTAATCAGAGCTCTAGATATTTGTAGGGAGTAATGAACAGTTCAATGTCACCTACACAATGTACAGATGCACCAAAATTCTTACTTGCTACAGCCACCCAGGTACGTAAGATACATCAACTACAAGAATGTACATTAAATGACCACAATATTCATGCTGCTGACCCACGACTGCATCACCAGATCCAGCTCCAACAGAGTCATCAAGTTTGTAGATGGTATTACAGTCGTCGGCCTCATCAGCAACAAGAATGAGTCACCCTACAAAGGAGAGGTGGAAAATCTCGTGTAATGGTACGAGATTAGCAACCTGAGTCTCAATGTGGACGAGGCAAAGGAGATTATCGTGGACTTCAGGAGGACCAACAATGACCACCCTCCACTATACATCAACAACTCTGTAATAGAGAGAGTGGAGATCATCAAGTTCCTTGGAGTTCACTGAACTAGTGACCTATTGTGGACACTCAACTTCTCCTCACTTGTCAGGAAGGCACAACAGCGACTGCACTTCCTGAGAAGACTGAAGTGGGCAAGGCTACCAGCCACCATCATGTTAACCTTCTACAGGACCTCTATCAAGAGCGTCCTGGCCAGTGCATCACGTGTGGTACGGTTGCTGCAGAGAAATGGATCGGAAATCAATCCACAGGACCATAAGAACGGCAGAGAGGATCACTGGAGTCTCCCTCACCCCCATCGACGTGATCAACCGGAATCATTATGGTTGAGGACCCCCTTCATCCCACCACAGCGTCTTCCAGCTGCTCCTTTTGAGGAAAGAGATACAGGAGTATCAGAGCCAGCACCACCAGGCCAGGGAACAGCTTCTTCCCATGGACAGGGAGAACAACCAAAAGAACTGTTCCCATTAACATTTTAAGACTTTCGTCTTCATGAAACACTATTTATTAATTTGTACATATGATTGCTTGTCCTGCATATGAACTGTTTGTCTGGACGTGTGTTATGTTGGGTTGAGCGTCTGCGTGTTTTGCACCAAGGACCAGAGAATGCTGTTATGTCGGGTTGTACTTGTGCAATCAGATGACAATAAACTTGACGACTTGAATAGGCCAACAGAAAAGGGATCATAAATATCAAAGAATAGATAGATTAAATATTAACTGTTACAGTTAGTGCAGGAAAAAAAGTTTCAATGGTGCAAGTAGATCTGTTGGTCCTTGAGTCATTTCTGGTTAGACTTGCATGGGGAGGTTCAAGAGCCTGATAGCAGTCAGATAAAATAGGTGTGCAGGATTTCAGATGTCTGTACCTACTGCCTGAAGGACACAGCAAGAAGAGGATGTGACCCGAACAATGGGGGTCTGCCTTCAATAGGCAACATTTCACGTAGATGTCTTCACTGATTGATCATCTGGTGTACGTGATGGACTTTCTGTGTTCCTGGACAGACATTCCAGCTACCAAACTCAAGCATGGAACCATAGATCACTACAAACCAGAAATAGGCCCCTTCGGCCCTTCTAGTCTTTGCTGCACCATTTTATTTTGCCCAGTCCCATTGACCTGCCCCCAGTCCATAGTCCTCCAACCCTCTCCCGTCCATATACCTCTCCAAATTCTTCTTAAATGTTAAAATTGAGCCCACATTCACCACTTCAGCTGGAACCTCATTCCACACTCCCACCACCTTCTGTGTGAAGAAGTTCCCCTAAACTTTTCCTCTTTCACTCTTCACCCATGTCCTCTGGTTTGTTTCTCACCAACCCTCATTGGAAAAAGCCTACCAATATTTACTCTATCTATCCCCCTCATAATTTTAAAAACCTCGATCAAATCTCCCCTCATTCTTCTACATTCCAGGAATTAAAGTCCTAACCTGTTTAACCTTTCCCTGTAACTCAGTTCCTGAAGTTTTGGCAACATCCTAGTAAATCTCTCCACTCTTTCTATCTTATTGATATCTTTCCTGGAGTTTGGTGAGCAAAACTGCACACAATACTCCAAATTTGGCCTCACCAATGTATTGTACAACTTTAAATAACATCCCAACTTCTGTACTCAATACTTTGATTTATGAAGGCCAATATGCCAGAATCTCTCTTTACTACCTGTGACTCCACTTTCAGGGAATTATGTATCTGTATTCCCAGATCCCTCTGTTCTACTGCACTCCTCAGTGCCCAACCATTTACTGTGTATGTCCTTTCGTGGTTTGTCCTCCCAAAATGCAAAACCTCATATTTGTCTGCATTAAATTCCATCTGCAATTTTTCAGCCCATTTTTCAGTTTTTTCAGATCCCTCTGCAAGCTTTGAAAACCTTCTTCACTGTCCACAATGCCTCCAATCTCAGTGTTATCTACAAACTTGTTGATCCAATTTACCACATTATCATCCAGATCATTGATATAGATGACAAACAACAATGGTCCCAGAACTGACCCCTGAGACACACCACTAGTCACAAGCCTCCAGTCTGAGAAGCAATCATCCACCACTACTCTCTGGCTTCTCCCATCCAGCCACTGTCGAATCCAGTTCACTACTTCACCATGAATACCAAATATCTGAACCTTCCTGACTAACCTCCCATGTGGGACCTTGTCAAAGGCCTTACTAAAGTCCATGCAGACAACATCCACGGCCTTTTCTTTGTTAACTTTCCTAGTAACCTCCTTGAAAATACTCTATAAGATTGGCTAAAGAAGACCTACCACACAGTGTACTGGCCAGTCAGAATCCTTTCCACAGTACACCTTAGAAGTTTGATAGAGTATTCAACAACTTACCATCACTCCCCTAGACTCCTTAGGAAGTAAAGAAGTTATTGTTGCTTTGATGTACAGTTTCCAGGAGACGCCCTCTGATATGTGGACTCATAGGAGCAAAGGAAGAACATAACAAGAAATAGGAGCAGGACTCGACCATCCGGCCCATCAAGCCTGCTCCGCCACTCAATGTGATCATGGCTGATCTGATGATTGGCTCATCTCCGCCTCCCTGCCTTTTCCCCATATCCCTTAATTCCCCTACTATGTAAAAATCTGTCCACCCTTGTCTTAAATTTAAATTTAGGCCTACAGCGCGGTAACATACTGTTTTGGCCCACGAACCCATGCTGCCCAATTTACATCCCATTAACCTACAACCTCCCAGTACATTTCAAATGGTGGGAGGAAACCGGAGCCCCTGGGGTAAACCCATGCAGACATGGGTAGAGCGTACAAACCCCTCACAGACAGCATGTGATTTGAACCCACAGTCCCGATCACTGGTGCTGTAATGGCATTACACCAACCGTATGATGTTCTTCTTTCTGCTTCTTTCTGCTAATGCATCCATTACTCCAGAAATATGTTTCCTGCAGCATTTCCTTGAACATTGAATAAAACTTGTGGAGATGTGCTCTACTACTGAGCTATTTTATATATATAAAACTTAAATACATTTACTGAGGTCACCTCCACTGCTTCAATGGGCAGCAACTTCCACAGATTCACCACCCTCTGGGAAAAGCAGGTCTTCCTCATCTCTATCCTGAGTCTACTACCCCGAATCTTGAGGCAATGTCTCCTAGTTCTGGTCTCCCCCACCAGTGGAAACAACTTACCTACCTCCATCTTATCTATGCCTTTCATCATTTTATATGTTTCAATAAGATCTCCTTTCATTCATCTAAATTCCAGCGAGTACAGTCCCAGGCAACTCAGACACCAACCCCTTCAACTCTGGAGTCAACCCCAGTGAAGCCAGTCCACCCTTCCTCAAGTAAGGAGACCAGAACTGCACACAGATGTGGCTTCACCAGTACCTTGCACAGTTTCAGTAGAACTTCCCTGCTCTTACATTCCATCTCTCTAACAATGAAGGCCAATACTGGGAAGCATGATTAACGTAGTGGTTAGTGTAACACCTTTACAGCATCAGCAATTGGGATTCGAATCCCGCACTGACCCTAAGGAGTTCTACCTGTGTCTGCATGGGTTTTCCCTGGGGACTCCAGTTTGATTGGGTGTAATTGGGAGGAATGGGCTCGTAGGCCGAAATGGCCAGTAACTGTGCTGTGTGCCTCAATTTTAAAACATTTAAAATATAATTTAATTCGATTGATAGGCTGCTGCACCTGCACCTTTGCGATTCATGTACGAGCGCTCCCAAGTTCTTCTGCAAATCGCTTTCCATTTAAATAATACTCAGAACTTCCATCTGTCCTTCCAAAGTGGGTAACCTCAAGTTTGCCAACATTGTCTTCCATCTTCCTCACTTAACCTCCGCAGACTCTCCGTGTCCTCCGCATGATTTGCTTTTCTGCTCAGTTTCGTGTCATCGGCAAATTTTGACAGCTTCTTCCAGATTGTTAATGTATACTGTGAACAGTTGTGGGCCCAGCATCGACCCCTGCGGCACCCCATTCATCAGATAAACTCTCCTGCACCCCAGCTCTCTGCCTTCTATTGGCTAACCAATCCTCTCACCGTGCTTAATGCATCTCCCCCAATTCTATGCGTCCTTATCTTCTGTACTTTTTTGCGGCACCTTATCGAACACCTTCTGGAAATCCAGGTAAATAACATCCTCCTGCTCCCCTCTATCCACCATGCTCGCTAGATCCTCAAAGAACTCCAGTAAATTTGCTTGTGCTGGATCCATGCGGCATCTGCCCTGG
This sequence comes from Narcine bancroftii, assembly GCF_036971445.1. NCBI lineage: Eukaryota > Metazoa > Chordata > Chondrichthyes > Torpediniformes > Narcinidae > Narcine > Narcine bancroftii. The sequence continues at coordinate 211,978,193 of NC_091472.1, forward strand.
TGGATCCGTCTCCAACCCCCCGCCCCACCCCCCACCACAGATGCCTCGCTCTTTCTTCTATAAAGATAGCTTCAGGCATTTCCCTGACTTTAAAGAAATAGCAAGGTGTCCCTCTCCACAGCCCCCCCCCCCCTGTCAATGAAGAGTACCCTCAGCCCATCCAGGTCCCTTGGCCCTCCCCTTTCCTAAAGTCCACAAAAAAGCCAACATTTCGAGTACAATAGTGGTAGTGACGGATTTGCACTCTCCATCGGTATTCTGACTCACCATTTCACAAGGTCACAAGAGAAAGGAAGAGCAACAGCAGGCCATTTGGCCCATCGAGTCTGCTCTGTGAAACCTCCCTGAGCTAAACTGCTCTCGCATCTAGTTCCAAATTCCAGCCTCGTCCCCATATCCCATGATACTCTGACTAATTAGATAACTATCAATTTCCCCCAATGATCGAGCCTCCACAGCTGCACGTGGCAACGAATTCCACAAATCAACGACCCTCTGGCTAAAGAAATTTCTCCTCATCTCTGTTGTAAATTGGTGCTTTTTAATTCTTAGTCTGTGCCCTCTTGTCCTGTAATCACCCAACAGGGGAAACATCTTAATTATATCCACTTTGTCCAATCCTTTCATTATTCAAAATGTTTCTATGAGCTCCCCTTTCATTCTTCTATATTCTAATGAACAGAGTCCAAGAGCCGCTGGGCGTTCCTCACACATTAGCCTTCCCATTCCTGGAATCATTCTGGTAAATCTCCTCTTGTACCCTCTCCAACCTTGCTGTACCCTTTCTAAGATTTGGGGCCCAAACAACAGTGATGTCATCAGCAAGGTTTTTAGATTGCATTAGAACCAAGCTCATTGTCGCAATCAGATGAAGAGGGATTTGACCATTGGGCCAGAGGTCAATTACTGATTTGTAGATACAGCCCCAAAAGCAAGCAACCGGCTCCAAAAAGCTTTCTGGTTATCCCAATGGTGGAAAACCCATTGCTTATTTAGACCCATTTGTTAAGCCCCCACTAACAGCCTCATTGAAAGAAATGCAGACAATGGAGAGAGATGCACTTGTCAACAGGGCTGTGATAATTGCTATTCCTCCTCTGTGAGGTACAAATAATGTTTCTCTTTCTGCAGTCCTCGGACAATGCTCTGTGGTCCCAGCATCCTCGCTGCCAATCCCATTAGTGTAAAATGCCTGCGCTTTGACTTCAGTGGGAACATGGGCTGAGCACGATCCAGACCTCTTCCCAATGAGCGGTGTGCTTGGGTAAACGTCCACTTCAATTACAATCACCCCATTGATGGGACTCAGCTCCGAGTACCTTGAGAGCATTTGCAAAATTGACGGGGCACATTTGTGATGGGTTGTCAGTAGGCACAGTGGAAGGGCGGGGGTAGGGGCGGAGTGGTTTTGCATTGAAATGAAGTCCAAAGTTTAACCCTTTGCAATGCCTCTCTGCTGTACACTTTCGGCACAGACGACAATCCATCTCCCCACGGCAGCCACAGGGACCTGCCGGAGGCCAACCATTTCAATTCCAGGCCCCACTCTCCCACAACTCCCGTCTGCCAGTAGCCTTGTGTACCATCCCACCCGGACGAGCCACAGATTGGAGGAGCAGCACACGATTTTCCCATCCGGGCACCCTCCGGCCAGACGGCATTCACCTCTCCGGTTTCTGCTGACCTGGTCTCCTCTTCGCCCCTCCCGTTCCCTTCCCCACCGTCAGCTCTCTACCCCCTTCACCCAGACATTTCCACTCCCCCCTACTCACTGCTGTGCACCTTCCTCCCTATTACTTTCCACCTTTGAGACCATGCTCCTTCCCCCATTCTGTTTGGACTCCTGCCAAAATGTTTCTACACTTTCCTCAAAGGCCTCAAGCTTGAAACATGGATTAAGTATCCATCTCTTTAATCTATTGTGACATTATATAGATATGTTTTTGGGAGATAAATTGGGGCAGGTTTGTTAGTGTAAGTCACATACAAATACTTTAAAACAGATCTTATTTAAAATACTGGAGCTCTGTTCATGCAAGATATATCGGCCCCAGAGCCTTTACAAAACCTTGAAGAGTGCGCAAGAGACTTCACTAATGGATTGTTGTTTACAAAAAGGCAGCGGATGAAAGAATTTGTCGGAGTCACCTTCTGTTTGGAAGGGAGCTTGCTATTCTGGAAGGGTCATGTGTTTTGTAAGCAGGGAGAGTCAAACAGGCATTCTCTCAGAGAGAGAGAGAGAGAGACAGACAGACAGAGATCAGTTTTGTAGTGTTACAGTCAGCTGGGACTGGAACAGGACAAGCTGGCAAGCTTGTGGAAAACCCCATTTTGGAAGATGGGTTGTGAGTGCCTGGTCAAAGCCCTTGTGGTTCATACAAGAGGAGAGGACTGGCTGCCTAATGTTTCAGAAACAAGAAGGAACTCAGTGGTGACCTGAAAGAAAAGTGATCATCTGGAGAACCCTGAGGGGGCAAGTTTCTTCAACAAGAAACTGAAGTGGGGGTGATTAAAAAGGAATCAGTTGTGGGTGTCCAGTGAACAACAAATCTCTCTCTGAAAACAGACAAGAACCTTCCTGAGTGATAACCATTTACCTTTCAAGTGGTGAACTTTATAAATGTTAAATTCTGTGCACTGTATAAGAATTGCCCTCAACCAGTGAACTTGGAGGAATGAGAAGTGAGATTGGATTGTGAACCAAAGAACATTTCTGAACTTACATACACATTACATACACGTGTGCTTAGAATTAGAAGGGGGTTAAGTTAGGTTAGTTAAGTTAATAGTGATAAGTTAAAGTGTGATTCTGTTTTCATGTTTAAAGATAATTAAAAGCAACTTTTGTTTAAGTAACCATTTGTCTTGGTGAATATCTATTGGTGCTGGGTTTTGGGGTCCTCTGGGCTTGTAACACTATAAAGGACACTGTTTGACCTGCTGAGCTCCTCCATGTGTTTGACATGATCCATCTTCTGCCAGATAATGGTTGAGGAAGGTGCAGAGTTTCCACTGAATGGTGCTATTTATCGTGAACTGTGCCAAGAGACAGCATCTCCTCCAGGCGGTGCTGCCAGAGCAGTTACAACACCAGTGCAGACCCATGGAGAAGTGAAGTCTCAGTGTTCCCCCTGCAGGGTCCAGCCACCCAGTCCAACTGCCGTCGGCTCAGTCCGGGCTTTGTGCAGCCTGGATGGTGGTTCATTTTAAAACCCACCAACCACAGGGCTCTGACCAAAGATGGCGGCTCCTGTGTTCGGCAGTGGCCACAAGGGATTGCAGACTGCAGGGAAGTTGAGGACTGGTGCAGGACACCACAAAGTGGGGAGACAATCCTCAACCCTGACACCCACCACCTACTGAGCAGCAGATGATCATGGCGGCAGGCCAGCGAGGGGCTCTGAGGCTGAAGAACACATATGCTGCCGGTGAGTCAAGGTGAGGACCCCACCCAGGAGGTGGGGCTGCTGACGACTGTGGTTGAGGGACTCGCACTGGGATGCGGACTGCTGGAGACTGGCTGAAGGGGTAGCAGGTATCAGAACTGGGATGTGAGAAGAGGCTGGAGGCTTCCTGATCGAGTCAGAGGTTTGGATCTAGAGCTTGGGTGGATGGTGGTTTGGACAGGACTCTGGAGGCGAATCCACGGACACCAATCGACCCTGTGGGAACACTCTTTCATTTCTCTTTCTCTGACTGTGAGGGGCACTGGGTAATTTTTCCTGGGGAATCGGACATCTTAGCGTTTGGCACTGGATATTTTGGCGCTCGCGTTTGACGATGGACATGGCATTTGATTTATTATATTTTTAATTAAATAGAACAAATATAAAATTATTGATTTATTATCATTTAAATTAAGGTAAGGGTTACCTCCAACTCCCCTCTCCCCGCGGTGATATCTCCCCTCTCCCCGCAGTGATATCTCACCTCACACCGCGGTGACACCTCCCCCCGTGGTGACATCTCCCCTCCTCCTAGGTGTGATTAGCAAGGCAAAGATGCCTTCAGCATCTTTTAAGCTGCAGGGGGATGGACCCATTAAATTTAAGGGTGATCCTGCCCCCACAATGATGCATTGAATGTTGTGCCACGCACTCACCAGAAGTGATGAATCGAAGTCCAAATGGCGAATGGGAACGAGCTTCAGATGCTGGCTGATCGACTCTGCTGTGCTGTGGTACAGCAGGGCAACTGTTGCGACCACCCGCTGTCAGGCGAATGCTGCAGTCACCGGAGGAGCGGCAGGATGTAAGCACTGTGCATTTCAGTAGGTGCAGCCCAGTGACGCATGCACGCGAGAGCTGTCATCACCAGAACAACCGGGTCAACCATTTTCGTTTTCATGCCGCTGATGGACGTGACTGAGTTAAGTTTAACTAGGTTTCCTGACTCACTCTGAGGGACCTGGTTGGAATTGGACCATGCTGACCGGGATCGACCCTTTCTGTCTGCTGCGTGAGTGGGGCGCTGACCAGGAAAATTGCCCGGTTAGCCCCACTTTACATAGCAGCTTGAAATGGCCTAGTGAGTGGTGAGGAAGTGTGGGAACCTGGGCCGAGCAGGTAGGAAGGGACCGAGTGAAGCACTATTCCAGAGGGAGAAAGGAAACAGAGGCTCCACTGAGAGGAACGGAGGTCTGGGGATCTGGCGGGTGGTAAGAAAGTGTGGGAAGCAGTGTGGGGAGCGGCAAGGGAATATGTGAGGTGACGTGTCAGAGAGAGCACAGAAAGTGGGGCTGCAGATGAATTAGAAGGGAAGGCAGAAATCCGGGCCCCCGCCGATTTGGAAGGAAGCCCCGGAAGTGTCCCAGCCAGCCAGATGCCGAACCATCAGGAATTTTGGATAGCGAAGTGTTACTGGCGCCAAGGACAAAAAGGGCCTTGGGCACGGAAGGATGCCTGATCATAGTGGAGGTTTGGGTTGTCAGTGGATTGAATAGGAGGAATCTGCATGGATGCAGAGGCAGCGAGAGGGCTGGAGGCGAATCCACGGGCACTTGGTGACTCTGAATGGACACTCCTTTGTTTCTCTCAGGTAGAGATTAAGAACAGTAAAAGGGGGAAAAAAAATAACATTACAGTGCTCAGGCAATAATCCAAGAAATATCGGAGGCATGTAAGGATGGAACAGGTCAGAGGGGGGGGGGGGGGGTCATCGATTGGGCAAATCAGGCTGGTCAAGGCAACCTTGATGAGGACTTCGAATGCATTTTGTGATGACGTTACTGAACCTACATGGGGACACTTTATATCGGATCTGGTCCTGAGCAACGAGACAGGTGAAATTAGTGACCTTGTAGTTAAGGATCCTCTCAGATGGCAGTGTGGCGCGATCAGTGACCACCCACAGGCACGAAGCAGGTAGACCAAGGTTTTATTGATCAGGTGACCCGGAAGTGCCTCTACTTGCTGTTGGCTCATCTCCAAGGCAGGTTTGAGGGAGAAGACTAGGGCTTTCGGCCTTTATTAGGGGGATCTTACAGGGAGGTGCTACAGGTATGGAAGGCAGGCTGATCTGCCCAGTCCAGCGAGGATATGCCCTCAGGACCATGCTCCACTGCGCACAGTATGATTGAGTTTATCATACAAATGGAGGGGACAATATTGACATGAACCATCAATGACTACAAAGCCTGAGTGAGGCTTTAATACACTTTAGATTGTAGCTGACCCAACTGCATGTGCTCGAATGAATGGAAGTGGGTAGGGAGGTCACAGGGGGAGGAGCTACTGCGAAGCAAGACATCAGTGGGCAGGCCAGCTACTTGTACACTCAATCACTCCTTGTTAAAAAAACAAAACCCTGCCAGGAGTTAAAGTCCTAGAGGTTCAGCTGGTCAGGTGACTTCCTCTGCCTCTGTGACCTGCGCAGCTCCACCAGGGGTGTCCTGTTCGGCTCCGTCACTGGTCGTATGTCCTGAGGTGGGTTCGGGGGGGGGACATGGATTTTGTTTGTTTGTGGGAGGGAAGTGATGGTCGGCTCGGCTGGGCGAGGGTCCTGGGCGGATATATGGGTGCCCGAGCGCGCCACTAACCTGTACCAAGTCCCTGATGGGGATGATTGGGTGTTGGTGGTGGCTGGGACGGCAGGAGGGGGGAGGGTCAATGGGTGTCTTTGGCATGTGCTATGTCCTGGACAGGGGACTGTGTCCTCGTGGCCGTCGGGGCACTAGACAAAGGCGTATTGTGGGTTAGCGCGCAGGAGCTGTACCTCTTCAACTGATGGGTCATTCTCATGGCCCCTCGCATGTCTCCTCAAGGCCGGTCTATACCTGGGGTCGGTAGAGGTTGCGGAACTCAGCCATGGCCTCCGGGTAGGTCGTGCAGCTCTGGATCACCAGGCATGATCGGTTGTCCACTCTTGCTTGCAAGAACTTGAGTCTCTTCTCATCCGAGTCCACCAGGCCCACTGTGACTTAGAGGAAGTTTGTGAAGCAGGCAATCCATGGTTCATACCGTCTGTAGATCGATCTCAAGCCTGTTGGGGTCTCAGCAGCTTGTCCTTCCTGTGTGGAAAATTAATGTGCTCGAATGAATGGAAGGGCGCAGGGAGGGGCCAGGTCACAGGGGGAGGGGTTACAGGGGATTGAGTTATCAGTGGTCTGGTCAGCCACTCACACACAGAGCAGTATATACATATCACCACAAATAGTTCTGCTAAACCAGGGGTCTCCAAACATTTTAGACCGTCGACCCCTTCAGGGACTACGTGGTCTCTCATTGACCCCCAGGCATGGAATCCCAGCAAGGTGGTGGGGGAACTGAGTAGGATGACTGGACATCCAGTTTTAAGCCGGACTGACCCCTCTGTTCTCCATCCACCCCCATCTCAAGCCAGATGTTAATTCATCCTCATTTATGGGGGTGGGGGGTATAGGCCCTACACCCCCTAAATGGAGGGCAAACTAAAGGCCAAAAGGGCACATACCTGCTGAATGCAACGTCCCAGGGTCTGCAGGCCATGCGTGGCTGGCTGGCGCATGCATGATGGTGGGGGGGGGGGGGGAAGTGTGGCGGCGCCACATGAAGGTTCATGGCAGGTAAGCCTCCCCCACCTCCTGTGCCAGACAGTTAGGGGGAGAGGAGTGGAGGTGCTATTTTATATCAACCCCTCCCCCTGGTGTTATCAACCCCCTATCGACCCCTTGAATGATTCTATTGACCCCTGTAGGGGATATTGACCACTTTGGAGACCACTTTAGAGAAACCATGTGTGTTATGCCTAAACAAGGGAAACTACAAGGGGATGAGGGGGGTAGTTGGCCAGGGTGAACTGGGAACACAGGCTATATGGAGGGACAGTTGAGGAACAGTGGAGGACTTGCAAAGAGATTTTTCATGGTGCAGAATACCCTGATGTAAAGCTATGTATTCTAACCGAATGCGGCTGTCGGGAGGCCACCTGAAAGAGCCTGATGCAGCTCAGAAGGGTGATCACCAACCCTCCTCCAGGAGGTATAATCTCCGCATCTGAGCAGTCATCCTCCGAGGCACCTCAACGCAGCTGCCTGAACTTGGCTGCTAGGGGGGCAGCTGATGACAATCAGCAGGCCATTATTGGATTCTGATCAATTCAAGCTTTCTGCACCGCAAGTCGCAAAATCATCTCCCGATCTTGATATCTTAATATTCTAAGTAAAACTGCTCTTAGAGGTTGTCCTGGAAAAGGTTTTCTTTTCAACGCTCGATGAGTCCTATCGAGTTCCAATCCATCCGGAAATGCTTCTGCCCCTAATATTTCTGGAATCCATTTATGAAAAAACTTTGTAGGATCTTGACCTTCAACATCTTCTGAAAGTCCAATTATCTTAACATTATTCCTTCAACTTTGATTTCCAAAGAGTCAATTTTTTGCATAAACATACTCTTCTGCACATCCCAACCAGATACTGATTCTTCCACTTGATCCATTCTATCCTCAACATTTTTACATCTTTCCTGTACTTCATCCACTGCAATCAAACATTTATTAAGATCTTCTTTCATTGCAGCAATTTCTCCACACATATCAGATAGGTAGTGGAGTTTCCTTTTATGCAGATTTAATTCAGGAGGTTATACAGTGGCGTAAGGAGTTTAATCAAGTTAAGATAGTGTTGTGGAAGAAGGGTTACAGATTGACATTTAGATATCCAGCTGTTCTGAAAGTGTTTTACGGACCATCTCCATTTCAATATTTTGAGAAAGCTCAAGATGCTTTAACCTTAGCTAATTCTTTACCAGATAACAAGCTGAGTTTTGATCTTTCTAAGAAGCCAGCATCAACGTTCCTAAAGTCAAGAATGGAAATGGGAGTGAATTGTAGATGTTGCAGCTGATTGATCTGGCAGAAGATATTATAAAGCAGTCTGGACAATAAGTTTATGATTTTTTTTCTCTATTTTCTTTTAGAAGTCTCGCTGGGGAGAGGCAAATGACCCTGCTGAATTCAAAGTCATCTGCCACTAGTGGTATCGACCACACCGGATCAACGAGGGGGGTTCTGTTTTGCAGTTTGTGGGGGAGGAGAGAAATTTTTGCTTTTGTATCTTTGGCTGTTCTTGGGTTTTTTTTTCTTTTTCGGGGGATATTTAGGTTAGTAAGAAAGGAGGGGAAGTTTTTGTTTTTTTTTGGGAATTTTTATTAGTTTTAGAGGGCGAGCCGGTTTTAACTGTAAGAGTAAATTTTGTTAAGTGCCGCTCTATAGGTGATAATGAATAATTTAAATTTAGCAACATTTAATGTTAAGGGGTTAAATAACCCGATCAAACGGAAACGTGTATTGGATTATATTAAAAAGTTGAAGGTGGATATAGCATTTTTGCAAGAAACTCATTTAACTGAGAAGGAACATTTGAAATTGAAAAGAGATTGGGTAGGACATCTGATTGCTTCATCTTTTAATTCTAAGGCCAGAGGAGTAGCTATTTTGGTAAATAAGAAAGTGTTTTTGATTCTTTTTTTGTTATTGCTGGTAGGATTTTGGTGGTGAACTGCAAAATTTTTTTCGGAAGCTTGTCCCTTGATGAATGTTTATGCACTAAAAAATTTTAAAATTTGAACCAATCGAATGGAAATATTTTGGTGGGAGGGGATTTTAATTGTTGTTTAGAATCTTTGTTGGATAAATCTCCAAAGACTTTAAAGAGAACTAAAATGGCAAAGAGAATTATTGAGGTAATGAAGGATTTAAATTTGGTAGAAATATGGAGAAAATGGAATCCTACTGGAAAAGATTATTCTTTTTATTCTGCACGGCATAATTCATTTCTATAATTAATTTATTTTTAGTTTCAGCTCAGCTGCAAGGTAGATTTATACAAGCAGAGTATAAAAGTAAAACATTGTCTGACCATTCGTCGTTGTTGGCTTCTTGTTTGGGAAGGTAGGAAATGCTTATCATTGGAGATTTAACGAGATGCTATTAAAAAAAACCTGTGTTTATTAAATATATTAGAGAACAAATTACTTTTTATTTCCAAATGTATCAAGATTCAGTTCAGAGTAAATCTGTTTTATGGGATGCCTTAAAAGCATATTTGGGAGGTCAGATTATTAGTTATATAGCTAGAATTAAAAAAACAATATTTGATTGAAAGTCAGAATTTGGAAAAAGAAATTGAAAGGTTAGAAAAAGAATTTCAGAAGAATTCTACTGAAAATAATAAGATATATTTATCTAAATTACAGTTACAATAATACTTTGTAATCATATAAATATGAAAAAATGATGCAAAGATCGAAACAGCATTATTATGAGTTAGGTAAGAGAGCACATAAGGTTTTGGCTTGGCAATTAAAAATGGAACAGGCATCAAGAATGCTTAATGCAATTAGGAAAGAATTGGAAATTACTTATAAACCACAGGAAATTAATGAGGAATTTTTTAGATTTTATAATGAACTTTACACATCTGAAAGTAGACAAAATACTGAGCAAATTGCCATCATTGACTGGGAAGGATATTAATGATTTAGATAGTCCATTTACAGAATTGGAATTAAAGGAAGCAGTGCAATTAATGCAGGGAGGAAAGTAACCAGGTGAAGATGGGTTTACAGCAGAATTTTATAAAGAATTTAATGACTTGTTGTTTCTGGTTTATATGGAAGTTTTGAAACAGGCAACTGAGACGGGTTCATTTCCAGAATCATTTTCGAGGGTGTTAATTACTGTTATTCCAAAGAAAGATAGAGATCCATTAAAAGTGTCTTCTTACTGACCAATATCGTTATTAAATGTAGATTATAAAATTGTGGTGAAAGTATTGGCTAATAGATTGGCTAATTATTTGCCAAAATTAGTACGTTGACCAAGCTGGATTTATAAAAGGTATTATAAAAGATATTCAGTTGATAATGTTACTAAGTTGATTTCTATAATTAATGCTGCTAGGCAACAAATTAATCAACCAATGATAGTGGCATTAGATGCGGAAAAGGCTTTTGATAGTGTTGAGTGGAAATTTTTATTTAAGGCTTTAGAAAAAATTTCAGTTTGGACCGCTTTTTTCTACTTGTGTTAAAGCTTTATATATTAATCCTTCTGCACGAATAATGACAAATGGTCAGATTTCATCGGCTTTTACATTATCTTGATTAACTAGACAAGGTTGCACTCTTTCACCAGCACTGCTTGCTTTGGTAATAGAACCATTACCTCAAGCTATAAGGCAAAATTTGGATATTAAAGGTATTAAAATAGGTAAACAAGAGTATAAGATTAATTTGTTTGCTTATTTTGTTTTAATATATTTAACATATCCTAAAGAATCTTTGATGGTGCTGCAAAATGTATTACATCAGTATGGCATATTGTCAGGTTATAAAGTTAATTAGGAAGAGCAAAATATTACCAATATCAGATGAGAATTATACAGATTGTAGACAGATTACCAAATTTAAATGGTCTAATAAAATTAAATATCTTGGAGTTATAGTTAATAAAGAATATCAGGATTTATATATTTTGAATTATACATAATTGTTAAATAAGACTAAAATTTATTTACAGAAATGGAAAGATTTGCCATTAACTTTAATTAGGAGAGTAAACTGTATAAAAATTAATATTTATCCTCATTTACAATATTTTTTCAATCTCAACCATGTGTGATACCAAAGAAATTCTTTAAAGAATTAAATAAGGTAATTCAATTATTTTTGTGGAAGGGTAAATTGTTTAGGGTCTCTATGCATAAATTAACATGGCGATATGAATGGGGAGGACTTCACATACCACATTTTCAAAATTATTATGAAGCAGCATAGTTAAAATTTATTAATAGTTTGTTTGATCTTCAACAACCACCTGTGTGGGCTAAAGTTGTATTAGACCAAATTTCTGAAAAAGAAATTAGTTAATTTATTTATAAATGGAATCCTTTAATGTTACGAACATATAAATTGCCAGTATTAAGACAAATATTGGATATTTGGTATAAGCAGGATCAACTTATAGGCTCTAAAGAGAAAATTTTGATTAAATCACCGTTGTATCAGAATAAATTAATTCTGTTCTCCTTAAATAATCTTTATTTGAAAAATTGGGTACTGAAGGGAATTAGTACTATACAAGATTGTTTTGAGGAGGGTAAATTTTCTACATTTAATAGATTACAAGAGAAATTTGGTATTTCTGCAAATTCTATTTTTGCTTATATCAAATTCAAGATTTTTTGCGAATACTATTTGGTAAGGATTTAATTTTACCAAGTCAATCTAAGTTTGAGATTTTAATGGTTGATAAGGAAACAAGAGGATTTATATCAGATTTGTATAGGTTGTTGCAAGAAAAGATGGATAAAGTTGGGCTATATAGGACAAAAAAGAAATGGGAGAAAGATTTAGATATTGAATTGGGAGGAATGATTAAATATGTGTATTGATAGTGTTACAAAATTAATTAATGTGAGATATAGTAAGGTTAATTACAATTTTATTTATCAATTATATTTGACTCCTGAGAAGTTGAAGAAATATGGATTGAGTTTAACAGATTTGTGTTTTAGATGTGGATAAATGACAGGGACTTTTATGCATTCTGTATGGAAATGTAAGTAAATTAAATCCTTTTGGGAAAAAGTTATAAAATTTTTGAGAGATTTATTCACAATTGATTTGCAAATGGATCCAATGATGTGTTTATTGGGTTATATGAATGGTGTTACTTTGGGATTGGCTGATAAGCCATATTTGCCATTTTTGCAGTTAGGGTTAGCAGTTGCAAAATGTATTGCGATAACTTGGAAAAATGATGTAGAGCTGAATATACAAAGATGGCATAATAAACAACAATCGTGTTTATATTTGGAAAAAATAACCTATAATTTCTGAAATAATTATTCTTTTTTTGTTAAAATGTGGAGTTTATATTTGGAATGTATGGCTATTGACCTTAAGTAAAAGTTATGTAGAGTTGGCATGTTGATTAATGAATTTTAAATGTATAATTTTTTGGAAGGCTCCGAGGGGTGGGGGAGAGAGTTAAGACAGTGTAGTTAGTAGAGGGAGGGAAGGGGGTGAGGGGGGACTTTATATATTTTTCATATATTTTTCTCTTTTTTTATGTACATGTATTTTTGTATCTTTGTATTTTCTTTCTTTGTAATATTTTATAAAACTTTTAAATAAAATTTAAAAAAAAACTATCAGCCGGCGACCCAAATCCCCGCACCTAATAGCCCCTCCCATGCCTGACAGTCTCCCCCCCCCCCCCCACTGCCTGACAGTCCCTCCTCCTCATGCCTGATAGTCCCCCTCCCCGCTGTCCCTGCCCCAACGTCCCGCACCTGCCACTCCTGCCCCAACATCCTGTGCTGGCCGCCCCTGCCGTGACATCCCGTGCTGGCTGCTCCTGCCCTGATGTTCTGTACTGACAGGAGCTGGACTCCGTTCCGAGGCACCTCTCCTGCAGCTGTCCCTTTCAGGTGGATAACGCAGTGCTTTCAGGGCTGCCACCTGAAAGACCATTTCACAGGACTCGATCTGCTTCTGCAGGTGCATTCTTGATGGAGAATGCACCTGAAAGCAGCTATATTCCAGTTGAAAGAAAGGGGACTGTAAAGGTGGGGAGAGCCAGCCACGGATAGTGAAGGAGATCAAGGAAGGCATCAAACAAAACCCTCCCTAAACAAAGTCAATTTGAAGATATAATAACAGATACATTTGTTATTAAGAAATGTATTACTAATATGTATAAAATTAAAAGACTAAAGAAAAAAGATTTATATAAATCAAAAATCCGATGCAAGAAAGAAACAAATTCAGGAGGATATTTGGTCAAAATTATGTTCTGAAAGTGTTATGAATTCAGTAAATGTAATTTTCTTCATCAATTGTATTATACTCCACAAAATGGACTTAATCCTAATTATTCAAAGAAATGTTCTCAACGTGCGATAGAAATAGGGACTTTTTTTGCATTCAGTGTGGTCTTGTTTTTAAAGTGGAAAGGTTTTGGAATGAACTGAGTTTATTATAGGGCAGATTATGAAGATAAAGATACGAAAGGATCCAAGAATATTTTTACTTGGAGATATTTATGAAAAGGATATAAAATTGAAATTGGACAAATACCAAGAAAAATTTTTAAGTATTGCAATAGCAATACTTAAAATGTCTAACGTTATCATGGAAAGATGACAGAGAAGTGCTATTAAGTAGATGGTATAATGAGATGTGAAATTGTATACCTTTGCAAAAATTACGTAGAGTTTAAGGAATCGAGTTGAAAATTTTTGTAGTATTTGGAAAACATATATGGATTTTATGGATAATTTTCCATCCACCTCTTCTACCTTATTCACTCCTCTTAATTAGAAATTTTTAATAACAATTAATGATTGTATAGGCTAATATTATTGTATATTAAATGATAGGCACTTCTTTCTTTTCTTACTTTTGGGTGGGAGGGGGGATGGGGAGAAAAATATAAAAGTTTTTTTGTATCATTGGCTAGTTGATTAATGTTTTATTAATTTTTTCCTGTAAAGATGCAAACAATTAAATAATTTTTTTTAAATTAAAAATGTGCATTCAAAGTTAACAAGAGCAGTGGGAAACCTTTGAGGAACCACAGGAGAGGAAAGGTGAGCAATGAGAAAAGATCGCCACAAAATATAAAAAATGGATTGTAACAGTTTTCATATAAGGCACAGAAGGGTGGCTAAAGTGAAGGGCAGACCCTTGGAAGGTGAGAATTAATTCTGGGGAACGAAGCCGAGGCTTTGGAGAACTGTCTTCACGGCGGAGGACTCCTCGAACACGCCAAGATGTGATGGGAGGCAAGGACCTGGATGTAATAACTATCACTAAAGAGGTTGAGGGTCTACAGATAAATAAACCCCCCACCCCACACCCCCCCGGGCCTAATGGCATGCATCCCAGGGCACCGACAGAAATGGCAGAATTATACTAGAGGGTCTAGAGATTATTCATATTCTACTCCCTGCTTTTATTTGAATGAAAGGTAGTTATGGCTTTGAGCTCTTTTTCCAAATTCAACGGTAACTTCGCCATGACACATTTGTCAACTTCATCTCTTGGCTCTGCAAACCTCAGACGTTGTGCCTCCCTCCCACCTGTGAGCCTCACCTCCTTGGTGAGAGAAGAACATTGGTGTATTCGGGATGGTTAGTGAGAGCAGTTCCTTTGGTTGTTCACCATTCTCACCACCCATGGGAAGAAGCTGTTCCTCAGACTGATGGTGCTGGCTCTGATACTCCTGCATCTCTTTCCTGACAGGAGCAGCTGAAAGATGCTGTGAGCAGGGTGGAAGGGGTCCTCAATGATTTTGCACACCCTCTTCAGACAATGATCGTGTAAACAATGCCGATGGGGGGAAGGGAGACTCCAGTGACCCTCTCTGCCACTCTTATGGTCCTGTGGATTGACCTCTGATCCATTTCTCACAGTACACACACTGTGAGGCAGTCGGCCAGGATGCTCTCGAAACAGTTCCTGCAGAAGGATGACATAATGGTGGCTAGTAGCCTTGATGATGAAATTAACCATTGCAGGCACTGTGAAAATAAGACCCTGTGGCTGCACACATTCTTGGAGTGAACTGGCCCCACTGTGTGGCGAGGCACCCACAAGAAGATGGCGCCGTTGGAGGACCTCCTTGCCTCATGGCTTTAGCCCAGCATGTGCCTCAGCAAGCATGATGATGTCACCGACCGCGCAGGGGCAGAGCTCATGCTGCCCTTAAGGGGGCGCGCACAAGTTTTGAAATAAATGGTTTTTGAGTACCTCCAACATGGTGGTTGTGGGTCTTCTTCATTGTAGCTGCCGCTACATTGATGAGTCCAGACGTTTTTCTGGCCTCCCAGCATGGATCCCGCAGAGATCAACGCTGTCACGGTGAAACTGCCCCCCTTCTGGACACATCGCCTACGTATGTGGTTCAGGCAGGCGGAGGTGCAATTTCGCCTCAGAAACATTTCTTCAGAAGCCACAATGTTTTACCACGTGGTGAGCGCATATTCATTGAGGAGACCATGGCCAGGGTGGACGACCTCATCCACAACACGCCGGACGATGGTAAATACCCTTCCCTCAGGAACCTCCTCCTTGGCACATTCGGTTTCTCCCCACAACAGCGCACCTCCAGACTCCTGCATCTGGGCGGGCTAGGAGACAGAACACCGTCGGCCCCGATGGACGAGATGGTGGCGCTGGCAGAGGATCACAAACCCTTCTTCTTGTTCCGCCAGATCTTCCTTGAGCAGACGCCCGAAGACATACAGCTCCTGCTGGCGGATGGGGACTTCACAGACCCACAGCAAGTCACGGCCCGCGCAGACACCCTCTGGCGAACCAAGCAGGAGAACCAAGCCGCCCTCAGCCAGGTCACCTGCCCAGGACCAAGTCAGCCGCAGGCCTTTCCCCAGGCACAAGCCAAAAGAACATCACCCTATCTGGTGCTTCTACCACCAACGCTGGGGGACTCAAGCCCATAAGTGCAGGCAGCCCTGTACCTTTCAGGGAAATGACTCGGCCAGCCGCCGTTGATGGCTGCGGTGGCTGGCCACACAAACAGCCTCCTCCACGTGACCGACAAATCCACTGGCCGACATTTCCTAGTGGACCGGAGTGGAGCTGAGCATCTTACCCCCTACTGCCCTTGAGACCCACACCCGAGCACAGGGCCCTACCCTGCAGGCAGCCAATGGATCTGCCATCAAGACCTTCGTCACTCGTAGGGTGCAGATCCAGATCAGGAAGGACAAGTTCCGCTGGATGTTCGTGCTGACCTTAGTGGGCACTGCGCTGCTGGGGGCCGATTTCCTCAGAGTGCATAGCCTGCTGGTGGATGTTAAGGGAAAACAACTAGTCAGCACTTTTCAATCCGTCTGCCTTGATACCACAGAAGCCTGTAAGCCGGAGATAGCCGCCATTACCACTCCCAGGGTAATACTCCCAGAGTATTCCAGCATACTCGAGTTCCCCACCATCCTGCAGCTGCAGTTCACTGCCGCCATGCCCCAACACGGGGTTTATCACCACATCTCCACTCAGGGCCCCCTGCTGCAAGGCCAGGTGACTACCTCCTGAGAAGCTACAGCTGGCCAAGGAAGAGTTTTCTCACCTGCAGGAGTTGGGAATCGTCTGCAGGTCTGATAGTCCCTGGGCCTCCCCTCTCCACATGGTCCCCAAGACTTCCGGGGACTGGTGACCCCGTGGGGATTATTGGTGCCTGAACGACGTGACAATGCCAGACAGGTATCCCATCCCGCATATTCAAAACATCATGGCAAACTTGCATGATGCCTGGGTCTTCTCGAAAATCGATCTGGTATGGGCCTACCATCAGAACCCGATCCACCCTGACAACATCGGTAAGACTGCGATCGTCACCCCGTTCGGGCTGTCTGAATTCTTCTGGATACCTTTCGGACTAAAAAAACGCGGCCCAGATGTTCCAGTGCCTGATGGATGCAGTGGTCAGGGACCTGGACTTCGTGTTCATATACCTCGATGACATTCTCATTGCCAGCTGGGACTACGATGAGCATAAGGTCCACCTC
Source organism: Narcine bancroftii (assembly GCF_036971445.1). NCBI lineage: Eukaryota > Metazoa > Chordata > Chondrichthyes > Torpediniformes > Narcinidae > Narcine > Narcine bancroftii. Next base: position 211,995,204 of record NC_091472.1, read on the forward strand.
CACACCCTGTTTGCCCCTTTGGCAGAGTTCGGCCTCACAGTCAACGTGGCTAAGTGCCAATTCAGCAAGCAGACACTGGAATTCCTGGGACACACCATCTCAGTGGCTGGAGCTGCGTCGGCACCAGAGAAGGTCGCTGCCATGCACCAGTTCCCAAAATCCATCACCCTCAAAGACTTACAAGAGTTTGTTGGTATGGTGAACTACCATCGGTTCATCCCTGGGGCGGCCCGCATCATGCAGCCATTATTCTCAATGATCGCTGTGAAGGACAAGGTCCTGGTTTGGTTGGAAGAGGCGGAGGGTGCCTTCGCAGCAACGAAGGATGCACTGGCGAGCGCCACGCTATTGGTCCACCCGCTCCCAGAGACCCACACCATGCTCTCGGTAGACACCTCAGCCACAGCCGTTAGGGATGTGATGAAGCAGTGGGTCGATTGCCAGTGGTGCCCGCTACCCACCTTCAGCAGGCACCTCCGGCCCCCAAAACTCAAGTACAGTGCCTTTGACAGGGAACTCCTGGCCATGTACCTGACCATCCAACACTTCTGGTACTTCCTGGAGGGCAGGCCGTTCAATGCATTCACCAATCACAAGCCGGTCATGCAGGCCCTCACGATGGCCAAAGATCCCTGGTCGGCTTGCCAGAAGCGGCACCTATCCTACGTGTCGGAGTTCACCACCGACATCTGGCACAGAGCAGGTAGAGACAATGTTGTGGTAGATGCGCTTTCATGACTCACAATCCGCAGCCTCGCCCTCGGCCTAAACTTTACCCAGTTGGTGCAGACACAGAGGGAAGATGCAGAAACACAGGTCCTCCGCACTGCCATTACAGGGCTCCGCCTCCAAGACATCTGTTTGCCGGGCAGCCAGGACATGCTGCTCTGTGACGTTTCAACCAGATTGCCGCACCTGGCAGTCCCGCTGCAGTGGAGGTCGCGGGCCTTCAGCATGGTCCACGATCTAGCACACCCCTCAGTCAAGACATCGGTACGGATGGTGGCAGAGCGGTTTGTGTGGCATGGGCTTAAGAAGGAGGTAGCTGAGATGGCAATGAGTTGCATGCAGTGCCAGACCTCCAAGGTCCACTGGGATACAAAGGCCCCGATTCAACAGTTTGACCCACATACACGTTGATATCATGGGCCCCCTGTCCAGGGAGGCGCACTACCTGCTAACGGTGGTCGACCAAACCAAAAGATGGCCGGAAGCCATCCCCATCAAGGACTCTTCCACCGAAATGTGTGCCAGGAACTTGCTTGCTCACTAGATTGCCAGATTCGGAGTCCTGGTGCACATCGCCAGCAACAGAGGTGCCCAATTCACGTCCGCCCTCTGGACACAATTGGCAAGCCTGCTGGGGGGTCAAGCTCCACCACACCATGGCATATTATCCGCAAGCAAACGGCCTGGCGGAGTGATTTCACTGCCACCTGAAGTCAGCCCTCATGACCCACCTCACTGGTCCTGGCTGGGTAGATGAGTTGCCCTGGGTCCTACTCGGCATCAGGATGGCTCCAAAAGAGGATCTGCAGGTATCATCCATGGAGTTGGTTTACAGCGCGCCACTGTCGCTACCTGGTGAAATTTTCGGCCCAGACACAGTCTCCACAACCGACAACCCAACCCTGTTGGCAGATCTCTGTGGCAAACTCGCCACTCCTCCTACACACCACAGTAGCCGACCATCTCAACTGCCCATAGATGTGGCCGAGTACATCTTCATCCGGTATGGCTCGCATACAGCGCCCTTGCAGCGCCTTTATGAAGGCCCCTACAGAGTCCTGCAGCGGTCCGGCAAGACCTTCACGTTGGACATTGGGGGTAAAAGCAAACTGTTTATGATGGACCGCCTCAAGGTGGTGCACCTGGACCTCACTCAACCGATTCAAACGGCCCAGCCTAAATGCCAAGGCCGTCTGCCCAAGCGGCGGGACGCGTAAGCAAGTTCTGGGGGGGGGCACACATACTCGTGGTGAACCAGTCCCGCTGGTACCGCCAGGTGGCGGGGCAGCCACGAGAAGATGGTGCCGTTGCGGGACCTCCTTTCCTCTTGGCTTTAGCCAAGCATATGCCTCAGGCAGGTGTGATGACATCGCTGCCTGCGCAGAGGCGGAGCTCACGCTATGCTTAAAGGGGCGCATGCAAGTTTTGAAATAAACGGTTTTTGAGATCCTCCAACGGGGTGGTTGTGAGTCTTCTTCATCATAGCTGCCGCTACAACCCAATAAAAAACAGAAGATCTGTGTGTGACAATCAACAGATCATCTCAATTGCACAGGAAAGGATCAAAAGCCTCTCCCTCATGACTGGGTAAATCTTGAGGGAAGATGCAGACAGTGGGTGAACAGCCAGGCGACCATCAACATCTGGGTGGATCTGCTGAGGGGTCAGAAGACCTGTGCAGAAGTTCATGAGTGTTTTTCTGAGGAAAGTATGGCAGCAGAATACAAACTATTGGAGCACACTCTGTTTCCAGAATGGTATCCAGAGGCGACGCTTTCTGCAAGAACAAAACCAGAAGGCTGAGCACAGGATTAATGGATGGTTACTTAAGAGTGTGGATGAACAGAGGGACCTTGGAGTTCAAATCCATCCATCCCTCAAAGTCGCCGCACAGGTTGGTAGGATAGTTAAGAAGGTATATGGGATGCTGGGCTTCATTAATAGGGGGATTGAGTTCAAGAGTAGAGAGGTCATGTTGCAACTCTACAAAGCTCTGGTAAGACCACACTTGGGGTATAGTGTTCAGTTCCGGTCACCTCATCATAGGAAGGATGTGGAAGCCATGGAGAGGGTGCAGAGGAGAGCCAAGGTTGGCAGAGCTGGGACTTTTCTCGTTGGAGTGTAGAAGGATGAGAGGAAACTTCATAGAGGTCTGCAAGATAGATAAGGTGGACAGCCAGTGCTTTTCTATTCCCAGGGCAGGAATAGAAAACATCAGAGGACAAACGTACACAGTGAAGGGAGGGAAGTTTAGAGGAGACATCAGGGGTAAGTGTTTTTTTTTTACAGAGAAGTGCAGGTGCCTGGAATGCATTGGCAGGGATGATACGGTGAAGGAGGCTGAAACATTCAGAGCATTTGAGAGATTAGGTGCTTTAAAAATGCAGCACCCAAGTTGCCCTCCTGGGACCCAGGTGTGATTAGTGGAGCAAAAGTGCCTCCAGCACATTTTAAGCTGAGGGGGGGGGGGGGTATGAACCCAGTAAATCGCCAATGTAGAGATATGGTTGTGCGTACAGACTGGCCTGCCCTGCTGATGACATCCTCTTCTAGACTCCTCCCTGGTCTCCTCCCTTGTGACCCAGGCCAAAACGGTCAAGTCCCCTGTTCCTCTCCTAATTTTCTCTAGCCTGGACCCAGGCCAGCAGTCTCTTGTATAATAAAGCCTATTGTTCCCCTCAGTCTTTGTCTCTGTAATTATTGGGGCAACTGGTAGCGCCCAAAAATTTATTATACAATAATTTGAAGGCCTCTGGTAATGAAGAAGTTGCTGTGCCCCGAATGGCTAGAAGTACACCCCCAAGTCCCGGCTGCATTGGTATTCTTTGAACAGTGGGTGATCTGTTTTAATAACTTCTTCAACGTCGCTGCCAAAGTGGTCGATTCTGACGAAAATAAGTTGAAGGTCCTCGAGGCACGAGTTGGCCAGAGGGCCTTCCTGACCATCCAAGGCAGCGCAGCCTTCAATGAGGCAATGGCTGAGCTGCGGGCACTGTACAAGCCAAAGGTGAATGAACTCTACTCCCGTTACCTGCTGGAGTCCCGAAAACAACAGCCTGTTGAGTCCGCTGAAGAGTTGAGTCCGATCCTTGGTCACACTGGGAAAAGACTGTTTGGGGAACCCCATGGCCACGATATCATTGACCTAGTGCTTGGAAGATCTGGTCCGAGATGTCTGTGTGTCGGGATTGAGATCGGATTATATCCAACAACGTCTCCTCGAGGAGGATCAACTCCTACTAAAAAAGGCAATCAGCCTGATCAGGATTCTAGACTCGGCCCAATGCCACGTGGTGTTGATCGTGGGCAGAAGCGGGGCCTACCTCATACATTCCGCCATGAGGGCCGCCATCCTGGGACTCAGCATTGGGGGTTACCGACCCCGATCACCGCTGCAGTAACGCCATCGCCATCATTGAGATGCAACTTCTGTGGGCAGGTTAGGCACGCAAGACATCTCTGCCATGCGAGAGGAGCCATGTGTTCGGGCTATGGGAAGAAGGGCCATTACCAGAAAGTTTGCAGGTCCAGACCCCTGTCCAGGAGCAGTGTGGCATGTGCGCCAGAGGAACTTCCGATACCGATCGCGTGCGCGGTAAGGGGGGCACCATCTTATCTGCTACCACTCCTAACCTCTACACTGTGGCCTACTACACCGATGACATCACTTCCGCCCACCACGACTCCACTTTCTCCTTCTTCTCTGACGAGGGCAGCATGATCAATATGGAGGTCACCATCTTGGGTGAGCCTCCCCACCGGCGACGACAACGAAGAGATGCCTGTCCTGGCATCAGTAACATTGAATTAAGTCAGCCCTCACCTGATCTCGAACTCCATGATACAGATCGAGGTGAATGGGCATAAGATGAACTGCCTCTTCGATAGCGGCAGTACTGAAAGTTTTGTCCATCCCAACATGGTCCGCAGTCTCTCCCTTCCTGTCAGGCCAATGACCGGATCGATATTGATGGCAGCAAAAAACCAACAGACTTGTATCCCGGGGTACTGTGTAATGTCTCTAACTGTTGGAGGGAGGGGGAGTGTTACAATTATTTTGTACTGTTGATTATGCCCCAGTTCTGCATGCCGATCCTCCTCCTCGGCCTCAACTTCCAGAGTCAGTTCAGGAGTGTGATGATGGCATTCGGGGGCCCCCAACTGCCACTGGCCATTCACAACCCCCACCTCTTGGACTCCCCCTCCCATCCAGCACCATCCTGTAGCTTCACCACCTTGCAGGTGTCCCCTCTGTCATTATTCCAGAACTTCACCCCGGACTGTAGGCCGATCGCCACCAAGACTAGGCGCTACAGCACAGAGGATATGCAGTTCATCCGGCCAGAGGTTCAGCGACTTCTGACAGAGGAGATCATCCCCCCCCCTAGCTCCAGTCCCTGGAGGGCGCAGGTCCTCATGGTCAGAGGGGCAGGCAAGCCCCGGATGGTGATCGACTATAGTCAAACCATCAACCACTTCACCCAGTTAGATGCGTACCCACTACCCCAGATAGCTGGGGTATTAAGGTAGCACAATACAGAGTCTTCTCGACCATTGACCTTAAGTTGGCTTACCACCAGCTTACCCTCCGCCCGAGTGATCAAACTACATGGGATTCGAGGCCGACGACAAACTTTTCCACTTCCTGCCGGTGCCTTTTGGTATGACTAATGGTGTCTCTGCTTTTTAGAGGGTTATGGATCCTCTGGTGGAGGAGCACAAGCTGACGGAAATGTTCCCATACCTTGATAATGTCACCATCTGCAGCCACAACCAGCAGGACCACGACACTAACCTCGCCATGTTCTTGTGTACGGCCAAGTCCCTCAACTTGACATACAATAAAGACAAGTGTGTGTTTAATACAGCTCGCCTGGACCTTCTTGGATGCATCGTGGCACATGGTGTCATTGCCCCAGACCCTGACTGCATACGACCACTCATGGAGCTCTCAGTCACAAACACCCTGAAGGGACTAAAGAGGTGTCTGGGGCTGTTCTCCTATTACATACAATGGGTGCCCAATTACACCGATAAAGCCCACCCCCTAATTAAATCCACTACTTTCCCATTATCGGCAGAAGCCCAGGCTGCGTTTCACCAGATCCAAGGAGACATCGCTCAGGCCACAATGCATGCCATGGATGAATCCATCCCCTTCCAGGTAGAGAACGATGCCTCCGACTTCGCACTGGCCGCCACACTGAACAAGGCAGGCAGGCCGGTAGTGCTTTTTTCCCGCACCCTGCATGGTCCCAAACTTCGGCACTCCTCCATTGAGAAGGAGGCACAAGTGATCGTTGAGGCGGTGCGCCACTGGCTGCATTACCTGGCCGGTAAAAGGTTTACCCTACTGACTGACCAGAGGGTAGTGGCCTTCATGTTCAGTGCTAAACAGCAAGGTAAGATCAAAACCGACAAGATTCTGAGGTGGAGGATCAAGTTCTCCATCTATAATTACAATATCTTGTATCGGCCGGGTAAATTCAACGATCCCCCAGATGCCCTATGCTGAGGAATGTGCGCCAGCGCACATCTTGACCTTCTCCAGGCCTTGCATGACAATCTGTGCCACCCCGGAGTCACAAGGCTGTACCACTTCGTTAAGACTTGGAACCTCCTGTACTCTGTCGAGGATGTCCGGTCCATGACCAGGCGCTGCCAGATCTGTGCTGAGTGTAAGCCACAGTTCTACTGGCCAGAGAAGGCACACCTCATCAAGGCCACCCGCCCCTTTGAATGACTCAGTATCCATTTCAAGGCGCCCCCCCCCCCCCAACCTCCAATAGAAATGCCTACTTCCTGACGGTGGTGGATGAATTCTCCAGGTTCCCCTTTGCTATTCCCTGCCCTGGATATGACCTCAATGACGGTTATTAAGGAGCTGCGCAGCATCTTCACCCTATTCAGGTACCCCAACTATATTCATAGTGATCGGGTGTCCTCATTCATGAGTGGCCAGAGGCATAGCCACCAGCTATAACCCCAGGGGTAATGGCCAGGTGGAAAGGGAGAATGGCACTGTCTATAAGGTGGTTCTCCTGGCCCTCAGGTCTAAGAATATGCCAGTGTCCCACAGGCAGGACCTTTTGCCCGAGGCCACCATCCCCCCAGGAGTACCCCGACCACAACGGTTCCTGCCTCGGACTCTCCCCCGACGGCCTCATCTCCAGAGGAGCACACGGACATGCCAGCCCCTTGGCGGTCCAGCAGATGGAGGAGGTCACCAGTGCAACTAAACCTCTAGACGGAGGAAGCGTCCACTTTTTCCGTCTGTTTCTTTTGTTCTCTCTCCCAGTTCTCTGATTGTTCCCGGTGGTTTCTATTGAAAAAGAGGGGGTGAATGTAATAATATGGTTGAGTACAGGCTGGCCCACCCTCCTGATGACATCCTCTCCTAGACTCCCAGGCCATAAAGGTCGAATCCCCTCTCCCTCTCATCATTTTACCAGCCTTGACCCGGGTCAGCAGTCTCTTGTATAATAAAGCCTAGCATTCCCCTCAATCTTTGTCTCCGTGATTATTGGAACAACTGGTAGTGCCCAACAACCAACCTGGCGAGTTAAGGGAGATCCTGCACCTGCGATGACGTGGTAAGTGGAGTGCCATGCAAACTAATCTTCTCCATCCGCCCCACCAGCTGTCAGTCTCTCTCCCACCATCAATCACACTCTTCCCCCCAACCCGCGACAGTTGACCCCTCTGCCTCCACGGCAGCGACCCCTCTCCTCTCTGCCCCTGTGGCACCCAACCCCTCTCCCCCCCGATCACTGCAGACACTTCAGCCGGTGTTTCCCCGTAACGCCAGCATGGAAGCGCAGACGTTTTGCTGTTCAGGTCGCCAGTCGATGCGTCCTGGGCAAGTTTAACTGGGTTCCCTGACTCCGTCCGAGGTAAGGCAGGGCCCTTTTCAAGCTGCCTTGTAAGTGGGCGTTAACCGGGGAAATTGCCTGATCAACCCCTTTTTTGAAGGCAGTTTGAAAGCACCTACTGTTTGGCACATGGATGGAAGAAAATTAGAGGGTTATGGGATAGGAAGGGTTTAATATTTTTATTGGAAGGTCAACAGAACATCGAGGGCCGAAGGGCCTGCACTGATGTGTAGTGGTCTATGTATCAACATCTGCAAAATGAAGGTTGCTGAATTTCTCCAATATTTTGGGTTTTTCTTGCACGTTCCTTCCCTGCCCTGCAATGAGGAAATGAGTTGGATAAAACCCTGGGTTCGGCGGACTGTCTGCTCAGGCGGACCTTTTGTTCGAAGCTTCATTTGTCCGGCCTGAGCGGGGCGGACGGTTTACAGTATGACGCTAGGACCGTAGAGAGTGTGCTACCGTGATTTGGGCATCGCCGGAGGCTGGGGAAGGAGAAGTTGGAGTTGCTGCAGCGAAGGAGGTGGCGGTGGGGCTTTGATGCGGGTTTGTTCACTGTTTCTCCCCCCCCTCCTCTCTGCTACAGGGAGGGTCGCCCGCAGATTCCCCCCCCCCCCCCCCCCACAGTCCGGATCCTCTGGAGCAATAGCCCAGACGTCCCATCCTCCCCCCTCCTCCTCCTCCTCGCTCTCTCCTCCCCTCCCACTCCCCCTCCCCCTCCTCCCCCTCCCCCCTCCCTCCTCCCCTCCCCCCTCCCTCCTCCCCTCCCCTCTCCTCCCCTTCCCCCCCTCCTCCCCTCCCCCTCCCCTCCTCTCCTCCCCTCCCCTCCTCTCCTCCTCCCCTCCTCTCCTCCTCCCCTCCCCTCCTCTCCTCCTCCCCTCCCCTCCTCTCCTCCTCCTCTCCTCCCCTCCTCCCCTCCTCTCCTCCTCCTCCTCCCCCCTCGACCCTCCCTCCTCCCCCTCTTCCTCCCTCCTCCCCCTCCCTCTCCCCCTCTCCTCTCTGCACCCCTTCCCTTATCGAGTACCCACAGACCTCTCTTCCTATTACTGTCTTGCCCTTCTCCTCACTACATCCCTGCCCTTTTCCCCCTTCCCCTCCTCCCGCCCCTTCCACAACCCTTCTGTCCTCCCCATTCCCCCACCCCATCTCCTTAAACACCAATTGATTGGGTATCCTCACGGTTTCCTTCTCTCACCCCTGCCAGACCTCCACCTTCCTTTCCCTTTCTATGCTTTCCCCACCCACCTTCTATGCTCATCACCACTTCATTACCTGTGACCCCCTCCGATCACTCACTACCCTCCTTGCTCTCCAATTTCTTTGCCCTCACGGCCTTCTCCAAGCCCCTCCGCTCATTGTCCTTTCATGCCACCACCCTGTGAACCTTATTCCTTTCTGCACCCTTTAGTTCAATCTGATGTTTACTCTTTGAAGGTGTTGGGGGGGGGGAGTGGGTGATGTTTTGATGGGACCAAGTGCTGTATGATTTCTAAGTTTTCTTGTTGCATGCGAGTTATTGGTATATCAACGAGCTGCTGGAGGCCGTGAATCAATCCACATTATGACATGAGGCTCTGCTTTCCGTAAAGGAAGAGTTTTGACCACCTTCTTGTGTTGGATTGTGGCATCTTTGTAAATATGTTTTGAGCAACGCAGGATCCTCTGTTTATAAACCAGCTGGGTTCTGTCCTATGGTGACCAAATTGTCAGCATGCAAATTGCAATTATTTTTAAAATTTAGATGTACAGTGCGGTTACAGGCCATTTCAGCCCACGAGTCTGTGCCACCCAATTTATCTGCACCTCCTGGTACGTTTCAAAAAATGAGAGGACACTGGAGGCCCCCGGGGAAAACCCACGCTGTCACGGGGAGAACGTATGAACTCCTTGCAGACAGTGTGGGATTTGAACCCTGGTCCTGATTGCTGGCGCTGTAAAAGTACGTCTATCATGCCGCCCCTATTGTCTTCTCTGGGACTTTATCCTGGATATTTCAGATTTTTGCATTACAGAAAGGAAAGGCTGCCTTAATGATACCATGAAGGACTCTCCAATGAGCATAATCTGAATCTCTCCAGTTTTCTTTCCTAGTGTCGTATCTTTTCTCACTTATACATGGAAGAATGGCTCAGCCTGGAAATCTTGGTAATATTTACTGCCTAAGGATGCTGCCAGACCGAGTTCCTCCAGCATCTCCCTGTTTTGCCTTGGGTTGTACTCATTGGGATTTAGAAGAATGAGAATAGATCTCATTTATGGTCTTTACACATAAAGAGCATAATTTTTGCGTTAATCAATTTTCATACTTGCCTTCCAGAGTGGCCGTTCACACAGAGCGACCTGTGTACAGATATTGCCGCGTGTTTAGACAAAGTATTGTGGGACGTGAGTCAACATCGCCTGTGACATATGATGTATGTGCGACGCGTGGCGTTGATGTCATCAGTGACGTCATTCGCCTGCGTCCGACAAAGCCGCAAGGCAGAAGAGCAAAATGGCTCTCGATCCACAGATCCAGTGTCACTCCAATAATTCAAAATAGTGGTTGACTGCTGCTGGTCACCTTGCTGCACATTTAAATCTCCCGTGTGGCAACATCACAAGCTGAATGGGCCTTTGCGTGTCATCATTGAGTCGTATTCATTCGCCCGTTTTTGCGGACTACCTGCAGTTCCGTTTAGCAAAAATGGTTTGGGCTGCTATAGGTAAAATTTCGGAATGGGAATGAGTTGCTCCTTTACATTCCAATTATTATTTTTATTTACTCAGGCTACGTTGCTGGAATTTTGTGAAAGTTTCCCATTATAGAGCAGCTGTGTAAAAACCATAGTTGAGATGTGTAACATTCAGACAGGACCAGGCAGTTCACATTGCAGGAAGAATGTCCAGAACAATGGGTCGCAATCTCATGATAAGGGGCAAGCCTTCTCGGACTTTGATGAGAAGAAACGCTTTCACTGGGGGGGGTTGTGAACTTGTGGAACCCCTATCACAGAAAGCTATTAAGGTCATTTCATTGGACGCGGCTCTCGGAGTTAAACCTGAAAGTCTGCAGACCATGATTGAAGTAAAAACTCAGCAGGTGAAACAGTGTAAGATAACGATCCATAACCAACGTTTCCAGCTTCAGCCCTTCGTTGGATGTGGCCCTATTGGCTAAAGGGAGCAAGGGGTGTGGGGAGACAGCAGGAACAGGGGACTGAAGTCATCAGATCAGCCATGGGGCTATTGAACGGTGGAACAGGCTCGAAGGGCTGAATGACCATCTCCTGCACCTATTTTCTCGGTTCCCATGTTACGTTGGTAAAGCACTTTATATCCCTTTGAAAGTGTCATTAAAAAAAATTGTGCAGTTGGTAGAGCCTCACAGCTCTAGCAACCAGGGTTCCAGGCTGCCCCCCACCCCTGCCGATGCTGTCGATGTGAGCACTTGGGTATCTTCCCAGATTTGGTAGGTTAAATGCCCAGTGTGACAGAGTGCTTTGAGGTGGCTTGGGAGGAATTTACAGAGCAGCTTGCACACACACATTTTAAAACACAGAACTTTTACAGAGTGCTTTTTGCAAAAGAGCAACAAAGTTGCAGCATACAGCTTGTCTGGGAGAGCATGAGATCTTTGCAGGCAGGGAGAGAATAGCTTTGCTCTCAGAGAGGGAGGGTGTGAAAACAGAAGGCACTTTCAGGTGGCCAAAATCCCCCAATGTAAAGCTGCATATGCAGCTGTCGGGAGGCCACTTGAAAGCGCAGGAGGTGTATGCGAGGCAAACTTTGTAACCCCCCTCCAGGAAGGATAATCACAGGAGCACTGAGGTCTCCCCGGCACCTGAATGCAGCCGCCTGAAAGCGGCAGCTAAGTGGATGATAATCAGCTGGCAAGTGCCTGGCAGCCGCCCTCCCTGCTGCCCCTGCCCCCCGGTGCAGGACGTCAAGGCAGGGGCAGCCAGCGCAGGCTGTCCCCATACTGATCCCACATCCCTGCTCACTCCCCACAGCCCCGTGTTAATCCCCACACTGATCCCACTGCCCCACTCTCTCCCCATAACCCCATGTCGATCCCCACATTGTTGGGAGGCCAGTGCGGACTGTCAGAGCTGGGGCGGCCGGTGCAGGACGTCCCCACACTGATCCCACTGCCCTGTGCTCTTCCCACAGCCCTGCATCTGTTCCCACACTGTGGGGCTGCCGGCACGGGTTGCTAGCGCAGGGGTGGCTGGCGCGGGACATTCCCACACTGATCTCACTGCCCTGCTCTCTTCCCACAGCCCTGTATCAATCCCCATACTGTGGGGCACCCAGCGGGAGCTGTCAGAGTTGAGGCAGCCAGCACGGGATGTCTCCACACTGATCCCACTGCCCTGTATCAGTCCCCACACTGTGGGGCGGCCAGCGCAGGCTGTCAGCACAGGGGCGGCCGATGCAGGACATCCCCACACTGATCCCACTACCCCGTGCTCTCCCCACAGCCCTGTATTACTTCCCACATTGTGGGGCGGCCAGCGCTGACAGCCCGTGCTGGCTGCCCCAGCTCTGACAGCCAGCTGCCCCAACCCTAACAGCCCGAAGGGACAGGAGCCGGGGTGCGCTCCAAGGCGCCTCCCATGAAGCTGTCCCTTTCAGATGTCCAGCGCTGCGCTTTCAGCGCTGCCACCTGAACGACCATTCCACATGTCTGAATCTGCTTCTGCAAGCGCATTCTTGGAGGAGAATGTACCTGAAGAAGCCAAGAGAGAGAGAGAGGAGACAGAAATCAGTTCCAGAAGGACTAAGTTGGCAAACTTTTGGAAGACTGGTCAAAGGAGAAGGCTGGCTGTCTGGAGAATGCCACAATATGGAGAGTGGTTACACTGGCTCTCCGGTCTAAAGGTCTCCCCACCTCTCACTGGCAGGAGGTTCTCACTAGTGCCTTACACTCCATCCGCTCCCTCCTATGTACCGCAACAAATGCCACCCCCCACGAAAGGATGTTCCTTTTCCCGAGGAAATCCGAATCAGGAACCACTGTACCGGCATGGCTCACCGTCCCTGGCCCCGTCCTTTTGCGACGCCACGTCTGGCACTCAAAGAACGACCCCTTCGTCGACCGAGTGACTCTACTCCACGCGAACCCGCATTACGCCTACGTTGAGTTCCCAGACGGGCGGGAGGACACTGTTTCGGTGCGGAACCTAGCTCAGGACGCGGTAGACCCAGCAAACCCCCCCCCAACCCAACCTTCCCCAACTCTTTATTCACCAGGCCCCGTGCCGCAACAGAAGGACCAACAGCTCCCCAACGACCCGGGCCACCCTGCCGACAACACGACTGGGGAATTGAGCGAAGGAGCAGTCGCACCCGACGAGCCCGCTGGCGACACCACTCCAGCGACCCCAATCCGATCAAGTTTCGTCAGCAAGACTGATTGAGAAGGAATCAGTTGCAGATGTCCTAGAAAAGGAATCTCTCTCTGGAAACCAGCAAGAACCCTCCTGAGTGGTAATCATTTGTCTGTTAAGCTCCAAAGACTGGTGAACTTTGTTAATGCTAACTTCTGTGCACAGTACAAGAATTGCCTGCAACCAGTGAGATTGGACTGTGATCCAAAGAACTTTTCTAATCTTAAATATACATTACACACACCTGCGCTTAGTATTAGAGGGGGGATGAAGTAGGATAGGTAAGTTAAATAAGTAGGCTAAGTAATAAGTTAAAGTTTAATTCTGTTTTCTTGTTCAAATATAATTTAAAAACAACTTTTGTTTAAGTAACCCTGTGTTGTGGTGCATATCTATTGCTGCTGGTTTTTGGGGTCCTCTGGACTCCATAACACCAGATTGTATTATCCCTAGGATCAGGGTGAGGAGGGTGTGAGTTGATAAGAATGAGAGAGGAAAAAAAAAGTTGGCCTTGTCCTGGTATTATTGTGATCAGGAGCTTGATGTTTAGCATGGCGTCGGTGGGTCAAAGTCCTTGTATCCATGCTTTCTCCCTTCACTGCTTTTGGGCTCTCAAATGTTAACTGATCTGTTGATTGATTCAAACAACAGCCAATTAAAAATATCAGTGAGAGCTTCTCCTGAGGGTGGTTTAACATTATCCAAAGAAAGAGGAGCTCTGACGTTGCTTCCTTGATACTGTGCAGACGTGCCAGGCTCTGTTCAGTGCTTCGGCTCAAATTGAACCTGCAAACCTGAGTTTGTAAGGTGAGGAGGTTATGATTTAAGCAGCGCCTGACACAGACAGCAGTGATACTATTGAAGGTAGGTGAAGCAAACTTAAGATGATGAATGCAGAGCCTTGGACAGTTGTGTTTATTCATTTGCTTTTGGTTGTGATATAATTTACAATCTACTCGTTGTTGATATTGCCAACATATGAAGCATTTAATTTTGTCCAAAGGGGAGGGGTTAAGTGATACGATGACCAATCCTATTTTTCCAGGAAGCAGGATTCTTTAAACAGCAAGAGCCAATCAACAGTCTCTTTAGTTGCCACCCAGGACAGCTGCACCAGGCCTTTGTTGTGAACGTTTGAAATGTCATCACTATTTTGGCAAGCATAGCCTTCCCAATTTCTGGTGTGTGTGTGTGTTTAGTTGAACAGTTTTAAGAGTGGGGATAAAATGGTTAATGCTAATTATTACGATTCAAATGCCTTCTTAATTACCCAAACCCAACCATGAAATAAATATTTGTGAACGTTACAGTTTGCTGACTGCAGTGAAGAGTGAGTGACCAGTGTATGAGTACTGATAATGAATGAGAACTGATAATGAATGACACTTAGAACCAGAGAACATCACAACACAGAACAAGCTCCTTTGGCCCCTTTAGTCTGTGGAAAACTATTTTTCTGCCATGTCCCACTGACCTGCCTTCCATACCCCTCCCATCCATGTACTTGTCCAAATTATTCTTGTGTTAAAATTGAGCTTACATTCACCATCTCAGCTCATTCCACACTCCCACCACTCTCTGCGTGAAGAAGTTCTCCCTAATGTTTCCCCTAAACTTTTCCTCTTTCACCCTTAACCCAGGTCCTCTGGTTTGTATCTCACCAACCATCAGTGGAAAAAGCCAATCTGCATTTACTCTGTCTATACCCCTCATAATTTTAAATACCTCGATCAAATCTCCCCTCATTCTTCTACGCTACAGGGAGTAAAGTCCGTACCTGTTTAAACTTTCCCTGTAATTCAGTTCCTGAAGTCCGGGCAACATCCTAGTAAATCTTGTCTACACTCTTTCTATCTTATTGATATCTTTCCTGTAGTTAACTGCCATAGTACTCCAAATTTGGCCTCACCAATATCATATACAACTTTACCATAACATCCCAGCTCCTATACTCAATACTTTGATTTATGAAGGCCAATATGCCAAAAACTCCCTTTACAACCCTATTTCCCCGTGATGTCACTTTCAGGGGATTGTGTATCTGTATTCCCAGATCCCTTTGTTCTACCACCCTCCTTGGTGCCCTACCATTTACCATGTATGTCCTTTCTTGGCTTGTCTTTCCAAAGTGCAACACCTCACATTTGTCTGGATTAAATTCCTTCTGCCATTTTTCAGCTCATTTTTCCAGTTGGTCCAGATCCCTCTGCAAGCTTTGTAAACTCTCTTCTCTGTCCACAACTTTGTGTCATCTGCAAACTTGCTGATCTAATTTACTACATTATCATCCAGATTGTTGATATAAACGACAAGCAACAATAGTCCCAGCACTGATCCTTGAGGCACACCACTAGTCACAGGCCTCCAGTCTGAGAAGCAATCACCCCCACTACTCTCTGGCTTCTCCCATCTAGCCACTATCGAATCCAGTTCACTACTTCACTATGAATACTGAGCTTCTGAACCTTCTTGACTAACCTTCCATGTAGACAACATCCACAGCCATTCCTTCATCAACTTTCTTGATAACCTTCTCGAAAAAAACACGACCTACCACACACAAAGCCATGTTGACTATCCCTAATCAATCCCTGGTTATCCAAATAATTGTATATCTGATCTCTTAGAACACCTTCCAATAATTTGCCTAGTGCTGACATCAGGCTCACCGGCTGATAATTTCCAGGGTTACTTTTGGAGGCATTTTTTAAACAACGGAACAACATGAGCTCCCCTCCAATCCTCTGGTACCACACCCGTGGCTAAGGACATTTTAAATATTTCTGTCAGAGCCCCTGCAATTTCTACACTAGCCTTCCTCAAGGCCCGAGGGAATATCTTGTCAGGCCCTGGGGATTGATTCTCCTTTATTTGCTTGAAGACAGCAAGCACTTCCTCCTCTAATCTGTATCGGATCCATGACCTCACTGCTTGTTTTCCTTCCTCATTTCCTCAGAAGTGGCCTTTCCCCAATTTAGAATCTCAAGCCAAAGTCCAGACCTATCCTTCTCCAAAATTGACTTGAAACTAATGGCATTACGATCACTGGGCCCAAAATGTTCTCCTACACATACTTCTGTCACCTATCTAATCTCGTTCCCCAGAAGGAGATCCAGTATTGCATCCTCTCTGGTTGGTACCTCTATATATTGATTTAGAAAACTTTCCTGAACATATTTGACAAATTTCAAGCCATCCAGCCCTTTTACAGTATGGGGGTCCCAGTCAATAGGTGGAAAGTTAAAATCTCCTACTACCATTTAATGTTTCTTGCATCGGTCTATTATCTCTCCACAGATTTGCTCCTCCAATTCTCAGTCTATAATACAACCCCATGACTGTGGTCTTAACTTTCCCGTTCCTCAGCTCCACCCATTGAGCCTCAGTAGATGAGTCCTGCCTGAGCACAGTTGTGATATTTTCCTTGACGAGCAATGCCATTCCTCCACCTTGCACCCCCTCCCCCACCTCCCAACCCATCCTATCGTGTCTGATGTTGAAAGTCACTGATTTCCAGATATTACGGATTCCTGTAATAAATTTGTGTAAGAGGAGTTTAATAATTTTTTTTTTAAATTATTGAATACAGTAAAAACCCCTCCCCACCCCAGTGTCCAGCACCTATGGGGGATTGGTAGATGCCAGATAATTGAATTTTACGGTTGCTTGAGGTTACGTGTTATGTGGATTGGTGAACTAACTGCTAGACGGCACCAATTTTAAACTTTCTTTTTTTTTACCCTCCCTGTATTTATTTTCTGCGGTTTCTTTTGCCAGTTGCTTGGGCTGCAGGTGGCTTGAAATGTGGATATCAGGGATTTTACTGTACTTGAGCTGAGTAGTTGACCTAGGATCTCGGTAATTTTACTGATAGTGAGTGTTTATTCTACTTCAGCTGCAAACAGCCCCTTTCAATTGCCTTGGGATGATCTGAAGTGCATTACTGTCACTGACATTCAAAGTGTGGTCACTTGTAAGGCAGGAAACGGGGTGGGCAATTTGGTGGCACAGATGTGAAAATGAACAGATGGCTGCTTCCAGTGGTACTGGATCATTGAATTGTTCATTGCCGTGCGCACCAAGATACTGTGAAAATCATTGTGTGCTATCCAGGCAAGACAACTTTACAGAAGAAAGTGCAATAGCAAAAGTGCATGGTACAGAACAAAGTGTAGCATATTGTTACGACCCCAGAGGATCCCAAAACCAGCAGCGATAGATATTCACCAAAACAAATGATTACTTAAACAAAAGTTGCTTTTAAACATGAAAACAGAATCACATTTTAACTTATCTTAACTAACCTAACTTAACCCCCTTCTAATTCTAAATACATGTGTATGTAATGAGTGTGTAAGTTCAGAAAAGTTCTTTAATTCACAGTCCAATCTCACTTCTCATTCCTTCAAGTTCACTGGTTGCAGGCAATTCTTATACTGTGCACAGAATTCAACATTTATGAAGTTCACCAGGCTTTGGCGCTTGAAAGGTAAATGTTTACCGCTTGGGAATGTTTTTGTTAGTTTTCAGAGAGAGATTTGTTGTTCCAGGACATCCACAACTGATGTACTTCCATCAGCCACTTCAGTGTCTTGCTGACAAAACTTGCCCCTTCAGGGTTCTCCAGATGATAACCTCTTTCTTTCAGGTCACCACAGTGTTCCTTTTTGTTTCTCTTATTCCAAGTGAAACATTAGACAGCCAGTCCTCTCCTCTTGCATGAACCTCAAGGACCTTGATCAGGCCGTCTTCCAAATGGGGCTTTCCACAAGCTTGCCAGCTTGTCCTCTTCCAGAGCCCATTTGACTCTCTCTGCTTGCAAACCCACATGACCCTCTTAGAGCAGCAAGCTCCCTTCTAGACTCCGACATGCTCTTTCATCTGTTGCCTTTTGTAAACAAACATCCATTAGTGAAGCCTCTTGGGCACTCTCCAAAGCTCTTGCAAAGACTGTTGGCCCTGACATGTTTAGCATGGGGCAGAGCTCCAGTATTTTAAATAGATCTGTTTTAAAGTGTTTGTATCTGACCTACTCTAACAAACCTTTCCCAGTTTATCTCCCGTAATATATCTATATACTCTGTCACAGTACAGATAAGTACATCCTTCACTTAGCGCTGGTAACATTATACCATACACTTCAGTTTTATTATTGCACAATGCTCTATTCTGGACGATAGGTTAACTTGCCTGGATAGCACATAAACAGCATTTCATTGTATCTCAATACATTTGAACTATTCAATTCAATGAACCATCAGCATTGGAAACAGCTATCTGTTTATTTATCACACAGAGATAAATGTTGACCAGGATTCCAGGAAAATCCAACCTGGATATCTTTAGCTTAAATTTGAATGTAATTGTTTTTTAAATTTAAATTGAGACACACAGCAGAGTAACAGGTCCTTTTGGCTACGACCCTATGCTGCCCAATTACACCCAATTAACTTACATTTTGAAAGGGGGGAGGAAATGGGAGCCCCTGGGGAAACCCATACAGACAATGGGAGAACGAACAAGCTCCTTGCAGACAGTGCTGGATTCTAACCGCGGTTGCTGGCTGAATCATCGCTGTGCTAACTGCGCTGCCCTATTGTTGAGATGGCGTAACTTGGTGGGACAGTACAGATGACCATTCAAAACATACCGAGGGTGTAGGTTAATGGGACATAAATTAGGTTGCACAGACTTGTGGGCCAAAATGGCCTGTAACCATGCTGTATGTCTAAATTTAAAAAAAATTAAATGATCGAAGATAATCTGCAATTACTCTTTTGTCACTCAGAATGAATGTTGTCAGGACCTACAGCCCCCTCTGCCTTGAGAGCAGTGGTTCTCAACCTTTTTCTTTCCACTCACATCCAACTTTAAATAATCCCTACGCCATCGGTGCTTTGTGATTAGTAAAGATTTGCTTAAGGTGGGATATGAGTGGGAGGGGAATGTTGCTCTCGACTCAAATGTGACTGAAATATTTTGCTTGAGAAAAATTATCATTGGCCCATTTCCTTTGGAGATCTGAAACCCGTCACATAACGAGTCAATGAGGGACGATTAAAACAGTGGTTTTAAATCTTTTTCTTTCCACCCACATCCCACCTTAAGCAATCCCTTACTAATCACAGAGCCCTGATAACATAGGAATTACTTAAAGTGGGATGAGAGTGGAAAGAAAAAGATTGAGACCGCTGATTTAGAGTGGAATGTACATGAAATTCTTTGACTTTTGTCTACAGTAAGGCAGACAGAGAGTCACCACTTCGTCCAGCGCCCCTCACAGAAACCTACATCACCTGGTGTTCCTAGGCGATGTTTCTTCCCAAGTACTGACTAGGCCTGAGCCTGTTTAGCTCCGGAGATCAGTTAATCTCATACGATTAGGTAGTGTACTGAGGGGGATCTTGGTGGAAGTTAGGGAAATAGGGGAGCAGTTTTGGATAAAGAATCACGTTGTTTCAGTACAACAACAAGCCTTTTGCCCTGCCAAGCCCATGCTAATCCTACCCTCATTCCATTTGATCCTCCAAAAACATTCTCAACAACATTGTCATTCTACTACCAGCCATAACACATTAGGAGTCATTAACAGCAGCCCTTGCCCCCCCCCCCCCCCCCCAAGATGGAGCTGGGTATTCTCAGCTGCATTTGTGGAACCTGGCCCCATGTCTCTAGTCACCCTTGCCAAGGTGTAGTGTGTACAAGACCGACAAAAATGGGACAGAACGTTGGAAAGGAGATTGTGAGGGAGATTCTGGCTGCACTAGAATAAGTGAGGGTTGAACTAAGTGACGGTTGTCCAGTGGGAACAAAGGAAATACCATTAGGAAATGATAGCCACTTTCAGGTGCTCAGACGCAGATAATGTGCCGGCAGACGCAGCTGGGAGGGTGCAGCTGGGACGTTAAGGTGGCCGCGGAGAAGATGCCTTTCTGTTACCTGAAAGTGCCGGCTGAAGGAGAGCCACATCCGAGCAAACGCCGGCTCCTGTGGACTGTGGCCGTTGTCCCACTACTGCTTTCAGGTGCAACAGGGGATTCTCTGAGCCAGAGAAGGGTTAGGTAAGTGCTCCTCCTGGCCGGGTTCTCCACTTCAGGTGGCCACCCAACAGCTGCATGAGGGTAGAATATGCAGCTTTACATTGGGGTATTTTGGCCACCTGAAAGTGCCTGATCAAGAGAGATAATGTTTGCTTGGAAGGAAAGTGTTTGGGGCTTACAGTATACTCACTTGCCAAGCCTTCACCTTGCAATAAAGTTTTTGTTCCTCTTTGAAAGGAATGGTGATCATTTGTTGCCAATAAGTACCTTTAAGATAGTAATCTGTTAAAGGTTTGCACGGAATTTGAAAATTCCACCAGCTTCTCTTCTTCCTCTCAATCACTGCCATTTATGCACAGCCACAGTTACATGATTGGCTTTTGATTACGTAATGCTAGTTAAGTACAGATGTCCCAGGATTTACAAGGGCAGGCTTTTTCTCTGCAACGTGCTTCTGAAGTGGTGAGCAAGCCTGATCACTGCTGCGCTCTGAAACCAATGAGGTCACCTCTCTTGGGTCCAGAGGATGGTTATTTTTGTTCCTCTCTTCTCAGCCATGCAGGGCTTGCTACTGAATCCTTGCGGTGGAGCTGAACATGACTGGGCCAGGAGATTGGAAGAGCACTCGTAGTCCTTTGAGTGTGGCTGCCTGTCTCAACTGAAAGGTACCTGAAAGTAAAGCTCAGAGTGGGGGGAGTGGGGGGGGGGTGGGGGCGGGGGTTGGTGAAATGGCATGATGAGAATGCTGAAGTTGCAAGGCAAGCGAATTAATGAGATCAACAGGGATGATCCAACATCAGTAATCCCACGTGGGAGAATAAAAGGCAGCCAACAGTACAGAGAGCTGCATGGCCGTAAACACTGCTGGTGATCAGAAGCTGCTCGCCCACACTGGTTGAGATGGCTTTGCCTTGTGCATCTGGCTGTCAGCTGTGGCTCACCGGGCAAATCAGAAGGTCGAGAGTTCTCTTTGAAGAGGTCGGAATCACGTAATCTAGTCTGAGTTGCCCAGTGCAACACTGAGGAAATGTTGACCATTAAAAGTGTCATCCTTTAGATGAGGCATTAAGCGAGCATCTTCTTGTTTTGAACGGTAGGATAAATCCTTGGGGTGGGCAACCATTTTTAAAAAATTCAAATTCCTCCTTAAGTGTTCCTAATGCTTTCGGGGCTCTGTGATTAGTAAGGGATTGCTTAAGGTGGGATGTGGGTGGAAAGAAAATGCCACTGTTTTAATCATATCTAATGGACTTGTATATGCATGGTTTCAGAACTCCAAAGGAAATGGGCCAATGGAAATTTTTCTCAAGCCAAATAGACAAAAGACAATCGGTGCTGGAGTAGGGCAATTGGCCCTTCGAGCCAGCACCGCCATTTATCGGATCATGGCTGATCTTTCCCTTTCAATAACCAATCCCAGCCTTATCCTCATAACCCTCAACTCCCCTATCCACAAGAGCCTTATCCAACTCTCTCTTAAATCTATCCAACGAATCTGCTCCCACTTCCCTTTGTGGCAATGCATTCCACAGACCCACAACTGTCTGGGTAAAAAAAATTCTCCTCATTTCTGTGTTAAATAGCCTTCCCTGTATTCTTAAACTATGCCCTCTAGTCCTAGTCTCTCCCATCATTGGGAACATGTACTCTGATTTCACCCTGTCAGGCCCTTTGATAATCCTAAATACCTCAATCATGTCTCCCCTCATCCTTGTAAACTCCATCGCATATAATCCAAGTCTTTCTAATTTATCCGCATATGACAATCCTGCCATCCCGGGAACTAACTATGTAAATCTGCACTTCACTTCCTCTAGAGCAAGTATGTCCTTTCTTCAATATGGGGACCAGAACTGGACGCAATACTCCAGGTGTGGTCTCACCAGGGTCCTGTACAACTGTGGGAGGGCTTCTCTACTTCTATACTCCAATCCCCTCTTTATGAAAGCCAACATACCATTCGCCTTCTTCACCGCTTGCTAAACCTGCATGCTAGTTTTCAATGACTGGCGAACAAGTATGCCCAGATCCCTTTGCATTACCCCACTCCCCAGCTTAACCCCATTTAAATAATATTATGCTCTCTTGTTTCTGCCTCCAAAATGGACAACCTCGCATTAAACTTCATCTGCCATCTTTCTGCCCGCTTCTCTAAACTGTCCAAGTCCCCTTGCAATTTCCTGACAGCCTCTTTGCTCTTTACACTACCACCCAATTTAGTGTCATCTGTGAATTTGCATATGTAGTTATTTATCCCCTCATTCAAATCATTTACATAAATGATAAACAACTGAGGGCCCAACACTGACCTCTGCGGGACCCCACTCGTTACTCCTGCCATCCAGAAAATGACCCGTTTATCCCAACCCTTTGTTTCCTATTTCTCAATCAATTATCTATCCATGACCGCACCCTACCCCCGATACCATGCTCCTTCATTTTGCAAACTAGCCTCCTGTGTGGGACTTTATCGAAGGCTTTCTGAAAGTCCAAGTACACCACATCCGCTGGCTCTCCCGAGTCCATCCTCCTTGTTACGCCCTCGAAAGATTCCAGGAAATTAGACAAGCAAGATTTTCCTTTAAGGAACCCATGCTGACTTGCACTGATACTATTATTCCTTCCTAAGAGTTCTGCTATTTCTCCTTTAATGATGGATTCCAATATCTTCCCCACCACCGACGTCAGGCTATAATTTCCCGTATTCTCTCTCCCTCCCTTCTTAAAAAGTGGGACAACATCAGCCACTCTCCAGTTTGCAGGCACTTCCCCAGAATCTAAAGAACTTTGGAAAATGTCGACAAGTGCTTCCACAATTTACAGAGCAACCTCTAAGCACCCTGGGATGCAGTCCATCAGGCCCAGGGGACTTATCAGGCCTCAGTCCTAACAATTTACCCACAACCACCTGCTTCTGGATCTGAATATCCATCAAATTTTCTGTTTCCTTCAGTAATTTCACTGTCCCTAGATACTGCTTGACCCCTACCCTTATTCTGATCATAACCTTGGTGAAAACAGATGCAAAGTAATTGTTAAATTCCTCAGCCATTTCCATGTCCCCATTGATAATTTCACCTTTCTCCGTTTTCAAAGGCCCAATTTTGGCCCTAACCAATTTCTTCCTTTTAACATAGCTAAAGAAGCTTTTGCTATCCCATTTTGTATTACTTGCCAATTTGCCCTCGGACTTCATTTTCCCCTCCTGAATGACTTTTAGTTTCTCTCTTTTTTTAAAGGCCTCCAAATCCTCTAACCTCCCACTCTGCTTTGCCATCTTATACATTTCTTTTAGACTTGATACTGCTCTTGATCTCCTTTGTCAGCCATTTGCTCTTCGTAGAGCCTTCCCTTCTCTTTGGGATGAATCTATTCTGAATCCTGTGAAAAATGTCTAGAAATACCTGCCATTTTTGCCCAGTTGTCCTCCCAGCTAGAAAATCCTTCCATTTTATTTTGGCTAGCTCCTCCCTCATAGTCACCCTTATTTAGCTGTAGCACTAATGTTTCTGACTTCCTTCTCTTCTCCCTTTCCATTTGCAGATTAAAAGTAATCATATTATGGTCACTATTTCCTAATGGCACCCCTACCTCAAGGTCCCTTATTAACTCCACATCGTTGCACAGTATCAAGTCCAGAATCGACTTCCGCGTGGTAGGTTCTGTAACAGGCTGCTCCAGGAATGTATCTCAACGACATTCAATAAACTAATTTTCTAGCTTTCCCATATCTACTTGATTTTCTCAGTCCACTTAGAAGTTGAAGTCACCCATAACTATTGTATCACTACCACTCTGACATGCTATTTTTAATTCTTTATTTATACTGATTCCCACATCTGAGCCACTGTTTGGAGGTCTATATATAACCCCCATTATGGTTCTTTTGCCTTTGGAATTTCTCAACTCTATCCAAATAGACTCTACTCCATCTGATTCAATGTCTTTCCTTTCCTTCGCCTGAATTTAATTCTTCACCAACAGAGCCACTCCACCTCCTCTACCTAACTTTCTATCTTTTCGATAGGACGTATACCCTGGAACATTAATTTCCCAATCCTGTCCCTCCTGCAGCCATGTCTCTGTTACTCCAATAACATCATAACCTCTAATGTCCATTTGCACCTCTAGCTCATCCATTTTATTCTTTATACTCCTTGCATTCATATACAATGCCTTGAAATTGTATCACCCTGCTCTCTCCAATGTGCTGCCTGACACCCTCTCTGAAACTCTCCTATCCCTCTTTGCTCCCTCCCGCTTTGAGATTTCACAGACTATTGGAACTACTCCTATGTTCTCCTTCCTATACATTTCCCTATCAGTCTGGTTCCCCTCCGCCTGCCAATTCAGTTTAAAACATATCCAACAGCATTATTAAACCTTGTTCCAAGTATATTTGCTCCCTTTGGATTTCGGTGCAACCCATCCTTCCTGTAGAGGTCATGTCTCCCCCAGAAGAGATCCCAATGGTCCATGAACCCAAAACCTTGCACCATTCCTCCACATACATTTAACTTCCTAATTGTTAAATTTTTTGCCCCGTCCTGCATGCAACCCTGAGTTTATGACCCTGGAGGTCCTGCTTTTTAATCTCCATCCTAGCTCAGGGTACTCCCTCTTCAGGATCTCCTCTCTTAATTTGTCAATGTCATTGGTACCCATGTGTACCAGGACGTCTGGCTGCTCACACATTCCTCTCAGAATACCATGAACCCTGTCCGAGATACGCCGCACTCTGGCTCCTGGAAGGCAACATACCATAGGGGAATACTTGTCGGATGCGCAGAACCTTCTGTCCCCTGGATGATGGAGTCCCCAATTTTCACCTTGTCCCTCTTCCTTCCATTCTGTACCGCTGGCTCCCTTGATCCAATTTCAGCCTGGCCATCTTCCCCAACATCATCCAAAACAATATATTTGTTGCTAAGAGGAGTAGCCACTGGCGTGTTCTCCACTGACTGAGCAACCTTCCTCCCACCTTTGACAGTCATCCACTTACCTGACTCTCCCAGTCTGGGGGTAACCACCTGCTTGAAAGTCATGTCAATAACTTCCTCACTTTCCCTGATGAGCCTCAGATAATCACATTGCAACTCCAGCTCCTTAATTTTATCCTTTAACCATTGTGTCCCGGTACCCCCCCCTTGTATACATATACTCTGGGGAGGGGAAAGGGTCTCTCAATTGCCTCCTCACTTTCCCTGATGAGCTGTTGGTCCTCAAGCTGGAGCTCCAGATCACCAACCTGATTTCTAAGGAACTTCACCTCGTTCAGTAACAATTAGGTCTAGGGCAGTGGTTCTCAACCTTCCCTTCCCACTCACATCCCACCTTAAGCAACCCCTTACTAATCACAGAGCACTGATGGCAGACAGATTACTTAAAGTGGGATGTGAGGTTTTTTTTAATTAAAACATTGCCTACTCCTGGCCTAGACACTATAGCATTGCCTATTGTTCCCAGATCTTTTTGTGCACCAATTGGTTGGTTTATTTCCAACATATTACAATTCAGGTAATGTGAATTGGCATGCAAGGGCGGCATGGTTAGCAGAATGCTATTACAGCACCAGCAATAGGGGGTAACACGCCAATAGGTTGGAATTACACGCTGTCTGTAAGGAGTGTGTACGTTCTCCCTGTGTTGTAGGTCATTTGGGTGTAATTGATAGGCACGGGCTCGTAGTCCGAAAGGGCCCGTTATCGTGCTGCATGTCTAAATGAAATAAATACATGCCCTACAGAAATACAAGGTAGAAAGCATGTTCAAGGTTATTTTCATCACTACAATATTTCACTGGTTGCCTGGTCAGCTTTGAGCAGGAGAAGGCCTGTATGATACTGCACAGGTGTATGGTGAATGTCTCTCCCAAACAGTGTGACTCTGGAATGAGTACAGTCTAAGAACTGACAAATGTTCCTCACATGCTAACCCTTTCATTCCTGCTATCATTTCAGTAAAGAGAGAAATGTGATCGACTGCAGACACTGTGATTGTAGTAAAAACACCGAAATGCTGGAGGAACTCAGCCGGTCTATTCAGCATCCATAGGAGACAAAGATAGGTTGCCGGTGTTTCAAGCCTGAGCCCTTCTTGAAGGGAAATACAGAAAAGGCAGAAGCCGGATAGATCAGGAAGTCTCAGAATTCAAACAATGGGGGAGGAATCCAGACCAACAACAATTGGATGTGATAAAGGACGAGGTAAAATTGATCATGTGTGTGCGAAAGGAGACAGGGAATGGAGAGACAAAGGAAGCAAGGCAGGGTGGGTGGGTTCGGGGAGGGGTTTTAACGAAAGCCAGAGAAGTCAACATTAATGCCATTTGGTTGAGGAGCGCCCAATCAGAAGATGAGGTTTTGTTCCTCCAATAGAACCATCCTATAGATGCTGAATAGACCAGCTGAGTTCCTTCAGCATTTCGGTAAATCTTTTCTGAACCCATTCCAATGCCAGCAGGTCTTTTCTCAAATAAGGTGCCAAAAACTGAATACAATACCAGTTCTTTACTGAGTCTTAACATTGCATCCCTGCTCTTGGATGCTATTCCTCCAGAAATGAATGACAACATTATATTCGCCTTCTTCACCACCGACCGAATCAACCTGCAGGCCAATCTTTAGCTTATCCTACATGAGGACTCCCAATTCCCTTTGCACCTTGGAATTTCAAATGTTCTCCCCATCTAAATAAGAGTCTGTCCCGTCTATTTCTTCGACCTAAGTGCATGATCCTACACTTTCCAACATTGTATTTCATCTGCCTCCTCTTTGCTCATTGTCCTATCTATCCAAGTCTCCCTGCACCCTTTCTGTATCCTCACCGCCACCTGCCCTCTCCCCTATTTTGGTTTCACCTGCAAATATTTAGCCACAAAACCATCTATTCCATAATCCAAATCATTTATATACACCATAAAAAGAAGCGGCTCCAACACCGATCTCTGCAGAACACCACTGGGGTAATAGGAGCCCTGGATTCCTACTCTTTGTTTCCTGCTGACCAGCCAATGCTCTACCCATACTCACGTCCTTCCTGTAATTCCATGGGCTCTCAACTTGTTCAGCAGCCTTATATGTGGCACCTTGTCGAAGGCCTTTTTAAAGTCCAACTACACGCCATCCACTACATTTCCCCTGTCTATACTACCTGTGATTGCTTCAAAAAACAATGAAATAGGTTTGCCAGGTATTGTTTACCTTGAAGGAAACCATGCTGACTTGGGCCAATCTTGTCATCCACCTTCAGGTATTTCATAACCTCATTCTTGACCATCAACTCCCAACCCCTTCCCAACCACCGACGTCAGGCTCATAGGTCCATAATTTCCTTTCTGCTGCCTCACTCCCTTGTTAAACAGTGGAGTGACGTTTGCGATCCTCCAGTCCACTGGATCAAAGCCAGAATCCATTGATTCCTGGAAGATCATGATCAATGCCTCCACAAATCCTGCAGCCACCTTCTTCAGGACCCAAGGGTTCATTCCATCTGGTCCGGAAACTTAACTACCCTTAAACCATTTAGCTTCCTAAGTACCTTCTCTCTGATGATATTGACCACGCTCATTTCTCTTCCCAGAGACCCTTGAGAATCTGGTTTGCTACTAATGTCTTCCACAGTAAAGACTGATCCAAAAATATTCATTCAGTTCCTCTGCCATTTCCTTGTCTCCCATTTCAATTTCTCCAGTGTCATTTTCTATTGGTCCACTGCCTACTTTGGTCACTCTTTTTTCTTTATACACTGTATTTATAAAAAAAAATAGTGTTCTTTTTGATATCATTTGGAAACCTCCTTTCATAATTAATCTTTTCCTTCCTAATCACCACCTCAGTTGTCTTCTCTAAGCTTTTAAAAGTTTCCTAGTCCTCTAACTTCCCTCTAATTTTTGCTTCCTTGTACACTACAGCACAGACAGGCCCTTTGGCCCTCGATGTTGAGATGACCCATATATTCCTTTTTAAAAAAAAAAGTACCAAACCAGTGGTTCTCAACCTTTTTCTTTCCACTCACATCCCACTTTAAGTAATCTGTCTGCCATTGGTGCTCTGTGATTAGTAAGGGATTGCTTAAGGTGGGATGTGAGTGGGAAGGGAAGGTTGAGAACCACTGCTCTAGACCCAATTGCTACTGAAATATCTGGCTTGAGAAAAATTGTCATTGGCCTATTTCCTTTGGAGTTCTGAAACCATACACATGACGAGTTAATGAGGGACGATTAAAGCAGTGGTTTTCAAACATTTTATTTCCACCCACATACCACGTTAAGCAATCCCTTACTAATCACAGAGCACCTATGGCGTAGGGAATATTGGGTGAGATGTGAGTGGAAAGAAACCCTCCCTACCCTGTAACCCTCTATTTTTCTTCCATCAATGTGCCCGTCCAAGAGTCTCTTAAATGCCCCGAATGTTTCAGCCTCCACCACCATCCCTGGCAAGGCATTCCAGTGTGTCTAGCTTGATGGACGCTAGTTACGCTCGAGACTCAATATCCTGGAGGGCAGGAGCTCGTCTCTATTTCGGAGGGACGGAGGGAGTCCATATTCAGCAGGTAGGTGCCAACCCCCCCACCACCCATGAGCAAGTTTTTGAGCATTAAACTGTTATCTCCGCCACCACCCAGTTAACCTAATGTCCACCGTTAACACTCGTTCTGGTGCTGACCCTGTTTTTGAAGCTCCTTCCTGGCTACCATATATTTCCCATGAGGCCTTCCTGTTTCCTATATCTGTTGTCTGCTTCCTTCTTCCTCTTGACTAGATGCCTCACCTGTTTCGTCAGCCACAGTTCCATTTTCCTTCCATCTTTTCCTTGTCCCAGTGGGACAGGCCTATCCTGAACTCTGCATGTGATCCCTAAACTTCCTCCAGATTACTTCCGAGGTTTCACCCTTGATCTTCTGTTTGAATTACTTCTCGCTAATTTCTGCCTCATCCCTTCATAATTAGCCCTTCCCCTGTTCTGCACTTTCTCTCTTTGTCTGTTTTTATCCTTTTCCATAACTATGCTGAAGCTAAGGGAGTTGTGGTCTCTCTCATCAAAACACTCTCCCACCGAGAGGTTGGCACCTGACCAGGTTAATTCCCCAGAACCATATCCAGTATGGCCTCTCTCGTCGGCCAGTCCACACACTATGTCAGGAATCCTTCTTGGAAGCACCTGACAAATTCAGCTCCATCTATCCCTCTTGCAGTCAGGAGGTGCCAATCAATATTAGGGAAGTTGAACTCACCCATAACTACAACCCTGTATCATTCCAAAATTGCCCTGCTTATCTGCTCCTCTGTCTCCCGAGGGCTATTTGGGGGCCCAGCACAGTGATAGCTCCCTTCCTATTTCGGACTTCCACCCACTGACTCAGTGGATACTCCCTCTGCAGCGACCTCCCTTTCTATCTCGCCGTAATACTATCCCTGACCAGTAATGCTACTCCTTCCCCTTTTCAACCTCTCATCCTGTTTTGTCCCCCACCTGTCCTTCCTCACAAACTCAAAGCACATGGCATCGAATCTTGGACCTGCTACCCTAATCTCTGCCCTCGCATTCTGATTCCCACACCCTGCCAAACTAGTTTAAACCCTCCCCAACAGCTCAAGCAAACCTGCCAGATATTGGCTTTCCAGATCAGGTGCAGCCCATCATTTCTATACAGGTCAGACCTTCCCCATAAGAGAGCTCAATGATCCACAAATCTGAACCACTGCCCCCAGCACCAACTCTTCAGACACTATTCATCTGCCTCAGCCTCCTGTTCCTACCTTTTCTGGCCTTGAGGTTCTGCTTTTTAACTTCTTTCCTAACTCCCTATATTCCCTCTTCAGGACCTCATCCCTACTTCTCTGTCGTTGGTCCTCATGTGGACCATGACATCTGGCTGCTCACCCTTCCCCTCCAGGATGCTATGAATTTGATTGGAGACATCCCTGACCCTGGCACCTGGGAGGGAACATACGATCTGAGAGCCTCCATTCCATTCACTAAACCTCCTATCTGCTCTTTTAACCATTGAGTCTCCAATTAATCTCCTCTTTAATTATCCAATAAGCTCTCCTCTTCTCCCCCCTTCCCTTTTGAGCCAAGGGGGCAGCCTCTGTGCCAGAGACAAAACCATCCTGGCTTGTTTCACCCCCCCCCCCCCGCCCTCCAAAACCGGTATTCAAAACTATATTGTTGAGGGGAATGGCCACAGGGGTGTTCTGCACTGACTGCATATTCCCCTTCCCTCTCCTGACAGTCACCTGCTTCCTGACTTTTGGGGATGACTGTCTCCCTGAAGCTCATCTCTTACTTCCCGCAAGATCCTGAGTTCATTCAGCTCCAGCTCCCTAATGCGGTCTCCCAGGTGCTGTAGCTGGATGCACCTCTTGCAGGTGTAGTCATCAGGGACAATTGTGCTGTCCCAGATTTCCCGCATTCTGCATTTGGAGCACTCCTCTGCCCTAGCTGCTGACTCCGTTAACTCTTCTCAATTTAAATTCCAGGATCTTACTGGAATCAAGCTTGTCTTCAGCCTCTGCTCCCCAAAGCCTTGTGAGGCACCTCTTACTCCCACTCCTACCCTGAGCCACTCGCACACTGGCCGCTCCGCTTGAGCTACCCCTCTTTTTATTTGTCGCTGCCCCTCCACCAATCACCATTCTGTTAAACCCTTAACTTGCTTCTTAAAGGCCCTCACCTCCAGCTGGCTCCTGACAATCCCAGCTCTCTCTTGAGTCCCACACTTCTCCTCTTTCAGTAACGGTCCCGAGGTGTCTGTTAATTTCCATCTTCAGCCACAATTGTCTCATTTATCCATTCACAAATTTCTTTCTTTTCAGTTTGTGCCCTGTCCTCAGTTCTCGCATAAACTTCAGCCATTGCTGATCTGATGCCTTCCCCATTAGGGTGGTTCTCCAATTGACTTTGATCAGTTCCTCTCGCATATGGCTGTAACTTCCTTTAATTTGCTGAAATCGGACTTTCGCATCCTTTTCAAATTTCAAAGTGAACTCGATCCTTTTGTGTAAAAACACACAAATGCTGGAGAAGCTCAGCAGGTTAAACAGTCCCTTTATGTTGCAAAAGTAAAGATATATCCCCAATGTTTCAGGCTGGAGCCTTCATCAAGGTGTAAAGCCCTTGGTGAAGGCTCAAGGGCTTCACACCTTTGCCACATAAAGGCCTGCATTAGTACAAGACCTGATGGTGGAGCCAAAATAATCTTCACACCTTTGCTTCATAAAGGCACTATTTCACCTGCTTATTTCCTTCAGTATTTGTGTGGTTTTTTTTTCACGTAATCACGGTGTCAACAGAATCCTGTACTCCTTTACCTCTCATTCCTACTGTGATCACTGCCTCCTAAGCTCTCTAATCACCTCTGGTTCATTACTCACCACCCTAACCAGAACAGCCGATCCCTTGGTGGGCTCATCGACAAGCTGCTCCAAAAAGCCATCCCGTAGGCATTCCACAACCCCTCTCTCCTGGGATCCCATACTGACCTGACTTTCACAATCTACTTTCATGTTAAAATCCCCCATGATTATCGTAATGCTGGCTTCTGACATGCCTTATTGTATTTTGTACTCTACAGCCAGAATCTGATTTATTGTCAGAGTACATACGTACATGACATCACATACAACCCGCACATCCTTTTTTTCTGCGGGTGTAGCAGAATTACTACTAATTGGTAGTCCAAAATAAAACAGCATAAACAAACAAAGAACTGTAAACAGATAATGAATGTAAACAAACTGTGTAGCACAGAGAGAGAACAAAAAGAAAATCAATGAAGTGTACAAGTAAGAGTCCGTAAACGAGTCCCTGATGGAGTTGGTTGTTGAGGAGTCTGATGGTGGAGGGGTAGCAGCTGTTCCTGATCCTGGTGGTGCGAGTCTTGTGGCACCTACACCTCTTTCCTGATGGTAGCAGCGAGAACAGAGCATGTGCTGAGTGATGTGGATCCTCGATGATTGCTGCTGCTCCCTGACGGCACCATTCCCTGTAGATGTTGTCAATAGTGGGGAGGGTTTTGCCTGTTATGTCCTGGGCTGTGTCCACTATATTTTGGAGGACTTTACACTCAGGGGTATTGGTCTCCCCAAACCAGACCATGATGCAGCCGGTCAGCCCACTTTCCACCACACCTCTAGAAATTTGCCAGGGTTTCCGATGGGACAAGGAAGAAGAGGAAGTAGAGACGCTGACGTGCTTTCTTCTCGATGCCATTGGTGTGTTGGGTCCAGGAAAGATCTTCCGAGATAGTGACTTCCAAGAAGTTAAATCCTGGCTGCTGTTTGGAGGCCATTAGTGTCCTTTAACTATTACCATTCCTTAACTCAATCCATGGGGGTTCTACCACTTCTGATCCTATGTCCCATCTTTTTAATGATTTAAAATTGTTGTTCACCAGCAGAGCCTTGTCACCCCCTCTGCCTACCTGGCTATCCTGAGATACACCGTGTATCCTTAGACGTTCAACTCCCAATGACATCTGTTCTTTATCCATGACTCAGTCAAGATCACAGCATCGTACCCTCCAATTTGTAACTGAACTGCAGAATCATCTACCTTGTTTCCAACGCTGCGTGCATTTAAGTATAATACCGTCAGACCAGTTTTTGAATGTCTCTGTCATTCCTTCCGGCTACTATTTTGTCTCGTCACCTGCCTCTCAACTTGCTGCACACTATCTTTGTTTTACTGCTGTGTCTTCCTCCTTCTACCCCACTCTGGTTCCCATTCCCCCGCCAAATTAGTTTAAACCCTACCAAACAGCTATATTTAACCTGCCCTCCAGGATATTGATCTCTTTGGGGATCCTTTTTTGTATAGGTTGACCCTCCCCCAAAAGAGATGGCAATGATCCAAGAATCTGAAGCCCTGCCCCTTGCACCCGTTTCTCAGCCACACATTTCTCTGCCTGATCTCATTATTCTTGCTCTCACTAGCACAAGGCACAGACACTAATCCTGACATTACCACCCTGGAGGTCCTGCTTCTCAGCTTCCACCCTAATTCAAGGTATTCCTTCTTCAGGACCTCCTGGCTTATCTTACCTATCATTGGTACCAACATGTACCAAGACTTCTGGCTGTTCTCCCTCTCCCCTCAGAATGATTGGAGACATCCCATACCCTGACTTCAGGGAGGCAACACATCATCTGGGTGTCTTTATCAGGCTCACAGAATCTCTTGTCTGCTCTCACAGTGGAATACCCTATCACTCTTGCATGCTTCTTCACCCTCTCCTCTGCAGAGCCAAGCTCAGTGCCAGAGACCTGGTCCCTATGGTCGTCCTCTTGTCAGGTCAAACTACCCAGTACGATCCCGAACAATAAACCGGTTTCTGAGGTGGATGACCACAGAGGTGTTCTCTTCACCACCGATGGGCTCTGATAGCTCAGATATGTGCGGTCTTGCAAACCAGGGATCACGAGTTCATTCCTCACTGGGGCCTCAATTTCCGTGAGGGGCGCTGGACTAAGTGGCGACTCTCTAGCCTTCCTTATGGGAGACAAGGTTAAAGAATTTCATGTATGCTACATTCTAAATGTAGTATTACATTTCCAATAATGGAACCTTTACCTTTACACTCCCTGTGGTTCCAATCTATCACATCCTCACTCTCCCTCATGGTAGGTCATCAAGCTGTAGCATCAGTTCCTTAACATGGTCCCTAAGGAGGTGCACCTGGTGCAGATGTAGGCATCGGGGAGGCTCAGCGTCTCCTGGGAGTCACTATCTCATGTGTATCCTTTCTTGGACTCAACACACCAATGGCATCGTGAAGAAAGCACGTCAGCGCCTCTACTTCCTCAGAAGTTTGCGGAAGTTCGGTATGTCGTCGGAACCTTACCAAACTTCTACAGATATGTAGTAGCTGGTGTACTGACTGGCGTCACGGTATGGGAGCACTATGAGCGGAAAGCCTTGCAAAAGTTAAGGGCGTCACAGGCAGAACTCTCCCCACTGTGGACAAAACCTATGTGGAACACTGCCGTCAGAGAGCAGCAGCAATCGTCAAGGATCCACTCCACCCAGCACACACTCTGTTCTCGCTGCTGCCATCAGGAGAGAGGTCCAGGTGCCACAAGACTCGCACCCCTAGGTTCAAGAACAACTCCTACCCCTCCACCACCAGACTCCTCAACGACAAACACAATCAGAGACATATTTAAGTCCTCTTACTTTTGCACTTTATTGATTTTTTTTTTAAGCATTTGGACAGTTTATATTTCTTTATTTACATTTCTCTCTAATGTGTATCTTTTTGTTGAGTACAGTTTATACTAGTGATAAGTGGTAATTCTTGCTTGACCCACAGGAAAAGAATCTCAGGGTTATATGTGATGTCATGTATGTATTCTGCAATACATCTGAACTTTGAAAAGTGGTTCCATTCATGTTAATGAAGAAGAGCTTACGAGGAGAAATAGAGTAGCCTTGGATTGTACTTATTGAAGTTTAGATGGATGCAGGCGTGGGAGTGAGGAATATGCAGCCTATAAAATTATGAAAGGTAGAAGCAGGGAGATTGTTTCCACTGGCAGCTGAGACTAAAACTGGGTGACACACGCTCAAGATTTGGGGGAGTGTATATAAGAAAGAGAACGAGGAACTGTTTCTCCCAGTGAGTGGTGAATCTATGGAATTCTCTGCCCAGGGAAGCAATAGAGATTGCCTTATTTGATATATTTAAGGCATTAGAGAAATAAACATTATGGGGAAAAGTCAGGTCAGTGGGTCTGAGTTTATAATCTTATGGAATGGCAGAGCCAGATAGTCTACTCCTGCGCTCAATGTCAGCAAAACCGTGGAGATGATTGTGGACTTCAGGAAGAATTTGGTGGAACATGACCCAGTCCTCATCGAGGGCTCAGTAGTGGAGAGGGTCAAGAACTTCAAATTCCTGGGGGTCAACATCTCCGAAGATCTGTCCTGGAGCCTCCACGTTGATGCAATCACAAAGAAAGCTCATCAGTGGCTATACTTTGTGAGGAGACTGAGGCGGTTCTATATGTCACTGAAGACTCTCCTAAACTTCTACAGGTGAACCGTGGGGAGATTCTGGCTGGTTGCATCACTGCCTGGTAGGGAGGCACCAACTCTCAGGACAAGAATAAACTCCAGAGGGTTGTTAACGTTGCCTGCGACATCACAGGCACCAGACTTCACTCCATCAAGGACGTCTACATGAGATGGTGTCTTAAAAAAGCAGCCTCTATCCTCAAAGACCACCCCCCTCCACTCACCCCTCTTCACTCTACTACCATTGGGGGAAAGGTACAGGAACCTAAAGACGAGCACTCAGCAGCACAAGGACAGCTTCTTTCCCCACTGCCATCAGATCCTTAATA
The DNA here is from genome assembly GCF_036971445.1 of Narcine bancroftii. Classification (NCBI taxonomy): domain Eukaryota; kingdom Metazoa; phylum Chordata; class Chondrichthyes; order Torpediniformes; family Narcinidae; genus Narcine; species Narcine bancroftii. Next base: position 212,030,566 of record NC_091472.1, read on the forward strand.
ATCAATGATGCAAAACACTGCCTTACTTTTTATGCACTATTATTTTTATTTTTTTATAGTAACGTTGTGAGATGATTATAATACGAATGTTTGCCCTGTGATGCTGCCACAAAACTCTGAATTTCATGACTTGTTCATGACAATAAATCTTGATTCTGATTCCTTTCCTATTTCTTATTATAAATATTAGATTACTTACTTTTTTTGATTTGCAAAGATACAACACGGAAATAGGAACTCCACACAGACAACTCTGGAGATCAGAATTGAACCTGAGCTTCTGGTGCCAATATGCCATCCTAATGTTTTTAGTTGTTTCAAACATTTTTTTTGTTACTGCATTTTTATAATTGTTTTGCCCTTGATTTTTTTTGTTGGTTCATATTTCTGGGGCCATTCATTCAAAAACTTTCATGCTTTTGACAAGTTTGAAAGCTAGATAATTCAGGGATTCTGAAAGTCTTTGTTAAAGTTATTTAGTTGTTTCCTCAGCAGGATTATTTTGGCTCCACCATAAGCTCTCCAAACCCATCCCCAACATGACTGCCTTGTACTATGCAGGCCCAACTCAGCACCGTTTAAAATTCAGTGAGTTAGAGAGCGGGATTCACGAAGGGAGCAGCAGCATGTTCTGCTACCTGAAGTAACGAAATAGTGATCAAGGTCATGTACATAATAATGTGTACGTAAATATAAAAATATTCTTTAGTTTTGCTTGCCTGTAAACCAAGAGGAGAAAGGGAACAAAAGAATCCCCTCAAAGGCATCAAGAGTCCACCTGTTAACACTGCCTCCTGCGCCCTCCGTAGCCGCTCAGCCTCACATCTGGTCCAGCGGTGAACCTGAGCCCCAGGCGTCTCCTTGGCCCCCAGCCCTGAACCCCTGTCCGATTAGAAATCTATTAAAGCCCAAGGCCCCTTGGGAGCCCTGTTTGCTGTCGGCACCCTTACAAATTCCAGTCTCGCTACCTGGTTCCCGTGACTCAGTCTCCAGCAGCCCACAGCTTGGTGTGAGTACTTCGGACACCAAACCCCTTGCTGGTCTGCTGCTGTGGTGTCTTACTCTTAAGTCTATTAGATGAACTAAACCTTTATAAAAGGAACGTGTACTAAGCCACACATAATATAATTCATGTTATTTGAAAAAGGGAGCTAAAACATGTTGTAGACTCTCAAGAAATGAGATCATTCTGCTATAATGATTTGGTTAGCTGCCAGAGCCCAGTAAGTATATTTCCAGTCTGTAATCTACGAAGAGTATCAAGCAATCTAAATATGAGCTGTCCAAAGTGATTAGATTTGTAATTTGTTCCTTACCATTGATTGTTCTCATTATGAAGCATCTGTATCTCTCAATAGATGCCAGCCTTTAGATCTTTGAGTGGCCTACTCAACTTCCAAACTTAGGACCTGTTTTTATTCTCTCTTTTTATCATACCATATGCTACTACTAAATAACATAAAACACAATTTCCTGGTTTGCTGCATTAAAGGATGTATTGTATTTGCAAGATTTTTTTTAAAGTTGCAATGCAAGTATTTAACTTTGTATATTTGTAAAATTATGTGCAATTTAATTTTAAAATTTGGAGATTCGGCATGGTTCAGGCCCTTGAGCCCACACTGCCCAAATACACCCATGTGACCAATTAACCTACTTGCCCTGTGTGTTTTTAGAATGTGGGAGGAAACCCACGCAGTCATGAGGAGAGAGTGCAAACTCCTCACAGGCAACACAGGATCCAAATCCAAGTTGCTGGAGCTGTAATAGCATTGTGCTGGCCGAGTCACCCGTGTGTTGGCGCAGGAGAAAACACAAATGGAAGTCACCTCTTTTGTGTTTCCCTTCCAGGGATGGGCCTTCAAACGTACCTTGAAATGGACAATAATTGAAGAATGGCCACGGCAAGCTTCTGCGGAGCAAGACCTAAAATGGCACTCCAGGAACATGCTGCTTGAGTGTAAAGTGTCAATTGCCACCATGTTCCTTTCAGAAGATGTATGCCACTTGCTAGATGAAAGCCAGTTGCCTACATATGTGAACAATAATTTAAGAGCATGGGATTCGGTTTATCAACACAGTATTGATGGAGCACACAGTTCCTGAAGCAAAAACAATTGGAGATCCATCTTTATTAGTCAATCAACAAAGTTTTTCTTTGATTGCACGTCAGAATCTTCTAAGTGATGACAAGACACAGCTCTTCTATGTGGTGATGGGAAACTTTTGCTTTGGTTGGAAGCATTTTCTTAACTGATCAATCTTTTGAACAGAGTAAGGGAGCCACCAACTCTTTGCATGGGTTTGAGCTGTCAGAGTGGCATACCTTGATTGGTGTGGTTAGCATGCACAGCCCATAACTGGCTTGTTATTGTCTCATACAGAGGAGTTGGAAGACTGGGACATTAAACCACAATGTTTTCTGATGTTCAAGGAGCCCTTTAAAGGGAAAAGACTTGCTGGATGGACTTTGGTTTGTAGACTTTGTGATCTTTCCAACTAGACCACACAGACGAATCGTTGAACTGCGGGTGACCTTGTAGAGCAGATGGAGGCACTGGAAGCGGATGACATCAGCCCTGCATTGGAGGCTACTGAGGAGTTCTTTCTTTTCAGTGGCATCTATGACCAAATGGGGCACGCAGAGCTCCCAAAGCAGGAGGTGTACGGCATCCAGGAGATCCCAGTGGTTATTGGACATGAAATTCTCAAGGTAAGGAATGACAAGTTGCACCCGATAGATGGCACCAGAATTGCAGTACAAAACCCGAGCCTTTTTGAGACCACGACGCAAGTGGAAATGAGAAAGAATGCACTTGCCAGCAAATCTGTTGGTGTAGCCAGTGGACCAAAGCAGCAATGGGCTGATGGTTCAGCCAGTGTCAGTTCCTTCACCTCTGATGGATACAGTGCCATTCGTACCAGGAAGAGCAACTCTACTGAAGGTGGGCCAACCAACAAGACACTGCTCTTCCGATCACAGTCCAACGTCAATCCACCGCACAGCCAATTGCAGCCCAGCTCAGCGTCCGTTCATCACCTGCTGGACTTAAAGTTTCCTCCCTCCAGCACTGCCACCTCACTCGACAAAGATCGAGATTTTGCAACGACCACTCGTACCAAAGATGGTAAGTCCCGTCTACCCCCACAATCAGTCACTTCTCCCTGTTACTTCACCAAGCCAGCATGCTGGCTGTCTGAATCTCATTGAAACTGGCCTTGCCTCAAGGAGACTGAGGTTCAAAGTTGATTAAGTTCGAGTTATATAAAATTTACTTTGAACGTCACTGGAGTATTGCTTTTGAATTGTTTGGCCTTGAAGATATTGCAATAGATTGCTATGATGCAATCTCTAAATGATCATTATTCATGAGATAAAATTAATTGAAAATTTTGGCTTCAAGTGAAAGACTGAAATGCTTTCAGAGTTTTAGAATTTGAATAATTTTATGATCTCCAGAATGACTTCTTGTGCTAATTCAGATGTCAGTCAATGCTAAAATTCTGGCTCTGAGTGAGCAGTTTGACGATTCCAGTCTCACTGCAGAGTTCAAGTTCCACCCAGCCTCACAACAGGCCTCTAATGATAAAGCCAACAACCTGAAACATTGACTCCTATCTTCCCTCCGTAGATGCTGCCTGACCAGCGGGGCCCTCCCTGCATTTGTCAGTTTTTGTTCTTTCAGATTTCATGCAGTTCCGGTTTTTGCTTGATGGGCCCTGGGATCTCCAGGTCTGGGTTCGAGGGCTCGAGTTCAGAAGAAGCAGAATTTCTTGGACATTTTTGTTCTTCATTTCCCTGAGCTTTTTAACCTCTCAAGAGTTATGTGGGCTGATTTTTTTTTTTGCCGTATTAGAAAGAAAAGAAGAAATGGGACCTCAAACTTCCTCAGGGTGTGTGGTGCAGGTTTGATAGACATGTCTTCACAAGCTGAATGGGATAAGGCTCCAGTAATCTGACAGTATTATACTCCTCGCTTTTGTTCCCGAACAGCAGATTCTTTTGACTATTGGATGTTCTTCTATTAATACCCAAGCGCACACTTTTAACTCATTTTTTTAGATGCTATAATGTAGAATGACAAATTGTCCAGTGAGCCTGTTAAGTTGAAAGGGAGCACGGGAAACGAAATCCTGATAAGTGTAAGGGGAATGTGGCAAGCCAAGCATAGAACAAACAGTACAAGGGAACTGCTCCTTCAGCCCACAATGTCTGTACCAACTGTGATGCCAATTTATTCCCATTCGTCTGCACAAGGTCCACATCCCTTGACTGTACTTTTCTCTTTAACACCATACCCGCGCTTTTTGCGTGACACTCCGGCCTGCACTTTTGTTTTTATTCTCGCTTAACTGCTGGACTATGTATAGATTGACTTGCCTGGATAGTACACACACAAAAAAAATTGTTTTTATTCTTGCTTACCTGCTGCACTACGCATAGATTGACTTACCTGGATAGCATACACAACAAAGGATTTTTTAAAAACATGTGACAATAATGTGAAAAAAGTTCTATTCCCAGCCTTTTCATATGACTGTCTAAAATGTTGCTTATGTTATCTGTTTATACCACTTCCCAGCATTATGTTCCAGGCACCAACCTCTCTTTATCTATTTCGAAGTAAACTTGCCCCGTGAATCTCTTCTAAACACTCTCCTTTTCACCTTGAACCAATACACTTTATTATTTGACTTTTGCATCTTGCTGGGGAGGGTGGGGGGGAAAGTCACAATCAACTTCTCCTAATTTTCTATACTTCTTTTGGGTCGCTCTTCACCTCTGATGCTGCAGTTAAAGCAATCCAGCCTCCATATCCTTCCAGTAAAGTGGAGGAAGTGCACGCAAAATTCCAAATGTGGCTTAACCAATGTTTTACACAATTGCAATGTAATTTGCCAACTTTTATCTGCAAGTCCTAGTTAACGAAGACCAGTGTGCCTTTGCCCACCTGTTCACATCTGTTGCCTCTTCTAGGCACTTATGGACTTTCATGCCAAGGTCCTTCTGTACATCAATGCCCTGCAATTTACTACATAATTGCCTTTTTGCAGTAACATTCCAAAATGTCTGGATGAAACTATTTCTCTGCCCAAATTTCCAACTGTATCCTTTGCTAGTCTCCCTCACAATCCACAACTCCCCCAATTTTGTGCCACGCAAGTTTCAAGGGAGTGTGACTGACACTTCCAGGTGAGTTTAGAGACGAGGATCCTGGTTTCATCACCTTTCAGGGAACCTGGAGCCAATGATAATCCAGGCCCTTTCCCACCATTGAGAGGGAATTGGCCTCTCTCGCTGTTCCCACACAAGAAAAAATAAACTATTGGAGGGATGAAGCAGGTCAGGCAGCATATTTTAAATGTAGACATACAGCACGGTAACAGGCCCTTCCAGCCCACGAGCCCGTGCTGCCCAATTGACGTACAATTTGAAGGGCGGGAGGAAACTGGAGCACCCAGAGGAAACCCACACAGGTACGGGGCAAACGCACAAATTCTTTACAGACAGTGGAGGATTAGAAATCCGATCGCTGATGACATAGCAGCTTTGCGCTAACCGTGTCACACCTGTAGAGGAAAGTGATGGTTGATATATCAGATTGAGACCTTGCATCAGGGCTTACGTCCAAAATTCCAGTTTCCATTTTGCCTTCGTTGGGTGCAAGTCCATGGTCTGTGCCCTTTGCTCCTCTGAACTGGATCCCCAGCACCTTTAGATAGTTGGACCTGGGCCCAAGAGTAAAACAGAACAGATGAGCCAGTTGCCAATGAAGAGACCTCGTCGCCACCATTCACTCTGATTCCCTGAGGCCTGTTCAAGCTTGTTACTAACAAACAGTAGGCCTATAGTGGATCCAAGCAGAAGGTGGTGACATCATCCATGCACAGGAAGGCTTGGAATCATCATCCCTCAAGACCATGCGATTCCTGATGGATTAAGCAACACACAAGCTAGTCACAGAAGAGTGCTTTGATCAATGGGCTTTCCCATTTTTTCAGCCATTAATATGGATTACATTGCTCTTGTCTGTGCAATGAGTCATATCCAATTGGAGATACTGAACTCTTTTGATGACCTGTCTCATTCCTTCTGAAACCCTCTGTGACTATGTATGTGCGGGCGTCAGACTTCTGAGAAAAGTGCACTCCTCTGCCCTGTGCAAAGCTGATTATGTTTATGAGTTGCACAGGTTGTCATATAGCTTTCTGCTGGGTCTAATCCAGGTAAATCACCTCCTCCAGATTGGTGTGCACTCAATTAGTAATGGCCTTTGACTGAACCTTGGACTCCATAATAAGCAGCAAGGTTAGTTGCTAATTTATCATATCTTCTCAGCTTCCTTTAAGACGCAGTGGTTCGTGTAGTGCTATTACATCGCCAGCGACCCGAGTTCAAATTTGGTGCCGTTTCCTAGGAGTTTGTATGTTCTCCCTGTGTCTGCATGGGTTTCCTCCGGGTGCTCCGGTTTCCTCCCACCCTTCAAATTGTAGCTTCATTTGGGTGCAATTGGGTGGCACGAGTTTAATGGTTGGAATCAGCTTCAACCGTGCTGTAAATAAAATTAAATGTATTTATTCTTCAGTTCTCAAGCTGTTGTATGTTGCACATCATCACCATTCCAGGTAATGGGGGCTCCAGATTTATTGGGTCCAGCCTTATAATAGTCAACATTTCCATATCAAATCCATTTATTTAAAAAGTATCCCAAATTAACATTAAAAGAGTAGTCATGGTTTAATATCGTAAACGTGGCAGCCTGTTTTTCAAACAAATGCCAGTGAGGCGAGCAGTTATTTGGTTATGTTGACTGAGGGATGAAGTTTGACCTCTGTTACGAACCAGACAGCAGCGATAAAAATGAGCCAATCCAGGCAGCATCCTGGTGAATCTCCACTGATCCCTCTAAAGCTTCCACATCCTTCCTGTAATGAGGTGACCAGAACTGAACACAATGAGCCTAAGTGTGGTCTAACCAGAGTTTTACAGAGCTGCAACATTAACTTGAGGTATACTATATAATTACTCTAGTGTGTGTGCCACTTAGACCCCCAAGATCCCTCTGTTTTCTACACACTGTTAAGAATCCTACCGTAAGCCACTTACTCCGCTTTCAAGTTTGATTTTCCAAAGTGCATCACTTTGCACTTCTTTGGATTGAACTCTTTTTGAAATCTCTCTCTGCCCAACTGTGCATCCTTTCTCTACCTCAGGAGTAGAGAGGTCATGTAACAACTCAACAAATCTTTGGTAAGACCACACTAACAGTATTGTGTTCAGTTCTTCATTATAGGAAGGATGTGGAAATGATGGAGAGGATGCAGAGGAGATTTACCAGGAAGTTGCTTGGATTGGGAAGCAAGGCAAGGTTAGCAGAGCTGGAACTTTTCACTTTGGAGCATAGGAGGATGAGAGGAGACTTGATAGAGGTCTACAAGATTCTGAGAGGCATAGATAGGGTGGTCAGCCAGCATCTGTTTCCCAGGGGAGGAATAGCAAATACCAGAGAACATGTGTACAAAGGGAAGGGAGGGAAGTTTAAGGGTAGGTTTTTTTTTACACAGAGAGTTGTAGGTGCCTGGAATGCCTTGCCAGGGATGGTGGTGGAAGCTGAAACATTGGGTACTTTATAGTACTTTTTTTGAAGGAAGGAATATATGGGTCAGCACAACATTGTGGGGTGAAGGGCCTGTTCTGTTCTATGTTAACCTATAACAACCTTTAGTACTAGCCTCCATGCCTCCAACCTTTACGTCGTGTGGAAACACTTACTTCATCCAAGTAAAAATCGCACCTCGTCCACTGCCCTGTTTACTTGAAAACATGACCCTCAAGAGGCAGGCCCTGCCCCTCACGAAGCTATGCCGACTATCCCTGAGAAGGCCAAGCTTCTCGAAATGCTTGTAAATTCTGTCTCAGAGAATCCTCACCAGTAGTTTGCCCACCGCTCATGAGAGACTTAGTGGTATAAAATTCCTAGGATTCTCCCTATTCCCCTTACTGAACAGGGGACTGTATTTGCTACAGTACCACTCCTTTGGCCAGGGAGTACACAAAGATTATTGCCAATGCTTCAGCACCTCTCTTCCTTCGCTCCCTTGGATCTATCCCCTCTCATCCTGTGGACTTGGCTATCCTAATGTTTTTCTAACACTTCCTCTTTCTTAACCGACCTAGAGTGGCATATTTCTCCTCTGGCCTCACATTCACCAAGCTCCTCCTCCCCAGTGAACGTGAAAGCAAAGTATTCATTAAGAAGCTTCCTTACCTCCTCTGCCGTCAGACATGATTTTCCCCCCACCCCCTTTATCCCTGATCAGTGCTGCCCTCATTCTGATTATCCTTCTGTTCTTCATGTACAAGCCAAGGTCTTCTCGTGCCCACTTCTGGCTCTCATAATTTCATTCCTTATAATTCTCACGAGTCCTTTCTAACATTTGCTTCCCAAACTTTAAGTATGCTTTCTTCTTCCTCTTGTGCTTCACCTCTTTTGTCAGCCATAGTTCCTTTACCCTACCATCTTTTCCCTATCTCAGACACATCAAAATTAGGGAATTATTCATAGAGCACGGTAACACACCACTTCAGCCCATGAGTCCAATGCTACCTAGTTTACATCCAATTAACCTACACACTTGGTACGTTTTGAAGGGTGGGGAGAAACTGGAGACCCTGGGGAAAACCCACACAGACCCAGGGAGAACTTGCAACCTCCTGTAGACAGCACGGGATTTGAATCCCAGTCCCGATCGCTGGTGCTGTAAAGGCCCTGCGCTAACCGCTACCCCATCTGTGTTGCCCAAGTTGATGTTTTCCATAACAACAAACCTTTTATGATTACACCTTTCCAAAACCTGCCTACTTTTATGCTCCTCAGTGTCTGGTGGCTCTTCAGGGGCTGACCTCCACCCACATTGACTCAGTAGGTGATCCCTTCACAACATCCTCATTTTCTCTAGCTGCGATCCTGTCCCTGATTACCAATGCCATTCTTTCTCACCCTCCACTCTTTCACCACCCACCCATCCCTTCTGAAACATCTAAACCCCAGAGCATGCACCAGCCAATCCCGTCCTTGCGTTAGCCAAGTCTCTGTAATGCAGTGGTTCCCAACCTTTTTCTTTCCCCTCAAGTCATCCTTATGCCATCAGTTTTCTGTGACTAGTAAAGGATTGCTTAAGGTGTGACGTGGGTGGGAAGAAAAAGTTTGAAAGCCACTGTTTTAATTGTTCTTCGTTGACTCGTTCTGTGCACGGTTCAGAACTCCAAAAGAAATGAGCCAATGACAATTTTTCTTAAGCAAAACATTTCCGTCACAATTGGGTCTTGAGCAGTGATTCTCAACCTTTCCTTCTCACCCACATCCCACCTTAAGCAATCCCTTATTAATCACAGAGCACTGATGGTACAGGCACTACTTCTTAAAGTGGGATATGGGTGGAAAGAAAAAGGTTGAAAACCATTGGTATTGGGTGTCGTGTGACTGTGCAAATTAAAATGTGTTGGCTATAGTGTTACAAAAGAAAATGTGGGATAAAAAAAAGTATAATTAAATCAATGCAAGGGCACCACCTTTTACCAATGAGAGCTCCATTTAAGAATCCAATAACAGTCGGAAAGAAACCAGCCTTGAATCTGAGGAGTCGCATTAGGAAGCTCATTTATCCTCTTCCCGACGGAAATGGGGGAGGAGAGAAGGTGAACCGGGATGGGATGGGCCCTTTCCATGAGGCAGCAGGAGGTGGAGACGGAGTCCACAGCGGGGAGGTTGGCCTTGGTCAGAGCAGTTCCTGCTCCAAGCTGCGATGTATGGGACAGGATACTTCTCCATGGTGCATCTTGAAAACCTTGAGGAGATGCTGAATATCCTTGGGCTTCTGAGAAAGTCGAGTGGTTGGTGCGATTTATTATTTTTTTTTGTCATTGCATGGACACAGTGTGGAGCAGCTCTTTTTGGCTATGGCCCCTTGTTCAAAGTTTATGGCCCCCCCCCACCCCTTCCCTGTGAGGCCATCAAGTTTGGTTTGTTTCTTCCATACTTATCTCCTACTGATTACAGGCAGTTCCCCCAAGTTACGAACGAGTTCTGTTACATGGGTCTGTCCATAAGCCAAATTTGTACGTAAGGCAGAACAGGTACTTACGGTCCTTATTTAGGGTTCGTGAAGGAACATTATGTGCCATTTGGAGAACAGCCTGCTCGTAAGTACGAGTTGTCATAACCTGGGCGTTCTTAACCCGGGGACTGCCTATACATAAAAAATATAAACTTTTTTTTGATGATATCCGTCCATGACCCCCGGGGGGAGAGTTTGTACGGCCCCCTTGAGAATGGTTGGTAGAGAAAATTGCCTTTGGGAAAACTAGCCATATAGTAGGTAATTCTAGAGGTCTTAAAGGCATAGATAAGCACAGCAGCAATGTTTCTCTCTTTCGACCCCACAGATCCTCGTCGACCCAGCCGCATGGTGCTGAAGAAAGGAAACCTGGCCCTGAGACAGGATCGTGCTGGAATGTGGAAGGAGAGCTACGTGGAGCTTCGTCCAAGAGAGCTGTGCTTGTACAGCGTGGAGCCTGGGAATGACTGTCACCTGCGCAGCGTGTACTACCTGTCCTGCTGCCAAAGCATCGCCCTGTCAGCCACTTCTGGTGGCCGGATCCTGGAGATTCTCTTCTCCAACGGGGCTTGTCTGCAACTACAGGCGGACTCCATCAGGGAGGCCGAAGATTGGAGGCAGAACCTTCTGGAACGAACGCGTGCCCTGTATCGGCCGCAGACTTTGGCTTTCCCCATTGAAACCCGAGAGGCAACGCTTCCCAGCCGGCATCCTGGAACATGCCAAGCAGAACAGATTCAGCCTCAGGCCCTTCCTCTGCCCACAGAAGGCACAGTTCGGATTGGATTACTTCACAAGATGGAGTCGCAGGACCACTGGAACTCATACACCTTTGTCCTTGGCCAAAAAGAACTCCAGTACTTTCGAACCAATGACCTAGTTGAGAAACCCTTGATGTCTTACAAGATTAATCGCTGCCTTAGCATTCAGTTGGACACCAAAGTGGGCTCGGCTGCCCGCCTTAAAGTGGCTTTTCCTGAAGAGGTACTCACTTTGATGGCAGATACGCAGCAAGAGCTTCAAGAGTGGATGGAGGCCATCAAGGCTGTGACTGACTGCCTGCAGGAGTCCAGTGGTTTGGACCGTTTTTCATCCAAGCATGTGTGGGCAGAGGAGACGAATTCTGAAGGCGTAGAGACACGGAGGAATAAGCGGTACTCTGTTACCAGCAGCTTTCTCAGCCTTCTAACTGTGATAGCAGTGGAGAAAGGGCTTACGGCTCAGAGCTTCAGGTGTGCAGGTGAATGTTTATATCCTTGATCAATAAATAGTTCTCCAAGGGTTTAACTTGTTGGCACTTCACTGTTTCCCTGGAAAGTGATTTTTTTTGGCTTGGAACTAGCTGAGGAGGGAGAAGGATTGATGGCCTAGTTCTAACCTCTGCTAATCCTGTACATTTGGGACTTTGGGGCTGAGTGAGAGGATTTTCCAGACGTTATTCCATCAACACACTTTTAACTCACTACTTTTAGAATTGCACATTAGAGTCACAAATGTTCTAGCAAACCAAATCCAGGGTTCTGGTGAGTGGGTTAGCTTCCAAGCTATTAGAATTTCTAATTTGTTGGATCTCGGATCATCAGACTTTTATCAGAAGGGAAACAGACCTGTAGGAAGGTAGGCTCGGTGCATGTCAGATGTTTCAGCCTATTTTATTATACATTAAATGCTCCGTTATCTAGAATTCAAGCAATTGGCAAAAACAAAAAGTGGAAAATAAGTAAGTTTTAAAAATCAGAACATTTAAAATTGGCGCTCCCTAGTGGTTACTTCATCAATCACGCAGCGCGCAATCTCAAGCAACCAGAAAATTCACTTATCCAGCATCCACCAATCCTCATAGGTGCCGCGTACCAGATAATTTACTATAGTTCTATTTCTGGCTCACGTAAAAAAAAAAAATCCTCAGTTCTATAATCTCAACCCTTGTGTGTTCAAAGGAATGTGGTATGGACATTGAATGTTCCAGTTTCAGGAAACCCTCACTCCGGTCTTCTAGTCCCATGCATATTCACCCTCACACCGAGGTTTCTACATTTTCTTCTCTCTTGGTTCACCTTTCCCATCCCTTCCTCATCCGCCCCCAGCCCCCCACTGCCCTCAATCTAGTTCCATCGATCACCTACTAGTTTCGATCCTAACTCTCCCTCATGGTTTTGTGTACTAGCAATCTGTGCAATTCTTCAGACTTGCCCGGATTAAACTTATCTACCATTTCTAAGCTCACATTGTTATGTTGCAGACCAGCAGCAATAGAAATTCACCAAGATTGTGTTATTTTAAAAATAATATATTCATTAATAATTACTAATAATATAACACCTTAATTAACCTATCTAAACTTAACACCCAATGATGTGCGAATATACATAGGGTTGTGAGTGTGTGGGTAATACTCAATACACAATTCTGGAAAGTCAATTCCAAGTTCAGTCTCAGAAATCCTGTATTGAAACTCAGTCTTTGAAACTGATGTTCAGGAGTAATTACGAAGGAGGTGAGATCGGACTGCCAAAACTCACTAATCCATGTCGAGTTGCTTCCAAGAGATGTATCATTTCATATGAATGGTTGTCACAACTCCCCTGTTCCTTGCACAGGGGGAGCAAAACATGTGACTTCCATGATTCTTCCAAAACCCCAGCATGGGTCAGACAGAATGACCATTAAAATGGTCACGATCCAAATGCAGGAATGATCCTGCTTCCTTTACCCAGATATGGGTCAATTAAAATGACCATTACAATGGTCCTGGTGGTTCAGCAATAATTCCCCTGAAAAGGAGGATCATCAAAATTGTGCATTTCACAGAGCCATTCCACCTCTGTTTTATCAGATGACTTGCTGATCAGTACTCAAATACTGTTTTTTAAGTGTCCCAAACATGACTCATAATCATACAACTCTCTGTAAAAAGTGTCCCAACTTGGATAAAAATCCATCGATCACTTTATAGCCCTTACTTGTCCACAGTTCCACCTACCTCTGTATCATCTGCAAACTTACTAACTCAGCCCCTTACTTTTTACTTGCCATTTGTGTATACATTTCTATTACTATTTGTCCATGTCCAGTGTTGAACAACCTCAAACTTCCTCCATCAGTAAAACTCCTTGTATCAGGCATATATGGGGATTGGTAGATGCCAGATAAGTGTATTTTCCGGTTGCTTGAGACTTACTCTTACAATTCCTAACTAATACACCTGCATTAAGTTTGAAAGACCAAAATACTAGACTGTACTCACATTGAACAAACGTCTTTTGCATGAATATATAAATCTTAAAGCCTTTTACTTTATTTTCAGTCACATTCTTTGAAAACATTGCTGACAGATGAAGTCTCTGACTGGGGGGATTTCTTACTAAACAGGGATAAGGAGATACTTTAAGACAGTCAACCCAACAGTGTGTGGCATCAACCAGCTCTTTGTCCTGGGCGACACCATTGGTGTTTCACATAACTTTATTCAAACAGCTGCTGTGAGCAAAGCACGACCAAGGCCCTCCGCTGGCTGAATAATTGCTCCCATCATCACCAAAGGTTCATAGGTTACTGTACTTTAAAGAACATTTACAATTTTAAACTTGTGTATTTTTACCTATTATTTTATTATTTTTTTTATTTATTTTCCTCAATTTTTTTTATTTTTTTTGCTGGTTGCTTGTATTCTAGATACCAGAAGTTTGACTGCATTAGGAAGACATTTTATTTAATCCCATTCTCTTGTGAAGTTTGACCACTTTGTGCAACCTTAGAATTACTGTATGTTTGACTCCAGATGCATTTTGCGTATCTGCTCCAGAGCCCAAGATACTTCTTTGTTTTTCTGCACATAACCTTTGCTAATTGATCCAATGCACTCCTGATTGACTTCCTATCTGTCACTTGCATTGCTACACAGTAAAACCCCTGTTATCCAGAATTCAAGCAACTGACAGCCTCAAGCAACGGGCAAAAAAATTTTCAGAAATAAATAGGTCAAAGAATAAGGGCTGAAAACTGGCATGCCCCGCCATTAGTTCACCAATCACGCAAAACGCAATCTCAAGCAACTGGGAAATTCTTTTATCCAGCATCTACCAATCCCCATAGACACCTGATTCCAGGGGTTTTACTGTATTTTGAAGCGCAAGTCCAATGAATAGTGTGATGTTTAGACCTGTTGCGTCTCTTGTCCATAACAAGCAATTTTGCAGGAAGTGGAATGTGCTGGAAGAGCTCGAAGTTCTTAATTGACGGTGTGGCTGAAACGCATGTGGGGCTGAGCACGCTGTGAATGGGTATTTTAGGAGGTAGTCACACTCTAGCTCAGTGGGTCTCAACCTTTTTTTTCCACTCACATTCCAAGGAACAACACCTCTGTTGGATGGGTCAAGCATTCGCTGGGCACTGTACGGCCATAGAACTGGGACCAGCACGGAAAGTGGAACCCAGCTGGCATGCAAGATGCATTCAGCATCCTCTTCCAGCTCTTGGCATTTGAGCTAGACTGGTGGTTTTCAACCTTTTTTTTTCCACTCACATCCCACTTTAAGTAATCCCTATGCCATCGATGCTCTGTGATTAGTAAGGGAATGCTTAAGGTCGGTAGTGGGTGGGAAGAAAAACTACTGTTTTAATCGTCCCTCATTGACTCATTATGTACATGGTTTCATAACTCCAAAGGAAATGGGCCAATGACGATTTTTCTCAAGCAAAACATTTCAGTAACAATTGGGTCTAGAGCAGTGATTCTCAACCTTCCCCAGCATAAATGGCAGAAAGAGTTTAGCTCCCAAGCCACCCATTCATCCTATCGAGCACCCTCTATGTCACCTGTGGGTCCCATATTAGTTTTAGCATCACCCAAGAAACCACAGTCCAAGTATGAAAGTGTCATCCTCCATTTTGAGGACTATTGAAGAAGAAGGCAGGACCATGTTGATTGTATACGTAAAAAAGTAATGAGGCAGGTTCAATTTGCCTTGTAATAGAATTGCTGCTAATTGTTCTTTTACGTATAGTGCCAAAAAGATTAAGTGCTTATGGCTCTCTTGTGGAATCCAGTCTAGTCTGAACATCTTCCTTCATTTTTTGGAAGCAGCGTGTAAATGGAGGTGTCTCACATTGTTAATCTGGGTCGTCATGCTCATAGAGCTGTTTGCTTAAAGATACCTACAAGTCGGAACAAAAAAATAGACTGCTGGAAGAGCTCAGTGGGGTGAACAACATCTACGGAGGGAAAAGTATGGTCTGTTTTGAGTCGAAACGCTGCATTAAGCCCTTTCAGACAGCTGTGTAAAATGGGGTTAAGTTACGCGGCGGTTAGAAAAGGTCTGACCTGGTCAACCCCGTTGGAACCCAACCGAGTCCCTGCCCTACCTCCAAGGTAGTCAGGGAATCCAGTTAAAGTGACTCAGGTCGCGTCTACGGGCGATATGAAAACAGCTGATTCCTTATTCAAGTGATGTCAGCGCTTGCGCGTATGCATCACCGGGGGCAACCAGCATCCGAGCATCCGCCGGTACTTCCGGTGAGTCCGTGATGCATCATTGCGGGGGCAGGATCCCCCTTAAGTCGCCGGGTTGGCGATTTAATGGCTCAATCCCCCCCCTGCGATTTAAAAGGTGCATCCAGCGGTTTTACCCCGGTCATCGCACCTGGGTCCCAGGAGGGTGACTCAGCTGGTGCAGTTTAAAAGGGGCTATAATGGATTTGTCTGTGTCTGTCCTATCCATCTGGAGGTTGCCGGGGTGGGGTGCGGAGTGGTGTAGTTTAATAAATGCCTGGTATACGCTTGAGAGTTTCCCCTCTGTGTTCTGGTTTTGTATCTCTATTCTCTGCACTGAATTGTAAGTTCTGAATCATAGACTTTTAAATCTCTTTTAATATGGACTTGCTTTCCTTGCAAATTTTTGTTTTTTTAAAAAAGTTCTAAAAATCCCCAAACAATTTGGAGGCAGTGAGGTACTTGTGAAGATGATCTCTGCTCCAGCGCTGGAAATGATCCAGCCAGAATGCACAGTCACAGTGTTCAAAAGTGTTCAAATCTTTTTCAAGATTCCTTCATCGTTGTGTAATAGCACGGAATGTGTAATATTACACAAAATTGCCTTCTGCCTGCCGTAAGGTAGTGTTGCTGGCCCCTTACAGTCCGAGAGAAAGAGAAGCAAAAGAGAAGCCCTTCAGGGATGCCGAGTGCCCATGGATTTGCCCCCGACGCTCCCCCCACCCTCAGCCTCTATGGCTGCACAGATCCATCAGCAGCCCGAGCCCCAGATCCAAACCTCCAGCCTGATCAGGACACCTTGCATGGAAAGATCGCTGGGAAAGTACTCTGCCCTTCAGAACAGTCGCGTTACATCGAGTAGGGCAGCACAGTCACTGCCCTGTTTTGAGCTGAAGGATCCTCAGGGCGCAGCCTCATCCCAATTTTAAAGTACGTTCAGATCCCAAGGCTGAGATGGCCTTTTTGATTCAGGAATGAGCCATGGTAGGAGTTTACGTGATGGCATTGGGCCTTGCTTTTTCTTTCCGCAAGCAATACGGAAATGGAAAGAAAAATATTCTTGACCAGCATTACATCTGATACCTCGAAGTGTTAAACAAACTTCATTGATTGATCAAGACCGTTGGGAATCGGAAGAGTGGAAAAAAAATCTTTTACTGGTGGCAAAAATGGGAATGTGTACATTGTCATTTCTCCATGACTGCCTAATGCAGCTAATTGTATTACATACCAAAGAACTGAAAGCTCATGTTAAACCTGACACCAGAGCTTTTCTTACCTTTATTTGATTCTCCTTTCACATTGCTGCCGCATTCCATACTTTCACACACCTGTCACGACTCGGGCAGGTAATTGTGGAACCGCTGACCCAGGGTCGTCACTTGAATTCAACCACCTCGCCCCACGTCCATTTATCAGCTGACCTCTCAGAATTGACTAGAGCAGTCCTGTCAGTTTTGTCAATGGGTTAAGCAAGGAGGCAGCCAGTTAAGTTGTATGGAAGTGAGGGAACTGGGGGAAGCACACATTTTCTTAAAACTTTAAATTCCTTAGCCCCTCAGCACAGATTCCTGTAATTACTCCCTTTGTACCCAGCCTGAATGGCGAATAATGCGCCAAAAGCCATGTCTAATTGAGACCTTACTGGCCAAACAAATCCAGCATTGTTTGGCTTGACAAATTGAGGCCAGAAAGTGGCAGTGACAGTGCGGAAATTAAAAAGAAAGTGCCAGAAAGACCACTAAAGCTACAGTAATAACCCTGTCTCATTTTGCGAGTTCCAACCAGACCAAAGGATGGCAAAGCTGCTTTTCAAGTAAATCTAATCCCAGCAATGGCACCTCGGGGCATGTGTTATTTATTTAGTAAAAGCTATTTGAATTGTAATGCAAGATGTGTGGGCCCTGTCCCTATCTGCCAGTTGATTGACATTTAAACATCATTAGTTGTAGAGTGACAGGATGTGGGCCGGTATGTTTTGTGGCTTTTTTTTTGTGTGTGCCATCGTTGAATCAGCATGTCAAAAATTAAGGGATAAGCGAGCAGCCACGAGCAACATCATTTGTACGAGTGTGTGTGTTGTGTTTTTCAGATCAGTTTAGTTCAGCTGCTGGGAACTGCACCCCATGCACCAGAGTTTTGAGTGATGTCTAGGGGCAGACATCCATTCAGCCCCTCAACTCTTGTTTGGCCATTCTTCCTGATCTATACACTGATTCCTCCGATCCCTCTCTCTCTCTCTCTCTCTCTCTCTCTCTCTCTCTCTCTCTCTCTCTCTCTCTCAATCTCTACAATTGCACTTTTGCAGCTGGAAAAAGTTTGCAGTTTTGATTTTAAACCAAGGCTGTTTCAAGTTCAGGTTTATTGTCATGTGTGTCATGGTGCAGTGGTAGAGGTTGTGTTGGTGTTCAGTCCAGTTAGATATCTCATAGTTTTTGTGCCACCCAAATACTATGCTGTTGCTGTATCTCTAAATGAAAATGAAAATAAAATTAATTCAAATCAGTTAAGGTATAGAACATGTTTGGCCCATGATGTTTAGCTGACCGATGTAAACCAACTCCACAACAATGAATTTCTTTCCCCTACCTCACCCCCAGAACCCTCTATTTTGCAATTCAAAAATGCAGTGTTACTTGAAGAGATCAGATTCAAGATTTATTGTGACGTAACAAAACACAAAATGGCTTCTGTCCGCTGTAAGGCAAACAGATTTGCCGTCGTCAGAAATTGTCTGAAGTGCCTCTTACAATCACAGAGAGAGAAGCAAAAGAGAGATCCTACTACCCCCCCCCCACCCCACGGAGTCACCAAGTGTCCGTGGATTCACCTCCAGCGTTCCCGCAGCCCCTGCAGCCAAACACTCCAAACCATTGGCAACCCGAGCTCCAGATCCGAACCCCCGACATGGTCAGGAACCCTTCAGTGCCATCGGCACCCTCTTGCATCCCAATTCCGATACCCAGTTCCCCTTCCACCAGTTTTGAGCCAGTCTCTCGCAGACCACAGACTTATATGAGTCCCTTGACCGCAGTCTCCAGTAGCCTACAGCCTGCGTGAGAGTTTCTCGCCTTGAGCCACCTGCCGCAGTGGATACAGAGCAAAAGCAGCAGGATTTTTTTTACTGTTTCAGCGTTCTGATAACAGCTGGAAATTCTCCTTGAATGTCGTGCAGTTGTGGGTGAGAAGGTGAACCCTGACATCGATTCTTGCACAGCCTATTGCTGATTTTAATGTGCCCTTGTTTTAGGCTCTTTCTAAAGGAAAATATTTTTTCTTGATTGAGTGCTCCCATCACATCTCCGCACTCGAGCCTCATCTCTGTGATCTGACTTTATCATTTGACATTTTTTTTTTAAACCCATATTATATTCTGTTAAGTTTATGTTCCAACCTTCCACCTCTTACAGAAATTTCCTCTTTAAATTATGGACAAATTTAAAAAAAAAGGTTTACTTCATGGGGAAAAAAATTGGGGATTATGATAGACAACTGCAATGATAATTTCAGATTTGCTGCATCACATAGGAAGTTGGAGAAACATTAAAATGACTTTTATTGAATTTAGCATGATGATGTTGACACTTTTCATTAGTTCAACTGACCTAAAAAAGTTTTGCCGCTGATTTTTGATTGTACTCGGCATCTGATGCCTCTCATGTCAGTGTCCAATAATAGTCGGCAGCGATCGATAGATTCCAGTTACCCTGATACTATTTTTCCAAGGTGAAACCTTTCATCATGTTCATTACTGACTGCACCAAGATCAGCGGGGAAGAAGTCCAAGTGCGAATGCAGAAAATGGATTTTCAAAGATATGTTGCACTATGGTTTAGTATGCTTGAAGCGTCTTGTCATTCAGCTGGATGTAGTGTATAGTTAGTTTAAAAATGGGTTTTATTTAAAAAATGGTACGTAATGGGGAAGGTGATTTTCATGATTAGCAGCCCAAAATCCATAAAATATACCCAAAAGTGTTCAGGAAGCAAAATCTTCATTGTCCAGTGTTACCTCACTCTGCTGCATTTAGCACTCTTGGAGGGCCCTGCTGGCCAGGCAAGTTGATCAGTGCAGCCAGAAGGTCCAAGTCAGTGGGATTCATTTCCTGACTCTTTCCCTGCCATGATGTGCTGAGATATGGTTTCCGATATAGGCACGGACCAAACCCATTTTCCCTGTAATCTGCCCCATTTAATTCCCTGTAACTTATTCCCTCACCCATGGGCTGTGGGGTCCGTGCGCATCAACAGAGCTGAACACTGATTAGGCCTGTACAGGATGATCAGCAAAGCAAGTATCAGGTGCAAAGTGTGGGAGATCTTCGGGCATGCGAATGGAGAATATTATTTGGTATTGACGGCAAATTGTCACAAGATCACAAGATAGAGGAACAGAAGCAGGCCATTTGGGCCATGGAGTCTGCTCGAAATGCCTGTGGGGTCAGAGGGACTCGGCAGGTTGAGTACCAACTGCGGAGGCAAAAGGATGGTTTTGGGTTGAGCTGCTCATATTTTTTCTCTCCAGATTCCAGGATCTGAAGTCGCTTGTGTCTGCTTTGGTGTTGGTAGGTTTGAGGATCATGGGTAGTGTGTTGAAATGTTTAAAAGCCACGGCTCCTGAAGTACAACTGGCTTCAAGACTGGACATGGAAAGAGCAATGGAGCGGGCGACTGTAGAATCAAAAATTGTGAGCGCTGTTACACTGACATTTCTTTTTGTAACTCTTTTAAA